>NC_083097.1:132688949-133288949 GCF_949774975.1 Lagenorhynchus albirostris
ATCCTCGTAAGGCCCAGGTTCAAGTTCATATACCTGGCTGCATGGCCTTCAGAATAAATTCAGTGCAGCTGGAGGGCCAAGGAGGCCACCTGTGGCTTCACTGGCAAAGACTGTGGTTTCTGGGTAGACCTGATACTCACAATCTGAACATAAACAATGTCAACTTCAAACCGGGAGAGTCCATAGACATGGTCCATATTTAAGGCTTACCCCCCACATCTTATTTGTGACGGGGCCTTTGACAGCCACGTGTGTGCAGGAAATGCCTATGACTAATTTTTCGCTTGCATTCTCTTTAACCTTGAGATTTGAAGCCAATGCAAAGTCTTCCCCTCCCACTAGCACCAGCACAACAGCTTACCTCCTCCTCTCCACAGTCACACTCTTCCCCATCTTCCAGGTACCCATTTCCACATCTCTGGCCTCCATACAGCGTCCTGGTGTCTGGCATGTTGGAGAGACACATCCCTCCTCCTGACTGCAGATACCTGTCCAGCTCCTTCCTGTTGCATCTATTGAACACTCTGGGAAAGGGGTGCCTGGGAGAAGAACAAGGTTGGAATTAGCTGGGAGTCTGAGCATCAAGCAGCCAGAACAGCATCAATCCTGCCGCCCATGAGGCTGATTCCAGCTGGACTCAGACCCCTATAGTCCCATATGCACATATATTCTGCCCGCCTAGAACATCACCTGTACATTAACATTCTAAGAATTAAGAAATATTAACCACCCCATAATGCTTTTTTTTCTCACGCCCCATGGAGGATTTACTTGAGAATTTGAAGCAACAATTTCAGCCGTTTTCATGAAGGAGTTGCAATAAATAAAGGATAACTAGTGTGTCACAATAGGTCTCTTGAGCCTTAGAGCTGAATAAAATACCAGCCAACCCAAACTCTTCCTGAAGCTGATATTAGATGGAGATTTTCTTAGAACAGAAGACCAGGCCAAAAAAGGCCAAGTTCAAGGGTTTAATTTCTTTGTTGGGCCAGTGATCTGATCTCTGTTCTAAGGATGCAGGCAGCACTCCAAACTCAACCAGCTAACTCACAAACACGTGGTCTTTAATCACAAGAATATAAAAGGTCCTGGATCCCGCTATTGGGAAAAAGAGTCAAAAGCCGCACACTCTCTGGCGGCAGGTCAGTACCACAATTTGGGTCTGTAAGGGAAGAGTTATCCTGATCCCAATTCTCTAAACCAACTAAAGGTTAAACACTGGAGGGTTTTCTTCAGTTGTCAGGAATGTCACAAAGAACTTGTTACTAATAATTGTTAAACTATTGTTTAACAATTGTTTAACAATAATTGTTAAACTACTAAATTTTGTGAACAGCTTAAAAACAAATATAACTCTCTCAACCATCTGTCTACAGATATGCTTTTTAGATTGAGAGAGAAAGAGGTGGACTTAATGGTGAGCTCACAGGGATTTGAGCATGACCCATGGAGTTGTCCCCTGCATGTCAACATCATCCTTTGTGTGTCACTTTCTCTGAGAAGTGAGGAGAAAGCAATGGACACTGGAGCTCCAAGAAAGCTGCATCTCCTATCTATCTATCTATCTATCTATCTATCTATCTATCTAATCTACTTATGTATTTAGGCTGCGTTGGATCTTCACTGCTGTGTGCAGGCTTTCTCTAGTTGCGGCAAGCGGGGGCTACTCTTCGTAGCAGTACGCAGGCTTCTCACTGCGGTGGCTTCTCTTGTTGCAGAGCACAGGCTCTAGGCGCACGGGCTTCAGTAGTTGTGGCACACGGACTCAGTAGTTGTGGCTCTCGGGCTCTAGAGCGCAGGCTCAGTAGTTGTGGCGCACAGGCTTAGTTGCTCCGCGGCATGTGGGATCTTCCCGGACCAGGGCTCAAACCCGTGTCCCCCACATTGGCAGACGGATTCTTAACCACTGCGCCACCAGGGAAGCCCCTGCATCTCCTCTTGGAGACACACCATTCCCTAAGAAGCATAAGCAGACCCTAATGGTTTGGGGTGGGAGGAACACAAGCTCCCACCATGGTGCCTTCTGAAGAGTGACTAGGGTCCCGGAAGAACCCAGTGTTCTCTGCTGTCTGAGTCCAGGCACTGACTTTTAAGCAACTCCAGAATTCTCTTCCAAGGCTCTGGTTTAAAGACCCCTCGCAGCTACAGGGAGATGGAGCTGCCTTGTCCTTATTCCTTGTGGTAAACACAGCCTGTAAATTCCCTGAGGAGTCACTGGGGGGGTGTGGATGCTCCCCTTCCCTTTCATTGTTCTGGAGGCCACCTCAGCACATTCAATCTGGCCCAAGGCATAACAGCACTGACCACACTTCGTTCACATGGAGGGATTAAGGACTGTGGCTGTTATAAATGGGTTCTCAGCAAAAATTCATGAAGTGGAAAAGACACACGTGGTTATGCCAATTTTATAGCTAAAGAACCCCAAGACAGAAACTAAGTATATCTAAGGTTACACCACACCAGACTTCCTGCTAGAAACCTGTGCTCCTTCCACACGATTGTTTTCTTGGTCTTCTTCCAATGCTTTTGTTGTCAAAACCCCCTTTTTCTTCAATGCCCCCGTTAGTATAACAGAGGCTCCCTGGGCTGGGAGCAACACGGGGGCCACGCTGGCCTCTCGTGCTCTGCCGTCCTCCCCGTCCTCACCTTCCTGCTTGACTCACCCGGTGGCGGCTGCCATGATGCACCCACCATCCGCCGCGCTGGCGGAGCAGCAATCCGCAGAATCATGGCTCATGCCGAAGTTGTGGCCCATCTCGTGGGCCATGGTGGCAGCCACGCCAATGGCATTCTCAGAGTGGTCCTGCTCAGGGAGACAGTTCAGGTCAAGGACATCTCCCCACTACAGCCCTGCCTCTCCTTTAGCCAAGCCTCACAGTCCTCCACTGATTGTACAATTGCTGTGCGTACAGGCTCGGTGACTAAAGCCCGTGCTCTTAACTACCCTGCCGCATCTGTCAATAAATACAGGTGGATGGAGGGGTGGACAAATAAATGGACAGCAGCCTCCTTGCTGTCTACTTCACAGGTCAGACATGAGTAGTCCAAACACTCCCACAAAGTCAGAGAGCACTTCAAAAGAGGGCAATAATTTCCTGTGACTCTGAGACAGGCTCTTGCTCCATAAAGATATACAGAACAACACGGGACTTCAGATAAAAAAAAAAAACATTTCATCTCTGTATCTTACAATTTCTCAACCCCTGATCTGGAACATATAAGACATCTAGTGATGTATGATTAACGTAATTGCTTCAAGGTGTCTCCTGAGCTTGAAAATTGGCAATAAATTACAATAAATGAAAATTCATCCCTGAGTACCTCCACCTCTTAGAACGTAATGCCTTCATTTTAAACAACGGCCCTTCTTTATGTTCAATCTCTTTTTTCCCGCAACAATTAATACAAAATTATTCTTTATAAGATGACCTCCTGTCTTGTGGGGCAGTCCTCCGCCTTCTGCAGCATCAATATATTGGCTGAGACTCACCATGTTGACCCCTCCAGACTGGTACACAGAGCACATGGCCATGAGGGGGGCCAGGCCGATGGTGGTGCCGTGGAAAGACATGCCCCTGCAGGAGGGAAGGAGAGAGGGTGACTGGAGTGGGGACCGAGAGGGCTGTTTCCATGTGCCCAGGAGTGGGTGGCCATCACAGCATTCCCTGGCTCTGCTGACATTCCCAGATCATTCCCAAGGGGACAGATCCCACTACTCTAGGCCAGCTGGACAACTTCCAGGTCACCACCCCTCTCACTTCCTCTCACCTACTCTCTCACTGCTCCAGAGAAACAGAAGAGAGAGCAAAAGTTCACTTCTTCCCACAATATGCCCGTAGCCCCATTCCCTGGAAGGAAATGGGCAGGGCTTGCAAAGCTGCATCCCATTCCTGCTGCAGAGGAAAAGGTCAGAGGGTGGGGATGAGGGAAGGGTGGCACAGGTTCTGAGGCTGAAGTGAATCATGCCCACTTCCGCCAGTTGCCAGGGTGCCCTGCCATATCCCTGGCTCTGTGGTATGTGTATGGGGAGGGGGGGTCAGGGCAGCAGCTGTGGGGGCTGATGCTTCATTCCTGCATCACTCTGGGGCCAAGGAAACAGATGTGTCCCATCAGGAGCCTCACAAAGTGCAGCTGGGTGCAAGGATGAACTGTTTCTGCCTTTGTTTTGCAACTGTGCTCTTAACCTGCCAACAGCCAGCTACATTCCCCCAGTTTAATACACGCTTTTCTCAGCTGTACGCATCCAGGGCAGGGGCAAGGGAATGAATAAAATACCAGTGTTTTCGTGCATACCACAAACATGAAATTTATTTAAAGCATCTACATGGACGTTCATTACATCATGCTTTTGTATCTCTGTGTTTGTCTTCTTACTTAGACCATGATATCTTAGAGAGTCAAGGCTATTTCATGTATTTTGGGGTCATTAGAACTTAGCAAAGAATCAGACACGTAGTGGGTGCTTAATACATGCTTGTTGAATTCAAGGCA
Source organism: Lagenorhynchus albirostris (assembly GCF_949774975.1). Taxonomy (NCBI): domain Eukaryota; kingdom Metazoa; phylum Chordata; class Mammalia; order Artiodactyla; family Delphinidae; genus Lagenorhynchus; species Lagenorhynchus albirostris. The sequence continues at coordinate 132,693,441 of NC_083097.1, forward strand.
CACTTATCTTCAGAGAAACACTCTGCAAAAAAAATACATGCAGGGCTTCCCTGGTGGCGCAGTGGTTGAGAGTCCGCCTGCCGATGCAGGGGACACGGGTTCGTGCCCTGGTCCGGGAGGATCCCACGTTGCTGCGGAGCAGCTGGGCCCGTGAGCCACGGCCGCTGAGCCTGCGCGCCGGGAGAGGCCACAACGGTGAAGGGCCCGTGTACCGCAAAAACAAAACAAACAAACAAACAAAAAAAACATGCAAAGCTCTATGACGCCCTACTGGTTATCTGATAAACTCACACAGGGCTCCGAGGAAGTCCTACTGGAAATTGGATTCAAGGTCTTGCCCAAAGCAGAACTCCAGGCTTTCAAAGATCAGGCCAAAGTTTTGGTAACCAAAGACTCTTCCTAGGTAAATGTGCTATCATGAAGTAAGCACTTGGGTTTGTGGTACAGCTATTTCCCCGGTCTCTTTTAAAGAGTAAACAAAGGTTTAAATGATTGTTGTTTCAGAGATATTTAGGAAACAGGAAAAAGAAATTGGTTTTATTATGTATGTGCCTTTTGTTGTAACTTCCTGAGAATACCTTTGGAAGTCAACACTAATAAATACTAGATAATCACCACGGGGGACTCTCACGGGCCACCGCGACCCCCATCAGTTTCTGCTCTTTTCTCTCTGGGGATTGAACAAACTCCAACACATCCGCCCTCTCCCCCCACGTCTCCCTCCCCCCAAACACACTATTCCTGCACCACCTGCCACTTGACTGTCTCGCAGTCGACCCTGAGCCCCTGGGAATGACGTGAACGACAAGCAGAGGAGGCCCCTCTCCTGTGCCTGCTTTGGGCGATTAACACCTGTTCTAGAACAAAGCGCCACAAAGATCAAGGTGAGCCCCTTAGAAAGTCTATTTCAAAGCAGCCATGACCAACAGTCACTCACTTCCCAAATACACACCCAACTGTTTCAGAGACTCAACTAAATATGTCTAAGGCTAATTGTCTTATTTGGGCTGTAAACACTTCTTGGGATTGCTATGACTCAGGCTTTTTAATATTTTCCTGCATATACTGGGTACGGAGCACACGCCTGAGGAACACTTCGTTACCTGGACTGGAGAGTAAGGATGGCTTAGTCCAGCCAACCTTCAGCACTGGGGAGAAAAGGGCAAACAGCACACGCACTGCAGGCAGGGGCTTTGCAGCCAAGGCCAAGGCAACACATACGGAAAAGGCTATTTACGTGATTAACTGTGCATTGTCATGGTTCTTCCAGGCGAGCAGCTTGCGCCTCCAGCTAAGAAAGGACCAGAGGGTAGAGTACGGGTTCTCCGAAACTTCACACATATTTCCATGAGTCCACACTTCCAAGCCCACGAGGGCAATCCGGATATTCAAGGATCGGTAAAACTGAAAACACACAGAGAAGAGAGTCACAGCATCATCTGTCAACACCACTTGAGGTTATGAGCCCCTTCCTAGCCCAAGCGCTCAGAGCACAGATTCCAGATTTCTCTTCTATACATGCCTCCAAGGGGAAGAGGGAACACGTGTTGCTCTTCACCTTCTCAGAAGGGGGACATCCTGAGACAGGCACGACATCCTAAGAGAGGCTCTGCCCCTGGTGGCAGAGCTGGGGTGACTTAGCTTAGAGAAGTGAAGACTGAGATAGGACACAGAGTTGCTTTCAGACATGCACGGGGTTCTCATGTGGAGAAAGGATCAGCATTTTTGCACATGAGCCTAAAGCGGGGCTCAGTCTATAGGTAAAAAAGACAGGAAGACATTTCATTTCAAACAGGAAAAAAGCTTTCAAAGTGAGCTAAGCCACGCTGTCATCTATAATAAGGACCTTTGGCCCAGGTGTCTGGTACAATTATCCCTCCCAATTCCTTTACGGCCCTTATCATTTTTATACATGTCTAAAAAGTTCTCTTGTATATGCATTTTCAAAACAACTTTATTGAGGTATAATTTACATATCACAGAATCCACCCATTTTAGGTGTACAGCTCAATATTTTTTAGTAAACTTACCAAGTTGTAAAGTGATCACCATAATCCAATGTTAGACTATTTTCATCACACCAAGATCCCTTATGTCCACTTACCATCATTGCCCATTTTCACCCCCAGACCTGGGCAATCACTAATCCACTTTCTGTCTCCACAGATTTGCCTTTTCCAGACATATTCTATAAATGAAATTATACAATATGTAGTCTTTTGTTATTTCTTTCATTTAGCATGTTTCTGAGATTCATCCATCTTGTAGCCTGTATCAGGCTGCCATTCCTTTTTATTGCTGACTAGTATTCCATTGTGCGGATATATTAATGGATTTATTGGAAGACGTCTCCGACTCATTTTGGAAGTAAATGGGTGTAAATGAAATACATGTAGATAGATGTGCTTACTTTGAAAATTTCCTTCCCCATCACTGGGGGTTTTTGGGTTTTGTGAAGGATGCCATAAGCAGGTTGCAAGCTTTAGGTTGCAAAGGTCCCAGATAATCTTCAGGATTTTGTCCAACCCAGAGATCCTGAAATTCTATACACGAGCCTTGATCCTTGGGCTCCTTAAGGCTAGAGCTACGCCTAACTTTCATGACACAGTATATTTCATCTCACACACACATAGCAGGAAGAGGGTTTTCCTTAAAGCAAAGTACTGGAAGGCGTAGGTACAAGGAATTCTTTGACTGGCCTATCCCAGAGAATACTGAGACAGCAACTTAAAAAAAAAAAAAAAATTGCAGGTAAACCTAGGTCATGTGAGCAGGAGATGCCATCTTAATTCGAAAGTGGCAGGTACTGCCCCAAGGTAAATATAACAATCATAGCACCAATGTTTATCAAGTGCTTTCTATGTATTAAGCACTGAGGCCTAGAGAAGTTCAGTAACTTGCCAAAGTCTCAGCAGGAAGCTGGCAGAGCCAGGATTAAGGTCCGGATTATTAGACCTCAGAGTCTAATCATGATGACACTACACTGCTGAAGTGCTACCATATTTACACATCCAGAGAATCAACTTGCCCCCAAGAAACTGTGATGTAAATGGGCTCCAGATTCAGCAGAGTATCAGTTGATTTCAATGGAAATTTTGATTTTCCTGTTTTATGCTAGGTCAATCATTACAGAAAATAAAGGGTTTGGATTTCAAGTTGAACTTGCTTCACTAGGGAGCTTTTTGAGGACTTAAACTTGGCTTTTTTCACAGTTAAGGAAAAACATTTTTGATTGGGTTCATGATTCAGCTGATTAGTGCAGTGCATTCCAGTTTTAGTTCCATAATAGTTCAAGTAGGTGGGTCAGCAAGCCTCAGAGAAGTGAGTTTGCCTTCCCTAACCCCAGCCGGGAGTGACTAACCTCAGCTGCAGATGAGATAACCGAGACTGCTTCACAGAGCAGACCAGCTGGCAAGGCTGGGGGCCTTCCAGCAAGGATGTGGTTTGCTAACGCCTCTCTTCTCCTTCCACTTTTCACCAGCACCACTGGTTCGATCACCCAGACCAGCTGCAGAATCTACATAGCGGAGACCCAGCCAAGTCTCCCACCTGCAGCATCTCCAGAACAATAGATGTCACATGGGGGATAACATGGTCTACCCCCAGGGAAACAAGCTTTTCTTGTTTTCCCAGATGCTGAGTGTTTGGGTTGTGGGATCATTTAGATGTTATTGCTGAGTGAACTGAAGGCTAGAGAGAGGACTGGACTGTGTCCCTGGAGTCCTTCCTTCCAGGAAATGCCAGTGTTTGACTTTCACCAGGCACCAAACACCGACCAGCGTTTCCAGAGTCATCTACGGCAAAAACACAGGGCATAGACCTGCCCATCCAATGACTTCAGTACACTACCAAATTTGCTTGTAAATCCCTAAAAATATTTGTTCTCTTCCTTATCCTCTAATATTTTTTTAAAAAAAGAAAAAAAAAATATATATATATATATTCCCCCTTGAGACCTGGGATCCAGGAATCCCTAGCAGGCCCAGAGTTAAGGTTCAGAAGTTCTGTGAGTGCCCTGAAACTGTACAATAAATGTGATCAGATTCTCAGAGACCTGCGATCCCAAACATTAAAATCTACTTTTTAAAACTATTTACCACTCGCCTATCAAGAGGCCACTGTCATTCTAGGTTACCTCTTCTGCATTTTGCACTCTTTCATATAAACAAAGTATTTCCAAGTCCCAGACCAGCCTATTCTAGTAAAATTCAAGAATCTGGGTATTTCCTAAGAGCTTGTTTAAAAGAGCCTGACCTAGGAAAGTTAACCAACTGCATGGCTTTTCTAAGAGACAAACCCAAATGATTTTAGAACTGTTTTACAGATGGAGATTACACAGATTGACCCCAAACCACCCACTCCTCAACTTTTAAGGCAGGGATGAGGGGAAGGGGGTCAGAGGACAGCACTCTGGGTCCTCACCCCTGCTTCAGCTTAGAGGAGCCTGTTGTCATCGGACTTCTATATTAGACATTGGAAAAAGGATTCCATCAGAAAAACAAAAACAATCCAAAGCTCTTGATTTAAATCAACCCCTCATTTTGTAAATTAAAAAACAAAACAGCAACCCAAACAAGACAAGTTACTTGGCTAGGTCCATGCACTTGACGGTCTTGTCGTGACCACTGAGCTTCGGCTGCATCGCTACTGCCTCCCAGAAGCTGGTGGGGCGGCCAGTCGAGCAAGAGGCAAGTCAGGTGTGATCTCCTGTCCTGCAGCTCCTCTAAGGTGCTGGCACCTTTCCCACAAGGACACACCTGGTCTCACCTTATCAACGTAATTGGCGATCTCCATGAGCTTGTGTTTGGTGGCGTCCTGGTCTCGTCGATTCTTCTGAAACTAAATGGGGCAAGCAGAACTAGGTGAGACCCCAGAACCCTTCCCAGGACCCCTCGTGTGCCCCATTACTGGTCTTTGAATTCCTTTTCATTTTCTTCCGTCTTCTATGACGACTATCTCCCTGACACATAGTGTCAGCTTGGGAGGGCAGAACGTGGGTCACATCCATCTTGGTACCTCCAACTACTAGCTCAGTTCCAGGCACACGGTAGGCATGTTAGCAGTTGTGCAGTGAACTGAACTGTCTTCCTCCAGCCTGTGAAGCCAACCTTGTTCTCCTGTCCTCCTAATTACAAGGCCTCCTGCAAACTTCCACTGGGGCTTAGAAGAGGGACCAATCCAATCCTTGCCTCGGTCATCACCCCAGCATGGAGCCGCCATCACAGGAATCTCACAAGGCCTCCGTGCACGTGATCAGTCAACATGGTCAAATTGTTGCTGAACAACTGCAGTGTGTAAGGCACTGCACTTGGTGCGGGGTAGGATACAAAGTGTGTGGTCCTGGTCCTAGCCTTGAAGGAGCTTCAGTTAAAACACAGAGCGGACCAGAAATAACAACAATGGCAGATGCTATATTTAAGGAGTATGAAATAGAAACGGGCTGAGAAAACCTGCACAGAAATAACTGCAACAGGAGGCTGCGTGAATGACACAAAATGAGTGCTGGCAATGAGGATCATAAAACCTTGGGAAATAGGCTTCATCCAGGCACGATACTCAGATCAACTAGCAATGCCTTCCACAGTGAGAAGAATTCTAAGACTGCAAGGGGCTCGGCAGCAAAAAGTGCTGTGCTCCATCAGAAATATCTGCCGTGGGCAGCAGGAGGGGCACATTTCTGTAGGTAGCCTCACTTAATCACGCCTGCTTCAAAAGGGTAGATCACGGGCTTCCCTGGTGGCGCAGTGGTTGAGAGTCCGCCTGCCGATGCAGGGGACACGGGGTCGTGCCCTGGTCCGGGAGGATCCCACGTGCCACGGAGCAGCTGGGCCCGTGAGCCATGGCCGCTGAGCCTGTGCGTCCGGAGCCTGTGCTCCGCAACGGAAGAGGCCACAACAGTGAGAGGCCCGCGTACCGCAAAAAAAAAAAAAAAAAAAAAAAAAAAAAAAAGGGTAGATCACTTTCAGCTGCAATGATGAAGGAAAGCTTCACAGCATAAAGATAAAACTTGCTACAACTGAAACCTAAATTTGAAAATGATGGGTACGTCCTATATGCTGCCATTGTTACACAGAACCTGGGTACCTATCTGATTTACCTTGTGTACACACGATATATGTTACTTCAGTCCAAACCTTCACGTCCTTCCTCCACTGCATCCCACAAGAATATACAAGAAAGAAATGAAAAGAACAGCCAAATAAAACACCCTGGGATATTTGTCCAGATGGGGGTGTGTCTCAGCCACGATAGGGGGAGAAACGCACCGTTTCCTATTCTCCCACTGCTTCTGGACCTTCCTGGGCCTCCTGGGAACCGTGACTCATCAGAACTGCAATCGTCTCACTTTCACCATTGCTTTCTATGGAGTTAAATTCAATGTAAGATCCTGGGACTTAGACCTTTCCAAGGTGTTAATCCTGAAGTTTCTCTTTACTCAGTCATCCCATTTCTAAACTCGTCTCACAGGCACAGAAAGTGCTGCAGCATTTAGGGAGTATTTATTAGAACATCAGAGTCAGACTTCATTGTCTTTCAGATATATTAATCCTATCTTCAAACAGCTGCCCGATAATACCACCATAGTTTTAAGGAATGTACCATGCTATCCTGAAGAGCCTCAGGCAAGAGTCAGCAAACTTTCTGCAAATGGCCAAACTGTAAATATTTCAGGCTTTGCAGCCATAAAGTCTCTACCACAACTACTCAACTCTGCCATTGTAGCTCAAAAGCAGCCATGGACAACACATGCAGCGGTAGGCATGGATACGTTCCAGTAAAACTTTATTTATAAAAACCCGGAGTGGGCTGGATTTGACCATGGGCTATAGTTTACAGACCTCTGATGTAAAGAAAAGAGTATCTCCCACTTACACTTTCTGGGCTGACACAGGCCTTAAAACACGGTGCATCACCTGGTCTTTCCCAGCTGCCCCACATTCTGTCTGTATCTTGAAAAGTCCTTGGCATACCTGTTCTCACAGCTGCCCTGTCTCCTCCTCCAAATCCCATCTTGCTCTTCCCCCACCTGGATCTCCCATTTCACCTAAGGAATGAATAAACTGAGAACCACCCCCAGGTGCTCCCACCTAGGCCCAGGGAGCTGCATGGTCATTTTTACTGCTGAAAACCCTCTCTCCAGGCAGCAACCCCATCCACGTCTCTGCTCCCTGTGCTGAGTCCAGAAATCAGAGGCGAAGCCTGGCCTGTCTCAACACCAGGTTATAAATCACAGATAAGGCGCCCTCCTCTTCCCTGTCTGCCGTCCTCTCAGATTAATTAATTGTCAGGCATACATTTCTGCCCGCGGAGGATGAGAGGCCGCTTGGAGAGGGAGTGGGGGAGGAGGTGGTGAGGGGGGCAGGGGTTTGTGAGCCTGTGAGCCCAGCCTGGCCTATTACTTCCCCACCCACCCCTGCCCAGGACCTGAGTAGTGAGCACATCCCCCATCCACCATCCCCTGAGCTGCATGAATCACGGCCTGTGGGCAGCACCTATGGGGCGCTGCTGGAGACCCTCCCTCTAGAACAGGAAGACGGCTCCATGCACAGCACAGCTCTGGAGGCACCTTGGGCGCACGCTTTTCCTTTCGGGGGTTTGCTGTGACCCTGGAGGTCAGGAGACTGAAGATGTCCGATCCTCACCCCACCCCCGCCTCTCCAGCTTTCAGACTCACACCCAGTGGGTTTTAAATCCCCACACCAGGAGTCCTCTGGTGAGAGTGCAAGGCCGAGGGGGAGCATCACCCCACCTTTCCATTAGAGCAGCTGTGTTTCTATATGCTTAACTATCGGGGTCCCAGGAGCTTTCATCTGAACAAAGGATTCTGCAGCACACACAAAAAAAGGTTCGAGACCACTGTATTAGAGGATCTCAAGATGTCCCGGAGCCGGGGAAGCTCAGCTCTCTTCCAGCAACCCTCCCACTGTGGCAGTTCTGTTAGGCAGGGGCCAGCGCCATTAGCATCCCCCATGACTGCGCAGCTGCTGCTTTTAAATCACTTAGGATTTTGCTCCCCACACCACTCCCCCATCCTACACACACGCCAGTCTTTGGAAAGGAAAACAAAAGGAAAAAAAAAAAAAAGAAAGGCTGCTGGAAAAACCAATACTGACACCAATTAAAAAGCAAAACTCCTCTCAAAGCAGAACAAGATGTTTCCTCGGGGCTTCCCTGATGGCGCAGTGGTTAAGAATCTGCCTGCCAATGCAGGGCACACGGGTTCGAGCCCTGGTCCGGGAAGATCCCACATGCCACGGAGCAACTAAGCCCGTGTGCCACAACTACTGAGCCTGTGCTCTAGAGCCCACTAACCACAACTACTGAGCCTGCATGCCACAACTACTGAAGCCTGCACTCTAGGGCCCACAAGCCACAACTACTGAGCCCGTGCACCACAACTACTGAAGCCTGCACTCTAGAGCCCACGGGCCACAACTACTGAGCCCACGCCACAACTACTGAAGCCTGCACTCTAGAGCCCGTGCTCTGCAACAAGAGAAGCCACTGCAGCGAGAAGCCCACGCACCACAACGAAGAGTAGCCACCACTCGCGGCAACTAGAGAAAGCCCGCACGCAGCAACGAAGACCCAACGCAGCCAAAAATAAATAAATAAATAAAATTGAAATATATGTGTGTGTGTGTGTATATATATATATATATTAAAAAAAAAAAGATGTTTCCTCGGCCTGGGAAAGCCCTTCACCTCCGCGTCTCTGCGCAGTTAACGACTCCGTGTCCTTGCAGACACTCAAGGGCCACCTCCTCCTGCCACTAACACTGGAAGGCAGCTCTTCCAGCGCGAAGTCTAGTATTCTTCCCCCTTCCCTGCACTGCCTCCAGGATCTGTGCTGTGGGATTGCTCCTCTGGGGGAGCTGCTAACTAACCCATTTGGATGGTATGTGACAGATGGGAACTGTGATGAGTTCTGTCAGAAAGGGAGCCCCAGGCGAGGTGCAGTGTGAGAACGTGGGGAGTGCTCAGCTCATCTGACCTTCCATGCCCAGAAGATATGTCAGTTCCGTGGTTGAGCCACTACATAAAGTGAGAATGAGGTAAAATACGGCTAATTTAGGCAGATATGGGCCGTAGGGCCTGAATCCATTCTTTAGGAGTCAGCTTCAACACCACTGCCTTGGGAAGCTTTTCCCAATTCATTATCTGCACTCTAATCCTCTACAGTAAACCATCCTATAGCAGTCATCACACTTGGAACTAGAGAGTTTTTGTGCTGCTACTGTAAACCCTGTGATGTGAGGGGCAGGTCTATCTCTATTCTCCCCAAGAATAAGCACCAAAACCTAAGGGTCTTCAGACCCAGTCTAAGAAATGTTAACCCAAATAACATCCTTTATCCTGATGTTCTGATTAATGCACTGAGCTGGAAGAGACTTCTCCTTGTTTTTTTCCCAACTATGTTTAAAATAGCAAAAAGAGCCCTTGGTCAGATTTAAGGTCAAAATCACATGACAAACCGGAAAAAGAGGAATGCTTTAGTATTTCCCCAAAGCAGTTTGAAGGCTGGAATGGAAGCTATCAAGAGAGCAATTTTTCTGCTAAAACCCATTGCCTCCCCCTTACCTCTTCATAATCAGCCACAAGGTAAAGCTCCACATACTTCATGGAGTGTAAATCTTCCCTTTTCATCTAAGAAAGAGACATAAGCAGATCAGAGCTATAGAAATGGTGGACTTGACCTCATTTCAAAAAACTGCTCAGAAATGGTGCAGTTAATAAGCAGCGGCCCTCCTTACTAAATCTGTACCTGGGATCTAGAGACAACCCCAGCTATGGTCTCTTCATCATCACCCTCACTACACCTTCCGCCCGCCATCTTGGTTATCGCGGGAGGCTGCTCTGGGACAGCGGGTCCAGTCCTTTAGTCTCCAGAAATAACGAGCTGGCTGCCTAGTGCAGACAGAACAGAGGCTGACATACCGTGAGGGAACATGCTGACAGTCAAGTTCCCAAAAGACATTTAAACTACATACCTCTATTTTCGGTATAAATAAATACAAGCATTTTGTGCACATGGTTAAGTGGCTATTCCAAAAAGGGAGGCGTATATTTTTTTTCTCACATTTTAAAGTTTCTGAAATCAGCACCTTATTTTAAAGGTAGTAATGTTTTCCCCCAAAGCTGTTATTCTGTCGAAAACAAGGGTTTCTCACACTCAACAATGACTTAGACTAAGAGGAAAAAGCTATTTCCTCCTTCTTAGCCATCTCCCTTTAATTTAGAAATACTCCTGGATCCAAGGTAAGGGTCCGCAGAAGGGACAAGCCTATCCCCAGGCTAACTCCTGTGCTAAGAAAAACTCACCCTGCGAGGTCGCTTCTTGGTCTGGTTTGTAAACGGAAGGACCCAGTCCCTGGCGGTGGGCTTGGAGTGCTCGAACCCACAGTTCCTGGGGGGAAGCTTGAGATGTTCGGATCTGTAAATAAGGTGGTAGCCCTCGCTGTCAGGGAGGGGCTCGATGATGTAGCTGAGGTTACTGCTCACCATAATCAGTCCTCTGTTGACGGGAGAAATAGAATCTCTGGTCAAAGATTGTGGTCCTGGAAAAGTCCCTTGCTCAGGCCTCAGTTTCCCCCTATAAAAAATTTCACAGTTGGTTTTGATCATTGCTTCGTAATCTTATTATGGGGTCGTGCACTCCTTGGTGAGAATCTGACGCAAACTCAGACTTCCTCTCCAGAGAAATGCCCATGTACGTGAGATGTGGTGCACGGTTTCAGGGTACAAAAGCATATCACAGAGAAGCTTGAAGGTTCTAAAAGGGCTGGACCAGAGACAGTTCATACTCATAAAGGATGGCAGGAATAGGATTCCAAAAAGCCTCCCAAACCCAAACACAGCATACAACAGATCACAGGTCAAAACTTGATAGACGGAGAAAAAGACAGTCTGGTGACTGGAGGAAGAATGCTGGCCTGAGGATGAGGAGACCCAAATTCTAATCTTAGCTCCAACATTAAATTGCCAAATGCTCTTCAACAAACCTCTTCAATCACTCCAAGCCTCAGTTTCCCCAAGTGTAAATGCAAATGATAATTTTCTAACTTCACAGGACTCTTGGGATGATTAAATGGAAAGACAAGTGTCCTTGCTCTTGGAAACCAAAGCTAGAGACATCACTGATGGCATGCCTACCAGCCCCAATTTCCCTGTGTCAGCAAGGCAGCTCTGCGGTGAGGTGACACCCACAACCAAGCATGTGTGACTACTCTTTTCTCTGGGTTACAGATACTAGCCTTGAGCTCAGAATAAATATGTGTGTTCATTCATTATATTTTTTCATTCATTGAACCCTTACTCTGTATTAGATGTAATCCAGACATAATCCCTGCCCTTGTGTAATTCACATTCCATTGGAGGACAGACATTCATTCCACAAATACTTCCGGAGCTGCTGCTATGTGCCAGGCATCGTGCTAGTTGCTGAGGACGGACTAGTGAACAGGACAGACAAGATGCCTGCCCTCACGGAGCTTAGAGTCTGAACATGGGAATAAATCACTACAGTATGTTAACAGAAAAGGCAAAAAGCTTTCAACGCCCTTAACACTGATGTTGGATGCTGCTGCCTGGGGTGCTGCATCAATGAGGCTTCTGGGCGCTTTATCTGGACTCGGTGAGAAAGAGTGCACAGCTTATCACCAATCGCTATCACCAATAATCAATGGAAGGGACAGCAGAGGCCCCCGTAGCAGGTATTTGCCATCCTTGACACCGTGAGATGAAAACTAGAGCAAGGGAATGTTATCAGGGCCCTGGGGAAGGAAGGTCCCAGCAATGTACCCCAGGGACCCCACAGCATTTCGTGTGCTCCGAAACCTCAGGCTCTATCCATTCAGAAATTTCAAAAGGTAAAGTGTAGCCAAGTCAGTCTTTGCCACTCCAAACTGGCAGGACCTCTCTTCGGCTGTCTCATCTTCCATCCCTGCCCCCAGCACCTCCGGATCCCCGCCCAGGTTTTGCCCTTTGGAAAGAGCCTGTGATGCTCTCAGGAGAGACAGCGCCAGGCCCTGATCAGCAGCAGTCCTTCCTGGAATCCATCCCTGGTTGACCTCATTCCTGTGCCAGGGAGCCTGACGACTTCCCGGCTACCTCATCCAGGCTGACGCAGCAATCCCAGACCAGCCCCCCAGCGGGACGCCCAATGGGCTGCCTGTGCAGCTGGGGGTGAGAGTGGAACAAACAGCAAGGGTCACATCCGCTCCTGAGTCCGGACGGGAAAGGGCAGAGGGCAGAGCTGCTGTGGGCATCCTGTTCTCAAGCTATCTTCTCATCTTGGCTGACCAAGGCCCCTCCCCGTCACCTCAGTTTCCCCCAATGGCTACAAACACTACAAACCAGCCGATGGCTTTGTGTGCACTGGGTTGTGGCTGTGGAGATAACACCCAGTGGGTGGAAAGTTCCAGTGTAGCTGACCAGGCATCACTTGAATAAGCCTCTAGGCCGAATAGGACAGAGACAACACAGAAGTTTGGTGCACAGTGAACAACAATCATGGTGGTTATAAACTATTGAGTCTTTACTATGGACCAGGCACTGTGCTGAGTATTTTATTATTCACACCAACTTCTATGATCCTTACAGATATTATCCTCATTTTACAAACGAGAAAACTAAGGCTCAGCGAGGTTAATCAACTGACCAAAGTCACACAGGCAGTAAAAACCTAAGTAGTCTGGTTCTAGGTCCCAAGACCTTAACCATGACCTCACACCGCCTCTGTCACCAGAGCCCTGTAGAGTAGCTGTAAGTGACAAGAATCAGCAACTCTCCTCTGAGGCGTGATCAGCCATTACCCAACTGGCCTGTCTGAAGTAAGACACCAGCTGGGAGAGGCAGTCAGTCCAATTCTCATTTTTAGACACCATTTTTTGAGAGTTAACTATATGCCAGGCACTGTGCTTATAATTGTCATTCTTACATCAACGCTGTAAAGCACCATTATGGGTCCCATTTGATAGATAAGGAAACTGAGCTCCAGAGAGATTAAATAACAAGCTCTCATGGGTATTCTGGGGCCAAAGATTTAAGGTCCGGCAGACTCTGGACCCCATGCCCTTAACTTCTATGCTATCTGCCTCTATCAGTGAGTTCCAAACCTAGGGGTCAGAGATCTTAGGATCAAATCTCCCAGATCTATCCATTAGAATATTCTCCAGGGTGTATTAGAAATGGAGATGTCCAGGCCCCACCTAGGAGATGCAGGTTCTGTAGGCCTGAGCAAGTGAACAAGTCCCATAGGAATGTCCTGCACAGCCACACTCAGGAACCTTGACCTGGAGCCCAGCCTCTGGCAGGGCCCTGTCTTTTCACAGAGCTCTAAGCAATTCTGTTCCAGGGAGTGGGCAGATTATAACTGGAGAAACACAAGCTCAGAAGGACATTGAAGGTCCTTCCAGCAATACGACTCTGCGGCCGCTCCCCTCCCCTGCCCCTGCTGCGGCTGCTGGTAACGCGCCTGTGTCACAGTTGCCACCTTCCCGACTGCCAGGGGATGGAGAACAGGCTGGCGCAAGCCCTAGCATGTCACAGCGAAGCCCAGCTTTGAAAGTGGGGGGATTTGTGAGAATCTACTTCCCAGGGCCCTTCACTGTCACCAATCCCAAGCCCTGCTAGCTGCCCTCCCCTGAACACTCACCAGTCATTTCTCCTTCTAAGTGTCTCAGTTGATCTAATTTGCTAAATGTAAGCACTGGCAGAGCTTAGCGGGGGGTGGGGGTGGGGTGGGGTGCGCGGGAGGGGGACCCATGAGGTTGGGTGGCCAGGACCTCACACGATATTCATTGTTGAGAGCGACCTCACACGCTATTCATTGTTGAGAGCTTGATACAAATGAAATTGTACAGAGGAACCCTGGCAGGGCAGGCCAGGCAGGCAGCAGGTTTAACGCCTGAATGACTACAAGACTCGCTCAAATGCATCCTTCCAGGAACTAGGCAAGAACTGCTTCTTAGGCATTTGTCCATTCAGAGCTGAACCCAAGGGGACACACCCTACATGCCTACATCCAGAGCTGCCCTAAGAGGTAATCACTCTGTCACACTTCTTTCCTTCCCCCAAAATCTGCATGCAAGTGAGAAGGAGTTACAGGGAGCTTCAAAGGCAGCACAGAGGTGACGTGGTCACACGGGTGATGTGGTCCCTCTGGGATGGGGTGGCAAGCCACAAGTGGAGAGCACGGGCTCGGGAGTGGGACACACCTGGATTCAAATTCCGGCTCTGCTGTCTGCTAGCTTTGGGCTAAGTTACTCAACAAAGCTTCCCCTCTCAGGGCTGCTATGACAGTTGACTGAAGTAAGAGGCAATGTTTACTAATAATTAGGGTAATATTTTAAAAGGATAGCTAATAGTCATTGAGCATGTATGATACACAAGGCAGGGTACAAGGCATCTTATTCAGTAGCCATTCAGCACATATGTATTGAGCACGTACCGTGTGACAGGAACAGTTCTAGGCACCGGGGATGCAGCGTGATAGGAAAACAAAAAAAAGTCCCTGATCTCAAGGAAGTTGCACTCATCACCTCATGTAAATCCACCAATGATGTCACTATTGTTGCTCCCATTTTACAGGTGAGAAAACTGATGCTAGGGAACTGAAGCAACCTGTCAGGTTTTATACCAGGAACTGCCTGGCCCCAGAATCTACACCTGACAAAACCTGATGCTGCCCTGTGAGCGCTTACTCTATGCTTGACACAGAGGTAGCATTTCTTATCTGTTCTGCAGAAGGAAGGCCAGGTATTCAAATGGGAAAGGGCCACGCCTCTCCTTGGCAAAAGGGCAGATAGGCATGGACTAGCTCCTTCTGTCCCAGGCGCCCCACCTCCTGGAAACTCTGCCCACTCTCTCTGCAGCACAGAAATTTCTACACTGAAGAGTCCTTTCCATGATCTTGTCTACCCTGCTTTCTCAGATAAGAGGAAGCAAAGCCCAGAGAAGTAGGAACTTGCCCAAGGTCACCTAGTGAGCTACTGTTAGAGCTGGGGGCAGATCCCAGGTCTCCTGACATCCAGGCTCCTTACTCATGGGCGGAGCCATGACACCACCCTCAGCCTCCCACCCAGGACTCAGCAGCCCCCCTGCACCGTAGGCATCATCTAGAGAGCTGAGCTGGCCAAGGCAAAGACAAGGAGGAAATGAAATGAAACAGGGGGAGGAAAGCTCGGAGATCACACAGCCGGGAGGTATGGAGCTAGATCTGAAACTCAGGTCGCTTGACTCTAAATTGTGAGCTCCTTCTAAGCCATCACATAACGTTCACACACATCCTCCTGTGCACACTCTTAATTTCATATCCTCTCTCTCCCTCTCTCTCCCACAAAGTCTGAGTCCAGGGACCTGGGGTAAGGTATAACCACAGTGAGTATGGGCCCCAGGGTTTTGAGGACAGATCTGCTATAAGAGTGATGCATCAGGGCTTCCCTGGTGGCGCAGTGGTTGAGAGTCTGCCTGCCGATGCAGGGGACACAGGTTTGTGCCCCGGTCCGGGAAGATCCCACATGCCGCGGAGCGGGTGGGCCCGTGAGTCATGGCCGCTGAGCCTGTGCGTCCAGAGCCTGTGCTCCGCAACGGGAGAGGCCACAACAGTGAGAGGCCTGCGTACCACAAAAAAAAAAAAAAAAAAAAAAGAGTGATGTATCAAATAGATGACTACAGGTGATCTACTGTATGTATTTGAAAGACTTTCTATGTAATTAAACTTGCCAGACATTAGTACTTAAGATACTATACAGCCATGAAAAGAATGAGCTAGATCTATGTGTGCCTACGACATAATGTTAAACTGGAAAAAGAAAAAAACAAATTACAGAATGGTATGTATAACCCTATAACCAATCTTCCTTGGATTAAAAAATCATATATACACATAATTATGTATTTCAATTATGTATACTCCCCAACAGATTACAGATGGGGAATGAGATTGATTGAAAGGGCAGGACAGGATAAAGAATCTTCACTTCTTTTAGTTTTATGCTCCAGTATTATTTGGATGTTTTTTAGCACACTCATTAGTTACGTAATGATAATCTTCAAGCACTTTCTTTACAAACAAAGTGACCAATCAGGTTTAAAAAATGTTTTTACTGCAATCAATACCTCTCCTGCTGATAGACAGTGAGTTGGACACACATGTGCGCACGCGCACACACACACACACGTACACGCACGCCCAGTGTCTGTCAAATCCCACAGGTTCCGTCAAGGACACCTCAACCCAGTAATGTCTAGATTTCTTCACAAATAATCGTTGCTCCTAAAATTTATACTTTATGTTAATTTGCAAAGCATTTGTGCACACAAGACATCGTATAGGACATTTAGATGAGTCCTTCATAGGAGACAGGCTTGGGGAGTATGGACACTAAACACCCCTAGGAAATGGTGTGCCACATCGTTTCATTGGTGTAGCTTATAAATATCCAGAGCTGCCACTCTATTCTCGAAGGGGTCAGGGGCCTAAACAAGATTACAGAGCATTATATTACATACCCATGTTCCTTTCTGGAAGGAAGATTTCTAAAAGGATACACAAGAAACTGGTAACAATGGCTGCCTCTGGGGAGGGGGGATTCGGGAAACAGGAAGCGTACTCTTTCATTGTACGTGCTTGTATTATTTGAATGTATTTTTACTATGATCCCATATTACCTCTTCAATTAAATTAGCCTAAAGAACTGCTTTGGAGAGAAGAGGACGCCCAGCAACAATCTAGAAACTCAGCTGGATTCCTCTGTATTTGTATCATCAGCCTGAAGAGCCCACTTGGTATAAATCCTACCTATTTTCTCCAATCACAAAGAGCATGTTTCCAGGAGAGAAGCACAATCGCTCTGGAGATTTTCCATTGCAGCATCGCTTTATGAGCCTTAGTGGGGGGTGACTGGAGTGTTCCGCGTTCCGCGGGTTTGAAGCCTGCTGCTGCTACAGCTGCTCCTACTCCAGAGTCTGAATCGAGCCATCTGCCAGGCGTCTCCAGCTCTTAAATCAGTCGGGCCCACAGACACCCTCGGTTTCTTAAGGTGTATAGTGAGAAGGCTGGGAAAATAAGGCGGGTGGACCCCATAAAAGGGAAGCGTGCAAAATAGAAACACATGGACGGCTCACCCAGTTCCCCCCTATCAGCACAGCTGTGGGAACGATGTACAAGAGGCCAAGCCAGACTCCCACTGCCCCAGACCAAGAGGACAGAGGAATAGGCAGAGAGAAGCAAGTCACACCCGCATGTTCCCTTTCCTCCTTCTTGGGACAGATGCTGTTCACTTGCAGACTGCAGACGACTGGGCCCGTAAACACCACTGGAAGGCCAGTTGGCTAGGCTCAATCAGGTCACTTGAGCAGGGGATTTGGGGTCTCTGTTATGGCCTCCCAGCCAAAGCTTGTTTCCTGCCTAATCCCCTCCGGCCAGCTCACCATGAAGCCTTACAGATGAGACATGGCTCGATTTACAAACAAACACGTGGGATCGGCAGCATGATGGGCCTCACATTGGCATGCGAGCCTGGGTGAGTCTTAGCATGGTTTCACTGTTATAAGATGATAATAATCCCGTCTGCATGCTGTGGCGTTAACACAGCACTTAACATTCTCTACCATGCCTATCATCCATGCCCACTTTACAGATGAGAAACTGAGGGCTCAGGAAATTACTTTTATATGCCTGTCTTCCCTCCACCCGTGTAGGACATGGGCATAGAGCAGACACCCACTGTTAATTTGCTGAATGAAAGAAACAATCATTGGCTCAATCGATCAAGAGAGAGGAAGGGTACACAGTGGAAACACCTCCTACTGGCTCATGAGGGCCAACGTGTGCATATCTGCCCAATGCTGCCTTCAGTAACATCATGTTGATAGCTTCGAATTGGTCATGGTGGGAATATTTTTACCAGCATACTGGCAGATGCTACATATCAGTGCTTTTTTTTTCTTTTTGTTTTCATAGAGCTAGGTTATCAACACACTGGGTATAGGTACCACATAGTATAGGCAATTAAAACCCAGGCAATTAGTATAGGCAATTAGAACGCAGGTTTTTCAGATCATCATCTCTTTTCCAAAAGGAGGGGAGGGTGGGAAGAGTCTAAATAAATGATTTTTATTACTCCAACATACATGTATAGATCTTACTATATGCAAAGCACCAGGGTAGGCTGGAGGAGAGAAACAGATATTGAGATAGAATTCACATTCTCAAGGAACACATATTCTCAGGTATAAACTATAACGTGCACACGTATCACCTGGGGATCTTGGTAAAAATACAGGTTACAATCCAGTAGGTCTGGGTGGGACCTAAGATACTACATTTCGAACAAGCTCCCAGGTGATACTGATGGTGCCCCGCTGCGGGCCCCGCCCAGGAAGCACGGGTCTGGGAGGTGACTGAGTGCTTGTATATACTGGCCAGTTCTAAACGTTAGATATCTATTAGCACGTGCAATCCTCACAACACGACAGATATATATTTCCCTTATCCACATTTTACAAAAGACACCATCAAGGTCCAAGGTCACCCCTCTGGTCAACTGCTACTTGCTCAAAGCCAGGTCGTCTGGCTCAGAGAATGAAGTCACTCTCTTTCCAACACGCCCCCTCGTTGGAACTTTTCAGTTCATTTTCTGTCTTGAAGATTATCCCTGCTTCTCCCTTCTCTTCCTGCTCTTTTCACTAGCTGCCCATTTCCTTTTTTGCCGCCTATAAGCACTTCTACCAGAGAAGAGCAAAGGAGAAGTGGGAATAAATGCTCAAATTCATCCATTTCAAGTGTATGAACCATGTCTTCTATTTCCTATATCCTGGTGCTTTGACACTGGGACCTTGCTCCTGCCCCCAGGGTTAGCCACTTCCTACAGATGGTAACTCACCAGTGAGCACAGCATGCCTTTCCAATGGGCTTCTCACTCTCTGGGCTGCCCACCTCCCCGGGCCTGTTCACCCCAGGGCCAGGTACCAGACAACTAGGGACAGCCCCATGCCCCAGATCCCACCAAAATTATTCAAACTAGCCAATCCTAAGCCTGCTTACCCTGCCTTTCCTGTTCCTTTCCACAGAAACCACAATAAAGACTCTTGCCCACATTCCCTCTCCCCCGTCTGCCTCCTGACTGACCCCTGTGCTGCCCTGTGCCCCAGCCCCAGCATGGCGTGCCCCTCCTCCTGGGATCTTGAGTACTATAAAGTGTCTTTTCAACGGCAGTTGTCTCCTGCTCTGTGGGCTTCACCACACCTAAATAATAATAAAACCTCAAGCTCCTCAGGAAAGAGTCTGCTCAATCCCCAGTGAATCTGTGGGTTATCTATTATTAACATTATTATTTTTACCGTCACCATCATCAAAGGATTACTTCCCTTGTCCCTCCCAAGCTCAGCCCTTCTCAGAGCTGGCTTGCATACATTCTCAATAGACAGCTTCTCAAAGTCCCTGCCCAAGGCCAGCCCCGCTTAGCTTAAAGAATTCCATTGCTGGGGAGAGTCTCAGGTGCGCCCCACCCAGCACTGTCAGGGCCTCTTACCTCATTCCCCGGCAGGTGCTGAGCGTGACACTGGACTGTTCTGCCTTCCTCACCGTCCCATGGTAAAAGCAGTGATCCTAGCGTGGAGAAAGCGGGTGGTCAGACCACAGGATACTGATAAGCATGGCAATGTTAGTGTCTCGTGAAAGTCAGGGATGATTATATAGCTACCCTAAGCTTACAGTCTGCAAAGAGCTTTCTAAGCCACCGTTTTATTTGACCCTCGCAATGTTCCTGGGCGGTGGGACAGGGTGGATGCCATCATCCTCACTGAAAAGATGAAGAAGCTAAGGCTCAGAGGAGAAAAGAGATTTGCCGCAGGTCTCACTGCTAGTTGGGGAACCCAGGATTTCAGATCTCTTTTTTTTTTCAGAGAAACAGTTTATTTATTTATTTTTGGCTGCGTTGGGTCTTCATTGCTGCGTGCGGGCTTTCTCTACTTGTAGTGAGCGAGGGCTACTCTTCGCTGCATTGCACGGGCTTCTCATTGCGGTGGTTTCTCTTGTTGTGGAGCACAGGCTCTAGGCACGCGGGCTGCAGTAGTTGTGGCACGTGGGCTCAGTAGTTGTGGCTCGCAGGCTCTAGATCACGGGCTCAGTAGTTGTGGCGCATGGGCTTAGTTGCTCTGCGGCATGTGGGATCTTCCCGGACCAGGGCTCGAACCCGTGTCCCCTGCATTGGCAGGCAGATTCTTAACCACTGCGCCACCAGGGAAGTCCCTCAGATGTCTTTCTATGACACGATGCTGGCCACAGGAAACACTGGCTTCTCAAAAGCCTGCCTCCCCACTAGACTCACATCTTTGACCCCCCGTAAGGACTGAACACTGTCCCCCGCAAAATTCATGTCTACCCAGAACCTCAGAATGTGATCTTATTTGGAATAGGGTCTTTGCAGATGTAATTAAATTAAGATGAGGCAATACTGAACTACTATTCTTATAAAAAGAAGAGAGGACACAGAGAGACACACACACACAAAGAGAAAGGCCATGTGCAGACGGAGGCAGAGATTAGACAAAACTAGAAGCCAAGAAGCACCGAGCGTGGCCAGGAGCCACTAGAAGCTGGAAGAGGCAAGGAAGGATCCTTCCCTAGAGACGACAGAGGGAGCATAACCTTGATTTTGGGCTTCTAGCCTTCAGAACTACGAGAGAACACATTTCTGTTGTTTTAAACCTCCAAGTTGATGGCACTGGTCTATCCCCCATCCTCCCTGCTCCCCCTGAATCCCTACCCGCCTGGAGCAGACTTGATTTGGCACCTGTGTCCATGGACGCTTGCAGGTCTGCTGCTGCTCTCTAGCCAGGGCATCTCACGGCCATCTGGTCTTCCGAACCCGGCTGGATTCCTCATGGCTACAGACCACTCTGTGCTAGGCCCAGGACTAGGCCCCGAGACACAACAGTGAGCAACAGACACAGCTCCAGCCTTCGCAGGACTTAGGGTCTTGTGAGAGCCAATATTAGTTTAAAAGCCATACAAAGATAAATTACAAATCATGAAGAAGGGCTTGAAATAAAGTTCGAGGTGCCAGCAGAGTTTGATAAGTAGGGTAGCCAGAGCATTTATGAGGCAAACCAGGACCCCGCTGAGAGTGATAAAGTGCTAAACCAGACAGACTGTTCCCAGCACACCAACGGGTGATAACAAGGGACACATTCCTACAAGCTTCTTCCCAAAAGGTCAAAAGAGACAAGCTGGTCTGAAGAGAAAGAAGGTAAAGTCTCCAGGGCAGAGCCAGGTTCTTAAAAAGGGCTTAAGAAGGATGTAAACTGCGTAGCTGCAGACACAGAAGCTTTATCTTTCCCCACCAACATCCTGGGCCTGAGCAGGGCCAATTGGGAATCTCTGGCATTCACCTACATAACAACAGTCCGAGTGACCCATCACCAGGACCACACTTGATTGTGGTTGTTCCTTGGTCCCCAGCAGGCAAGCATGTGACCCAGGAGACAGCTAACCCATTCGGCTACATTCTCTGGTTCCACCCTCTGCTCAGCTCTAGGCATGAGTATAGTGCAGCACACTTTACAAAGGGCTGTCACACACATCACCGCATGTGATGATAATGCCTGCCATTTACTGTTATTAACAGTAAGAGCTAACATCTACCCAGCTCTTGCTCCTGGATAAACAATTTACATGATTTTTTTCCCTTTAATTCTGACCACAGCCTTATGAGGTAGATACTCTCCTTCTCATTTTTTAAAAGGGGGAACTAAAAATTGGAGAGGTTTTAGGTCATTCACAGGGCCACACGGCAAAGTGGAGATTCAAACCCCAGCAGCCTGACTTCAGACTCCATGCTCTGTCTCTCTTAGCAAAAGCAGACCCAGCAAAGTGCATGGAACTTAGTTTGTCAAAGCTCTATTATCTTCCAGCACCAACCGAGACTGAGGTACTAGTCTAAGCCTTGCCTCTCACTGGTTATCTCTACTTCGGCATGTTCCTTTTTCTCTTCTCCCCTCAATTTCCTCATATGTAAGATGTGGCGTTGGAAGAGATGTTTATAAATTCCCATAAAAATCAGTGATTCATCTTACCCTTCCACAGCCCTGACAGTCAGATCTTAGTATATCCAATTTTCAGATGAGGAAACTCAACACTAGTGTGGTCAAAAGGGTTTTTCAGGTCACACAGCTAGTTAAAGCCAAGACTAAAACCCTGGCTTCAGACCCCAAACTCTGCAACTCGTTCTACTGGAACACACTCACAGACCATTCCCCCAGTGATCTGACCTAGATCAGGGCTGGAGCCCACAGGCCCAGCAATGGGTTGGATAAGGTTCCCACAAATCCCACTACCCCTGGCCAAGTTTGGTAGGAGAGTGTGATCCGCAACATTTGGGTCAAGCGAGGCTAAGTGGTTTATTCCATTCCCATTTCTCTTTGAGTCTTCAGCTCCCAAGTAAGAAAGCTATCTGGAAGCCCCCTGGGGCTGGGTGGGGGGCTTTGCAAGAGCCTAGGAGCAGGGGACGTAAGAAAACAAAGAGGCATCCCATGCTTCAGGCGAGATGTGCTTCTGTGCTTCAGTCAACGAGACCTTCAGGAAGGAGGGGCTCTCTTGGAGGGAGGGGAAGTTCTCTCACTGTCCTCTGTGTCTCAAAGGCCCTCACAACATCTCTGCCTAACCCTGAGAGCACAAAGAACAAGTACACAACAGCCATGAAGTCATCGCATTCCTTCCCAGCTTCTCAGCCTGAGGGGGCCACCCTGAGGGGGCTTTCGTAGCAGGAAGCATGAGCTCATGGCAAACTCAGAGCACTGAGACCCATTCTTCAGCACAGAAGTGCAGAAGCCAAGCCCAGAGGAGGGTGCTTTGTGAGGTCATAATGGCGAGGGGCTTTTGAGGCATGTCTGTCCCTTCCCCACCGAGCTGGAGACAGAGAACAGAAGTCTCAAGGGAGGAAGAAGTTTCAACCAAGGGGCCTTGAAGAAGGTGTGGAGCCACAGCTGGCCAGCCTTCCCAGAGATGAGAAGACAGAGCCTACTTGCCTCCCGTGGGCACCAGCCACTCCCCCCACCCCAGGAAGGTCTTGGTGAAGAAGGCAGCCCTGATCTTCACACCCAACAGTCCAACATAACCCCTCAGCTACCGAGTTACTACAGACCTCTTAGACCCATCGAAACCTAACTGTCCTGTGTCCCTCTCCTCATTCAAGGGTGATCTGATAAACTCATCTGTGCTGCTAACAACTGTTAGTGGCTGTCATTGTCTTCTAGGCTTTTACACTCCGGCAGGGCTACTGTAGAGACTGGATCACGTGGGAACCTCAGGGTCATGGGAAGCTGTGGGAGGAGCCCATCGTGCTGCCTACACACCACACCCCCCAGATACGCACACCACAAAAGCCCATGACATCCAGCCCCAAAGGCAAAAGACTGCTCCTTCTGCTGGAGTCTGTCTTCCCTTCTCCTTCACCCCTGCTCTTTGGCACAGAGTCTCAGAAGGGTCACTCAAGTCCAGAATGTCTCAGCTTGGGCACTATTGACATTTGAGGCCAGATAATTCTCTGCTGTGGAGGACTGGCCTGTGCATTGTAGGGTAATTAGCAGCATCCCTCCCCACCAGATGCCAGTAGCATCCACCTCCCAGTCATGATAACCCAAACTGTGCCTACAAATTGCCAAGGGTCCCCTCCTTTGTTGGCTAAAACAGTCAAAGAGACAAATAGAATATTTTAGGGTAATTGCACCTGATTAAAATTGGTATAAATCATCACGAAGCGTATTTCCTTTGCTTTATGTTCATTACCAACATATTTAACAAAAATTTAAGGAAAAGAAATGATTTAAACCAAAATCACTCCTAGTGGAGAACCACCACTCTAGTCCTACAAATTCTAAAAGGTGCCCTGTAGGAAAAGCTAGCAAACCATGAAATGTGTATGATTCATGACCTTAAATGTCCACCAGTGACCAAATGGTGTGGTGGAGCAAACTAAAAGACTAAAACTGAAACACCATTTTTTAAATGACGAATCTCTGTGCAAACAGCCAAACTCAACTTTGAGGGGAAAAATACCCAATATGAAGATAGCAGCAAAATAAGACAATCTTCACATCCTAAAACCACATTAAAAAGGCAGAGTACAGGGCTTCCCTGGTGGCGCAGTGGTTGAGAATCTGCCTGCTAATGCAGGGGACACGGGTTCGAGCCCTAGTCTGGGAGGATCACACATGCCACAGAGCAACTAAGCCTGTGAGCCACAACTCCTGAGCCTGCATGACTGGAGCCTGTGCTCCGCAACGGGAGAGGCCGCGATCGTGAGAGGCCCACGCACCGCGATGAAGAGTGGCCCCCGCTTGCCACAACCAGAGAAAGCCCTCGCACAGAAACGATGACCCAACACGGCAAAAATAAATAATAAAAAATAATTAATAAACTCCTACCCCCAACATATTAAAAAAAAAAAGGCAGAGTACAAAACCTTACATGTCCATATGAAAAAAAACCAAACACCTGATTGGGTGAGATGACAGGATTACCAGTAAATCATTTCTCTTACTTAAACTTTTGTTAGTATGTGGGTAATTAACATAAAGCAAAGAAAATATATGCTTCACAATGATTTATATCAACTTTAATCAGATACAACTTGCTTAAAATATTGTTTGTTTCACCATTTTAGCCAGCAAACGGGAGGGTACGCTTACGAAACAACAAATTCATATTTCGTGTCTCCTGCTCACTCCCTGGGTCTCAGTCAGGGAAACAATTGAGGGACTGTCTCCACTGAGCATCTCCTCACTTCCTAGGGGTGGGTCTGGGATAGGGCATCTGCTTGACAGATATTGACCTGAACTTACCTCGGATTTCAGGGTGGTAGTTCGAGGGTTGCCACTTGGAGTATATTGGGTTTCTGTGTAGGCTGGAGCAAAAAGGTGCCTGAAAAGAATAAAAACAGGCATTTGTCTCCTTAGATGATGGACTTCACGGTCCTGGGAACAGCAGCCAGTGATTCTAACTAAACTTGGTAGAGCCACCCCAAGCGTCTCCACACAGAAGGAACTAGGCAGTCCTATGGAACGGCTCAAGGAATAAAAAGAAAAACAGAGTGAAGTTTGTTATGAACTTTGTGTTCATTGGGATCATCGCTTAAGTCAGCCACAACCAGATAGAGTTAACCACAAAAGCAGTTATCTCAGATCTTAACTCGTTCTGGGTCCTGGGAAAATACATGTGCAAACACATTCACAAAATTTCCCAGGGTCTATGGACCCTATTGTGTACCTTGACTGATTATTTCTCCAGCGTATCCACCAACTTTTGGTATCAGCACACCAATTTTTCTTTAAGGGAACCCCTATTCCCTGTTGCATGTTTTGGTAAGACTGTCAATCAAGGTATCCTACCTGGCCTTGGCCAAGGGTGGCCCTCGGCGCGAGCCAAGCCAATGGAGCAATGCTGCAAGAACTTAACAAATGGGAGCTATTCATCTGCTCCTGTTCCTGCTGCATGGGTTCCAGGAGTTTCCTTTGCCCATCTTTTCTGAGACCTAGTGGTTCAGATCCCCTGAGACCTGGTAGTTTTACGTGTTACCCTTCCAATATTGTTTTTTCTTTCCTAAAATTGGACATTGGTTTCTCTCTTGCCACAGACCTCTTGCAGCTGGGGTTAAGAATCCCTCACCAGGGCTTCCCTGGTGGCGCAGTGGTTGAGAGTCCGCCTGCCGATGCAGGGGACACTGGTTCTTGTCCCGGTCCGGGAAGATCCCACGTGCTGTGGAGCGGCTGGGCCCGTGAGCCATGGCCGCTGAGCCTGCGCGTCCGGAGCCTGTGCTCCGCAACGGGAGAGGTCACAGCAGTGAGAGGCCCCCGTACCGCAAAAAAGAAAAAAAAAAGAAAGAAAGAAAAGAAAAAAAAAGAATCCCTCACCAAAGGCAAGGTGACCTCAAATAAGGCTTTTAGAATTTCCCTGAAAGTTAAAAGACAAAAGAGCCAAATGGACGCTTCAACTAGCTCAGCCACGTTAAAAGCAGAACCAATCTAAAGAAAATCGTGGTCAGGGGGCAAAGTTTGTAATGGAAGGCACCACTAAAAATTGAAATCTAACAAAGAAGAATTAAGTGGATCTATATCTACTAATGTGGAAAGATGTCTAAAATGGAGTTAGATAAAGACAATAAATTTCAGGAAAGTATGTACTTTTT
Source organism: Lagenorhynchus albirostris (assembly GCF_949774975.1). Taxonomy (NCBI): domain Eukaryota; kingdom Metazoa; phylum Chordata; class Mammalia; order Artiodactyla; family Delphinidae; genus Lagenorhynchus; species Lagenorhynchus albirostris. The sequence continues at coordinate 132,719,633 of NC_083097.1, forward strand.
AAATCCCTTTTAATGAAAAAGTAACAGCAGTACACACTATTGCATGCATCAACAACAGCTGGAGGAGGGCACGCCCGTGGTTAATGGTGGTTATCTCAGGGAATTACGGAAGATGTTCACAATGTAAGCTGTATAATATTTCTGAAAAACTGGTTGATCTTAAAGAATAATTATCATGTATTTATTCTGAAAACAGAAAATCTAATTTGAAACTGCTTTTTAAATAAGAAGATACAAGCTGAGGCCAGCATAGAAAGCCAAAGGGACCTGCAGGGACCACCCTGGTTTTGTAAGAGGTGACATTTCCCACAAGAGAGGGTCACTGAAGAGGATCTCCAGAGTCTCTCGGAGTCACTTCCAGCTCTAAGTTCCGGGACCCCAGACTCTCAGATTCCCCTCCACCCAAAGAGTGCAGTCGGAAGGCAAATGCCACAAGGGTTGTCTCTTGCACTATGTCAAGCCCTTCAACGTGCTGGCTTGGACGAGAAGAAAAGAAACCCAACAGGGAGATGTAAAAACAAAGCAAAACAGAAAACCCAGCTTGTGTAGAGAAACTCCAATTCACATGCAAAGCTTGGGTCAGTAGCTAACTTGCCAGATTCTGTCTCCCTTTCTCTTTCTCCTTAGCATCTAACCAGTCAAGGATCGAAGGGAAGAGTCACCCATTTGTCTGAGCGAGATAAACTGTAAGCCCCAGGAGGACAGAGGCCAAGCTGTTTTGCTCACCAGTATATACTGGTGTTTAACATGTACTCAGTGAAAGAATGTGTTAACTAATTACTGAATGAATGAATGAGTGAGTCGTTGAGCATACTAGGAGCTTAGAACATGGTCTGGAGTCTGAGAGACTAAGTTCCAGTGCCAGTTCTGACATGTACTGTCTCTATGGCCATGAGCGAGTTGTTTTACCTCTCCAAACCTTTGTTTCCTCTTCTGCAAAATCCCTTCTACTTGACAGGGTTGTCATCTGAGTAAAATAACATAATGCATGAAAAGAGCTTAAAACCAGTCCTGGCTCAGAGTGGAGCTCAGTAAAGGTTAGTGATTATCATTATTGCTTTCAACAGGGATTATGATGGGAAGAACCCAGAAAAACTGGTGGAATTTACCTATTTCCTTTCAATTCCCCCCAGCCATTAACTCCCCAGTATATCACTTGAGAGAGGTGAAAAAACAATGAGCTCATTCCTGCAGCCCATTTCCTTGGTCTGCTTTCACAGACTGCATAATGGACGGCGAGTCAGGAGTTCAGAATTTAACAGTCCATCCTGGATGACAGTAGGGAGACGTGAGTTTTCCCACAGTAATGCACTCCTGGAAAACACACTCCCAGCCTCTTCTGAGCCTTAGTGGGGGGGGAATATTCATCCAGTGACACCAAGATGCTCCAAAGAGAGCAATCCAGACTGAACCTCAGAGGAGTCCACATTCTTGGTCGTTTCTTGGCCACACATCCTCAGAAGGGTAAGCATCTTTCTGCACCTTCTTATTCAGGAGTTCTGCCACTGTCATCATAGGACTCTCAGAGCCTCAGTGCTGAGAGGGACCTCAGGAATCATTAAGCCAAACTCACTAGACTGTGGACTCCCTAAGAGCAGGGAGCACGGCTGCCTTGTTCAATGCTTCTCCCCAGCTCCTAGTACCAGGCAGGTTTATTCTGTGGAAAAAGTGGATGAATGAATAAATGAACGAATGAATGAATCTTCTACCTTGTGTAGGAATCTGCCAGATGGCCATTCGGCACTGGACATCTCCAGTGACAGGGAGCTCCTGAGAGCACCCACATAAAATAGTTAGAGAAAGTTCTTACACTGAACCAAAAACTACCTCTCTCTGTAACCTGCACCCACTGGCCTCATTCTTGTCTGCTGAATCTACAAGAAACAGTCTGCTCCCTCTTCCACCTAACTGCCCTTTTCAGGACCAGCAGCATTAGCGTCACCTAGGAACTAGTTAAAAATGCAGATTGTAAAAAAAATATATATATATATATATGCAGATTGCCAGGCCCCACTGCAAACATCCTTGCACACAGAAACTCTGTGGTTGGAGCCCAACCATCTGTTGTTGTAATAACTCTCTGAGTGAGTCTCGGGCAGAACCACCACCCTAGACCACGAGTTCTCAACATACTTTTAAAGCAGGCAAACTTCAGAAATATCCACTTGTCTCACTACCCAAGCCTCCATCACCCTTCTACCTCCACCACACCCTGGATCATTCTGAGCTTAAGAAACCCTGAAAAGTTGCCATCAAAACAGTTCACATGCCTTTAAGTGAGAAAGCATTTCACCTTCACAACATGCCTAGGAGGACACTGCAACCTCGGAACTGTAACTTGTCCAAGCTGTCATGGCACAGTGTCAGAGCCGGGTTTCAAAGCCAAGTCTGTTGGGCCAGACCATACTTTTTAAGCAGTTCTCTACTCCGTCTCTATTAGAAGGTAGAAGCATAAAACTCAAGCACTGCCAGCAGTAGTCCAAAGCACAATTTGACGGTGATGACAGCAGCCTTGAGAACATGTGATGCCACAAAAAGGAGGCTCCTGGGTCTTAGATGTGAATACATGCAGAGAAGAGCCGTAGGGGTAAGCAAAGCACAGGGCAAGATAAAGAGGACAGACATGTAAGGACGTCAGGGGTCGTTTTTTTTGGGGGGGGTTGTTTGTTTTTTTTAATAACAACCCTTTCTCCAAATGCGGTTGCGGATGTTGACCAGGAGGGTCATCCTTCCTTCTAAAAGCAAAAGGAAGGGTCATGTTCCATCACCACTATCTGTGCAATTGTACCGATTCACAAGACACTGCTTTCACACGCTCCCCATCGCCCCAAGCCAGGCCCATCTATGCCTCCAGTCCCTGGTGGTGCCTTGGCGCTGCTCTCGGCACCAAAGACACTATCCCCTCAGAGACAGGGCTGCAGGGCCACTGAGCAGCCCAGCTCAGCCCAGCCACCCCTTCTCCAACCACATCTTGTTCTCATCTCCTCTCTGACAAGGGGCTGGCTCAGCAGATCTGCAGGAAGCTGTCTCTCACCACTGGAGTGTGCTAGGATTTTCAGGAAACGAGTTGTGAGTGATGTGCATCCAGGAAGAGAGAAGGACTGTCCAAGATTTCCCACCCTGCCCCCTCCTTTTTCTGGCTTTGATGGAAAAGCAATTTCTGAAGAAGTGCCTCCCACCCGTGCCCTCAAGGCTCACAAGCCCACAGGCAAGCAGAGATCACACATCATCCCAATGCTAATAGCAGCCGGCACTGCAGTGCTCCCTTTGGGTGAAACTCAGGTTGCCCAGACCCCAAAGTCCTCGAGCAATCTTCTGAATCTTTGTATCTTCTGCATCCCAGCTGGGAAAATAAGCTGTCCCCCAAATACTGGACATAAAACATAAGGTCACTCTCCAGGGAGGGACAACAGAATTGCCCTTGGTGGCTTGGTAACTGTACACGCAGCCACACCCCCCAAAACACACTGCAGCTCCAACAGCCCTGACCCACCTTTCCTAAGGCTCACAGCCTTCGAATCCAGAACCGTCCCTTTAAGGACTACGCACTGTCAGACTAATTTCAAATGCTTCTCTAAGCTTCCCTAAAACCCCCTCTAGGGAGAGAGAAGCAGCAGGACTAAAATTTGCAAAACATCTTCCGGAGTCCAATCGCCCCATCCAGCATGCTGCTTCAGATAAGCAAATGGGTGAAGACAAAGTCAAAATTTCCAAACTACCTTGAAAAACAACCCTACCCAGATATGCTCAGCATAAACAAACAGCACTCTGCTCATCCCAGCGGCTATGTTTACTGACTCCTCCTTCTCCCAGGTCTTGCTCCATATCTAGCTCTTTCAGGAGTATTGGGGGCACTTATACACTGGTGATGCTTGGGAGGTACAGCCTTGCTGGTCCCTCTTATCTTCTCTGGAGGAGCCTCACCCTCACCCTGTCCATCCATGCGGGTGATAACATAAGGCTCTTTCATTTCTCACTTATACTTACAATGCTGTCATAATGGGACTCAGCCCAGTAACACCACACCCGGAAATGCTGTTAAAAAATATAAAATCCCAGGCCCCATCCCAGCCCCACTGAGAATTACATTCTCTAGAGAAGGACTCAGAAATCTATATTTTTAATAGTTTTTCCAGGTGATACTTTTTCAGTCTCTGGGAATTCTCCGCTCTACCAATTTTAACATTTTTAATTCTTTTTCTTAGTTCTAGCCTCCTAAGCACCCAGTCAAAATCTAAAGATGATATCAGCACAGCCTAGAGGGAAAGTCCCGGGCTCAGAAAGGTTTGGTTCGAGCACCAGCTGCATTACTCTCTACATGACTGTCATTTCAAACCCTGCAAATGAGGCAAAAGATCACCGTAATGCCTTTCAATGTCATACAAGAGCACCGTCAAATCACAGGCTCTGGGAGCTCTATGGTTCTTTGGACTCCATGGGGGGAAACGTAGCTTTGAAAGACTATTTACAACTAATTAGGGCAGCTCTTGTAAAACTCTGTAAAATCAGATGTTAACTTGTAAAACCCTAATAAGATACAATAGAGATACAAATGATTTCCATCTAGCAGAAAAGATAACTCTCAAGGTTATGATTTTATTGCCCATAGAATATTAACCAGTTTTGTATGTAATTTAGCAATGTTATCTCAGCATTCCTTCCTCACTATTGAAAAAATATATGTTTCCTTTATCTATCCAATTTTTAAACCAGTTTTATCATTTTGTTGGTTCCCCATTAATTAAACAAAACTTTGACAAACGCTCACTATCTGTATTTGTATGAGAACTGTTTTCACTTGAGCCACATAAATTCTGGTTTTTTTTCCTAGACTGAAAATGAACAGGGTGATAATTATGATCTCACAGCCCCACTGAGAGGATCAAATGAGAAAATACATTCAAATACTAGCTAGGACGTTTATGAGTTCTGTGAACTTGGGCAAATCGGCTAGCCTCTCTGTGCCTCAGTTTTCTCATCTATAAAATGGGGGAAATAATAGAATCTACTTCATAGGGTTGCTAGACAATGTTAGGAGAGTGTCTGACTATGAATATTTGCTAAATAAAATGAACAAATGTGAAAGAAATCTTTGCAAAGTATAAAGTATTTCTTTCTACAAATATCAGTTAACATTTTCTCCGGGACTATCTATGTGCACATGTGGTAAAACTTGGTAATTGTTAACCAAGATAATGGGCTTCTGAGAGTTCATAATACTAGTCTCTCTCCTTTTGGGTATATTCAGAAATTTTAATATTCATATTTTTTAACTAGCAAGGTGATACTATACACATCACAAGCTATTCAACCTCAGTTTCCCTTTCTATCAGTTGGAAATGGTGATGCCCAGGACAGGCAGACATTGGGAAGAGCTTTTGAAAAGCAGAGAATGATATTCTAATGTAATGGCTAGTGCCTGCCCATATTTGGGACAAAATAACAAATTCAGTAAGTAGTGTTTTGTTGTCTTTTGTTTTCAAAGAGCAAGAAAGAAAAGGGGAGAAGAGACAGCTCAAGCTGTCTCAGAACCAAGATTTCCAAAGCAGTGCTCACTCCACCTCTGACTCCAAAGGAATGGAAACAAACCTACATGCCAAAGGCATGGCCCTAAAGCCAAATAAGGGGCCCACAGGCAGAGGCATTCCTTTTTGAGGGAACAGAAAGTTTAAGGAAGCGGGAACTTTAAAGGTTGCTCCTGATGTAAAGAGTAGGAGATCTCCTCCTACTCCAAGGACTCACTTGAGCAAGCATCATCGCTGCTAGAGGCCCAGGTCCAGAAGCAATGCCGCAAAGCAAGATGGTGCCACCCACAAGCCTGGCATAAAGCCGAAGCATGTTGTCTTTAATCTTCTATTAAGGAAGTGTCCAAACAATGCATTAAATCAACACTCCTTGTCACCAAACGCATCCCATTACATCTTCTCCCAGTCCCCACGAGACCTGGCACCCTTCCGACCAAGCCCTGGTCCTGTGTTTTGCTTTTGTGTTGTCGACCAAAGGATGTTTGGATGAGCACTGTTTACTCCTTTGACCAGCAGGGTCTTTATTTAATCCTCTTCAGGCCTCGCTCTTGGCTGCCTCCACGAAGATGGAGTAACCCCTCTGTGCAAATAGGGCTGACCTCTTGGGATCAAGATGCTTAACTGTCAGGGACCCGAGAGGCCCTCCAAATGGCTCACCCAAGAAGAGTTTACGGGTTTGTTTTGCAGTGTCCTGTAAAGTACCCATTACAGGCACTTATTAGAATTGGATAAGAACAGTTCAGGGAAATGGGGTACTATGTTTACTACTTCTGAGAAAAATAAAGAAGTGGAAACCAGTTACCACGAGCAACCAAACCCATTTCCAATAGCAACAAGTTTCTGGTAAATCACCACAGTTATCAGATTAACGTGAAGGGAAGGGCCAATGCAAGAGGCAATGGTTCAGTTGTACAGATAAACTTTGGGGATAAGACACAGGAAAAGTGAAGAAAAGAAATCTCTAAGATCACAGGACTTATGAAAATATGCTTAGAAAAAGGGGAGTAGGTGGGCTATCCCATGAATAAAAGCAAACAAAGAAAAAGCAAAGACCACAAACCAACCTGCCCTAAATGTGGGTTCTTGGTCCCTTTTAGGCTCTGATTAAATATCCCAGTAACTCTGATAAACCTTGACCAATGTTTCTTAGCATCCTAAAGCACAAATCACAGTGAATGCACAAGTCAGGAAGGTTAGAACTTGGAAAGTCCTCCTAGAACGTAGTGGACATATGTTGTCCTGCACTGCCCAGCAGCCCTGCCACTTTCTCGGGAAAACAGTGCCAAATTTACATTTAGAGAAATGTTCCCCTCTTGCTGCATGCTGACTGGGCCCACCTGGAGTCAGTCATAACAAGTCAGGACCATCAGGTCTCATTTCACTGAATTTCTAGATGAGTGACACCGGTAAAAATGGCTGGAGCTGAGACACACCATTGGTGGTGCCTGAAGATGATGTTGAAATCTCAGCCTCTGCTTACTGATGCTGAATCGAACCTCAGAGACAGAGTTTCAGGTGAAGTAGAAAGAATAGTGTTACTGCTGTGCCAGGCAAAGGGGACCACAGCAGGCTCCTACACTTGAAAACCATGTATCCCAATCCAGACGGATTTTTTTTTGTTTGTTTTTTTTGGCTGCTTGGGTCTTCGTTGCTGCGCACAGGCTTTCTCTAGTTGCAGCTAGTGGGGGGCTACTCTTCCTTGTGGTGCGCAGGCTTCTCATTGCGGTGGCTTCTCTTGTTGCGGAGCACGGGCTCTAGGCACGTGGGCTCAGTAGTTGTGGCTCACAGGCACTAGAGCGCAGGCTCAGTAGTTGTGGCACACGGGCTCAGTTGCTCCGCGGCATGTGGGATCTTCCCGGACCAGGGCTCGAACCCATGTCCTCTGCATCAGGCAGGCAGATTGTTGACCACTGTGCCACCAGAGAAGTCCCCAACCTGGATCTGATGAGGGGTTTTATAACAGTGGTTCAAGGGTGGGGTCGCTGACAAGATCAGGGTGTACACACAGGCCTGCACTCCCTTAATCCCAGGTCTCAGGTCTCCTAATCTTGATGAGCTTCTCGGGTCCCTTTAATCTTGCCTCAGGCAGTTTCTGGGCTGCTCCTCCCTTGATTAGCAGCTGTTCGAATCTGCCTTTTGGAACTCAGGGAAGGTCATGGAGGCTGGAGTCTGGCCTACAAGAAATGGGGAACAAAAAGGCCTCCGTGCCCGGGAGCACCACAGGGTCCTGCTCGGTTTCAAAGAGACTCTCTATGAATTCCTAGACCCTGTCCTTTTCAAGCCCTAGTCCTTCAGCTTTTCCCTCACTCTATGTGTTGCCTCATACGCTTCCCATAAAGTTTTTTTGGAGGGGAGGGGGACTGCTGAATAAATGGCAGAGTCTACTGCAACAAAAAATCTTTACATGTCACCCTCTCTGTTCAGTGCTTACCCCCATTCCATTCTCATGGATGAAAAATTTGAAAAAGAGCAAAAGCAACTTCCCAACATCACAGAATTATATTTGGCTTCTAAACTCGTCAGTCTAAATGAACGAAAGCTACCTAAACATCAGCATCAGCAGTAGACAAGCCAAGAGTTAGGCCATCCAGACACTCCCAAAAGGCAGAGAGGAAGGATGTTCATGCAAACTCATCAATGAACGCTTTTTAAGCAGCATAATATGGTACAAACTGCGGGGCACGTGGCCTCGGGAAGACCAAGTTCCTCCCGGCTTGAATTCATCACGTATTTGCTCTGGATTCTTGGCCAAGCTGCAGTGCCTCTTCGGAACACCCGCTCCACAAATATTTAATGGGGGCCAATCATGTGCCAGGCACTGTGCTGGGGGACGTGAAGGAGGCAAGCACAGCTTTCCTGCCCTGCGCATGGCATCTCGCTCATGAAGATGAGAGGAGGCTGAAGGGCGGCAGCTTTGCCACCCCAGACATGCCACTTTAGCATAAGGATCATTCTGAGCTGAAGGCAACTGAGAAGAAGCAGATACAAGAAAAGCTCCTTGCCCTCCTATTTGCCTAAAAGCGGGTCATCAGTTCTCAAAGGTGTCTCTCCTCCTCTCTCTACCAGGAAGGACAAAAGTTAATCACCAGAGACAACTTTAGACCCCGTCAGCCTGGAGACGGCACCAGAGGAATCCACACAACAAACTTTAAAAACTAGCCTTTATCTATCATTTCCCAAATATTTACCTTCCCACAGTGTATGGCCTTTAGAAGCCTAAAACCTCTTTCCTTTTTCCTACCATTTCTCTACAAACTTATTGTTCTTTGTTAAAGATGCTATAGAAGCCTCAATTCTGTGTCACTCATTTTTCTCTGGGTATCTCCCATGTATACATGTTAATAAACTTCTGTTTGTTTCTCTTTTGTTACAGGGTACCCAGCCGAACTTAGAAAGGAAGACAGAAAATTATTTCCTCCTTTCCAAAGTCATCTGTGAAAGTACTTTGCAAACACTCACAGGCCACACAGAAGGTAGGTATTACTCTTTGGTCCCTAGAAACCAAGTCTCTATATTACAACCTATCTTCCTTCCTTCCTAGAACTGCTGCAAACCACAGCTGCAATCAACTTCCAATTTCCCCTAACAAGCTGCCTACACAGCTTTGGAGGAGGGGTGCCTGTGCATGTGCGTGTGTGCGTGCGTGCGTGTGTGCGTGCGTGCGTGCGTGTGTGTGTGTGTGTGTGTGTGTGTGTTGAGCACAGAGAGAAAGGGCCGCCTAGGGATCCGGAACTCAGTATCTTCAACACTGCTGATCTCCTTTTCCACAGCCATATTCCTATCACCACATAACTGAAAGGCCAGTTTAACCTTCGCATTCTTACCCAAGCCCCAAAGCCAGCATCGATAAGAGATCAAGAGTTTCTAGAATACAAGGGGTCTGACGTCTTTCCCAACACTTAGATCTCCTCCTTCTCTAGCACTCCAGTCTTCCTCCAAAGGAATCCCTTTCCATGACTTGTCCTTCCTTTCCTGGGAAGGGGGGCAGGGGGGCGGCCTTGGAAAAAGAAACCAAGCCTGATATAATGCAGTCATTATAGCCCCTTTGGCCCATCTAGACCTCTCTCCAGGGAGACTGATGCAAGAGGAGAAAACGTGGGGGCTGCCAGTTTCCTGCAAACCCGTAACCTCGGGGGTAAAAGAAGGAGGAAAAGGGGGCAGTGGGGCACATGGGAGCCATGGAGAGGACTGGAAGGGAGCCATAAGTACAGAAGTCATAAAGACCCATTTCTCCTTAAACTGGCTCAGGAAAGCCTGGCCCAGCTCCACCCACTCAATGATATCATTGTTTTCAACAAAAGCTGGTTTGAGAACCCGAAGGGAGACCCCCAGCGAGGCCTCACCAGTTCCTGGGAGATCAATCAAGTGCTCAGAATTGTAGATAAGGGGGGAAGTCTATGTAAGGGTGCAAATTACAGAGATAAGCAGGGTAAGGACAGACTTCGCTTCTGCCAGGACTTTTAGGGTCACGGAAAGAGTATGGGATGCTACTTGTCACATAGATTTTATCAGTGGATTCCCCACCACCAGAGTTGATGACTGGAGATTATTACCTTCAACTAATGAGAAAACTAAAGATCTGAGAAGTGGCTTATCTGAGGTCCCACCACAAACTAAGGACAAACACGGGGACTTGTACCACTGTCCTGCTACTTACTCAAGCCCGGAACCTCAGATTGGCCTTTGAATCCATCCCCTTCCTCAGCTCATATCCAACCCATCTCCCAGTCTCCATGATTCCACCCTATAAGTATCTCTGGAATCTGTCCCCTTCTCTCCATATCTGCAACCACTTCCCTATATTAGATCACCATAATTACCCCCTCAGATTAAAATAAAGCTTTAGAATGGGTCTTTTTACTATCGCCAGTCTTGCCCTTTCCAATCCATCCTCCACACTGTAGTCTAAGTAATTTTTCTCACATGCACTTTGGATGCTGTCACTATCTGGCTTTTAAAATTTCTTCATCGGCTCCCCATTGTCCTCAAGATACACACCCAATCCTTTTAAGGAGCCTACAAGGCCCTTCGAGGACTCGCCCCTGCCTACCTGGACAACCTCTTCTCTCACCGTTTCCTTCCTCCCTCTTGCTCTCTGCTCTAACCACAAAGAACATCTTTTCATCATCAACAAAGGCCTTAGAGCCTTTGTTCCTGCTACTTGCCCTGCGTGGAACCCATCCCCCTCGTATAAGCCACAACTCTACCACCACCCTACTTCTCCTTTTACTTCGCTTCCTCCTAGAAGCCTTCGCAGGCCCTCAATCCAGGGTAGGTTCCCCTTCCCCATGTTCCCATGGTACCTTCTACTTCCCCCAACATAGCCTGTCCCAGACTGTTCAGTAATGGTTGGATTCTCTCTCTCCTCCACTAAGCTCTAAGCCTCATGATGGCAAGCTGTGTTTGCTTGCCGTTACTCTTCCAGGAATACCCAGGACCTAGCCCAATGCCAGCCACCAAACTGGCATGCACAATACTTGCTAAATGAAGGAAGAGAAGGTAAGAGAGAAAGGGAGTTAAGAATTCCCAATGAGTAACCCAGAGCTCAAGCCCTGGAGACTCAATACACTGGAGACTCTTGTCAGAAAAACCACGGGTTCTCTGACCCAATACCTACTCCCAGTTGAGTTTGAGCAAGACCTGCAACTTGCTCCGGGGTGCCCAAAAGCCTATTCATTTAGCATCCAAGGTATCAGCCAGAGGTCTGTGTATGTCACTGAGTTCTAAATAGAGGAAGAGTAAAGGTTACATTCTTAAAATCAGAGTATCTCCTGGGCAAAATGTAAACGTGGCTTCATTCTCGGGACAGAACCAGTCCGGAGGCCTCAGAACTGGCCTCCTCCTGTAGACATTTCCCAGGGGATAATCACGCTCCATGTCCTAAGCACACAGGTTGGAGAGTAGAAATCCAGCTTCCAGGGAGTCTGGATGAAGAGCCTAGGCACATCCTTGAAGATGAAAACAGAGGTCTGGAAGGTGGGCACATCTTCAGCACATCTCCCAGGTCCTAATGTAGATCCGTCCTGCCCACCAGACCCTGCTTCTCAGGAGACTCCCCCAACTCCCCGAGTTATGAAGAAGCCATCTTTGCCTTGGGCTCAGCCCCTTGCAGTCCATGGCTCCATCCGCCAGGTACACCTCCACCCACTGGGCTCAGCCCAAATTTCCCTTCGACGGCGAGGGGTTGGGGAAGAACTTTTTCTCATCCGAGGTGCAGAAAACACAGCTCAGCTTTAAATTGCACCTCAAGCCTCTTTCCTAAAAATACCCCATCTACCTCTCTGACAATATGGTTTTACCAGAGGCAAGAGAAAGCCCAACTCAAAGTCAAAAATAAGAGAACAAAAAAATTTGAACTCTAAGCCACTCAAATCCTCAGGTAGCCCAGCTGTGGAAGGGAGAGAAACCCCTTTCCCACTGCCACATACCACTCTTCTGAATTATAATGATTTGGCTAGCTGGAATCCTGAATTCCTAAGAGCTTATTAGCACTCCAGTTTTGGTTCCCCTAGATCCAGACCAAATATTTATATATTAATTTCTCAGTCTGAATTCCTTTCTCATTCTTCCACTCATCTCTCTTCCCTCCCTCATCCGAAGCCTCCCCTCCTTGCTCCCACAAGACAGAGCTCCAAGGTACCCTCCTGAGGGAAGTTTTCTCTAACCCCCAGGGAGAAATTCCCCCTTCCTTACCGCCCCCTCTGCACTTTACTTTTAACCGGTATTAAGTAAATTTGTAACCAACCTCGGATTATGCTGTTTGAGCATTTTCTCTCCCTTAGAGAGTAAACGGCCAGAGGGCAAGGATATGGTCTTTGCATCTGCTCCCTACAGCACCAAGCATAGGACTTTACACGCAGGTGCTCAATCAATATTTGCTGAAATCAATACTACAAAGCTACAGTAATCAAAATAGCATGGTGTTGGCACAAAACAGACATATGGATCAATGGAACAGAATAGAGAGCCCAGAAATAAACCCACACACCTACGGTTAATTAATCTTCGACAAAGGAGGCAAGAATATACAATGGGAAAAAGACGGTCTCTTCAGCAAGTGGTGTTGGGAAACTTGGACAGCCACATGTAAACCAATGAAGTTATAACACACCCTCTCACCATATACAATAATAAACTCAAAATGGCTTAAAGACTTAAACATAAGACCTGACACTATAAACTCCTACAAGAGAACATAGGCAAAACATTCTGACATAAATTGTACCAATGTTTTCTTAGGTCAGTCTCCCAAGGCAATAGAAATTAAAAGCAAAAATAAACAAATGGGACCTAATCAAACTTACAAGCTTTTGCACAGCAAAGGAAACCATAAACAAAATGAAAAGACAACCTTCAAAATGGGAGAAAATATTTGCAAATGATGCAACTAACAAGGGCTTAATTTCCAAAATATACAAACAGCTCATACAACACAACAACAAAAAAAACAAACAACCCTATCCAAAAATGCACAGAAGACCTAAACAGACATTTCTCCTAAGAAGACATACAGATGGCCAACAGGCACATGAAAAGATGCTCAACATCACTAATTATTAGAGAAATGCAAATCAAAACTACAAGGAGGTATCACCTCACACCAGTCAGAATGGCCATCATTAAAAAGTCTACAAATAACAAATGCTGGAGAGAATGTGGAAAAAAGGGAACCCTCCTACACTGTTGGTAGGAATATAAGTTGGTGCAGCCACTGTGGAAAACAGTATGGAGGTTCTTCAGAAAACTAAAAATAGAATTATCCTATGATCCAGCAATTCCACTCCTGGGCACATATCCAGACAAAACTATAATTCAGAAAGATACATGCATCCCTATGTTCATAGTAGCGCTATTCACAATAGCCAAGACATGGAAACAACCTAAATGTCCACTGATAGATGAATGGATAAAGAAGATGTGGTACACACTGCTATTTTTAAAATAGATAGCCAACAAGGGCCTACTGTAAAAAAAATTAAAAATTAAAAAAAAATTTTAAAAGAACTATATATGTCAGTAAATGTTAATAACATAAAAGATGTGGCATACACACACACACACACACACACACACACACAATGGAATACTACTTAGCCATAAAAAAGAACAAAATAATGCCATTTGCAGCAACATGGGTGCAACTAGAGATTATCATACTAAGTGAAGCAAGTCAGAAAGAGAAAGACAAATACCATATCATATCACTTATATGTAGAATCTAAAATATGACACAAATGAACCTATCTATCAAACAGAAACAGAATCACAGACATAGAGAACAGACTGGTGGCTGCCAAGGGGAGGGGGGGTCGGGTGAGGGATGGAGTGGGAGGTTGGGGTTAGCAGATGTAAGTTTTTATAGAATGGATAAACAACAAGGTCCTACTGTATAGCACAGAGAACTATATTCAATATCCTATAAGTCACAATGGGAAGGAATATTAAAAAAAAGAATGCATATATGTATAACTGAATCACTTTGCTGTACAGCAGTAATTAATACAACACTGTAAATCAACTATACTTCAATTTTTTAAAAAATCTGCTGAAATCAAACTTGTAGAGTGGAGTCAAGTTAGCTCTGGTTTATAAGGCAGGAGATCCATCAACTGATGAACAGATAAACACAATGTGGTACATATATACAGTGGAATATTATAAAGCAATAAAAAGTAATGAGGTACAGATGCATGCTATATAACTTGGATAAAACTCAAAACCATTACACAGTGAAAGAAACCAGTCACAAAAAACCAATATTGTATAATCCCATTTATATGAAATACCCAGAATAAGCAAATCTATAGTGACAGATAGCAGATTAATGGTTGCCTAGAGCTGATGGTGTTGGGGGAACGCTGTGGGTAACCAGTCATATTAGTTTGCTAAGGCTGCCTTAACAAAGTGCCACAAACTGAAGAGGTTTAAAGAACAGGAATTTATTGTCTCACACTTCTAAAAGTTAAGCCTAAGATTAAGGTGTTGGCAGGGCCATGCTCCCTTTGAAGGTACTAGGGAAGGATCTGTTCCAGGCCTCTCTCCTAGCTTCTGGCATTTCCTTGGCTTGTGGCCACATAACTCTAATCTTCATATGGCATTCTCCCTCTGTGCATGTCTGTGTCCAAATTTCCCCTATTTATAAAGACACCAGTCATATTGGATTAGGTGCAATCCTACTCCAGGATGACCTCATCCCAACTAACTACGTCCACAATGACTATCTCCAAATAAGGACACTCTGAGGTATCAATACAAGGGGTTAGGACTTTGACATATGAATTTGGGGGGGGGACATATTCAATCCATAACACTGCTAATGGCTTCTTTTTGGGGTGATGAAAATGTTCAAAAATTAGAATATGATGATGGTTGCACAACTCTGTAAATATACTAAAAAACATTGAATGGCATATTTATATAAATGGATCAGCTGTATGGTATGTAAGTTACATCTCAATAAAGCTGTTAAAAAAAAAAGCAGGAGAGTTGGGTTTAAAGATTCTGCCCAAGCTCAATAACCAACCCATTGGTGAGAGTGTGTGAAACAAATTCTCTCAACACAGGTGGTGGATTTAACTTACA
Source organism: Lagenorhynchus albirostris (assembly GCF_949774975.1). Taxonomy (NCBI): domain Eukaryota; kingdom Metazoa; phylum Chordata; class Mammalia; order Artiodactyla; family Delphinidae; genus Lagenorhynchus; species Lagenorhynchus albirostris. The sequence continues at coordinate 132,734,740 of NC_083097.1, forward strand.
GAGAAGCCAAAGGCAAAGTGCCTTTATCTACCTGTTCTGTGTAAATTCCCTGTGACCCAGTGATTCACATCTAGGAGGTGATTCTCTAGAAGTACCTCTCAAAGAACATGAAGGTGTCCACTCCAGCACTATTTGTAAAAATGAAAAAAAAAAAAGAAAAGAAAAAAATAGTTTGAATGCCCATCAATATGGGGTGATTAAATTGATCATGACATCTTGATTATTACTGAATCTGAGTGATGGGTATAAGGGATTCATTATATCATTCTCTCTACTTCTATGTGCATTTGATAATTTTCCATTATACGAAGTTCTAAAAGTTAATTATGGCATATGCATACAATGTACCATCATAGAGCCGTATGATCTCAAAAATTTACATGGAAATGTATCCAAAATATACTCCCATACTGTGCTGTATGAACGTAAAATGGTACAGCCTTTGGGAAGGAATCTGTGGAATGGGAGGTACAATTTGTCAAAATTTAAAACATTTTAGACATATATGCTATATGACCTTGCAACTCTATTGCTAGGTATTAATCCTACAGAAATACTTGCAAATGTACTCAAAGATTATGTATAAACCTATTACTGCAGCATTATTTGTAATAGCAAGAAATTAGAAAACTGTCTATTAATAGGCAAATTTTTAAATTCCGGTTCATCCATTCAGTGGAATCCTATATCATCATTAAGAAGAATGAAATAGGTCTATAATTATGCTAATGTGGAAAGATATTGAAGAGATAAAATAAAAAAGCAAATTATAGAATGGTACATAAAGTATGATCTCATTTATTTTAAAACTCTATTACTTATGTAATTTTTTGCTAGAATTTTATTATCAAAGTTTCAAACACTCCAAAAGTTCTTCTGTAAATTTTTAAAAATAATTGATGATTGCCCATGTTATATTTCCAAATGAAAAAAAAAATAGGTAATAAAACTTAGGATATAGTATAACCCCATTTGGATAAACTTACATGGAAATTTATACAGGGTTAAAATAAAAATCCATATGAAACAGTAAGTTCAGGGTAAATGTTCACTCACTGGATGCCAGCTATCATTGTTATCTTAAGGTAAACAGCCTGATGGTCAAGGGTTCCTCAAACTCAAGAATCAACTCTCGACTTCCTCCAAGTACACAGCTTCCCTTCGCTCTGACAAGGGTCCATCTAAGGCCAACAGGGCAGCTGACAGCTTCCTCCCATTCATTTTACCCTGTGCTCCTGCTGAAGGGCCGCCAGGAGAAATAAGCTTGAGACAAAAGAAAACCATGGACATCCTTCCTGGCTACACAGGCAGCCCTGGCTGCGGGTCCCTGAAAGGAGATAGAGCCGGAACTGGTGAACAAATCCCAACCTCCTTATCAGACAGCTCAGAACCTTGCCAAGGGAGTGCCCAGGCACTGATTCTGCAGGCAGAGACAAGAGGTACAGTTTGGCCGCCTGGAGAACACTGCACAGCTGTATTCTCGAGATACAGTTAGGTCAAACTGGGCACGGCAGGGGAGCAGAATTGAGTTTCCTCCCAGGGGCAATGGGTTTTAAGGTCATCTTCCTAATTACATTTGGAAACCAGCTCAGGGGAATTCCCTCTTACTTCATTCTTAAATGTTTTTCCCATCCTGCAAAATACAAATAATAGCAACTATTTATTGGGCTCTCACAGTGCACCAGGCACAGTGTCCTTTAAGAGAACTGTGTTACTGAATATCACATGACACCTGATGAGGTGGCCACTATTACGAGCCCCATGATGTGGATGAGGAAACTGAGACTTGCATAGGTAAGCAACTTGCCAAAGCTTACACCTCCAGGAGGTGCAAGGAGCCAGCCTGACTCCTATGTGCCTGGATTGCAGCACTACAGTCCACTGAAATCCAAATTCTAACCTAGGCCTAGGGAAGGCAGGAGGAAAGGGAAGAAGTAGGGCAGAGTAACAGAGAAGTAACACCAGTGTTCATCGAAGAAGAGCATACCAAGTAAGGACAGGGCATCCAAGAGGCAGTATGAGGCCACAGCTAAGACCCCGGGCTTGGAGTGCCCTTCCCACCCAGATGTCCTTGCACAAGTCACACTGCTCCATGCCTCAGGGTCCCCATCTGCCAAACAGGACTAACACAGGTACCTACACCTCATAGGGTTGCTGGGATGATTCAATTAGAGATTGCACAACAGAGCCTGCTACATAGGCATCTCCTATGTTGTAGCTATTACTACGGTTGACAATATCATTCTTCCTATCTGACCATCATTCCTCAGCCAGAAGCCGCCTGAAGGCAGACTGTGCATCAGACAACACGAGCTGGAACTTAGGAAATGCTGATGAACGGTAACCACACATGCTATGTCTCAATATGTTTTTCTCTTGCTACTCTTACTTGAAGACAGTCACAGGGGCCACATGCAATGCTTTGCGTCACCAAGACACTTTAGAAAACATCCGTTCTTGACTCTGCATTAATGAAACTTAGCATGTACTGAAAACCAGCTTATTTACGTGCCACGAGTGATACTACGCACAGCGTAATACATTATCGCTGGGACTTTCCTGGTGGTGCAGTGGTTAAGACTCCGCGCTCCCAATGCAGGGAGCCTGGGTTCGATCCCTGGTCAGGGAACTAGATCCCACATGCATGCCACAACTAAGAGTTCACATGCCACATCTAAGAAGCCCCTGTGCCTCAACTAAGGAGCTGGTGAGCCAAAACTAAGGGGCCCACCTGCTGCAACTAAGATCCGGCCCAACCAAAGAAGTAAATAAATAAATATACATTTTTAAATACATTATTGCTAAGGCTCACAAACCTGGTGTATTTGTTTCCTGTGCCTGATGTGTAACAAATTACCACAAACTAGGTGGCTCAAAACAACAGAAAGCTATTCTTTCACGGTTCTGGAGGTCAAGAGAGTGAAGTTAAGGTGTTAGCAAGGCTGCACTCAGTCTAAGAGATTCCATTCCTGGCTTCTCCCAGCTTCCAGCGGCTGCCTGTATTCCTCGGCTTGTGGCTACATTACTCCCATCTCTGTGGTCACACTGCCTTCTCCTCTTCTGTCTGTCAGCAAATCTCCCTCTGCCTTCCTCTTACAGATATACTTGTGATTGAATTTACAGCCCACCCAGAAAATCCAGAATTATCTCCCCTTCTCAAAATCCTTAATATAGTCACACTTACAAAGATTCTTTTCTGCCACGTAAGACAGCATAGTCTCAGGTTCCAGGAATTAGAATGTGGGTCTCTGGGAGGGTGGGGAACATTTTTCAGCCTACCTCATCCCACAATGAAGTTATTTCCTATTTTCTATGCAGGACATAGAGTATAGTAAGAAACAGACAGACCTGAGTGTGACTCCTGGATCTGCCTGACATTGAGTGAATTACTCAAATTCCTCACACTTGAGTCTCCCCATTTATAAAATATGAATACTAATATCTTCTAAAAAGAGTTGCCATGCGGATTAAATAAGATGGCATGTGAAGTGCCTCTGCACAGTGCCTGGCTCTCAGTAAATGCTCACTAAGGAGTGAGCGTTATCGTGAACACAAATGAATAAACAACATTCAGAAGGCAAGTGACTTGCCGAAGGCCACCTAACCAGAAAGTGTCAGTGCCTGGAACTGAATCTGGGTCTCTCTGGCACCAAAGCCCAAGCATGTTCTACCCTATGGATTAGGCATTTCGGGCTTATGTGCTCACAGCCTTAAGAGGCAACACATCTAGGTTATTTCAATTGTAGATGCTACTTCATACTCTCTTCCGGCTACTGTACAGCTGCATCCCTTCAGATCACCACTTCTAGTTACTGAGACTGACTTTACACAGTCTACCCTAAGAAAGCAATATCATGTTTCCAATGATTTAGAAATACTGGAGACCCTGCTTATGCAGGGGTGCGGTTAAGAGTTTGGCTTGTACAAAATCACATCAGATTGGCTGGCAATCCATTTGGTCTGCAACTCCAGGGGTTCTGGACAATATGGGAATTATAACCGAAATCAATCTCCACCTACAAAGCTACAATTGGAAACTGCATTTCAAACAGGACCATGAGGTCTCTCTGGGGCAAGGTGCCTAGCCCAGCACTTAGAATTTAAATCCACCTAGGCATTCGCTGCCTCAGAGTCAACGCAGCAGGGTTAATTCCAGTTCCTGATACTTCAAAAAAATGTTTGAAGAAAATTTCAGACACTCACAGGGAGCTCTCTTCAAATTCTCATGTCCCCACCCATCCATCCAACCGTTTCCTCGGCACCGGTCTCCTCGGGTTATACAACATCGGCTGCGGGGAATGGGGAGCCCAGCTGTGTGCAGAGTTTGTAGAAAACATTCTGAATACTTTAGCTCTGCCAAATACTTGGTTAAAGAACGATATCCTCTAATTTCTTAAGCCATGTGTATTTTAAGTGAAATGTAATCCATATGTCTGTGACTCATTTAAATGCACTTCAGTGAAGCATGGTTCACCAAGAGCGCTGGGATATGTCTAAGCCTTTCTTAAGCTTCTCTTTGATCCAGGAAATTGAATTCTGCCAACGACAAATGAAGCTCCTGACAAGAGAGGGTCTAAGAGAGCTGTCCTTTATCCTAGATAAGATGTTAAAATCTATTCCTCACCCAGGAGGAAGCCGGGGAGAACTCCACAGCCTGGGTGATATGCAGAGTTTTGCTCCAGATCAGCTACGCATTTCCACCAGGCCTCCTTGGAAGAGAGGTGCGGCAGCAAGCGGTGGTAACTAACCTACCCCGTCTATTGCTGAAAACACTCCTCTTCTGCCTATTTCTCCCCTTCTTGGGTCCTCCAGTATTATACAACTCAAATAGGGATGAAGGGGAAAAAGCCCAGGAGCTAGATCACTCCATTAGCAGTGAATGTTAATTTTCCAGGACAATTAATTTTGTTGCTTGATTTCCAAGACAACAAAAGCAGTCTCCACCCCTAAGATATCTCTGAGGGACTGGTAAGAAGTTAAAGATATGAAGTGAGATGAAAGTCGGAAGTAGTGGTAGGTACAATCATCAGTAAACCTCCAAATGCCTAAATTCTGCCTTGACCATTACTATTCCCCATGAGGTCTGGAGGTAGATATGCACACAAAAGAAAACAAATATCCATTCTTATTAGCTAGCCTTATACAAACAGGATTTCTCTTTCGCTGAGCTGGAGCACAATGAATGGGGTGAGACCAAAGGACATCTCTCCTTTTCCCAAGCCAAAACCTAAATCTGGCATCATTTGGACTCAAGGAAGGAAGTCTACTGAAGAGATGAGAATTGCAGAATGTGCTTCAGAGACTAGCAGAGAGAAGTATATAGATGGCCGAAGATCCTCTGGGCACAGCGCCCACTGGCTGAGCTGCTCATTTGCTTTTGAAGGTGATCTTGTAATGCAGTAATTGAGCCAGTGAGCATCCTGCAAGCAGGTTCAACAGTTCAGTGTGCCCTCCTCTTGGGAGAAAGTGGAGAAGGGAGAGAGCCAGGGCCTACATCTCCCTGGAGGTGACCAACTCCCCAGATGCCTACAGCTAAGGAAGATTCCATATGATTTCAGCAAACAAACTGTTGTCCAATAGGCAGTCCTCAGAGCCTGGGGGAAATTACGTGGAGAAAAAAATATTATGGATTTATACCTCAAAATTGTGGGTTGTGGAAATAGCAGCCTATAATTTCTTCCCTGTAATTTCCCTTCTCGTGCTTATGTTGCCTAAACGGTGGGTCCTGAGCTATCAGTTCATCCCCAACTTCAAGGTCTGTGGTTTTGGGGGTATTTGCCTTTATCCCACTGTCCCCTATTTCCAGGAATGTCTACAGAACTGGAGAATAAATGCCCTGAGGCAGGGACCTCTTTTCCATTTTCCACTTATGTGGTATCCTTTCAATAGGTAGCACAGGAAAGGCTTTTAGAACCCAACTGGGACAAAACCCTCATTCGACAGATGAGAAAGTTGAGGCCCAGGAGGGCCAACTGGCTTGTTGACCAATTCCACATTGTCTGTCTCTGAGCTCAGTACTCTCTCCACTGTACCATACAGCCCTAATCACAAGTCAGGTTCTCCTAACGACAGCTATGTACCAACAGTGGCAAATGATGGATGGGTGTGAGTAAATGTAAGACTAGGGAACATATCAGAGCAGAGTACTACCTTCATCACATACAGGTGAGTCTATAAAAACACGTGTGGAGCAACATGTAGAGTATAATCTCATTTCTGCTCCTCCCTCAGCACAAAAACAGCAGCCTGGTGTGCTTCTGTGTGATTGTGCCGATGAGTATCTACGTGCGTGCTCTCACACGCAGAGAAAAGGTCCATGGCAGGCTCACCAACTGTTCACAGGGGACTCTCCTTGTGGGTGGGAGACTTTCATTCTTTCACTCATTATATTCTGGTATTGCTACATGTTTTACAATGAGCACGTACTGCTTTTGCAATTTAAAAAAGCACAAGCTAGAAAAAACTAGTGGCTGCCATTTACTGGGTATGGAGTACAAACCAGGCACTATGCTGACCCCCTGACGGGCACCATCTCATTTCATCCTCCCAGCGGCTCTACGGTGTGGGACTCTTATTATACCCCAGATAGGGAAACTGAGGCTTGAAGAGGACGTACGGTTAGTAAATGGCGAGTCAGGATCTGAACCAGGACCCTCCAACATGAAAGCCGCATTGAGGTTAGCCCTACGATGTCACTCTATTCCACCTGCACTCAACAGAGAAAAGTGTGTGTGTCCCCCATGGGAATGTCATCCGTTTATCCCGAGTTGCTTCACAGCAGAAAAAGGGTGCCAGCTGCTGTGCTATGGAACTAAGGCACCTTGGGGTGTCTGCTGCCTGAGCTGAAGGCCCATTTGCTGTGCCCCTCTCTCCTGGCCTAACCCCCATGTTCCTCCATCCTCACCATGCTTGGCTATCTCTCCATGTGTGAATTCCATTAGAGGCCTGCTCACTGCTATTTTGGGCCATGCATTAGCACATGGGCTTTGATTAGACGAGAGAAGGCCAGACACTTCAGGATGATGAAAAAGAAATTAGAAATGTCCTCTCCCTCCCCTCAGAGTCCCAGAAGCCCTTGTCCACAGCTCCTAGGAGGCCTGAGAATCCAATATATGAGGAGACGTACGTGGGGGCAAGGGGAGGGAATGGAAACCCCCATAACCTATTAGGACCTTTGAACCCGGCTGTTCTTGCTCCTTGGAACTGTCATCTCCCCGCTGTCCACGTGGCTCACTTCCTCGCCTCCTTCAGGTCTGGACTCAAATATCAATTCACCACCAAGGCCTGCTCTGGCCGCCGTTCCCAGCACCTCCCTCCTGAACCCCTGCTCTCCAGAGCCCTTATGTTCCTTTTGTTTCTGCCACAGCAGTTGTCACTGGACATACTACACATTCACTTGTGTATTTATTGTTCCCCTCCACCGAAATATAAGATCCAGGAAGGCAGAACTGTTTTATTCACAACTATATCTGCAGTACCTGCACTGGTGCCTGGAATGCTACAGATGCATCCAAGAGGGAAAAGATAAATGAATCAACTGAGGAAGCTGAGAACCAGAGCCTGAGGATCACTTAGCACAGGGCCTAGTTTCCCCCTCAAATATCATGGGATTATAAAAACTTTATAATTTTGATAAAATGTGAAAAATCAGAAAAGCAGCACCACCACCCCCCAAGCTGTTTTGAATCCAGACTTGCACGCACCATGAATGAGAGGGCTTTGGGAAGTAAACACACTAGGAAGTCATGTGCAGTTGGAGTTCCGCTTGCTAACACATGTTCAAAAACAAAAAGCCCAATTTAGACGAAAATAGCAGGAAGCCATCCCCAGGGATACCTGGTGAGGTCATATTGCTTGGCTCTGCTGCTTCCACTTTTGTCAAGTCTCCTGCCTGCTGCCAATTCAAGGACGCCAGGAATCACATCCAGGCCACTGCTGATCACTGGGAAACAAAAGAGCTCCAGGCAACAGACAACAGAACCCCATCTCCGGGCTCTCCCCTGGAACCTCAGTGTGGGACCGTAAAACATCACAATAGTAGTCAACTACTTACTGTGTTCTCTGTAAGCACTTTGTGTACATCACTGTACTCAACCCTCACAACCACCCATATGAGGCTGGTGTTACTAGTCTCATTTTATAAGTGGGGACACTGAGATTCTAAAAGACGCAGCAATATGCCCCAGGTTACTCGGCTAGTAAGTTGAAACTGGGTTTCTGTGACTCCAGATCCAAGAACACAAATGATCCTCATTTCACCTCTCTCGTTTACTTGCTGTGTGGCCTTAGGCAAGTGCCTATCCTTCCCTGAGTTGAAGTTTCTGCTTCCATGCATAAGACTGCTGCACTCAGTGTTTTCTATGGCATCTTCACGCTCTAACTTCCTATGACCTCTTGCAAAGAGTCCAAAATACGAAGGAAGGATGAGTCCTGGGATCCCTGCTTGGCCAGTCCAACTCCAAAGGATTTGCCCATGACACTAACCCCATCACGTAGGCAGCCCAGGGGAAGCTGAGGGGTCAAATGCCCCAGTTGGTGGCAGAATAGGACAGATTAGACGGAGGTGGCAATAGGGAACAACAGACTAGAGCTAGAGGGTTAGGGCCATGAGAAACTGAAGAAGGCCCCTGAGAGAGACTAAAAACAGACCCTCTGGGGGCCTTTCCTGCAAGACCAAAGGAAGACAATGCAAGGAGAAATCCCAGGCAGATTTCTGGGCCTGCACCCTCTGCAGACACAGCCAGCTGGGTCTATTCCAGGGAAATGGGACAAAAGGAACACATTCTTGGGCTGGTTTTACTCCAGGAGTAAGGTAGGAGGAAAGTAGCAAAAATGATTGAGATGCCCATCTTTCTGGCTTCCCGAAGGCCACCACATTCTGGAGGCAGAGGAAAGACTTGGATGAAGCCCGTTACTGCACAGGCTGCTTAAGTCATACTTTTACTGCACTTCCGACACCACTCATCCTCCTCTGCGAGTGTCCAAAAAGCCCAAATTTGGAATAATTTATATTCTTGCTTTCCACCCAAGCTTAGCAGTCATTCCCATCCTCCTGGATATGGGAAGGTCCCTATCCATCGCTTTCTTGGCAGGGATGCGTGTGATTACTCATCTGCTTCCAAGGGACTCCGGAGGCTGCCAAGAGGAGACAGGCAGTTCTGAGAGCCATGCAGCCTTATCTGCAAGGTCTGTGCGGCAGAATGTAAGTGGGACTGTTGGTGGGGAAATATCAGAAGCCCTCAGAGGACCCCGGCCAAGTAAGGAGAGCTCTCCAGTGGCCAGAGCAGATTGGGAATGGCCAAAGAATGGGCAAAAGACACAGCCGTGCCTTATGTCTATTCACCTGCTCAATAACGTGAATCAAGATACAGCTGCACTTGATGGCAAATCCATGTGGAAATATTTCTGAGCCAGGCAGCCACCCAAGAGGAGTGAGGTTAGGAAGATGGAGGAACCAGCCCGATGAAGCCAGGAGACTGCTGACCATATGCCCTTATTGGCAGGAGCTCAGATGCAGCTGACCCAGAATGGACAGAGCAGCCAGGGTGTGAGCATCAAATCCCAGAACACTCCACCTTGCCTCTCTCCTTTCTGCTGTTTTCCTCTAATCTCCTTCACTTCCTGCTGTGCGCTGTGCTGGAGCTAGTAAGACAGCTGCCAAAGTCCTCCAGCCCATCCCTCCCTTCATGTCTCCCACATACACACACTCACACACACTCACGTGCAGTGAATTATAAGAGGCCCCAGAAATACAGCCTGAGGAAATTCAAGGAAGACGTTAAACAGTCCACTAATTTCACAGCAAGTCAAGAGACTGTGGAAATGCTGGCTCTGTAAGATGCTCCCCACAAAGGAACCCTAGCTTGAGAGCTTGGGTCACTTCGCTAACTGTTTCCTTCCAAAACAGCGGCACCTGCGTCCGGCACTGACATGCAAGTGGGTTGTTTCATTTCAGACAAAGGAGAAGTCCACTTACTCATTCTTCTCCAGGTCCAGGATCAGTTCTCGCCCCTCAGCCATCACCCTGAGCTCAGCTTTGAGTGGATGCTAAAAGCAACAACAAAAGAATGTCAGTTCCTAAAAGCAGCGGACGAGGCTACCAGGAAGGGGGCGCACGATCTAGCACAGGGCTCTGACCTGGATCCACAGGAAGTGGATCGACAAAAAAGGCTCAATCTCATTTCCAGCCCAAACATGAAATATCTTCACTCCCAGAAGGACCCAATTCCCCTCCCCCATCTGCATTCTCCTCAAAGACAAAGGAGAGAAACTCCAAGCCGAAATGTGGTTGTAAGCGCCTGCATGCAGGCCTGGTAAAGGCAAACCCTGAAAAACACGATCTTGGAAGACAAATTCTGAGTGGAGTTAGATCTGGCTTCAAGTGCTGGCTCCGACACTATAGTTGTGAATCGGGCACATTACCGAACCTCCCTACAACTCAGTTTCCTCATTTATAAAACAGAGGAGTAAGAGTCAACTTTATGGGGATCTTGTAAAGACTAAGTGACATGGTAAATGTAAAGAATTTATTACAGTGCTTGGCATACAGGAAGCCCGTTACATGTTGGCTGTTATCTAAAGTACCAGGGAAAGCCTCTTCATCATGGTCTCGTATTTTATTTTATATTGGCTCTCAGTTTGGATACCCCTCAATCATCTCAGAGGAGACAACTAGAAGAACCTCCTACTAAGGTTTTAAAGGTCTGAAAGATACATTTTACACACAGGAGAAAATTTGCTGAGGGCCGAAGTAGCTACACACCCAGAATAGACCATTTAAAGTATCATACAAATGGCCAATAAGCATAAAAAACATGTTCAGCATCACTGGTAACTTTCCCTCACCCAAAAAGATTTTTTTAAGATATCTTTTAAAAAATCAAAGCAACACAGATTTTTTTTAAACCATAAATCACAATGCAGTGGAGTATACTATAGAATGGGCACTCTCACACCCTACCAGTGAGAATTTCAACCAATACTGGCTCACCGGAAAATAATCTGTCAGTATGGACCAAGAGTTTAAAAATGTTTAGGCCCTCTAACTCAGAAATAGAAGATTCTATCTGAAGGGAACAAATGGAAACACAGGCAATGGTATATACACAAGGATGCTCATTACTTATAATAATGACTAATGAAATAGAACCTAATGTCCAAAAATAGGAGAATGGTTAAATAACTGATAATCCATTCACATGACAAAACATTACACAGTCACTAAAAATGATGACTTTCAATAATTTTTAAATTATCAAGAAAGTACATATGATAATGATTAAGCACAAAGGTTTAAAACATAACATTGTATGTTTTATTCATTCACACTTTTGTAAAGGGACTAGAGAGAAATAAACCAGAAGGTTACCATAGTTACTTCTCAGCAGTGAGAACATGAGTTAATTCTATTTTCTTTTGTGCATTTTTCCATGTTTTTATAATGGCTTTATATATATATATATATATATTTTTTTTTTTTTGGACTGCGTTGGGTCTTCACTGCTGCACACAGGCTTTCTCTAGTTACGGTGAGTGGGGGTTACTCTTCATTGCAGTGCACGAGCTTCTCACTGCGATGGCTTCTCTTGTTGTGGAGCTCTAGGCACGTGGGCTTCAGTAGCTGTGGCGTGAGGGCTCAGTAGTTGTGGCTCGCGGGCTCTGGAGCGCAGGCTTGGTAGTTGTGACGCACAGGCTTAGCTGCTCCACAGCATGTGGGACCTTCCTGGACCAGGGCTCGAACCTGTGTCCACTGCACTGGAAGGCGGATTCTTAACTACTGCCCAGCAGGGAAGCCCAAGCTTCTACCCCTTTTAAGGTTGACCTCAAAGCTTAGTTCTGGCATGTATGAGAAAGTGGGTCACCTGCTTTGCCACCTCTGGTTGGCGCCTGCCTCTTCCAAGCACGTTTCTCTTCTTATCAACTTCAAACTCCACTTCCCATTAGGGTCCTGGGCATCCCTGAAACTTTTGTGCCACTGAGGGCTCTGATGAGATCTGAACATTGTGATCTAGGATGCTTATGCAACTCTGTCCTTTGTTATTTTTTGCTAATTTATCCTACTCACTTCTCTTAACAAGGGACATTTCAAAAACATGGGGAGAGGAAGCTAGGGGGATGTTTACCCAATAACTTTCACTAAGAAATTCACTTCTCTGTTTCTGATGCCTATTTCGATTCAGCTCCACCAATACCTATTTCTGGTCGCTGGTCCTTTGCCACTTCACTCTGGGGGGGTCTGGAGCAAGGGGCCTGCCCAATCACATTAAGCATCAGAGACACAGTCCCAAGTGGGCATTTGAGGAAAAGCGCACAGCAACAGAGCTGTATCAATCCCTTATCCAAGAGGTAGGTGGCCAAGAGTCCACACAAAAAAATGAAAGTTGACACAGATCAAAGCACTTTCACTTCTCCCCCAAAGAGACACAAGCTGCAACATGAGTATGAACATTTATTTTTAAGTGGGTAATCCAAAAGTACTTCTCTAGTCTGGAAGATGCTCAGACACTGATATTTAAGATATGATGTTTCCAGGGGACATTTCAAGCAAAACAATGAAATAGCACTGTAAGGATTTATGTAGCTTCCCTGTCCAGATTCACTCAGTTTTTGTCTTGCAACTCCACTCTGTGCTAGGAAGGGGCAACATCACCTCTCCCAGGAAGTGTAGGAGCTGACCCACTGCTTATACTTCCCCAGGGCAGGGTTAAAATGCCTTTCTCTTTTGAGCTAGATTACACAGATCTTCAGCTCCACAGGGTATTGGAAATCTGTCCTATATATCTGTACCCCCCTTAAGACATAGTACAATATTTAGCATATAGTGTTCAACTAACGTTTGATGAATGAAGTAATTACAAAATGAAAATAAGATGCCTGAGTGAGACCTACCTCTCCCTCTCTTGACATTCATTCATTTGTTCTTCAACAAATATTTATGGTGCCAGGCACGGTGCTAACTATTCCTACAAAATACAATGACCCAGATTCTGGGCAGACAATGGCTGGGAACAAAGACAGGATCTGAGCTCCACTTTGTTTCTCAGGCCCTTCCTGAGGATGCCCAGCATCCCACATCTGGAGGGAACAGAGAGGCGTCTATAAAAGTATCAGATCCATTCCTCGGACAGTAATGGATAGGTTGGAATATCCAAGATCTTAATTTTTAAAAATAACCTTCTCTAGGACGGCCATCCATTAATTTGTCTAGACTTTTCCTGAAGCTATTTTCAGTCTCTCCTACTTTTTGATGAAATGAACGCCATACATTTATTGTCTTTAGGATAAAACATCATTTGCTTTCATTTGTCCTAATATTTCTGCTGTAAATTCCCTTATTAAATCCAAACTGGAGCATTTTGGGACATGTCTGTATTACTCTAGGCATAACTTCATGTATTCTGGGCATTTCTACTCTCCATTTACCTTTCCAGACTCAAGGACCACAAGTCTGAAATCTTTCCTGACACAGCTCTCTCCTCTCTCTGCTACCGTAATCTGGCTCTTATATGTTGCCCAATAAATCACTGACCATTTGAACCCAAAGGGCTCTTGTTAACTACCCCTCCTCTCCAGCCCTCTTCCTTCTTATCCCATCTAAGCCCTATTTTATAAATGAGGAAACTGAGTTCAGAAAGTGAAAGGTCCAGTAGCTGGTTACTGACATGCAGCAATCACATCTTCCTTTCCAGTTCTTTCTTGTCTCACTTGAGCTATAAGAACCAGAACCAAAGACTATCCTAGATGCACAGATCCTTCCTGCAAGAACAGGATAATGTTTTCTGTCTTATTCCCAATCCCCTTTATAAAGCCTGTGCATTCTGCTGGTGTCATGGCCCAAGGAGCCTACTGAATTTTAAGATTATTGGATTTGAAGACAGATTCCTCAGTACAAGGTCTCTACCCTGCGTCTTATTTTAAAAATAGTTTGGGTTATCATTTTTCTCTCCAAGTATATTATCTCATCAATAAAGTGAAGCAGGGACTTCCCTGGCGGTCCAGTGGTGAAGACTCCGCACTCCCAATGCAGGGGGCACGGGTTCGATCCCTGGTCAGGGAACTAAGATCCCGCATGCCTCACAGTGTGGCCAATAAATAAATAAATAAATGAAGTGAAACACATATTATGCAGAGCAAAAACTAATGACAAAATTTAATCAATCCCAGCTGAGAGTCGGTGATTTTTGTGACACATATTTGCACTTAGCTTATGTCAGCATTAACGTGGATTTTCATTTCCTCAACTACTTGCATTTAGAAGTGTTTCTAGTAGGTTGTCACACAACGAAGGAAAGCCCCATCTGGGATTTCCAAAACTGGAACACAGAGCAGAAAGAGTGGGCCAGAAACGGAACTAGTGGTGATAACTGGGCTTCCAGGAAAGTTGAGTAGGTGACCTCAAGCCTCACAAAATGGAGTTGTCAGCTTCTGCCTGTGAAAATGAGATTCTTTGTCTTACCTTTTCCCTCAAGGGGCTTTCTGCAGTCTTCCACTGAGGTATTATTAGTTCATGCTGTGGCTGGGGGCTGCCTTCCCCACTTCCTCCTGCCAACACAGGAAGCACACCATTGGAATCCCAGACCTCTGCACCCTAGCTAAGCCAGGCATGCACTGCCAACCGGAAAGACCCATATTGGGTTGTCAGGAGACCTGATGGATTCCAGGCTCTTGGCACTCACTATGGGTCAGGCACTCTGCTAGGTGCTGATAATACAGTGGTTGGTCTGTGTATACTTCACAAAGTTTATCTTCTAGAGATGGGAAGCAGACAACACAAATATTCTCCAATGGTACCAGAGGGTCATGAAATAAAGAGACCCTGAAGAGGAGGTACCTATTTTAGAGAGGATGATCAGCAAGGATGGCATTTAATTGAGACCTGAGGGACCAGAAAGTTGCAAAGATCTAGGGGACGGGTGTCCCAGGGAGACAGGTCAGCAAGAGCAGAAATGGCCTTGGCCTGTTTAAGGAACAAGCAGAAGTTAGAGGTAGCTAGAACGTAGCAAACGAGAGGGGAAATTGGTAGATATGGTCAGCAAGACAGCCATGGGTCTGATATCACAGAGGGCATGGAAAGTGTCTGGATTTTATTATAAATAGACTTGGAAGGCACTGGAGGGTTTAGACACAGAGCAATATGATCTGTATTTGGTTTTTAAAAGATCTTTCTGCCGCTGGGTGGAGATGGAGAGGGTGGAGGTGGGGGAGGGAGGCAGGAGTGCAAGTAGAAGCAGGAAGGCAAGGCTGGAGACTTGCAGGAGCCCTAGTGAGAGTTGCTGGTGGCTCAGACTAGAATGACATCAGTAAAGAGGAATGAAGTGTTTGGATTCTGGGTATATCTGAAGGCAAGCCCCTGGGTATTATTTCCATTGAGTTTCAGTTTTCTCATCTGTAAAATGAAGACAATGATACCCACCTGCCCATCTCACAGCATTACTAGGAAGAGTTACTGTGAAAGTGCTTCCCAATCCGCAAAGCATCATCACGTTAACCTGAGCTTCCTAAGGGCAAGTTTGCTTTTTCATATCACTTTCTACTTTCCAAATGATTCTCACCACCCAGTTCTCTGTACTCAAGACAACCCTGGGAGCTAGGTAGGAGGATTCCTATTTTTCAAGAAAGGTGAATTGAAATCTGTTTGAGGAGACTTGTTCCAGGCAGGGCAGACCTCAAACATTGGTCGCAGGCAATCTTAATAAAGTGGTAATTGCTCAAGACCTAGGCAAATTAGTCTCCGTAAGAATAGGCCAAATCCACAGGACTCCTGGGGTTGAAGTGAGGACTCCAAAATTTCTTCTTTCTAAACCAACCACATCAATCACATAGCATACAATGAGTGACACAGAAGATGGCCATAGTTGTTCTGTTAGACTGGCCCAATTATGAGTGATTAACTTTCCTTTGAGATTACTGATATGATGTGTTCTCAATCAAAATAGAACCTAAAAAATAACCTCATTAGAGTAGAATTAGTTTCATCATATTAGTAAAAATGAGAAGCAATTCATTCATTTACTCATTACATATTTTCTGAGCGCTTAACTGTATGCCGAATACTATGCTAGGTGCTTGATATTCACTGGGGAATCAGGCATAGTTTCTGATCTAGTGGCTCTGATCAATCTAGATTCTCTGCAACAAAAAGGAATTATGCTATTCAATGGAACATTCAAAGGAATGAAATGATCTTTATGATTGCAAAAATTATTGAAAGCTAGGCTCAATAACAGGAACACAGTACATCTTAAGAAAAACTATTCAAACCTTGGAAATAAGGCAAAAAGAGCAAGCAGGATGTCCTTTCAATGTCACATTTGGAGCATTGTTTAATGGGCCTTCCCACATATTAGTGAATTATCTAGAGGAATGTACCTTTGTTTGACTTTTTTGTTTCCTATTAATTAAAGGCTATACTCTGTGAAATTATCTGTTAACTGTAGCTTTCAGTCTGGTAGAGATGCAAATGACTTCAGTATAGTAGAAAGATAACTAAGAATTATGGTTGTTTGGCCCCATGGAGCACTGACCACTTGTGTATCTGTCCCAGCACAGGATTTCAACATTCTTTCTCCAATGCTTGTATCACTCCTGTTCCTCTAATGCTTTGAACTAGCTTTACCATTCTATTCACTGCCTCATTAATGAATCAAATCAATCTTTGCCAACCTTTCATCCTATATTTGTATAAGAGTCATGTTTTTAACTTTTTGAAAATTATACTTCTGCGATTTCTTGAAGGAATTTATAGTCATTGAAACCATGTTTTTGGAGAATGTAACGATGTGGCAAATGCTCATAATGTGAAGTGGCTTATGCAAGACACAAAACAGTACCTATGGTATGGCTCCAATTTTACCAAAATATATTTATAGGCACACACACAAAGACTGGAGAAAAGAGGAGAGACTAGGAAAGCAGCGGAAAGAAAAGCCAAAAGCAGAAAAACCGAGGAAAAGGAGAGAGGGAGGCAAGCCAGGGAGGGACCGACTGTTTTCTGCCTGCTCCGGGTCTCCCGCATCTCCACCACCTCCCCTGGCGCACAACGTGGGAACAAAGCCGGGGCTCCCGGCCTGGGGGCCGGCGGGGGCGCTGCCCCGAGGAGTTGCGGGGGGCGACTCCCAGCTGCCCAGCTCCCCCAACCCACCCACCTCCAAAGCCCCCCGTCCCCCGCCCCGCTACTTACTTCTGGTCCACCCCGGCAGGGCGAGCGCCAGCAGGCAGAGCTGGGCAGCGCCCACGCCCCGGGGCATGGTGGCAGCTGGCCCCTCGCGCACTCTGCGTTCACCAGCACGCGGCCATGCCAGCACCCTAACCAGGCCGCGGCGCTTCTGGAACCCACAGTCGCCCCGCAGCTCCCAGCCCTGCTCCCAGCCATTGGCCGGGACGCTCCGCCCCCGGCTCCGCGGAGGAGGGGCGGGAGGAGCCAGGGGCGGAACCAGCGCGACCCCTGGGAGCCAGGCGAGGTGGGGGCGGGGGGCGGTGTTCGGCGGTGCTCAGGTGCTGGCGATCAGGGGAGGGCGAGTCCGAGCCGGAGGAAGGGTAGGGATTCACTGTGGGCGTGGCCTGAGGAGGGTCGGGGGCTTGGGTTTGTAGGAATTAAGCTGGACCCCTCTGGGGACAGCGGCCCATTTCCTCTGTCCCGCACTGGGCTAGACGCCTTGGGTGACACTCAGAGGCTACTCACCCAGCACCGTCCTCTAGAGGCCGCCACGCTTGGACGCAGGTTCTGAAAGAGTTAACCTGGCACAGAGAACTAAGTGCTATATGGAATTGTTTTCTTAGCAGGACACAAATCAGGGATCCTTTCCTTCTGACTGGGAGGAACGGGGTGGTGAAAAGAGGATTCCCAGAGGAGAAGACGTCTGAGTTCAGGAGGAGGCGAAATGGAGCACCAGGCAGAAAACGCGAGACAAACAGACTAGGGCGGGAAAGTCCATGGGCTGTACTGGGGAAAAACTGGAATTTGGGATGGTTAGGATTTAGGGCTTTGGAGGGAACGGAGGGAGATGAGACTTGAAAATAATAATAATGACTGTCACTTACTGAGGGTTTACTGTTTGCTAGAAAAAGAAAATAATAACTAAGACTGATAGAGCGCTTCCTAAGTGCCAGACACTGTCTTCAGCACTTTACATGTCAACTTATTTAATTAATCAATCTAGGAAAAGAACTACCTTTTATTGTCCTTTAATATGTGCTGGGGACTCTCTATACATCATCTCTTTTCATTAGCCCAATGATCCCCTGGGGTAAGTACTAAGAGTTTCCTGGTTTAGAGATAGAAAACCAAACCTGAGAGGCTAAGTAATTTGCCCAAGGTCACACAGCTAAAGTCAGAGTCTGGATTCAAGTCCACATCTGAATAACTCCAGAGCCTCTTACAGCACACCTTATTTTACAGATGGGTAAACTGATAATCAGAAAAAACTGCCTTGCCTAAGATCCCTTAGCAAGTTTTGGCAAAGCCTGTTTCTAAAGCCTCAGACCTCTTGTCATCTATTCCTTTCACTGAGTCTCCTTCTTCAAACCCAGGTTTGTACAGTTAAACAAGATGCTGTGTTTGGGGAAGGAAAAGGCACTCCTGAAGATTAGTAGGTATGTCTGTTGAAACCACTGGACATACATAAAAGACACTGCTCTTGCCATTGATGTATTTAGAGGCTGTATTATTCTGTTCAAGCTGTCATGACAAAAAACACAGACTGGATGGCTTAAACAACAGAAAGTTATTTTTTCACAGTTCTGAGATTAAGGTGTTGGCTTGGTTGGTTTCATACAAGGCCTCTCTTCCTGGCTTGTAGAAGGCATTCTTGCTGTGGCCTCACATGGCCTCTTCTCTGCTTGTGTGAAGAAAGCAAGCTCTGCTGTCTTCCTCTTCTTAAGGACACTAATTCCATCAGACAGAGCCCCACTCTTACGATCTCATTTAATTTTTATTACCTCTTTATAGGCTCGATCTCCAAATACAGTCACTGGGGGTTAGGGGTTCAACATATGAATGTGGGGACACAGTTCAGTCCATAACATTCTATCCTGTGGTCCCCAAAGTTCATGTCCTTCTCACATGTGTCAACTGAAAAAAATGCACAATGCAAGAGTTGTGAGTTAAGTTTATTTCGGGCAAAATGAGGACTATAGACTGGGAGACAGCATCTCAGGTAGTTCTGAGGAACTGCTCCAAAGAAGTAAGGGGGAAGGTCAGAATTATATATGACTTTAGTGAAGGGGTTACATACATCAAGCACACATTTTGGCAGAGGTTTGCTAGTCAGGAGGAGCAGATGTCACTGTTAATGACTTTAGTGCTTTTCTAGACGTGAGAAGATGCAAGAATTTGGGCTCATAAAATCTTCTCCTGAAGATATCTAACTATCTAAAGGCCTGTTCTGCCAGTTTTTCCCAGAGCACGGAGTGCCTCATTCCTGATCTCCACCCTGAACTCCTTTCAGGAGGTGTTGAAAGTCAGCGACTGCAGTGGCTAGGGACTTACTTCCTTCTTGTAGAGGCAGATGGCAAGTGCCAAGTTTTAGTTGATGTGTGCAATTACCCCATCCCAACAGCCCCCGAAGACTTAACCCATGCCAGCATCAATTCCAAGCCCAAGGTCTCATCTAAATCAGATATGGGTGAGATTCAAGGTATGATGCATTCTAAGACAAAATTCCTCTCCATCTGTGAACCTGTGAAACCAGACAAGTTATATGCTTCCAAAATATAGGTTTAGGGGGACATTCTCTTTCCAAAAGAGAGAAATCCGGAAGAAGAAAGGGGTGACTTCCCATGCAAGTCCAAAACCTAGTCCAAATTCCATTAGATCTTCAAGCTCTAGAATAATCCTCTGGCTGGATGTTCTGCCTTCCCAGCCCACTGGGGCAGTAGTGTCATCCCCACATCCCTAGGCAGTGGCACTGCCCCCTCTGCTTTGGGCAGCAGCCCCACCCTGTGGCTTCTTGCTTCAGTCCTGCTCCTGAGGCACTGGGCAGGGGAAACCTGGCTCCCTGAAACCAAGAGGGGGTCCTACCCTCTGAAACCAAGAAAGAAATAGCCTTGCCCTCTGGGCCTGTATGCTCTATGCATACAGTGGGAATGGCAGCCCTGCTGATCTCTGAATCACCTTCAGGGTCGTTCTTCCCTTTTCTTAAAGGATAAAGCACATTCACAGCCAAATAGCTCTATTGTCCTGTCCTATAGAATCCCAGTTCAAAAGCCTTCCTTTATTTTGTCTTATCTCTGTTCTCTGCTAGCATAATCCCATCTCTATCTCTGGCAGCTGCAGAGATGGCTGATTAACGGTTTGAGTCATCTCATTATCAGGTGATTGTCCAGCCACACCCTCAGCATCTTCTCTAGAACATGTGCTTTCATTTTTTGCAATGTAGATGGGCTGAGAAGTTTCCAAATCTTCAAGCTCTTGTTCCTTTTCGCTTAGAATTCCTTCAATTTATCTCTCTCCTTTTGTATTTTACTATAAGCAACAAGGAGAAACCAGGTCACACCTTTAACATTTTGCTCAGGAATCTCCCCATCCAAATATCCAAGTTCGAAACTTGGAATTTCTACTTTCCACAAAACACTAGGACACAATTCAACCAGATTCTTTGTCAATTTATAACAAGGATCACCTTTCTTCTAGTTTCCAGTAACATGTTCTACCTTTTCATCTGAGACATCACCAAAATCACCTTTAATATTCACAGCTCTACCAACATTGTCTTCACAATATGTGTCTTCTCAAAAATGATAGCCGCTTTCTTTAGAGTACTTCTCTTTTTTCCTGAACCCTCACCAGAATTGCCTTCAACATCATATTTCTACCAATAGTCTCTTCAAGGCAATCTAGGTTGTTTGTAGCATGGACCTCAAAGCTTATCCAGCTTCACTATTTACAATAGCCAGGACATGGAAGCAACCTAAGTGTCCATCTACAGATGAATGGATAAAGAAGATGTGGCACATATATACAATGGAATATTACTCAGCCATAAAAAGAAAAGAAATTGAGTTATTTGTAGTGAGGTGGATGGACCTAGAGTCTGTCATACAGAGTGAAGTAAGTCAGAAAGAGAAAAACAAATACCGTATGCTAACACATATATATGGAATCTAAAAATAAAAATGGTTCTGAAGAACCTACGGGCAGGACAGGAATAAAGATGCAGACACAGAGAATGGACTTGAGGACACGGGGAAGGGGAAGGGTAAGCTGGGACGAAGTGAGAGAGTGGCATGGACATATATACACTATCAAATGTAAAACAGATAGCTAATGGGAAGCAGCCACATAGCACAAGGAGATCAGCTCCATGCTTTGTGTCCACCTAGAGGGGTGGGACAGGGAGGGTGGGAGGGAGACACAAGAGGGTGGGGATATGGGGATATATGTGTATGTATAGCTGATTCACTTTGTTATAAAGCAGAAACTAACACACCATTGTAAAGCAATTATATTCCCATAAAGAAGTTTAAAAAAAAAAAAAAAGCTTATCCAGCTTCTACCTATTACCCAGTCCCCAAGCCACTTCTACATTTTTAGGCATTTGTTATAGCAGGACCCCACCTCTTGGTACCAAAATCTGTATTAGTCTTCTAGGGCTTTGCATAACTGAACACCATAGACTGGGTGGTTTACACAACAGAAATGTATTTCCTCAGCTCTGGAGGATGGAAGTCCAAGATCAAGGTGTTGACAGGGTTGTTTTCTGGTAAGGCTTCTTTTCCTGGCTCCTAAACAGCTGCCTTTTTGCTGTGTCCTCACATGGCCTCTTCTCTGTGTGAGCATGCAGAGAGAGAAAACCCTGGTCTTCCTCTTCTTTTAAGGACCCTAATCCTATCAGACCAGGGCTCCACCCTTATAACCTCATTTAACCTTTATTACCTCTTTATAGGCCCTATCTTCAAATACAGTCACATTGGGGATTAGGGCTTCAGCAGATGAATTGGGGTGGGAGGGAAGACATAATTTAGTACAGAACAGGGGCTCTAGCCCTAGAGCCATGAGACTAGAATTCTAGTCCCAGCTCTCTCCAACCAGCTCTGTGACTTTGGGTAAGTCACTTCTCTTTTCTAGGCCTGAGTTTCTGACCCAATGGCCTGGGAATGGTAATGGCTACCCCAATCCATCTCACTCAGGAGCTGTGAGAAGCTGTTGAGATAATGGTGGTGAAAGTGCTGTGCCAGTTAAAAAATATTGAAGTATCAAGTCTAACTCATTCTATGGACAATCTACTTGCAAAAGGCATCCAAGCTCCGTATCTGAAATTTGCTCCCAATTGCTGGCACTCAGCTGAACAATATTTAATCAGCATGTGCCCCTGAAAATTGGGAAGTAGCTCACAAGAGAAAAAGTCCAGTGGTTTCCGCACTGACCAAAAAATGATTCCCAATTCTGTCTCTCATCTATGCCCTTCCACACTTATACACAGAAACATATACACAACTTTTGACCCCCAAAAGACTTCCCATTTATTTGTAAAGAATGTATTTGTTATTTATAAAGAATACTACATCTCTACATAATCTTTAAAATATTCATGACATTTAATCTACTAATTACATTTCTGGAAAACTAGCCTAAAAAAATAATCTGCAGGGCTTCCCTGGTGGCGCAGTGGTTGGGAATCCGCCTGCCAGTGTAGGGGACGTGGGTTCAGGCCCTGGTCCAGGGGGATCCCACATGCAGTGGAGCACCTAAGCCCGTGCGCCACAACTACTACGCCTGCACTCTGGAGCCCGTGACTCGCAACTATTGAAGCCCGTGCACCTAGAGCCTGTGATCCGCTGCAGGAGAGACCACGGCAATGAGAGGCCCAGGCACCGCGACGAGGACCCAATGCAGCCATAAATAAATAAATAAATAAATAATTTTAAAAAAATAATAATAATCTGCAATGCACACAAAGATTTATGGACTACAATGTTCATAGTGGTGTTATTTATAATAGTGAAAAATTGGAAACAACATAAATGTCCAACTGTGAAGGAACAGTTAATAAATTATAGAATATTCATATGATGGATTATTATGTGGCCATTTATTTAAAATAATGTTTGCAAAGAGTTTATGCTCTGAGGTTAAGGGAAAAAAATCAGTGTCCAAAATTACAAATGTAAGTATGATCTCAGCTATGTAAATAAAAGACTAAAAAAAACACTAGAAGGAAATGTGCCAAAATGTTAATGGCAGTTACCTCTGGATGGTGAGACTATGGATGGATGAAGGTTTTTTGTTTGGTTTGTTTTTTTTGGTTTTTCTTCATCATTTTTTGTTTGTTTGTCTTGCCCCTTCCATTTTCTACAATACTTCTCTACTTACGTGTTACTTTAGTAATGGGGGTGGGTGGACAAATGGTAAACACAGGAAAGAAACACAAAAGGAATAATGGTTTATCCTGGTCTCTTATGCAGAGAGTTTTGCATACTTGACCTCTCTACACAAGCTTGATTCTCTCCTCTGATGTTAGGGAAACTGAGGCAGAGTTAGAGCAACCAGTTCCAAATTTCAGGAGTCCAGGTGACCGAGGTCACTGTTCCTTCTAGCTACAGTATAATATCCTGGTTAGGAGGTGGCCACCCTGCCAGGTTTAAATCCCTTTTCTGTCCTTTACCAGCTGTGTGACAACAGGCAAATAAACTTTTCTGTGACTTTGTTGCCTCATCTATAAAAGATGCTAATAATGATAGTTCCTAGATCATAGAGTTTTTGTGAGGCTTAAACGGATGCTTAGAATAATACCTCTCACTTAGTAAGCAGTTAACACATGCTAAATGTAATAATTCTCATTCTACTGCTAATAAGTATGGGGGTGGGGACCATATTCATAATGCTTAACTTGTGCTTTTAGTTGTGTAATGTGTGAAGAGTCTAATTATATACTGATTCCTTAATTATTATCAAAGATAATGATCACATTATATTGTAACTGTCTTTTTCTTACCCCACATTCACGACATTGTGAGCCCCTCATGAACAGGAGCTAGACCTTTTTCTTCTCTCATCCACCCCCTGCATCTGGAAGGCACAATAAATGTTTAATTAAATTAATTATAAATTAAATAACTAATAATAATTCTTTCATTCTGGCTCAGCACAGACTTCCAAGTTGCTCATGGGAGAATTTTCTTCATGGGCCCTTACTGTGAAAATAGTGTTGGCCCTGTGATAGCTTTCCTTTGTAAATCATTTTCCCAGCAACTAGCTCTTTCTTTTTAAAGTTCGGTTTATTTGAGTATGATTTACATACATTAACATTCTCCATTTTTTTTTTAGTACACATTGCTATTAGTTTTGACAAATGCATATAATCTAATAACCACTTCCACAATCAAGATCACCCTCCTGTCTCCTGTCACTCCTAACCCCTGGCAATCACTTATCTGTTTTATGTCCCTATAGTGCTGCCTTTTCTAGAATGTCATATAAATGAAACCATACAGAATGTAGCCTTTGGAGTCTGGCTTCTTTCATTCAGCATAATGCATTTAAGACTCAGCCAGGATGCTGCATGTATCAATACTTCTTTCCCTTTTTATTTTGGCCGCGTGCGGCTTGTGAGATCTTAGTTCCCTGACCAGGGATTGAACCCGTATCCACTGTCCCCGGCAGTGAAAGTGCTGAGTCCTAACCACTGGACCTCCAGGGAACTCCCGATACTTCTTCCTTTTTATTGTTCAGTAGTATTCCATTGTGTGATTATACCCTAGTTGTTTACCCATTCACCAGCTGAAGGGCATTTAGATGGTTCCAGTTTTTGACGATTATGAATGAAGTCACTATAAATATTCAAGTTTCATGTGAATGTAAATTTTCATTTCTCTAGGGTAAATAATTCAGAATGGACTTCCTAGGTCTTGTGGTTAAATATATGTTTAACTTCATAAGAAACTACAAAAAATATTTTCCAAAGTGGCTGTATGATTTTGCTTTCCCACCAGCAATGTATCAGAGTTCCAGCTGCTCTGCATCCCGGCCACAATCCCGTCAGTCTTTTAATTTTAGCCATTCTAATAGATGTGCAGCTCCCCAACAATGTTCTTGCTCTTCAAATACTCCTTGAGGTAGCAGGTTAGTATTACTGGATCCATTTTGACAGAAGGAATTAAAGTCTAAAGAGGATCTTTTACCCAAGTCTCTTGGTTATATTCAAGATTTTAGTCTTTAATTTTGAGTTTTTACCCACAGAAAAAGCAAATCTCCCTAACCCATGGGAAACCCATAAAGCTCTTGGAATCACTCATTCAACCAACAGCATTTATTATAGGCCTGGCCTTTGCTAGAATCTATCAATACAAAGATTTCTAAGATAAGATCTCCACTATAACAATTAGGGCAGGAGGAGGTGGGGGAAAGAGTGAAGGAGGTAGAACTGACAAGTAAATTAAAGGGCTGGTTACAGACAGTGATCAAGTTTCTTGATGTGTGACTTGGGTCTCTCGATTTCCCAACACCAGGTAATGTCTCCAGGATTGTGGACCATCATCATCATTATCATCATCATCATCACCATTAAGCACCTCAAATGGTGCTTAATTAAGCACCGCGCCTATATTATCTCATGTAGTTCTCGTAACAGTCCCATAAGAGATACTAGGTCAAACCATATGAAATTATTGATTTTATAGGTCATAAAGAGTCAAACTTTGTCAGTGTAATATGGTTCAACCTAATAAATAATAGTTGTAATTGACTGCACAAGGCTTACGATGTGCCCAGTGCATTATTCATTTTATCCTCAGGATAACCCTCTATGGTGGGTACTACTGATATTCCCACTTTATAGATGATGCAGCTGAGTCTGGAAGCGGTGGTGGAAGGGTAACTTAAGCACAATCATGCAGCTGCTAAGTTGGAGACAAAGCCTGAATTCAAACTGAAATGTGGGGAACTTCAGAGCCACTGAAGCCATAGTGGTCCATATCCATACGTATCCACGTATACTCTGGTATTATTACAGATGAGCAAACCGAGTGAAGAGGTGAAGTTGCCTGAGGTGACTGTGGGATCTACCATGCCCAAATTTGTAGGGCATCCTAGCTTCAGATTCCTGGCCAAACTGCCTTTTTCTCCTCATCACCTGCTTGTCACTCTGGAAATTGGGCTGAATCCAGGCCATCCTCAGGTGCACTTCCATCAGGGTAGTGACCCCATAGCCAGGAAAGAGGCATTGATACTTGTTTGCTCTCACTAGACCCTAAAAGAAATATATTTTTTATTTAACAAACTTTATTTATTTTAGAGCAGATTTAGGTTTGCCACAAAATTTAAGAGACGGTAGAGAGAATTCCTTGTACTTCCCCACACATGCACAACCTCCCCGCTTCTTCATCCGTGAAATTTCCTTGCTTTGACGTCTTCTCCATCTAAAATTAATATAGCTCCTTCTGATATCTTTTTTTTTTTTTTTTTTTTTTTTTTTTTTGTGGTACGCGGGCCTCTCACTGCTGTGGCCTTTCCTGTTGTGGAGCACAGGCTCCGGACACGCAGGCTCAGCGGCCATGGCCCACGGGCCCAGCCGCTCTGCGGCACGTGGGATCCTCCCAGACCGGGGCACGAACCCGTGTCCCCTGCATCGGCAGGCGGACTCTCAACCACTGCACCACCGGGGAAGCCCCTCCTGATTTCTTTTGGATAGTGTTAGAATGGTATATTTTTCTCCATCCATTTAATTTATATACATATATATACACATATATATGTATATATATACACACACATATATACATACATATATATGTATATATGTATAGGGTTTCTTGTACACATGTAATTGGTCTTGTTTTTTGATCCACTCTGATGATCTCTTTTTTTTTAATTGTTTTTTGATCCACTCTGATGATCTCTTTTTTTTTAATTTAGACCATTGACATTCAAAGTAGTTATTGATATAGTTGGATTAATACCTATCATATTTGCTACTGTTTTCTATTTGTTGCCTTTGTTCATTGCTTTTGGGGGTTTTTTTTGTTTTGTTTTTTGTTTTTGTCTTCCACTCTTTTCTGCCTTTTGTGGTTTTACTTGAACACCATATATGATTCCATTTTCTCTCTTTTCTTAGCATATCAGTTATACTTTTTTTTTACTTTTCTTAGTGGTCCCCCTAGAGTTCACAACACACATCTACAGCTAATCCAAGTCTACTTTCAAATAACACTCCACCACTTCACAGGTAGTATGAGTACATTATAATAACAGAATAATCCTAATTCCTCCCTTGTATCATTGCTTTCATTCATTTCACACACACACACACACACACACACACACACACACACACACACATATATACGCTCTGATGTTTTGTTCTCAGGTGATGCTGATGCTGTTGACAGGAGCACATTTTGAGAGCCATTGCTTTTGAATGTCATTGAAAGAAACTGTAGTAATCCTCTTCCCTCATTTCCAATTTTTGGATAATTTTTATCAACATTAAAAAAATCAGAACATTAAAAATAGGCAGAACACTCTGACATAAATCATAGCAATATTTTTTTGGATCTGTCTCCTAAGGCAAAAGAAATAAAAGCAAAGCTAAACAAATGGGACCTAATTAAACTTAAAAACTTTTGCACAGGAAAGGAAACCATCAACAAATGAAAGGACAACCTACTGAATGGGAGAAAATATTTGCAAATGATGTGACCGATAAGGGGCTTATATCCAAAATATATAAACAGCTCATATAACACAACATCAAGAATACAACCTGATTTAAAAATGGGCAGAAGACCTGAATAGACACTTTCCCAAAGAGGACATACAGATGGCCAAAAGGCACATGAAAAGATGCTCAACATCATTAATCATCAGAGAAATGCAAGTCAAAACCACAATAAGCTGTCGCCTCACTGGTCAGAATAGCTATCATGAAAAAGAACACAAATAACAAGTGTTGGTGAGGATGTGAAGGAAAGGGAACCATTGTATACTGTTGATGGGAATGTAAATTGGTGAAGCCACTGTGGAAAACAGTATGGAGGTTCCTCAAAAAACTAAAAATAGAACTACCATATGATCCAGCAATTCCACTCTTGGGTATATACCCAAAGAAAACAAAAACATTTATTCTAAAAGATATATGCACCCCAATGTTCATAGCGGCACTATTTACAATAGCCAAGATACGGAAACAACCTAAGTGTCCATCAACAGATGAATGGGTAAAGAAGATGTGGTATATATATGTACAATGGAATACTACTCGTCCAGAAAAAGACTGAAATTTTGCCATTTGTAACAGCATAGATGGACTTAGAGGGTACTATGCTCAGTAAAATATGTCAGACAGAGAAAGACAAATAATGTATAATAAAATTTATATGTGGAATCTATAAAACAAAACAAACTAGTGAATATAAGAAAACAGAAACAGACTCACAGATATAGAGAACAAACTAGTGGTTACCAGTGGGGAGAGGAAAGCAGGGGAGGGACAAGATAGGAGTAGGGGATTAAGAGGTACAAACTACTATGTATAAATTAAGTAAGCTACAAGGCTATATTGTACAGCACAGGGAATATAGCCAATATTTTATAATAACTATAAATGGAGTATAATCTTTAAAATTGTGACACTATGTTGTACCCCTAAAACTTTATTCTATTTCAGAGCAAATTTCTTTACATTAAAAAAGTTGTCGATACACAAAGAAGTGTGCCATAAAAAAGATATTTTAAAATGTGGAGGAAATGATTAAGACTGTCCACTGGATGCGGGAAGGGGACTGTTCTATAAAGTCTTTTCATGATGCTATGTAATGACTAAGATAAATCTTGAAGAATCAGTAGATATTTTCCAGGTAGACAAAATAGTTGTGAGTAAAGAATGTTTCAGGAAGAGAAAGCAGTATTTATAAAAAGCATAGTGGTGTGAATCCCTCTTCATTAAAACAAAATTTATGCAACCAACCTTTACTGAGTTCCCACTAACTGCCAGGCTCTGGACCAATCAGGGAACTGCAGGAGTTCAGATTGGCTGGCATGCAGGCAGCCGAAATGGGGTAGAAGTTCAGAGCGTAGGCTCTGGTGTCAGACTTGAGTTCAAATCTCAGCTCCAAGTTGTGCAAACTTAGGTAAGTTATTCAATCTCTTTGTGCCTTGGTTTCCTCATCCATCGATACGTGCAGTGAGTATACACGAGAAAATGTATATAAAGCACTTTGCCCAGTGCCTGTGTGTGATCACATGTCACCCACCAATACGTTCATGTTGTTAATTTGGTATAAATGAGTACATATTACTTGTATGGGTGTACAAGATAATAAACTTTTTGTAACCACAAAAAAAAATCAGGAGTTAGCTTTTTTTTTTTTTTTTAAAGTCTTGATCCTGGCTTCTCTTGAAAAGTTAGAAGGTTGGGCAATAGTCAACCTACATTCTCCCATGGTCACCACCACCCCAAGCCCACATCACTCATTTATGTTATAGGCATTCGATTTTGCTATTCCTGTAAAACATGGTAGAGACATAAGGCCCACTTCTGAGGAGGGGCACGAGCATAGCTAGTTAATCCTCTCTGATTAATTCACCCAGGGCTGGCTTCGCGGAAGTATGACTCAGGCAGTCTGCACAGGACCCTTGTCTCAAAAGGTCCCCATGCTTGGCTTAATACCTTGCTCCTGCTATCTTGAAATTCTTAATAATTCTTGGACCAAGGAAACTGCAATTTCATTTTGCAGAAGGACCTGCAAATCATGTGGCTGATCCTGCAGCCACCCCACACTTAACGTTAACCCTCTCAGAGATGGTCAAGGAACCGAGACCTGGTATGTACAACTCCATCCCCAGACCCACTGTGTTTGGCTCATTGATGGGTATGTGGTTCTAAGCTGGACCAATAAGCATCCTCCCCAAGACTCTTGACAACCCTACCAAAAAGTTGCTTTCTTTTCTTCTGAGATGGTGAGCAAAGTAAATTTGGAGCTGTGGGTGGTCCTTTTACTACCCCGTCAGGAAAGAATCTGTCTGAAAATTAAGCCAAATAGTGGCAAAAGATAGAAAAACAGAGGGGGGGTGGGGGTGTTAATAATATTATTTGAACCTGTGGATGCAACCATATCTGAAGTGAACCTACCCCCGGAACTTCTCAATTACTGAGCCAAAATTTTCTATTTTGCTTAAGCTTGTCTGAGTTAGGAGTCTGTCCTTTGTGGCTGAAAATGTCTCACTAACATAAAGGCCTTCTCCATCCTAGGCACTGTGCAAGGTGCTGGGATTACAATAGTGGACAAGACACATGTCATTCCTATCTTCGTGGTACTTAGAGTCCAGTGGGAGAATGGCAATAAGCAAGCAACTACACAAATAAATAAAATATAATAATTACACACTGGGATTTGTAAATAAAAGGAGCTAAGAAAGAGAATAAGAAAGGAGGACTACTTAGCATGGTTGGGAAAGGCTCTCGGTTGAGTGTATTTTAAGCTGAGAGTCAGCAATAAGAAGAACAGAGGGAAAAGACTTCTGGGCAGAGCAAACAGGAACTGCTTTTAGGTTTCAAAGGGCTTGATTCATTCAGGGACTGAAGGAAGGTCTTCATTTGTTCATCTGTTCATCTATTCAACAAACATCTAGTAGGCAGTGACATGGTGCTAGGCACTGGGAGACAAAGGGAAATAAAAGCAGTCCCTGACAAGTTGGCAAGATACATTGAAAGATGTAAAAATGTTCAAACCATTCAATTCTAGGAATTTAGTCAAAAGAAAAAAAAAAGGAATGTCTGAAAAGATATAGCTACAAGGATGTTCATTACAGAATTACTTATTTTTTCAACTTTTTGTTGAAGTACAACATACATACATGTGTTAAGTGCACATATCATAAATATTCAATTCAACTATTTTCACAACCTAGATACACCTATATAATTCGTATGCAAATCAAGAAAAAGAATATGAGACCAGAACTCCAGAAGCCCCCTTTTGCCCCCTTCTAGTTACAAATCCCCTTCCCACCAAGGGTAAATGTTAGCCTGACTTCTAACAGTATAGATTAATTTTGCCTCTGTTTATACTTTATATAAATGGAATAACACAGTATGTGATTTGCAGTTGGGTGGCGGGGTTGGGGTAGTTGGGATGCCCTGTCTTCTTTTGCTTAACATTGTGTTTGTCAGATTCACTATATTGTTCATGTAGTTATAGATTGCTCATTCTGTATAATATTCCATTACTGGAATGTCCCACAAATTATTTATCTATTCTGCAATTTATAGACATATGGATAGTTCCTAGACTGAGACTATTATAAATAATACTGTTGTGAACATTCTTTTAGTTAATGTATGTCTGCATTTATTTGGGGTATATGCTTAGGAGAGACATTGCTGGGCCATAGAATGTTGGGTCAGAGTATATGATCCACTTTAGCAGATATTGCTAAACAGTTTAGCAAAATGATTCCACCAATGTACACTCCCACCAGTTTTGTAAGAGAGTTCGGGTTTCTTCAAATCCTTGATAACACTTGATAGTTCCCCTTTTAAAAAACTGTAGCCATCTGGTAGTGGTATCGAATTGTGGTTCCAACTTTCATTTCCCTAATGATTAACAAGGTTGAAACTTCTTCATATGATTATTGGCCACTGGACGTCCTCTTTTCTGAAAAGTCTATTCAAGTCTATTCCCCATTTTTCTACTGAGTAGTCTTTCTTTTTCTTATTGGTTTGCAGGAGTTCTTTAAACATCTCGTCTATAAGCCCTTGGTCGGATATATGTATGCAGATATCTGCTTCCACTTTATGAAGTGCCTTTTCACTCACTTTTGGTCAAAAGAAATTCTTAATATAATACTAATATATCCAAATTTATCAATCTTTTTTATGGTTAGTACTTTTTGAGTCCTATTCAAGAAACTGTGTCCTACCCCAGGATCAGAAAAATGTTCTCCTCTAAAACTTTACTGTTTTTATTTTATATTTAGATCTACAATTTATCTGAAATTCATTTTGTTTATAGTGTGAAGTAGAGGTCAAGGAAATTTTTTCCATATGGCCATGGCTCTCAAACTGTGTACCAAGTACACAGTGGTACCTTGGGTGCCACAGTGAATTCACAGGGGTGTCATGGGATATTTTACATTTTTGAAGGCAGCACAGTGACATCTGTTGGGTACCATATAAACTATTAACCTGAAGTAGTTCACAGTTTCATCATTAAATTGTACTATGTTCCCTTCAATGACATCATATTTTTGCAAAGCTGCGTTTTTCAAAGTTGCCGTGACATAAAATAAATATCACGTGAAATCAGGAGATGAGAGTAATGGTGTTCAATCTGATTCTAACACATGATAATCTCTGCAGTGCCCAATAGGAGCACAAGTCCATTAGCAAATATTGTGGTTGCTTAAAAGTAAAATAAAATGTTATTTTTTCTTTTAATTTATGTGTATTATATAAATACTCACTAAGTTGTTTGGATCTAGCTACTTAATAAACAGAATTATTAGGTATTTGTATTTGGGCCTAGAGGTGCCATGAAAAAAATGACTGAGCCATTAAATGTTCCATGCGTCAAGAAAGTTCGGGACCCTCACTGAGGCAGAGCCTAGAGCAGTCCCAGGATTCTCACCCTGGTGTTTATGTTCTGTGTGATCCCCTCCTCATGAGTGTACGTGGTACTGGTGACTTGCTTCTAACCAATAAAATATGGCAAAAGTGATAAGATATATGTGATTATGTGTACGTGATTATGTTACTTAAAATTGTAACACTCAACTTCAAAGGACTCTCTCTCTCTCTCTCTCTCTCTCTCCTTGGCTTTGAAGAAGCAACCTGTCATTTTGTGAGCTACTCCATAGAGAGAACCATGCAGCAAGGAGGTGAGGGTGGGCTCAGGTTCTCAGCAGCAAAAAACAGGTCCTGAGTTTGGCAGCCTGCAAGAAATCGAATTCTGCCTATAACCACATGAGTTTGCTTGTAGCTCCTTCCCTAGTTGAATCTCTGATGAGACTGCAGCCCTAGCCAACATCCAGATTGCAACTTTGTGAGACCCTGAAGCAGAGGGACTAGTTAAGCCATGCCCAAACTATTGTCTACAGAAACTTTAAGATAATAAGTATGGGGGGGGGGCTTCCCTGGTGGTGCAGTGGATAAGAATCTGCCTGCCAGTGCAGGGGACATGGGTTCGATCCCTGGTCCGGGAAGATCCCACATGCTGCGGAGCAACTAAGCCCCATGGGACACAACTACTGAGCCTCCGCTCTAGAGCCTGCATGCCACAACTACCGAAGCCCACGTGCCTAGAGCCCGTGCTCCGCAACAAGAGAAGCCACTGCAATGAGAAGCCCGCACACCGCAATGAAGAGTAGCCCCCGCTCTCCGCAACTAGAGAAAGCCCACGCGCGGCATCAAAGACCCAACAGAGCCAATTAAAAATAAAAATAAAAAAAAGTGTGGGGACTTCCCTGGTGGCGCAATGGTTAAGAATCTGCCTGCCAACGCAGGGGACACAGGTTCGATCCCCAGTCCAGGAAGATCCGACACAGCGAGGAGCAACTAAGCCCGTGAGCCACAACTACTAAAGCCCGCGTGCCTAGAGCCCATGCTTCGCAACAAGAGAAGCCACCACAGTGAGAAGCCTTGGCACCGCAACAAAGAGTAGCCCCCGCTCTCTGTAACTAGAGAAACCCCGTGCGCAGCAACAAAGACCCAATGCAGCCAAAATAAATAAATAAATTTATTTTTAAAAAAAGATAATGAGTGTGTGTTGGGAATTCCCTGGCGGTCCAGTGGTTAAGACTCTGAGCTTCCACTGCATGGGGCACGGGTTCGATCCCTGGTCAGGGAACTAAGATCCCATGTGCCACGTGGCACAGCCAGAAACAAAAGCAAAAAATAAGATAATAAGTGTGTGTTGTGTTAAAGTGCAAGTTTGTGGTAATATTGTTACATGGCAATAGGTAACTAATACGCTCGCCTTGTGGATATCACATTGACCAGCCTCATTTAATGAAAATACCATTCTTTGCAGTGTCACCTCTGGCATAAATCAGACACAGCATTTTTTATAATAATGAGAAGTAGAAGCCACCTAAATTTCTAATAGATTTTTGATGAATAGATCATGATACATTTTATCCACTTGACAGAATAATAGATGGCCAATAAAAATCATGTGGAAAAATAGCTAATTACATGGGAAAGTTTTCACAATATATAATTAAGTGAAAAAAATGAGTTATAAAATCGTATGTTCAATTATATCCTAATTGTGTAAAAGGTGAGTTTTGTGTGTATCTGCATTATAAAAATGGTGTTAAAGTGTGAGTTTTGTGTGTATCTGAATTGTAAAACTGGTGTTAAAGTGTGTTTGGGAGAGGAAGGATTACAAGTGTTTAACAATCTTTTTGTGTGTTTTTAAAATTTTCTATAGAGAAATTGCCTACAAATTTCCTACAAAGAGAACATACTACTTTTATACACACAAATTCATACACGTATATTATTTAAATCAAAGAAAAGTCCCTGCCTTGAGGAATTTACAGGGTTGTAGAAGGAGACAGACTACAGACAAACAAGGGCATATAAAGTTAGAGATTGTATGTTCAGGACCATTTAGAGATGCAGCTTGAACCATCTTAACACAAAAGGCTCATGGGCTGGGATTGGCCCTGCTTGGGTTATATAACATAGTTGGACCAACTGCAATTGCTGGAATATGGGGTTCTAGGCCAGGATCATGAGGTCACTCTATAAGCCTTGCCTGTCATCAGCACCACGTGGAGAGTTGCAGGGGAATCTTCCCAAAGGAAAGAGAGTACCATGAACAGAAGCGGGATGAGAAAGGTGACAGTGAATGACAAGACAAGAAGCTGTCAATTTTGCCTGGAGGAGCACGGCAAAGGCACAGAGGAAGTGATGCTTAGGCTGAATGTTCCAAGGTGAAGAGGTGTTTCCAGGTATCTGGGGTCAGGAGGGCATCTGAGGAGGAGGGAGGGAGTGATATGAACAGAGGTGAAGGGAGCCAGAGAGATAGATAGAGACCAGATCATCCGAAAGTGGCTTCTGTATCAGGCTAAGGTATCTGAGCCTTCATCCTGAGGATAATGGGGTGTCCCAAAAGAACTGAAGGCAAGGACCAATGTGTTTGATCACCTTTGCTTACCTTGCAAGGTACAATACCCGATGCATACTACTATAAGCAAGAATAGTTAATAATATTTTCTCTCTCCTGCACTAGCCTTCATGAACTCTCCAGTGACTGTGAGGAGGATACTTTGAGGAATCTTTTATAATAGACTCCGCTAAACCAGTGTGTTTCCATGTTTTTGACCATGATCCTCAGTAAGAAATACCTTTTACAACAGAATTCAACTGAATTATGTTTAAAAAAAGAAAAACACTTCCCTAGACTATCGAATTCACGATGGCAGTGACAAAAATGTACGACTCTTTTGATTATCACTATAGCCTCTATATCTGGCACAATACTTGTCCTATGGTGGGCCCATAATATTACTATTATTACTAAGTATGTATTTACTGAATGAATGAATAGATGGACGTTCGATAAATGATTCAAAATGCGTTGCAAACTACAAAGAGTTATACAGATACAAACAATTGCTCTTAGCATCCAACTCAGAGCTGGATTTATGAGGCTCTATGTTAGATCACCAGAGCAGGCAGGGGGAGGGGATGCTGAGGGCAGAGTAGAATTTGGATATAATGCCAACAGTGGGTGGTGCCCCATACACCCCACTGGAATGATTCATAATACTTCCTGGGCCAGGGTCCCCCTTCATAGCCCCACTTCCTCTTTAACAGACCGTGAGTAATTTCAGTGGCATACTGAGACCATGATTCAGAGACTGGAGATGAGAGGGTTTGAAGATTCCCTCTCAAAGTGAGTGCAACAAATGCACAAGGTAGTCTTCTTCACTGATTAGGGGACCTGGGTTTTAAAAAGCCACTGCTTTAGATACCTTGAAAGTGCGTTTGGCTCAGGAAGGGTAGCCAGGGACCACTTAAACCCATCATATCCTCCCTGCCTCTTGAAGCTTATTGACCAGTATCATTTGCAAAGCCCTTCTCTTGTGTTCTCTGTAACCAAAGTTCTCTAACCAAAAGCCAAGCCAAGGAAACAACTCTAAAAGGAGTTGTTTGCCCAAATATTAGCAATGCTAACTGGGGCTGAGAAATTACTTCCTCCCAGTGTCAATATTCCTGCAAGGTTTAAGGATTAGAATCCCATTTGAAGAAGGGCTGGTCAGAAGAAATAATGATTTTCTGTCATTTTCAAAGAGCCAGAATCTTTTGTGATGAATGAAGTCATCATTAAAGATCTTTAGTTCAGGATTGCACTAACAATAATTTAATAGTTATAGATGACTGTGGGGGGAATTTCCAATACCAATCATATAGAGCCTTTTTCATTCAAAAAGCAAGCCAAGGGCTTCCCTAGTGGCACAGTGGTTAAGAATCCGCCTGCCAATGCAGGGGACACGGGTTTGAGCCCTGGTCCAGGAAGATCCCACATGCCGTGGAGCAGCTAAGCCCGTGCGCCACAGCTACAGAGCCTACAGTGTAGAGCCTGCGAGCCACAACTACTGAGCTCTCAAGCCACAACTACTGAGCCCATGCGCCACAACTACTGAAGCCGACGCACCTAGAGCCCATGCTCCACAACAAAAGAAGCCACTGCAATGAGAAGTCCGTGCACCGCAACAAAGAGTAGCCCTGCTAGCTGCAACTACAGAAAGCCTGTGTGCAGCAATGAAGACCCAATGCAGCCAAAAATAAATAAATAAAATAAATACATTTATTAAAAAAAAAAAAAGCAAGCCAAGAGTTAAGACAATGTTTGAAAGCTAAGGTTCAAGATTAAGGGACTTTGGGAGCAAGACCTGGGTTGGATTCCATTCTCTCCCCTATACCTTTTAAGTAATCACTTTGGTCAAGTTAAAGAACATACCTCTCTAAGCCTCAAATATCTCAGCTATAAAAATTCAAAGGTACTCTGAGGATTGGAAAACAAATGTGGAAAAGAATGTAGTGCTGTACCTGGCACATCATGTGTTAGATAAATAGTTGTGGTAGTAATGGTGATAATGATGATGATGGTGGTTGTGATAACCTTTATTATTTTGTCCTAAAGCAATATGAAGAGATATAAGATCAGGTTAATACTCAGATTCCAGTTGGAAAAATAAGCTGGATTCCCAAATAACCACAGTACCAAGCAGTATTCAAGAATGAGTATCACATTCCTATCTTCTTGAATTTATCCAAGCTGTTCCATCTACTGGAAAAGATGTCTCACACCATGTTCACTTCTTCAAATATGGCCTGACTTTGTTTCAAATGCTGTTATTCTATGAGACTGTCCTTGATCACTCAAGTCAAGGAAGCTCTCCTGTAAGCCCCCCGCCCTTCATTTGTGAGACAGTCCTCCTGCAGCCTTTCAATAAACACTGCTTTCTACTTGAGTTAATTTGAGTGAGTTTCTGCTTCTTGCAGCCAAAAGAGCTTTGATTCAGATACTGCCAACGCATGTGGTTTCAGACATATTGAGTGTGAGGGTGCTGGAAATGCAAGGGAGGATGGAAGCAAGCCAGGCAGAGGGTAGGATGTGGGAGTCACAGGCTGATCATCAAAGATGGTTCAGAACCCATGACATCTCTAGGGAGGGAAAGAGAGATGAGAGAAAAGACTGGAAATATGACTGATTTCAAGAAGAACTTAGATAAATTCTTGTCCCACTAAACGAAATCACACTACCACCGAGCACCTAGTGTGTGTGGCTGAGCACTGCCTAGGCACCAGGAGAGAATGCAAAGTAGAGTAAACACGACCTCTGACCTTCAGGAAATTACACCTACAACTTCTACTGAGCACAGATGAAGTGCAAGGATGACTATCTTGCAGTTCTTTCTCTTAGAGGGTCTTAAAGCATGAGACAGAAGAATCAGACAAGATCATACCAAATAATATATTCAAAAGTGCTTTAGCAATGGTAAACAGCTTTGTATATATAACTGATGTTAGTGTTCAGTCCACAGTTATGGAGGACCTACTGTTCCAGGCACAGTGGCAAATCTTTTATACATATTCTTTGAAGGAAAAAAAGTACCCTAGAAGTAGGTGCTATTATCCCATTTTACAGATAAGGCAATGGAACCTCAGAGAGGCTAAGTCCTTCTGTAAGGTCATGAGGCTGGTGAGTAGCAGAGCCAGAAGTAAATGCACATTTATGTTTAGCAGATTGTTGACAGAAGGAGAAAAAAATTATATTTTCAATAAGTGGTACTGGAACAACTGGATATCTGTACGAAGAAAAGGGAATCCTGGCCTTTACCTCACGTTGTATACAAAAATTACCTTGAAATAAATCATACAGCTAAAAGTAAAGCTAAAACTACAAATTTCTAGAAGAAATCACAGGAGAATATATTCACAACCCCAAGGTAGGCAAAGATTTCATGGACAGAATACAAAAGTATAAACCATAGGAGAAAAAAATGATAAATTAGACTTCAAAAAAAAAGCCACCAAACGTCTGCATTTCGAAAGAATGCAGAAACAGCAAGCCACAATTTGGAAGAAAATATTTGCAATGTAAATATCAGATAAAGGGCTTGCAACCAGAATAAAAAGAAGGTAACTCAATCTTTTAAAAAGGACAGAAGGTTTGTAAAAGATGATACATGAATGGATAACAAGCACAAGAAAAGATGTTCAACATGATTAGTTATCAGGGAAATGCAAATTAAGACCACTGTGAGATACCACTTTATACCCCTGAGAATGACTAAATTTAAAATGACTGACAATACCAAGCATTGGGGAGGATGTGATGAAGCACCTGGAACTTTCAGATATTCCACTTTGGAAAACAGTTTGGCAGTTTCTTATCAAGTTGAAAATATATGGGACTTCCCTGGTGGTCCAGTGGTTAAGAATCCGTCTTGCGATGCAGGGGACACTGGTTCAATTCCTGGTCGGGGAACTAAGATCCCACATGCCGCAGGGCAACTAAGCCCGTTGCGCCACAACTTGAGAGCCCAAGTGCCACAACTACAGAGCCCACCTGCTCTGGAGCCCGCGTGCCACAGCGAAGAGCCCACACGGCGCAATGAAAGATCCTGCATGCTGCAACTAGGACCCAACACAGCCACCAAATAAATAAATAAATATTTTTAAAATATATATACTTATTCTATGACACAGCAATTTCACTCCTAGGTATTTGCCCAAGAGAAATGAGTGCACATACAAAGAGAGTTTTACATGAATGTGCACAGAACCTTCATTCATAATAATCAAAAAATGGCTAACTCAAAGGCTAAACAGATCATGGTACATCCATAGAATAGTATATTACTCAGCAACAAAAAAGAACTATTCATATATACAACAACACTGATGAATCTCACAAAATTTCTGCCGAATGAAGCCGGGAACAAAATACTACATTCTCCGTGGTTCGATGTAAATGAGATTCTGGAAAAGGCAAATCTAAGCTGCAGCGGCAGAAGGTACATCGGTGGTGGCCTGGGGTGGGGAGTTGGGGGGTGGGCATTGCTTGGAAGGGGCAGGTAAGAATTTTCTAAATCTTGATTGTGGTGGTGGTTGTATTGGTGCACACTTCTGTCAAAATTTATTGAGCTATTTGTACATTTAAAATGGGCACATATCACTGTATGTAAACTCTACCTCCAGAAATTGTTTTTAAAAGAACCTTAAAACATGGCGAATTGTTCCACAGGCTCTGCGGCGGGGAGAGGGCCTCCTCAGGTAGACTTGTTGTGGAAGACGTGGAGTTGGCATGGGTGGGAAACCTTCCGGAAATTATTTAGTTTATAAGTCACTCTCCACCTTGCCAAGACTTTTCACACTCTTAGAAGTTGCAGTCCCTCCTCAGGTCCTGTCAGACATGGAGTGCTGGGCCGGCGGGAGCAGGGCTGCCCAAAGGATAACAATATGGAGAAAGGGGTCTGTTTTTTCCAGGTACCTCCCTGAACCTAGGACACATCATCTGACTTAGTTCTGAGTTCCCCACAAAAACCCTCACGGCCTTGCTCCTCCTCTGGCCTCACATCTCTGCCTCACTTCCTTAGAGGGCTTGTCTCTGTCTCTAGCTCTCACTCAGCAGCCAGGGGCCCCTCACAGGTCCTTGGGCAGAACAGAGACTGCAATAGCCATCAACTCTGAACCCTTTACCTTCTCCTTCAGGGAAGCCACAGGAAACATTGGATAGAATAAATCCCGCCAATCACGAGCATTCAAACATTCTCATAAGTACTGTTCTTTTAAAAAGCTGGAAAGTTGGGTTGAGGAGTTTGGGGTTATTATTAGCACCACACACTATAAAAAGGAAATGCCACCGATGATCTTAGATGGCTGTATTTTTATATGGGATAATTCAAGCTTCCTTCTTAGAGTTTCCAGTCATAAGAAATCCTTAATAAAAATACTACCTCAGGTCGTACCCTCAAACCCAGCTCAGCATTGTTGAAATCCGTTGGGACTATTCCAGTCAGGACTGACTGGGAGAATTAGGATTGCATTTTTAGCCCATTCTTATGGCTGTTCCCTTCTGAGCTGCTCAGGTCTGTCCTACCAGAAGAAAACAACCAATTAATCAACCTATGTATAAATATTTATTTGTAGTGACCATGTGGAAGCAGCATGGCAATGGGCTGATCTGCAGACTCTTATCAGACTGATCTGAGCTTGGTCCCTGTGTTGCATAAGGCAAGTTGCTCAGCCCTTCTGTGCTTCCTCTACGAAATGGGTCATTGTGAACCCTGTGAGCTAATGCCTAATGTCTGGCACTTAGTAAATATTCAGTAAATGCTGATTCATTATTATTATGTGTTCACTCATGCCTCTTACCATGGGGACTGCAAAAGTGTGGTTTTGCCTTTGGGAATTCTATATTCCATTTTGACACTCAAAACATACAGGCAGGAGAATAAAAGAACAACAGAAGTAATGAAATCTCATGTTAGTGAAGTTGCTAAGAAACGTGCAATTTAGCCTTTCAGATATTGCTGGCCCCCTGCTTTGAGCTTTATTGGAGAGGAATTTGTCAGTGTGTGTCAAAAGCATTTAAAATGTGTTTGTCCTTAAGAAAGCAATCTGTCTGTCATGGAGGACTGACACAGGAGGACCATGCCATTTCTGTATGTAGACTAGATAACTTTAAGGTCTCTTAGAGCCCCAGGAGTCTGGGGCATCTTTAAGTGAAAATATTAATCTGAATTTGGAAAGTCATAGGGGTTAGGGGTACCTAACTCCATGTATTCAGTTTAGTTACGCTGTAGCAGATCACTAATTTTCCATCTTATTTCACAGAACCCAAGGCATGACTTGGGATTCACTGACATAGAAAATAGTCACGGCAGTTGTGTTTCCATTGTATTTGCACCCATCACCTCCCATCCCAAGAAGAAGGAATAAATCTGCAGCTGTTGTTTGAACTTCTGCAATCTGAAACAATTTGAAAACCACAGCTGTTAGAGGCATAAACCTGATTCTGGCTTTGTCCTTGATCCACGTCTCATGTTTCATGGAACTCACCAAAGCCACGCTCTGGGGGTTGAGTCAGAGAAGGCCCCTTCTAATCACCAGCCTCCCAGAAAACAGAAGTGCTGAGTGCTTATTCCTGAGGGGACTTTCCAGCGTGAAGCAGAGCCCGTTTGTGCCTTGGTTCAGTGGAACCACACCCCTGAGAGGGGTGCTGATATTCCTAAAGTCCTACGAAAAGTTCAGCTACTACCCAGCTTTGCCCACTGGCAAGCAGAGATGAACACTATGGCAAACACCAGCATCTGGCTCCCAGCAGCCTGGCTATTTGGAGGAAGGGGCAGTCTGGAGGGCTTTAGTGCATCTCAAGTTAACCACGCTAGTCTACCCTCACTTCCACAGAGAACAGCAGGCTGTATTCAGGCATCTCAGCGACAGCTGTGCCTTCCAAACCAAAACGTTGTTCGGAAAGATGATCCAAATGTGGGCTATGTGTTTCAGTGGGATTAGATGGGACTTTCCTACTCAAATGGCCCTTTGTGTGCTTCTCAAAGACAGGGTATTAACCTCACGCGTGCTAAAGCATCATGGATGACTTGGAGCTCTCGATCTACATTTGGCTGGCAGTCAGAACTGAACCATCAAAATGCCTGGGTATCTGATGGACAGTGCCTGGCTTATTCAGACTTGGTTCTGATGGAGCGGGTGGATCCTGGGGCTTTTGCTCCATCCAGGTTTGATAAGCTAAACAAGGCTGGAATGCTGTTACAAAGTTCCTCTCAAGGCAGCAGAATTCAGTGTCCTGAATCAGTAGGCTCTATTACCATTTTTGTTTATATTCAGCATCTTTACCTACTTCCAGATCTACTCCGACCTCTGCCCATTTGTTGCAAGGTGTGGTCTCACCCAAGACTGGGGCAACCGGAGCACAGGGCCTCTGCTCGAGTCACTTCTCCCAGCTCCTTAAAGTCACCTGCTTGGTCTTCTTGCTTTCTCAGTAAGATCCCTTGCAAGTGTGAAGTGCTTCTGTCTTCATCAGTGCTTTGGACTGTCTTCCCAGGCCAAGGGGAGTCAGAAGTTGACCTGCTCTATCTTGCCTGTTACAGGCTTGCACCATTATATGACAAGAGTTCAACACTCCCAAGCTGGAAGTGGGGTGGGATTGCCATTCTCCTACAAACCAGAGTGGAGAAGGGGCTGCTTCATCTTCTGGTGAAGAACTGAGCTTTTAGAGGTTCCAGAATGATTCAGATGTCTTGGTTCCCAACAAAAGCTGTGTGGGAGACTTAGGCTGGCCTGCTGCACTGATCCCTTGACTAGGCCCAATGGCAAACAAGTTATCATGTGGGAGGAGCTAAGCTAAGTACCTGGGGTGTCACCAGAAGTCATGAACCCAGAATCCAGGCATTATAAACCTAATAAAGGATTCAAGGGAACAAGCACTCCTCTGGCCTGGCAGACCCTTCACTCCACATGCTGAGTCTCTTCACTCAGTGTGAAGAAGGGGCTGAGACTGAGATGTGTGGGCTGCTGGCCTGAGACAAAGTGAGGTCTGGGGTTGAGGTGGAGAGTGGCTGCATCTGCCATCATGGAGCCCTGGTTCTATGTGCAGCCTCTGCCCTGCTCGCTGGCATTGGCAACAGTGAACCAAAGTGAGAGCGACCTCAGTAGAATGGCACATCTTCTCAGTTATTCCCAGACACAACCAGCCTTTGTGCTCTGGCCTAGCTCAGAGGAAATAAGAGAGCCTCTTAGAAAGTTTAACTCCGGGACTTCCCTGGTGGCGCAGTGATTAAGAATACGCCTGCCAATGCAGGAGACACGGGTTTGAGCCCCAGTCCGGGAAGATCCCACATGCCGCAGAGCAACTAAGCCTGTGTGCCACAACTACTGAAGCCTGCATGCCTAGAGCCCATGCTCCACAACAAGAGAAGCCACTGCAATGAGAAGCCTGTGCACTGCAACAAAGAGTAGCCCCTGCTCACTGCAACTAGGGAAAGCCTGCGCACAGCAACGGAGACCCAATGCAGCCAATAAATAAATTTATATATATATATAAAAAAATAAAGTTTAACTCCATGGAAACTTTTACAAGGTCAAACTTTTTAAGCTCTGGCACTGAATTTACTTACAGGAATCTATTCTAAACAAAAGAATTTGTTGTCCTCTCCATGTTGGTAATCACAATACATGTCAGAAATAATTTAAATTCCAATAGAAAGGGATTGATTAAAGGGATTATGTTATATCAATACAAGTAAACCATTAAAAGTTGTATTCTAGATTAGTTCTTCCTGGTAAAAGTACAACCCACCACCAAGAAGTTTTCTGATCAAAACTCTAGATCTAACCACCAATTTATAGAAAATTCAGAGGACAGAGAAGCATGTTAAATGACAGCAAGGGAATGCAATCAGGAAAATTCAGAATGCAACTACTCTACAAAACAAACCTAGTTTCTTCTTCAACAATAAAATATACAAGAAAAATAAAAGACAAAATGGGAACATACAGAGAAAGAGACTTAGGATATATCTGAACCAAATGCAATGGGAAGACCTTTCTTGAATCCTGACTCAAACATACAGTTGCAGGGCTTCCCTGGTGGCGCAGTGGTTGAGAGTCCGCCTGCCAACGCAGGGGACACGGGTTAGTGCCCCAGTCCGGAAAGATCTCACATGCCACGGACTGGCTGGGCCCTTGAGCCATGGCCGCTGAGCCTGCGCGTCCGGAGCCTGTGCTCCACAACGGGAGAGGCCACAACAGTGAGATGCCCGCGTACCGCAAAAAAAAAAAATAATAATAATAATATTTGCAATTTGC
Organism: Lagenorhynchus albirostris; assembly: GCF_949774975.1. NCBI lineage: Eukaryota > Metazoa > Chordata > Mammalia > Artiodactyla > Delphinidae > Lagenorhynchus > Lagenorhynchus albirostris. The sequence goes on from NC_083097.1 coordinate 132,779,022, forward strand.
TTTTTAAAACTCCATGGGGGGTGGGGGCGGGAGGGTAGGAAAGTATAGAATTGGTGATTGTCAAATGTGAGTGATAGGTACAGAAATTTTATGATAGTATTTACGCTTCTTTTTAATAATTTTATTTATTTATTTATTTTTGGCTGTGTTGGGTCTTCGTTGCTGCACGTGGGCTTTCTCTAGTTGTGGTGAGTGGGGGCTGCTCTTCGTTGCCGTGCACGGGCTTCTCATTGCGGTGGCTCCTCTTGTTGCGGAGCGTGTGCTCTAGGCACCCAGGCTTCGGTAGTTGTGGCATGCAGGCTCAGTAGTTGTGACTCGTGTGCTCAGTAGTTGTGGCTCGCAAGCTCTAGAGCACAGGCTCAGTAGTTGTGGTGCACGGGCTTAGTTGCTCCGCAGCATGTGGGATCTTCCCGGACCAGGGCTTGAACTCATGTCTCCAGCATTGGCAGGCAGATTCTTAACCACTGCGCCACCAGGGAAGTCTTATGCTACTTTTATATAGTTTGAAATTTTTCATAATAAAAAGTTTTTGGAAATCATGTTGTGGAAGAAATCTTGTGTCATGGAAAACTGTTTATGGCATATTACATTAAAAGAAAGAGGGAGTTGTATCTTAAGTACTATTATGATCTCATTTTTGTAACTCTGTGTATGTGTGAAAAAGTCTGCAAAAATATATGAACCAAAATGACTGATGAACTATGATTAATTCTGAATGACTGAATTACAGTGATTATACTTTTTTAGTGTGTTCACTGCTATAAATTTTTATAATAATCATTATTACTCATATATAAGCATGAAATAACAATGAATATATTTAAAATTAGAAAAAATATATGCATAACTATATTTGCACAGAAAAGTTATGGGAGGATAGTCTTCTAGGATTTGGGGCTTTCCTGTGTTTTCCTAATTCACTGAAAAGAGTAAAATTTCTTATAAAAAGAAATTTAAAACAAAGAAAAGTTGGCTTCATTTTAGGGCACTGAAATGGTTCTGATCACCAATTCCAACCTGGGGCAGGGGGGCCTTTCCCACACCACCAACAGGCAATTCTCCATGACACTGGCTGGGTATTCTACAATGTAGCTCAATTCTGACACCATCCACCTGGAGATAATGTCAGACCCTACAGGTGAAGGACTCAGTCCCACAAGACTGCTTCCACCCTACTTCAGACACCAGTCATATCCCCAGGTTACCACCTGTGTTTCCGACTGACCAGGTAGAGAATGAAGCTTCCCAGTGACCCTCTGCTAGGATTCAACCAATTTGTTAGAGTGGCTCACAGAACTCAGAGAAACATTTTATTTATTAGATTACCAGTTTATTATAAATGGTAATAAACGGATATAAGTCAGGACCATCCAGATGAAGACATGCATCAGGACAAGGTATAGGAAAAAGGGCATGAAGCTTCCATGCCCTCTCCAGGTATGCTACTCTCCCAGCAGCTTCATATATTCAACCTGGACGCTCTCTGAACCTCATACTTTGGGGATTTTTATGGAGGCTTCATCACATAGGCATGATAGATCATTAACTCCATTTTCAGCCCTTCTCCCTTCTCAAGAGAATGGGGGGCGGGGCCGAAAATTCCAAGCTTCTAATCATGGCTTGGTCTTTCTGGTGGCTGACCAGCACTCATCCAGCCGTCATCCAGGAGCCCACCCAGAGTCACCTCATCAGAACAAAGACGCTCCTATCACCCAGAAAACTACAAGGGTTTCAGGAGCCCTGCATCAGGAACCAGGGTCAAAGACCAACTATTAGAAAAAAAGATGTTCCTAGTCCTCTGATCACTTTGGAGATTCCAAGGGTTTTAGAAGCTCTGTGCCAGAGACAAAGACCAAATCTGCATTTATTGTTATAAATCATAATATCACAGATATTTTAAGAAAATGTTTGAATACGTCATAACTACCAATTTATGCACTCTATTTCTGTACAAAGTTGAACAGTTCCCTGGCAGACCTGAGTTCTGTTCCTCCACAGAGGAGATGTTTGATGTGGGACAAGTCAATTGTTCCTGAGTCTCAGTTTCTTCCACTCACTTGGTGGGTGGCCTTGGATAAGTCACTTCACTTCTTTAAGTCCTCAGTTTTTTCATTGGTTAAATAAAGAAAACAACTATTTACAAGCTTGTTATGAAGACTGAGATAATCCCATAACATACCAGATACAGTTGCACATAGTAGGTGTTCAGTAAAGTGTAGCTCCTATCTATTAATTAATCCAACAAACATTTATTGAGCATGCAATACACTGCAGGCACAGTGCTAGGTATTAGGGATAATTCGTCAAGCAAGAAACACAATGTCCCTGTTCTCTTGAAGCTTCTAGCCATGGTTGGTGGGGAGAAAATAAACAAGGAAACAAATAAATGAGATAATTACATTTGGTGATAAGTGCTTTGAAAAGAAAATTATTTCTGTGGTTATATTTACTATTAGTGTAAAAACCTTCCTGGTCAATCTCTCTCTACTCCTTTATGTTTTAGGAGCCACTCTCAACTTAAAGAGAGCTCAACAATGACTTTAATTGAGCTTGGAAATTCACTGAACTATTGACTCTTAAAGCGACATGAAGAAGACAGAGAGAAAAATGAAATGTTGGTGAGAGGAAAATCCTGAAGCTGTACCATAGCTCCCAAATGCCATTTGTGAATCATTGCCTGGTGGGATTCAGAATTACCTGGGGAGCATTTTAAAGATACAGACTCCCGGGGCTTCCCTGGTGGCACAGTGGTTGAGAATCCGCCTGCCAATGCAGGGGACACGGGTTCAATCCCTGGTCCAGGAAGATCCCACATGCCGCGAAGCAGCTAAGCCCGTGCGCCGCAACTACTGAGCCCGTGCTCTAGAGACCATGAGCCAGAACTACTGAGCCCGTGTGCCACAACTACTGAAGCCCGCGCACCTAGAGCCCACGCTCCACAATGAGGGAAGCCACCACAATGAGAAGCCCGCACACTGCAACGAAGAGTAGCCCCCACTCACCGCAACTAGAGAAAGCCCACGCACAGCAACAAAGACCCAACACAGCCAAAAATAAATAAATAAAATAAATAAATTTATTAAAAGAAAAAAAAAAGATACAGACTCCTAGTTCCCATCCTCAAATATTCAAATTCTGGAGATCCAGGAATTTTTGTTGTTGTTGCTTTTTTTTTTTTTTTTAAGTTCACTGGTAATTCTTATGGGCAATCAATCATGGGAAGCAGTGCTTGTCAGGCAACTTATGAATTCCATTAGTCACTGAAGCTGAGAATACAGAGCTGTGTCTGTTAGTCTGCTGGCCACCATATATTTATTTTTCTAATTTCTCAAATTCTTGCCCTGGTTGGCCCTCAAGGAACTTAGAATGTAGTGGGAGATATAAATGAAGGTGCTGTGGGAATACAAAGCAGGAACAACTAAGTCTTTGAGGGTTAGAGAAAACTTTCTGGAGGGGAAGAATTCTGAATGAGTTAGAATCTGCTCCAACTGCATGTGACAGAAAACACAAAATTATAGTGGATTAAACTAGTTAAAAATTTACTTTTCTCTCATATAAAAGCTTCTAGTCTGTACGAGTGCTCACTCTGAAATCTCATCATTGAAATTTACTAGGACAAATTACTGAAACTGCAAACCTAACACTTTCATATGATTAATTATGGCACATCTGCCTGAAGCCATATTATGCAAACATGAAAAGTCATCACTTAGGGGCTTCCCTGCTGGTGCAGTGGTTGAGAGTCTGCCTGCCGATGCCGATGCAGGGGACACGGGTTCGTGCCCCGGTCCGGGAAGATCCCGCATGCCGTGGAGCGGCTGGGCCCGTGAGCCATGGCCACTGAGCCTGCACGTCCAGACCCTGTGCTCTGCAACGGGAGAGGCCACAACACCGAAAAAAAAAAAAAAGAAAAGTCATCACTTAGGAAGCTACAGAGTATGAAAAACAGCTCGTGATAAAATATTGAGGAAATGCAAATTTGTGTATATGAGAAATTGTGTATGTGTTGTGATTACAACTGTGTGAAAAATGTGTGTATATGGGCAAATATAGAAAGACCATCATAAAATAAAAACAATTATTGGATGGATTACAGGTTGTTTCTTCTCTGAAGATTCCCTTTAGTACAGTTATATTGTTTTCATAACAAAAATTTAAATGTCTTGCAAACTTTACATGGTGTCAAAGGTAGGAGTGCTTAAGAATCACCTGAGGAGCTTATTAAAAATGCATATTCCCAGGCTCTAGCCAGAGAGATTCTAATTCTATAGATCTAGGGAATGGCTGCATTTTTAACAAGCATCCCAGGTCATTTTGTTGGAAGCAGTGCACTGACCACATCTGAAAAACACCACCATATCTAGTGTCTCAGAGACACTTAAAAGTGTATAGAGTTGGAATATTATGTGTGCCAAGAGCCCAGCTTTGCATTGTCCTAAGGACTCTGGCCAATATTCCACTATCATTGTTGGGGAAACAGTAAGAAAGTTTAAAACAAAGACTCCATATTCACAAAAATGTTTTCTCTCCCTGGTTTATATAGTGAAATATCACTAAAAGGTACAGCTTTGATCATTTTTCTTTTGTCTTTAAGCAAACTTGAAGCTACCTAATAAAAGCAACCCAGGCACTAACAGTTATGTATCTCCAGTTCTCCTACAGTCCCCATGTATCCTGTAACTTACTCCATGCCTTTCTAATAGGCCCAACACAAGTTCAGCTATAATCTGCCTTCGTGAGTGAAGCTCAGTCATTTCAAATTCGACATCTGCATTGCACAATGTGCATAAGCATAGATCTGCATAGATCCAGTTGATTCTGTACTCATTGTATTCACTAGAATGATCAGTTTATCTTAGTTTGCCCAGGAATTTTCTGGTTTTATCACTGGTCCTAGGTCCCATGACCTCCACTCCTGCAACCCCTCAGTACTGGGCAAACCAGGACGGTTGGTCACCCCCATACCTTTCCATTGCCTGTGACCCATGTAATCACGCACAGCTTAAAAGACCCTTTCCAGGAGGGGTTATCAGCCTCCACAGACAGTGTCCCAGGGAATACAGGCACGAACATAGCTTTCGGAAGATCTTCCTCTGAAAAAGAATACATATAAAATGCTGTTCATTATTTGTTAGAAATAAAACATTTCCCTGAAGTGGTTTCAGAGGAGCCAGGGATTTAAGGTGCAGCAAATGGTCCTCCTCCTACATCTCCATCTCCCCCTTTTTCCTGCAAGCATTCATCATTTAATGAAAAGTTTACTAAGATTTGTGTGTGTTACCCATCAGAAAAGAGACATGTAGGGTTCGGTCAGGGAGTTAGAATGAGGAAAGCAGAGATAAAGGGTAAATCTGTCTAGAGGATGTGGAATTTTTCATCAAGTAGAATTAGAAAGTAACTCCTTCCACACTTGTTTTCAGGAAAGTAGTTTTATTGTGAAACTCTTGGAATTTCTCTAAAATCCTAAAAAGTTAAGATGATTCAGAAAGCTGGAACAGGATGTTCCTCAGCAGAGTCTGTTCTAACATGTAGGACAGATTTTTCAGAATTACGCTGTTCACATCAAAATTATACTACTTTAAAATATTGCAAGTAATGCATAGAATCCCCAGAATTTCATTTTGAAATCATTTCCAAAATGGAACTTTCAAAAGTAGCTTGTATTTTTGGCTCAGGAATAATCCTTCTGACAGCTGGTTTTCACTGTGAAAAATACACTTATATGGGAATTTAGCACATTTGCCCACTCAAATTCTTGGGTGCAATATCAACTTTCATTAAAAAGTCAGTTTAGTGGACAATCAAAATTTATAACAATTCTAGGTTTCAGTTCTTCTGTCTTTTAAGACCATCAGATACTTAATGCAGAATACAGGTTAATTAGTCACCACCTTCTTTCAGTAAATGATTTAAGGATTTTTTCCGATCAATGCAGAAAACCATATGTGAAGCCAACGACTGAAAACCGAAGCAACAGCCATAAGCAGCATTTTCCAGAGTGAATTCTGTTAGTAGACATTATGTTAAAAGAAAAAAGGATACTCACGCTCAGGTGGGGGAGCACTGAGATAAACAGAGCTCAACATGTCATGTCAAGATTTTTGAGAAGCTTTGCAAAGACAATAGGCATTGGCACTCTCCAAGGTGGGAACACAGCATATATTTCCCAAAATTATTTGACCAAATATTGTCAGAATATCTAAAAGGCTTGGGTTCCAACTAACACCCTTAGAAAAAGACTGCTGTTGACTTTCTAAATTTGATGACTCAACTACTTGAAGTTGGGACTAAATCTATTTTCAGTCTATTTGCAGTGAAAAGAATTTTTATTTGCAAATAAGAAGGGCAGATTTGTCCAAAGCACAGAACAGTCTGAGTGACATTCAACACACTTTGAAAGGAAGTTATTCTTATCACAAATATGGTTACCTCCAATTTACAATAAGAACAAATAAGGCCTTGAAACCTATTAGAAAGTGCTTGTGGTTTCAAGCTTAGAGAATTTCACTTTGATGACTTGGAGAGGCAAATGAATTCATTCCAGTAGGGCAGGGTTTTGTTTAGTCTATAGGTCTCTACTCAGAGCTAACAGTGGTTTCAAGAACTATAAATGAGCAGATATGGGCATTTGCAGCTAGGCATGCTTAACTGCTCTTGGATATTGTTTCACCTAAGAGATACCCATATTTCCCAGCCCAAATTATATTGTGGATCTGTAAACAATCTAAACTGACTTCTGATCCCAGCATTAAGGGAGAGAAGGAAGAAGATTAAAAGAGTAGCCCTGACTCAACAGCCATTAAAATGAAGATTGGGGAAGGACTAGCCTGAAGACAGATAGTTAGGACATACTGAACTATCCTCTATATTATTCCACTGCCTTACAAAGGGATTCCCCCAGTGAATTTGTCTATAAGAACAAGGTCCGTTGGAGATATTGCCTCACACCTCTCAGAATGGCTATAACCAAAAAGTCTACAAATAACAAATGTTGGCACAGACGTGGAGAAAAGGGAACCCTAGTACACTGTTTTTAGAAATGTAAACTGGTGAAGCCACTACGGAACACAGCATGAAGGTTCCTCAAAGAACTAAAAGTAGAGCCATCATATGATCCAGCAATTCCACTCCTGGGTATATATATCCAAAGAAAAGGAAACATTAATTCAAAAAGATATACACACCCCAATGTTCACAGCAGCATTATTCTTTTCACTGCAAATAGACTGAAAATAGATTTAGTCCCAACTTTCAAGAAGCTGAATTATCAAATTTAGAAAGTCAAGAGCAGTCTTTCTCTAAAGGTGTTATTTGGAACCCAAGCCTTTTAGATATTCTGACAATATTTGGTCAAATAATTTTGGGAAATACAAGATGTGGAAGCAAACTAAGCGTCCATCAATAGATGAATGGACAAAGACACACACACACACACACACACACACACACACACAATGGAATATTACTCAGCCATAAAAAGAATGAAATTTTGCCATTTGCAACAACATGGATGGAGCTGGAGGGTATTATGCCTTTTTTTTTTTGGCCACATCACGCAGCACGGAGGATCTTAGTTCCCCGACCATGAGGGACCCATGTCCCCTGCAGTGGAAGCACAGAGTCCTAACCACTGAACCGCCAGGAAATTCCCTATTATGCTTAATGAAATAAGTCAGACAGAGAAAGACAAATACTGTATGTTTTCACTTATATGAGGAATCTAAAAAATAAAACAAACAACTATAGCAAAACAGAAACAGACTCACAGGATAAAGAACAAACTAGTGATTACCAGTGAGTAGAGGGAATGGGAGAGGGGCAAGATAGGGATAGGGGATTAAGAGGTACAAACTACTATGTATAAAACAAGCTACGAGGATATAGTGTACAGCACAGGGAATATAGCCAGTATTTCATAATAACTTTAAATGGAGTATAATCTATAAAAACATTGAATCACTGTTTACACCTGAAACTAATATAAATTGTAAATGAGCTATACTTCAGTAAAAAAAAGAATAAGGTCTGTGATCAAAACCTAGTTCAGTCACTAAGGTGCAATTAAAATGAAATGGGATAAAATGGCTCAAACTGTCACATACAACGGTGTAGACATCTGTCATGGTGTAGACATCAAATGTGCTGTAGCTCCAATGTGAAGTTACATGTTTATTCTCTACCAAGAAATTCAAGTTTTGGTCTTTAACCACATTCAGATGATATTGCACAGAGTAATAATAAATATAAAATGTGAAAATAAGAATTTTATTGGGAAGAGGAAATGTTACATACAATTAAGTATATGGTTGATGAAATGTATCATACAGTAACAGCCTTTGCTTAAGGAACAGGTTTAGTAAAGGAAGAAGTTGGAAGCTTAGTATAGGTTTCCATACATAATTGCCAAGCAGTTTTAAGTAAAAGATCTCAATTTGCATAAATTATACAGATCATTGAGAGAAAAGTGTATTGGTTTGTGGTGATTTCTGATCATCAATTCACTTTGTCTTGTAGATCTCTTTTACCCTGATCCCAACTCTGGTGGTTCTGATCCTGTTCTAATACGGTTCTCTCCATCCATAAGTGGGCATTTACCCAGAGGCCACATCGCAAATAGGATTTTTTTGCTCATTATGAATTAAACAAATTCCATGTGCTCTTAAATGAACTCCACGGTTTTAAAGACAGCTGCTTGAACCAAATCTGGAAGAGCTCTTCCATTTAGGGAGTGTTTAAGTCATAGGTACACATCTGTAAAGAGTTTGGAAATGGCATCATAATATGTGTACACCATCTTTGTTGATACAGTTTCAAGTAAGCTAATAGGATCTGTACAATTCTAGAGACTATTAAGTTAAAATGAATATCGCATGTGGTATGGAACCCATTCTCATTTGAGCAATACTCATTTTGCTTATTTCTGTCTCCCAAACAGAAAACATCCAACAAGAACAATTTTCTCTATGTTTATTTAATTATAAAAAAAGTAGAACAATGCATACCAAATGTAAAAAGATATCCAAAAAAGATGATGAAAATGTTTAGGAACAGAAATGACTAATTTAACTGAAGGAATTACTCAGGTTCCATTAAAACATACTTGCAACTTATAATTGGTTATTAGTGTAAATTAAATTTAGTAACTGAGTCCCAATTTACTACTAAAAGTTATCAAAATATTTTCAAAATGTTACATAAAAAGTGAAACATCCATAAGTATTACATAAACACCAAACAAAACATCATATAAAGAAAAATAAATGTATCCTGAGATAAAATACAAATCACACTTGTCATGCCAGATTATACACCCCCTTTCCCCTCACATATAATTGTGAGGATTCAGTGTTTTGCACGTTCCAAGATAAAGTAATGATAATATACGCTGATGCAAATTTCAGCCATAAAAATAAACTACTTCATATCTTAAATATTCCTACGATGAAACATCAGGATTCCAGTTTCACTAATCAAAAGTTTATGAAGGCATAAATTGCATTTGGTTTTGACTCCTCAGATCACAGCTGAAAACTCTCAGCAAAGTATTCTAGGCTCTTTTTTTCACATCAAGTGACCCAGAATATATTTTAAGAAATATTTATTTTCTGGACATATTTGTTTTATAATTATAAATTCTTGAGCACTTTTTCTTCTTCCTCATCATCACTGTCAGTGACATTGACTTGCTGGATGTTAGAGGGAGTTGATGTCGGGGCTGTGAAGACACTTTCCAAGGCTCCAGTGTCCAGCTGAGGCACGAGATTTAAGTATTCTTCCCCACTGTGGCTATGACTGTTACAGTAAGAGGTCCCATCCATGCTCTCACAACTCCAAAAATCTTCGCTGTGAGCACGTTCATCTGGGTAGTCTCCATAAGGATAGTCTCTATTTAAAGCTGAAAACATAGCCTCATGGTTCTGGCATCTGTCTTCATAATAACCAAGGCATTCTGGCACTGCACTTGGAAAATTTCCATAGCCAAAAGGAGGCCGACTATAGGGGCATGTGCTGTATCAGAAAGACAAAAAAGGAATTCGATCATAACTTGTCCACATGTTGCCTTGTATACAGACTAACTGAGCAAGTTTAACTGGGGCCTAGAGAGCTCCCAAGATAACTTTCTGCAACTACTTCATGTACTCATCCACATGTTGCCTAGTCCCAACATAAAGCAAAGTAAACAACATAAAGCAAAGTAAGCTTATAACTATTACCTATTATCAGCCTCAGGTTTCTTACCTTTGGCAGCCTTAATAAAGAAAAATTACTTATCTGGGCCTTTCTCTCATGATGCCTTATGCCATGTAAGGTTTTAGAAATGCAGACACCTGCTGTGCTGTGCTAAATATTGACACTTAGTAAGCAGTGTAACAATTGTTCTTACTAGTATTTGAAGCAAAATTTACAGGAGGTGGGGGGAAATGTGTAACTGGGTTGAAATCAAGAGCTCTTGGGGATGGGGGAGGGCACTCAAACAGAGGATAACAACTTAATTTTTAAACTCACTTTCAATAATTAATTATATTAAAACACTCAATACCAGAAAGATTTAGAACTGATATTAAACTGTGGTTTTTAGAGATCTTTTCCAAAAAAAAATTTGGAGTGTGGGAATGTGAAGAATTGAAAAGATCACTTTGCTGTTTTATAAACTAATGGTTTTTCTTGTAAGGCAAATCTAAAAATTCTGCCATTCAAACCCATTTGTCAATTTTTTTAAAAAAGTATTACTCCACTTTTCAAAGGCACAGAACAGGAATCATTGGAAGAGTTATGTAGAAAAGTCCAACCAAAAGTTGCCTGGACTCATGGACTCCATCTAGTGACAGATAATATAAGCATAATAACCATGCTCATTAGCAAAACCCAAGACAGTTGGGTGTTTCATTTCATGCTCCCACATTTTTTTTAAAAGGTCAACTTTGTTTCCTTCCCTTTAAAAATATAAGTATGATTGACATAATAGACTATCATCTCAAATTCTTTGTAAATATAGGGTTTCTTCAGTGGTTGGTGTCCTACCCCCAAATCTCCAAGTGCTAGGGACCTTGCCCGTGTTCAATATCACAAATATGAGACCTAGTTTCTGAAACGTTTCAGGTTTCCATTTCTACTGCCACATCCTTATTCAGGCATTTTTACTTTAATACATACATCCTGAATGCATTGTACTTGCAGCTACTATGACTTTGCTCGGTAGCTCTTCCACCTTTAGATCTCTTCATCCATTGGATTCCACAAATACTTCAAGGGTGTGCTCAAATCTACTTCCTTCACAAAGCCTTCTTCTCTTCAGCTAGGAACAATTCACCTACTAACTATTCTTTTAGGACTCAATATAGGCAAGATATTACACAAGGTTTGGTGGAGAATTTAATTTTAAAAAAATCTAAAATCCAGGTAGTATATACTTGATATGTGCTAAAGTGTGCTATAATGCAAACATCACACGGCTATATTGGTGTGGTAAAAACAAGTTAGTATTATATCTGGAGAACAAAAAGATCAGTAAAGATAAGAGTAATCCTGGACTTCCCGGGTGGCATAGTGGTTAAGAATCCGCCTGCCAATACAGGAGACGTAGGTTCAAGCCCTGGTCTGGGAAGATCTCACATGCCGTGGAGCAAATAAGCCCGTGTGCCACAACTACTGAACCTGCACTCTAGAGCCTATGAGCCACAACTACTGACCCAGCATGCCACAACTACTGAAGCCCACGTGCCTAGAGCCAGTGCTCCACAACAAGAGAAGTCACCCTATGAGAAGCCCGCGCACCACATCAAAGAGTAGCCCCTGCTTGCCACAACTAGAGAAAGCCTGCATGTAGCAACAAAGACCCAACACAGCCAAAAATAAATAAATAAATTTATTGAAAAAAAAAAAGAGTAATCCTAAAAGGTTACATGGATGAAAATGAATACCTACAGAAGCATCATGGTGTAGTGGGAAAAGCAATCCTGATGGGTGTGCAGTGATATTGCAATGTTGTTTAAAGTTGCAATTCCCTAATGATATATGATAAGGAGAATCTTTTCATATGCTTCATTGTCATCTGTATATGTTCTCTGGTGAGGTATCTGATCAGGTCTTTTGTCCATTTTTAACCGGGTTGTTCATTTTCTTATTACTGAATTTTCAGAGTTCTTTGTATATTTGGATAACAGTCCTTTATCAGATACATCTTTTGAAAATATTTTCTCCTAGTCTGTGGCTTGTCTCCTCTTTCTCTTGATACCATGTTTTTTGATACAAAGTAGCTTTGTAGTAAGGTTGAGGTCACGAATTGTGAGTCCTCCAACTTTGTTTTCCTTTTTCAAAATTGTTTTAACTATTCCAGGTCACTTAAAATTCTATGTAAATTTTAGGATCAGCTTTTCCATTTCTGCAAAAAAGCTGCTGGGATTTTGAAAAGGATTATATTGATTTTGTAAATCCCTTTGGGAAGTATTGCCATCTTAATAATTAGTCTGCCAATGCATATACACGAATACCTTTCCATTTATTTCAGTCTTCTTTAATTTATTTCAGCAATGTTTTATAGTTTTCAGTTTACAAGTTTTGCATCTCCTTGGTTAGATTTATTCCTAAGTATTTTACTCTTTTTGATGCTATCGTAAAAAGAATTGTATTCTCAATTTCCCTTTTTGAGTGCTTATTGCTTGTGTACAGAAATACAAGTGAATTTTGTATATTGATCTTATACCCTTCAACTATGCTGAATTCATTCATTCACTCTAACAAATTTTTGTGGATTCTTTAGGATTTTCTATATATAGGATTTTCCATATATAGCATCATGTGTGAAAAGAGGTAATTCTACTTCTTTTCCATTTTAGATGTCTTTTTTTCTTGCCTAATTGCTCTGGCTGGAACTTCTAGTACAATGTTGAACAGCAGTGGTGAAAGCAGACATCCTTGTCTTGTTCCCAGTCTTAGGGGGAAAGCTTTTGGTCCTTTGCCATTGAGTATGATGCTAACTGTCGGTTTTTGATAAATGCCTTTTATCATGTAGAAGAAGTTCCCTTCTACTCCTAGTTTGCTAAGTTTTGAAATCAGGAATTGATTTTTATCATGAAAAGGTGTTGGATTTTATCAAATGCTTTTTTGGCATCAATTGAAATGATCAGATGGTTTTGTTCCTTCATTCTTTTAATGAAATGTATTACCCTGATTGATTTCCTGATGCTGAACCACACTTACAATTCCTGGGGAAAATCCCACTTGGTCTTGGTGTATAATCCTTTTAATATGCTGCTCGATTCAGTTTGCTAGTATTTTGTTGATTCTGTAATTTTCTTTCTTGTGATATCTTTTTCTAGCTTTGGTAACAGAGTAATGCTGGCTTTAGAATCGTTCCCTCTTATATATTTTGGAAGAATGTGAGAAGGATTAGTGTTAATTCTTCTTTAAAAGTTTGGTAGAATTCACCAGTGAAGCTATCTAGTCCAGGGCTTTACTTTGTTGGGAGGTTTTTAATTACTGATTCAATCTCTTGATATATACTTATTCAGATTTCCTATTTCTTCTTGAGGCAGTATTGGTAATTCAAGTATTTGTGCATTTCATCTAGGTTATCTAACTTGTTGGTGTACAATTATTCATTATTATCCTATAATCATTTTTCTATGAGGTCAGAGTAATGTACCCAGTTTCATATCTGATTTTAGTAATTTATGTCTTCTCTCTTTTTTTTCTTAGCTTAGCTATAAAAGTTTGTCAATTTTGTTGATCTTTTCAAAAAGCCAACTTTTGTTGACCTGTTTTTCTCTGTTTCATTAAACTCTCTATTGTTTTTCTATTCTTTATTTCATTTATCTCTATTCTAATCTTTATTATTTCCTTCCTTCTGCTAGCTTTGGGTTTTATTTGCTCTTCTTTTTCTAGTTCCTTAAGGTATAAAGTTAGGTTGTAATTTGACATCTTTCTTTTTAAATGTAGGCTAGGGCAGCTATGAATTCCTCTATCAGCACTGCTTTTGCTATATAATTCCTTAAGTTTGGGTATGTTGTGTTTTCACTTTCATTCATCTCCAAGTATTTTCTAGTTTTCCTTGTGATGTATTATTTGACCCATTGGTTAAGAGTGTGTTGTTTAATTTCCAATATGTGTGGATTTTCCAGTTTTTCTTTCTGTTATTGATGACTAGTTTCATTCCATCATGGTTAGAGAAGAAACTTTGTATGGTGCCAATCTTTTAAAAATTTCTGAGACTCATTTTGTGATCTAACATATGGTCTATCCTACAGAATATACATTTTCACTTGAGAAGAATCTATATCCTGTTGTTGGGTGGAGATCATGTATTTCTGTTAGATCTAGTTGGTTTAAAGTATCATACAGTCTTCTATTTCATTTTTGATCTTCATCATTTTTGGATGGATGGTCTTCCATTCATTATTTAAAGTATCCACAGCTAATATCATACTCAATGGTAAAAAGTTTAAAGGTTTTCCTCTAAGATAAAGAACAGAACAAGGATGCCCACTCTTGCCACTTATTCAACATAGTACTGGGAGCCCTAGTCACAGCAATTAGGCAAGTAAAAGAAATACAAGGCATCCAAATTGGAAAGAAAGAAGTAAAACGGTCTCTATTTGCAAATGACATAATAATATATCTAGGAAAACCTAAAAACTCAACCAAAAAAACTGTTAGAATTAGTCAGTGAACTCAGTAAAGTTGCAGGATACAAATTCAATATGCAAAAATCAGTTGCATTTCTATACACTAACAGCAAACTGTCAGAAAAAGAAATTAAGAAAAACAATTCTATTTACAATTGCACCAAAAAGAATAAAATATCTAGGAATAAATTTAAGCAAGGATGTGAAAGACCTGTACACTGGAAACTATAAGACACTAATGAAAAAAATTGAAGAAAACACAAATAAATGGAAAGATATTCTGTGCTCATGGATTGGAAGAAATAATATTGTTAAGATATCCGTACTACCCAAAGCTATCTACAGATTCAGTGAAATATCTATCAAAATCCAATGGCATTTTTCACAGAAATAGAACAAACAATCCCAAATGCTTTCTGGAAACATGAAAGACAGTGAATAGTCATAGCAATCTTGAGAAAGAAGAACAAAGCTGGAGGCATTTTACTCTCTGATTTCAAACTATATTACAAAACTATAGTAACCAAAACAGTATGGTATTGGCATAAAAACAGACACATAGATCAATGGAACAGAAAACAGAGCTATAAAAAAGCCCATGCATATGTGGCTAATTAATTCATGGCTATTAATTAACAAAAATAGACAATTGGGAGAAGATAGTAGCTTCAATAAATGGTGTTGGAAAAACTGGACAGCCACATGCAAAAGAATGAAACTGGACCCCATCTTACATCATATACAAAAATCAAGTCAAAATGGATTAAAGACTTAAACATCAGACCCAGAGCTTTAAAACTCCTAGAAGAAAACATAGGCTCCTTGACAACTGAATTGGCAAGTTCTTTCTCTTGTTTTTTTTTTTTTTATTTGACACCAAAAGCAAAGGCAACAAAAGCAAAAATAAACAAGTGGGACTACACCAAACTGAAAAGCTTCTGTACTGTAAAGGAAACCATCAACAAAATGAAAAGGCAACCTACCGAATGGGAGAAAATATTTGCAAATCATACATCTGATAAACAATTAATATACAAAATACATAAAGAATTCATATAACTCAATAGCAAAAAAAAAATCTGATTTAAAAATGGGCAGAGGAGCTAAACAGACATTTTCTTCCCAAAGAAGACATACAGATGGCCAACAGGTACATGAAAAGGTGCTCAAGAACTTCCCTGGTGGTACAGTGATTAAGAATTCACCTACCAATGCAGGGGACATGGGTTCAACCTCTGGCCTGGGAAGATCACACATGCCGTGGAGCAACTAAGCCTGTGCACCACTCACCACTACTGAGCCTGTGGTCTGGACCCCGCGAGCCACAACTACTGAGCCTGCGCACTATGACTACTGAAGCCCACGCACCCTAGAGCCCACGTGCCACAACAACTGAGCCCGCGTGCTGCAACTACTGAAGCCTGTGTACCTAGAACCCGTGCTCCACAACAAGAGAAGCCACCACAATGAGAAGCCCACACACCTCAATGAAGAGTAGCACCTGCTCGTCACAACTAGAGAAAGGCCATGTGCAGCAATGAAGACCCAATGCAGCCAAAAAAAAAGGTGCTCACAATTATCAGGGAAATACACATTAAAACCACAATGATATCATTGCTGCCATTTGCAACAACATGGATGGACCTTGAGGACATTATGCTAAGTGAAATAAGTCAGAGAAAGACAAATACCATATGGGTTCACTTACATGAGGAGTCTAAAAACAAACAAACAAAAAACAAAGAAAACCAAATCATAGATACAGAGAACAGTTTGTGGTTGCCAGAGATTGGGAGTGAGAGGTGAGCATAATGGATAAAAGTGGTCAAAATATACAAACTTCTTATTTATAAAATAAGTAAGTCCTCAGGATGTAATGTACAGCATAGTGACTATAGTTAATAATACTGTATTGTTTTTTTGAAAGTTTCTAAGAGATTAAATCTTAAAAGTTCTCATCACAAGAAAAGAATTATGTTGTATACTGAGACTAATATAATGTTATATGTCAATTATATCTAAATAAAAAATAAATAAAATTAAGTAGTGAAGTCTTCAACAATTATTGCATAACTGAGTATTTCTCCTTTCAATTCTGTCAATTTTTGCTTCATATATTTTGGGGTACTGTTGTTATATATGTATGTGATTATAATTGCTATATCTTCTTAACATTTTATTATTATTTTTGGCTGCGTTAGGTCCTCGTTGCTGCGCACAAGCTTTCTCTAGTTGCAGCAAGTGGGGGCTACTCTTCATTGTGGTGCGCGGGCTTCTCATTGTGGTGGCTTCCCTTGCTGCAGAGCATGGGCTCTAGGCACACGGGCTTCAGTAGTTGCAGCATGTGGGCTCAGTAGTTGCAGCACATGGGCTCTAGGTGCACAGGTTTCAGTAGTTGCAGCATGCAGGCTGAGTAGTTGTGGCACATGGGCCCTAGAGCACGTGGGCTTCAGTAGTTGCAGCGCCTGGGCTCAGTAGTTGTGGCACACAGGCTTAGCTGCTCCATGGCATGTGGGATCTTCCCAGACCAGGGATCAAACCCATCCCCTGCATTGGCAAGCGAATTCTTAACCACTGTGCCACCAGGGAAGTCCCTTCTTAACGTTTTAAAATAGATATGTGGGAGTTCCCTGGTGGCCTAGTGATTAGGATTCCAGGCTTTCACTGCTGTGGCCCGGGTTCAATCCCTGGTCAGGGAACTGAGATCCTACATGTTACGTAGTGTGGCCAATAAATAGATAAATAAATAAAATATGTAATGTCTTTGTCTCTTGTAACAATTGTGACATAAAACCTATTTTGTTAAATACTATTATAGCCACCTCAGCTCTCTTTTGGTTACTACTTGTAAGGAATATCTGTTTTTATTTTTTCACTTCAGCCTATTTGTGTCATTGGATTTAAAGTGAGTCTCTTGTGGGAATTCCCTGGTGGTCCAGTGGTTAGGGCTCTGCACTTCCATTGCAGGGGGCACAGGCTCGATCCCTGGTCAGGTAACTAAGATGTCCACAAGCCACATGGTGCAGCCAAAAAAAAAAAAAAAAATCTGCTCAGTGAATATCATGTTTATTTTTTAAAATAAATAGTGAGTCTCTTAGAGACAAGATTTAGTGTGATTATTTTTTAAATTCATTCTGCCAATCTACCTTTTAATTTAATCCATTTAAGGGGATTACTGATAAGGAAATATTTACTCTGCCTTTTTTCTATTTTTTGGCTGTACCATGTGGCATGTGGGATCTTAGTTCCTGAGCTGGGGTGCAGGGGTGCAGTGGAAGCATGGAGTCCTATCCACCACCGCCAGGGAATTTCCTCAAATATTTTTAAGTTATTTTCTTAAGTGGTTACCATGGGGATTATAATTAACATCTTAAATTTATAACAATCTCGTTTGAATTGATACTAAGTTACCTTCATTAGCATATCAAAATTCTGCTTGTATACAGTGCCTTCCTTCCTTCGTATTGCTACTGTCATACATTTTATATCTATTAACAGATTTTATAATAGATGTTTTATGCATTTGCTTTTTAAATCACACAGAAAAAAGTTGTTAACCAAAAATACAATAGACTTGGCTTTTAAAAACAAAAGAAGGACTTCCCTGGTGGTCTAGTGGTGAAGACTCTGTGCTTCCACTATAGGGGGCATGGCTTTGATCCCTGGTGGGGGAACTAAGATCCTGCATGTCTCTGGTGAGGCCAAAAAAACAAAAGAAAAAAGATACTTGGCTTTTCTATCTGTTATTTTAGTAACTTTTACCAGTGTTCTTTATTTCTTTGTCTGGCTTTGAGTTACTGTCTACTGCCTTTTCATTTTATTCTGAAATACTTCCTTTAGCATTCCTTTAGCATTCCTTGTAGGGTAGGTTTACTGGTGATGAACTTCCTCTACTTTTTTTTTTTTGGCCACACTGCGTGGCTTGTGGGATCTTAGTTTCCCAACCAGATATCATATCTGGAGCCCTGGCAGTGAAAGTGCCGAGTCCTAACCACTGGACTGCCAGGGAATTCCCTCTCCTTCATTTCTTTTCTTTCTTTCTTTCTTTTTTTTTAAATTTTTGGCTGTGTTGGGTCTTTGTTGCTGGACACAGGCTTTCTCTAGTTGTAGTGAGCGGGGGCTACTGTTCCTTGTGGTGCGCGGGCTTCTCACTGCAGTGGCTTCTCTTATTGCAGAGCACAGGCTCTAGGCACACAGGCTTCAGTAGTTGTGGTGCATGGGCTTAGTTGCTCCGCAGCATGTGGAATCTTCCCAGACCAGGGATCGAACCCGTGTCCCCTGCATTGGCAGGCAGATTCTTATCCACTGCACCACCAGGGAAGCCCTCCTTCATTTCTGAAGGGTAATTTTGTTGGTTATAGAATTCTTGGTTGATGGTTTCTTTTCTTTCAGCACTATGCTATGCCACTGTCTTTTGACTTCCCTGGTTTCTGATGAGAAACTAGCTGTTGACCTTATTGAGAATCTCCTGTACAAGATTAGTCACTTCCCTCTTGCTGTTTTCAAGATTCTCTCCTTCTTTGGCTTTGACAGCTTGATTATAATGTATCTCTTTGAATTTATCCTACTTAGTGTTCATTGAGCGTCTTGGATTCCTATCTTTCTTTAAATTTTGGAAGTTTTGGGTCAAGCTATTTACAAGTCTTCTTCAGCCTTGATTTCCTATTTACATAGAGCCTAAAAAGCAGTCAGAGGTGAAAGCTTAGAGTCTTCTCCAGTGTTTGCTGAACATGTGTTTAGCTCTGGATATGCTAGCTCTGGATATGTTTGTGCCCTTGTGTACTGATTCCTCAGTATACATGGGAGATTTTCAAAGACTCTATTCCCCATATATCTCCTTTCCCAG
Source organism: Lagenorhynchus albirostris (assembly GCF_949774975.1). Taxonomy (NCBI): domain Eukaryota; kingdom Metazoa; phylum Chordata; class Mammalia; order Artiodactyla; family Delphinidae; genus Lagenorhynchus; species Lagenorhynchus albirostris. The sequence continues at coordinate 132,798,492 of NC_083097.1, forward strand.
TCTCTTCTAGGCTTTTCAGTCTGTCTGCTGCTTGTCCTGTCTGTTGTCCCTTAACCCAGGCAGCTGTGGACAGTACATACCTTTAAATATTTTCCACAAACACTAGCTGTGAGGCCACTCCAGCTCTACGGGAATGCTTGGGAGAGTCAAACTAAGGTAAGCCCCTGAGCCAATTCCTCAGGAAGTCACCAGACAGGTCAAAAATGCACAACCATAATGCTTTAAGAACAAGGTCTGTACTGCCTCCTCTAATAGCAACAAGTCACACCAGGAACATGGGTCACCATCCCCTTGGCCATCACTGAAGTAGAAAATGTGAGATGGCTGTGGTAAAAATACCACAGTGCTCTCTTATCAGAATTTAGCAGCTTCTTTCTTCATTAAACACCCCTCCAGCTGATTCTGACAGGTTTTGCCAGCTTACTTATTGCTTCAGTGGAGAGAGAGATTCTTGGGGCTCCCTATTCTGTAAGTCTCAGTGACATTCTACCTCAGTGGTGTTTTGTACTTTTCAGAATATAAGTTTTGCACTTATTTTGTTAAACTGATTCCTAAGGTTTTAAATTCTATTTTATTGTAGATGGAATTGTTTTCTCAATTTCATTTTCTATTTATTCACTGCTACTGTACAGAAATGCAACTGTTTTATATATATTAGTCTTATATCCTGAAAACTTGCTGAATTCATTTGTTACTTATAATAGCTTTTTTTGTGGATTCCTCAGGATTTTCTATATATAAGACTGTGCAATATATAAATATAGTTTTATTTCTTCCTTTACAATCTAGATACCTTTTATTTACTTTTCATGTCTAATTGTCCTGGATTAAACCTCCAATAAAATGTTGAATAGAAGTGGTAAAAATGTACATCCGTGTCTTATTCTTGATCTTAAGTGGGTCTTGCTGATCTCCAGTCTTTGCCATTAAGTGTAATGTTAGTTAGGGGTTTTTTTGTTAGATGCCCTTTAACTAGTTGAGGAAGTTTCTTTGTATTCCTAGTTTGCTGGAATACTTCATGTTCAACATGAAGAAGTGCTCAGTTTTGTCAAATGCTTTTTTTCTGGGTTTATTGAGATGATTGTGTGGTTTTTGTCCCTTATCCTATACTACATTAATCGATTTTCAAATGTTAAACAACTCACATTCCTGGAATAAATCCAAGTTGGTTACAGTGTATAATCCTTTTGTTATGCTGCTGAATTCAGTTTGCTAGTATTTTGTTGAGGATTTTTGTCTCTGTATTCATTAGAGATATTGACCTGCAGTTTTTCCTTCTTATGTTGTCTTTCTCTGGTTTTGGTAGCAGAGCAATACTGGCCTCATGGAATGAGGCCCTCCCATTTTTCGGAACAGTCTGACTATGAAGTGTGTCTACTGTAGACAACATATAGTTAAGATCTTGATTTTTATCCAGTTATACAATATCTGCCTTTTGATTGTTTAATCATTAACAGTTAATGTGATTATTGAAACAGCTGGATTCATGTCTGCCATTTTATTTTTTGTTTTCTATGTGTCTTGTATTTTCCTTGTGGCCTTCTATTCCTTCTTTACTGCTTTCTTTTGCATGAAGTAAATATTTTCTAAATAACTTTTTAGTTCCTTTAACAACTTTTCCACTATTTTTTCGTTATTTTCTTAGTGGTTGCTCTAGGGCTAATCATATAATCTTACCTTACCTGAATCAACTTCAGATTTTTACTAACTTAATTCCAGTAAAATATAGAAATTTTAAAAAAATATGTATTTATTTTGGCTGCACTGGGTCTTAGTTGCAGCATACAGGATCTTCATTGCAGCATGCAAGATCTTTAGTTGCGGCATGCATGCGGGATCTAGTTCCCTGACCAGGGATTGAACCCAGGCCCCCTGCGTTGGGAGCGTGGAGTCTTACCCACTGGACCACCAGGGAAGTCCCAAAATATAGAAATGTTGCTTGTATATAGCTCTACTCCTTCTTCCCCCTTTTTGTACTACTATTGTTATATAAATTATAGCTATATGTTATAAAACCAGCAATCTATTGGTATGATTATTAATTTATATAATTTTATGCCTATTAAATAAGCTGAGAAGAGAAAGGAGAGCAAGTATATACTTTGAAGTTTGTTATATTAACCTTTTTATTCACTACTGCTGGTTCTCTTCATTTGTTCCTGTGGATTCAAGTTACCATCTGCCATCATTTCCTTACTCTAAAACAACTTTGCCTCCACCTACTTCCTTATGCTTTTATTATCAAATATATTACATTTCTATATGTTATAGGTCCCCCAAAACAATTATTTGCATATTGTTTTATACAACTGCTTTTAAAACCAGTCAAAAGAAGACTTATACTGTCTTTTTTATACTATCTTTTATTTATTTTTTTATTTTTATTGGAGTATAGTTGCTTTACAATGTTGTATTAGTTTCTGCTGTACAGTAAAGTGAATTGGTTATACGTATACATTACATATATCCACTCTTTTTTAGATTTCCTATACTATCTTTTATAATTGCATTTTTACCTTTACTGGGCTCTTTGGCATTTTGTTTGTTTGTATTCCAACTACCATTAGTGATCACTTACTTTCAGCCTGAAGAACTCCCTTTAGTATTTCTCACAATGCAAGTGTGCTAGCAATCTCAGTTTTGGATTATCTGAGAATCTCTTTACTTTGGCTTCATTTTTGAAACATGGCTTCACTAAATGTGAGTTGACAGGTTTTTTTCAGTACTTTAAATGTGTATTCTGGCCTCCATTGTTTCTCATGGGATGTCAGGTGTTCATTTTACTGGGGTTTCCTTGTACATGATGAGTGTCTGTCTGTCTGTTTGTCTCTCTCACTTTGATTTTCTCTTTGGCTTTGGATTTCAGTATTTTACTATGATGTGTCTCGCTGTGGATCTCTTGGCTTTTACACTACTCATAATTCATTAAATTTCTTAAATGTGTAATATTTTTCATCATATCTGGGAAGTTTTCAGCTATTAGGTCTTCAAGTACTTTTTTCTGCTTCTTTCTCTCTCCTCTCTCCTTCTGATACTCCTTTTATAGATACACTGGTACACTTAATGATTACTGTGTTCTGAGGCTCTGTTCATTTTTCTTCATTCTTTTTCCGCTCTATTCTTCAGATTGTATAATCACTACCAGTCTATTTTCAAGTTTTCTGATTCATTCTTGTGTTCGTTCAATTTTACTGTTGAGCCCCTCTAGTGAATTTTTCATTTTGGTTATTGTACTTTTCAACTCCAGAATTTCCATTTGGCTATTTTTATAATTTCTATGTCTTTATTGATAGTATCTCTATGAAGAGACATCATCATCATAACTTCCTTTACTTCTTTAAGAATGGTTTCCTTTAATTGTTTGAATATATTTATAATGGCTTGGAAGCCTTTGTCAAATTTGAAATCTGGGCCCTACCACAGGTAGTTTCTTTTGCGTGTTTTTCTCCCCCATGTACAAATCGTGCTTTCCTGTTTCTGTGCATGTCATAATTTTTGGTTGAAGTCTGGACGTTTTAGGTAATATACTGTAGGAACTCTGGACAATGACTCTTTCACTTCTCCAGGGCTACTTTTTTTGGGTTTTTTTGCTTGTTTTTTGTTTACTGACTTGACTAGACTATTTTATTTTTTATTTTTAAAAATATTTATTTATTTATTTTGGCTATACCGGGTCTTGGTTGAGGCATGCAGACTTCTTAGTTGCAGCATGCAGACTCTTAGTTGTGGCATGCAAGCGGGATCTAGTTCCCAGACCAGGGGTCAAACCCAGGCCCCCTGCATTGGGAGCACAGGGTCTTACCCAATGGACCACCAGGGACAGACTATTTTAGTGAAGTCTATTTCCTCTGCAGTGTGAACCTTGAGTGTCACTCCTCAGAGGGCACAGACTTGGACATGAATACAGTCACCCTAGGATGATATTGGTTTTAGCAGGACTCTCTTTGACTATCTCTTTCCCTGATTTTTGTGTTAAGCTCTCTGACTCATTTGTTATCACATACAGCTGTTAAGATTCCACTAATTGCTGGTTGATTGCTCTATTTTCGAAATGCCTTGGGGCAGAGATTGTTCCACAGTCTGATCCAATTAAATTCAGAAGGGGTAAATTTTAAGGAGTCTTTGAGGTTTGTTCTGACTGCAGGAGGGCTCTTCTTAGCTGTTTCTTTCCCTAGTTCTCTTTGGTGTACTAGCTGGCATACAGTAGCTGCTTGGTGTCAATTAAGAGGAGTCTCTTTTTATTTGCTTATCACCAAAATCTCATTGTTTTCAAGAGTGTCCTTAGGGTTGAACTTCCCCACACTGTTTCAGATAAAGTCAAATTCCTTTGGGGGAAAGCTTCTGAGCTCTCTGTTCTTATGGCAAAATCTCTGGTCTTCTTGGCTTGCCTCTGCCAGCATAGAACATCTCTTCTACAAGTGACCTGGGTCAAGCGTGTTCAGGGTTGCAGTATTCTCTGCCTGTCATCCTTAGAGTTGAGTGGCTATCCTGTTAGTAGGGGCTGAGCGAAGAAAAGGAACCCCCAACCTCTTGGTCACACTCACCATCAACTTAGTTTCTTTAACTCAAGAGCTGGAGAGGATGAGAAATGCTACCATTCTCTGTAAGATATTGTATCCCTTGATTAGGAGCTGAGGGGAGTGAGAGCTACGTTCTTGGCCATACCCACCCAGAGTTGGCATTCCATCCAGATGAACTGAGGGTGGGAGTGAGGGATGGTATTTGTCATGGCTCAAGGGTCATAGACTCTTGCTGTTCTCACCAAGTTTTAGGATGTTTTCTTGAATAAATGTTTCTTCATTTGCTGTATGCCCTTAGGACACTGCCCAGAGAATTTAAGCGGTTAGTTTTTTAAAATAGTTTTCACGAGTCATGCTTGTTTGCTTGGGAGCAGCTTCACAGAGCTCCTCATGCTGCCACCTCAGAAATGAAACTCCCTCTCACTTATCTTTTTAATCATACTATTTCTATTAATATCCTTGAGCTTTGTTTTGGATGCAGTTAATTACTTGAAAACAGTTTGATCATTTCAGATCTTACGAATTTTTAGATAAAATTTTTTAGATAAAAATTGATTAGAAATTTTTAGTCTAGGCCTAGCTGAAACAAGACTCTCTAAGTATTTAATACCCCATCAAGGTTTTCCAATCTGTTTGGTGAGAACAGGAACTATTTCTAGCCTGGTGTGATTGCTGGGAACTGTTGTTTCTGATTTTTCAGGTAGTTTTTCCACTAGCCTTGGGTAATTTTCCTCACAGGCATACACTGATCAGTATTCAGCTGAATACTCAAGATGGAACCTATGCAGAGATCCAGAGTTCTTGCACTGTGCAGCTTTCTTCTCTCCAGTACTCTATCCTGAGAATTCTAACTGACATGGTTTCACTGGTCTCTCAGCTCCATCTCCTCAACTCAGGGTGTCTGCAAGGATCTGCTTGTGCCACGGTTTCCAGGTCAGTAAGCTGGTTAGATTGCAAGGCTTACCTCATTTATTTTCTGTCTCTCAGGGATCTTCATATTCATTGCCTGGTAAATAGTGTCTTGAAAACCATATCTTCATATATTTTGTCTGTTTTTTATCATTTCAGATGAGGGTAGATACAGTTCCTTATATTGCATCTTGGCTGGTACAGAAGTCCTCTTTAAACATTTGAAATATTGATTTTTAGTCTCTCCCTGATTTTCAGTTATTTCAAATTCTTGGGGCATTAATTCTCCTATTTGTACCATCTACTGACTCTTGTTCTTAATGAATACTTTCCTCGTGTTCCATAATTTTCTAAAGTTCACCTTTAATAACAATTTTCTCCCTTTGGAAATTCCAAGTGGCTTGAATGGTGGAAATGTTCCTCTAGAATAGTTGTCCCAGGTAAGTCATCCAAGAACTAATTTCTATGTTCATTTCTCAGTTTATTTTTTTTATTATTTTTTAATATTTATTTTATGGGGGGGCTGCATCGGGTCTTAGTTGTGGCACGTGGGATCTTTGTTGAGGCATGAGGGATCTTTCGTTGTGGTGCCCAGGTGTCTCTCTAGTTGTGGCGTGTGGGTTTTTTCTCTTTTCTAGTTGTAGTGCACAGGCTCCAGGGCACGTGGGCTCTGTAGCTGTGGCACGCAGGTTTCAGAGCATGTGGGCTCTGTACTTTGTGGCACATGGGCTCTCTAGTTGAGGCATGTGAGCTCAGTAGCTGTGGCACGTGGGCTTAGTTGCCCCACAGCATGTGGGATCTTAGTTCCCTGACCAGGGATTGAACCCATGTCCCCTGCATTGTAAGGTGGATTCTTTACCACTGGACCTCCAGGGAAATCCCTAACTTCTCAGTTTATCAAGTGGATAGGTTGATTTCAGATTCTCAACCAGTGTGCAGTATAATCTAGGGTTTTGATTTCTAACAGAAGACTTTTTTCCATATATAGCCCTGAATAAAAACAAGTTTCCTTTGTGCTTTCTCTGGGTCAATGATAAAAATCTTCTATTACTTTATCAAGGTTGAGAGGCCTTTCTAGGGTCTTAGATTTTTTTAAAAGTTATTTATTTATTTATTTAGGCTGCACTGGGTCTTCATTGCTGTGTGTGGGCTTTCTCTAGCTGCAGCAAGCGGGGGCTACTCTTCATTGCAGTGCATGGGCTTCTCATTGTGGTGGCTTCTCTTGTTATGGAGCACGGGCTCTAGGCACACAGGCTTCAGTAGATGTGGTGTGTGGGCTCAGTAGTTGTGGCTTGTGGGCTCTAGAACGCAGGCTCAGTAGTTATGGTGCACGGGCTTAGTTGCTCTGCAGCATGTGGGTTCTTCCCGGACCAGGGGTCAAACCCATGTCCCCTGCATTGCCAGGCGGATTCTTAACCACTGGGCCACCAGGGAAGTCCTCTAGGGTCTTAGCTTTATGAAGAGGTTTTAGTTTCAGCTCCTCACCTTGAGCAGAGTCATGACCTCATATCCTCTCCTTATGTAGGCATTAAAACCCAAGTTTATAAATGCTGAGACTATATGAACCTGCAAACTACCCCCAAGACCACTGTACTAGTTTTCAGCTCGTTTGTCATTTTGACAAAGGGGGATTTATTTTCCTTTCTTGTGATTTCAGCTAGGTATTAAATTGTTCATATATAAATTCAACAGTTATAGATAGTTACAGCAGAAGGTATTCCATATTAGCTAAATCTATCATGTTTTGGGACTATAAATTCTATCCTCCAATAAGGATTAGGCAAAATATTGTATATGTATGTAGATGTGCATTATTACAGAAAATAGGTCCAAAACTTCAATTAAATTCTTAAATAGGTCTACAAACCAAACAAGGGTTAAGGATAATTGCTTTTAACTTTAGATCTGTTTGTCTAAAATTTTACAGTTAAGATGCTATATAATCCCACAAATTTAGAATTCTTTGGACTTACCTTCCCTAATAGATACATAGATATAGCTATGTCTGATTATATTTTTTTATACATTTCAAGCTAATAAATTCTCATTTATCATTCGTATCTTTTCTATATCCCTAACTGCAATACACTTTTTTAAAATTAATTAATTTGTTTATATTTTTGGCTGCATTGGGTCTTTGTTGCTGCGCGTGGGCTTTCTCTAGTTGCGGCGATCGGGGGCTACTCTTCATTGCAGTGTGCGGGCTTCTCATTGCAGTGGCTCCTCTTGTTGCGGAGCACAGGCTCTAGGGGCACAGGCTCCAGTAGTTGTGGCACGTGGGCTCAGTAGTTGTGGCTCGCGGGCTAAGAGCGCAGGCTCAGTAGTTGTGGCGCACTGGCTTAGTTGCTCCATGGCATGTGGGATTTTCCTGGACCAGGCCTCAAACCCGTGTCCCCTGCCTTAGCAGGCAGATTCTTAACCACTGTGCCACCAGGGAAGTCCCTGCAATACACTTTTTGAACACATTTATTTACTCAATGGCCAACAGAATGAAGATCCTAGATATCTCTTGTGCATATGAAAGTATAAATACTACAAGAAGGCGGAGGTATAGAAGAAAAGGTGGGGCTTCCCTGGTGGTGCAGTAGCTGAGTGTGCCTGCCAATGCAGGGGACACGGGTTTGAGCCCTGGTCAGGGAAGATCCCACATGCAACTAGCAACTAGGCCCATGAGCCACAACTACTGAGCCTGAGCGTTTGGAGCTTGTGCTCCGCAACAGGAGAGGCTGTGACAGTGAGAGGCCCGCGCACTGCGATGAAGAGTGGCCCCTGCTCACTGCAGCTAGAGAAAGCCCTTGCACGGAAACGAAGACCCAACACAGCCAAAAATAAATAAATAAATAAATAAATAAATAAATAAAAAGAAGAAAAGGTGGGGAGTGAAAAGAATAACTAAGAAATTAATATAGTACAGAAAGAGAGTGTCTCAATAAGCACAGTATGAAGATGGTTAATATTTGAAGGTAGGAGGATATTAGCCCTCACAGCTAGGGATCAGCATTTCTAAGTGTCCATCTGTTTCATAAAGTGACTCCTTGATTAAACTGCCTAACCTCCTTGATTTTTACTCTAGATACACAGGGCAAAATATCAAATATGTATATTTGGTATATATTTAATATATATATCAAAAGTCATTACAATTATGGTATTGAAATGGTTGAATAATTCACACGTAAATGGAATATATTAGGGAGGAAATATTCTTTATAGAAGACTATTATTAGTTGGGAGAAGAGACAATAGAAAAATTGAGAGGAAATCAATTAATTTTGTTATTTAGCCAGGCTGGATTTTACTGAAATATACTATCTAAATAAGCATAAATAAGATCATCCATATCCTTGGGAAAATTATCATCACACACATACAGGTAGAAGTTAGGAGCAACTTAATGTTTAAAGCTGACATACTTGTTTGAAATTCTTACATGAAATAAAATTCAGTATAAAACTACCAACTCACTTCATTTGGTTCCTTTAATAGCATTGTTTTTTTTTTGTTTTTTTTTGTTTTTGCGGTACGCAGGCCTCTCACTGTTGTGGCCTCTCCCGTTGCGGAGCACAGGCTCCAGACACGCAGGCTCAGCGGCCATGGCTCACGGGCCCAGCCGCTCCACGGCATGTGGGATCCTCCCGGACCGGGGCACAAACCCGTGTCTCCTGCATCGGCAGGTGGACTCTCAACCACTGCGCCACCAGGGAAGCCCAATAGCATTATTATTAATTAGCAATAATGGTAGTAAAGATAAAGGTATAGTTTCTGTCTTCTAAGGACATACTTTTCAGAGTTTCTTTTCAAAATGTTCTTTAAACTATCAGATGATTTGTACATTAACAGCTAAATCCCATAAGTCTTGTCATGAGTAAGGAAGATAAATTTCCTATGATTTTATCTATTTATTATATAAGGAAACATTTCCTGCCCAAAAGTCTACTTGACTACATGATTTTTCCATTCAAAAATACAGTATGTATTTTCCATGTGATTCTCTGCTAGCAACTAACAGCTACCAATCAAGAGAAGCCATTATATTGAGAAGCCTTTACTGATACAGTGAAAAAAACAAACATGGAATTCAAAATCGGACAGCAAATCTAAGTTTGACTACTGGCTCTGCCATTTACTAGTTGTGTGACCTTAACAAAGCTATTTAACAGCTGATCAGTTTCTTTATCTGAAAAAGTAAAGGGATTACTATGCCTAAAACAAAGGATTGTTGTGAGAATTATAGATAAAAATGCCAAGTTCTCAAAATGCTAAAAAGAAAAAAACAATAACAACTAGAGTGAGATTGTGGTACACAACCTGTTCTAGATGCCTCTTTTTCTCCTTTAATGTGAGTAAATACTGTCTAAGTCTTTCCTTTATTACAAAATGAATTATGTAACAAAGATAAAATTTCCGCAGTTTTAGTTTGTGGACCTCGAGGTTCTAACTAAGGCTGATCTTCTCAAACCTACTCACTTATTAAATTCCAGCTATGTCCTAGCACTCTTCTTATAACTAAAAAAAAACACTGTAAAATTCTCTAAAATTCCTGCAACATCTCAGATCCTAGGAAATAGCAATGAGAAGAGATTATCAACCCCTGTCCTTAGGAGTCTCTTGAAGTTTGATTTCTTGAACTAAAAGACTTCTGAAAGCTATTAAAGAAGAGCCTATTGCGAAAAACAAAACAACAAATAGCAAAATCTCCCTTTCTCCTGATCTGATCCCCTAGTTCCACTTTCTTCCAGTTCTGGGCTAAGGACTTGAAAGCAAGCAATCCCATTATGAATTGAAGCAACATAATATATACCTCAAAAGTTCTTTGAGGCCTTGGTACCCAAGTGGGGAGTAGTTTTACTTTCTAAGTAAGTAACCATAAAAGATTGTGTTAAACACGTAACACTCCATTCTCAACAGAAACCATCTCTGTCTACACACTTAACAGCAACTGAAAAGTAGAGGTTAATGCCACTTTATTAGAATGCTTGCAAAGAAGTTAAATTCTATCACTCCAAAATGAAAAGTTACAAATTTGTTTTCCCTAGATACTTCCCTGAGAAAATAAATTCCTTTACTGGTAATTTACGTAAGAAACGTTTTGGTTTGTTAAAAAGGGCACTGAGAGGGTATATAACTTCAGACAAGTCATTTAACCTCTTAGATCAAGTGCTCTCTATATCCCTGCTACTCAAAGTGTGGTCCACAATCAGCAGAACTGACATCACTTGGGAGCTTGTTAGACATGCAGAATATTACGCTTACTATAACTCAGTATAGGAAACTACTATACCCCAGACCTGCTGACTCAAGAGTCTTCATTTTAACAAGATCACATGTGGTTTATATATATATATGAAAGTTTCAGAACCACACCTCTATACAATCAGGGGGTTTGACTAAATGATCTTAAATTAAGGTCACATATAACTGATTATTTTTTCAAGAGAAAAATCAGATCTGACAACACTGGTGCCTGTATTCTCATGCGGCAACAGTAGGCTGGAACTGAGTAGCAGCTGCCTCATAAGATGGGGCATGCACTCTCCTTGGCTTCCCCAGTCCTCATCTGGCCCCTCCATGTATTTATATTAACTGCTTGCCCCCTATTTAGCCACTAATCTAAATTATATAGATCCCAAGCAGTAATGAGGAAGTTCCTTTTTCAGTAAATAAGAGAGGCCTTCAGAGGTAAAAATTCATTAGCTATAAGTAGTTTTACGTGAAAGGAAATAAATTGTTCATTTACCTTGATGGGAAGTAGTGAGGTCCAGGTAGGAAGTAAGGGTGATGAAAAGCGAATCGCGGTGGCGTCCCAAATAATGTGGCTGCATGGCCAAGGGGAGGGGGCTGGCAGACATGTGAGTGTGGAATAGGAGGAGCTTGGGGGATTGGAGCACTTCTGGGACAAGTGGAGATGCTGGGATACTCCTCGGGAGGCTGGATGGTAGAGGCTGCAAATCTGGCATGGGCAGTACTTGCACTAGTTGGAATCCTGCTGGTGCTCTCCAGAAAGACAGGAGTGGGTCTCTTCACAGAGTGACTGGCTCCAGAATGCAGCTGATGAGTGTCCGTTTCGGAGGGCCCAGCAAAGCACTGGGGTAGGAGTGGTGGACAGAGGGGCAAACTTGGAGCCTGGACAGCCACCTGGGCAGTACTGGAGATGCTTGGCTGGAAAACTGTGATGGGGCTTGGGCGCTGGACTGCAGGCGTGGGCAGCGGGATGGCAGGTGGAGCTTCATCTTTGGAAATAAAAATAGCATGGGTCAGGCATGAACTGAGTCACTCCATATTTTTCTTTTTTCAGCAGAACTTAATAAACTATACAACCAGAAGCCTTCACTAACCACCTTACCTAAGAACATCACCACTCTATTTTACCATCTTGAACAAACTGAAGCCGTCTTGTTCATTTATTTTACATTCTTGTCTCTCTTTCCCACCTAGATTTTAAGTGCCATAAGAGGAGAGACCTTTTCTGTTTTGCTCACTACTGTATCCCCAGGCCTCAAAATTCTGCCTGGCACAGAATAGGCCCTTAAAAAATATTTTTTGGATTAATAAATAAATGAATAAAATGATTGAGTGAAAGACAAATACACACAAATGCTGGCACATATATAAAAATGTTTCTAAAAGAAATAATATGAAACTACTGATAGTGGTTACTTTTAAAAGGTGGTCATCTGGAAGAGGAGACAGGGCCGTGGGACGCCAGACTTTCATTTTATACCTATTGGTACTATTTGAACTTTCTATTCTCTAAATATATCAGTTTTATTTTACATATTAATAGAGGTTTCATCCTAGTGGTATGGGTCATTTTTCTTTTATTTTGTATACTTCTCTATATTAAACTAAATTATAATTGACATTTAATTTTTTAATTGGAAACAACTAAAGAAACAATCAGTAAAATTATTTTGCTTTATTGCATTCAATATGAATACATAAGGAAATTCCCAAGTGAGACTAAGACTTGCCATAGGTCAGCAATTTGTGACAGATAAGAAAGGAATATTATCGCAGCAGGGCATGCTGGATATAGCAGAATTTTTAGAGGCAAGTGAAATAATCATGTATTTGATCTTTTTGATCCTGAAGAAGAGAGGACTGCTGACCGAGTTGCTGAGTTATCCAAATGACACACTTAGCCTAAATTTAACTCAAGTTTTCCACAGAACTACAGAGAGAAGCCAAAGCAATAGATTCATGATCTAGTTTATTTCCATGCAGTTAGGTCCCTATTAATATAGAAGATGCAGTCCAAGAACAGACCCTGTGGTTAGAAATGTTTCTGTCAGAGGCCAAAAGGATTGTGAATCTTCTCTCAGCCTTGGCCAGATAACACCTTCCTCTCCTTCCTTCTCTCCAGATAAGTCAAATAACTACCCCTCCTCCCCTTTAAACCTGGAGGTAGGGAATTAAGGGGTATATCTGTTTCAAGTTGGACTCTGACCCAGTGAAGTAGAGGCAACACAGGGGCAGGGTGTAGATGAAGCAGTACTGATTCTCAGTTAATGGGGTTACATGGACTAGCCCTCCAATCTGTGAGGCACAGGCCTTAGGCCTTTCCTGATTAATCAAACATAATTTCCCTCTTCAGGTTCCCTCAGAACCTATAAATCTATCAAACATCACAAAATAGTGTAAATTTGCAGGTCTGCCACCCTTACCACAATCACAAAACTGGGAGCTCAAGAGCAGGAACAGTTTAATTCATGTTTGTATCCCCATTACCTGGCACAGAACTTGGTTAATAATAGTTAAGAAAGGTATGACTAGATGAAAGAAAAAACAAACTAACAAATAAACCTATAGCTGACAGAACCTCTACCATTCATCTGGTATAAGGAAAATCTCCTCCTCTATGCAACTATGAAGCCAGGCTGACCTGTAAAATCTCTCAGTTTTATTCACTGAATTATCACTGCACTCAAGACATCTGCTCCTAAAATCTACTCTGATGCAGATTTCTTTTCCCTGTACAGTACAAGAGGCTCTTAGTCCTCAGAAAAGAAGTATGGTCATTTTAGGCAAAGGAAACACAAATTATAGGAGCCATAGAGAACAATGATATTATTTCAGTTATTGAAGAAGGAAGGGGCTCATCCTTTAGCTGATACAAATGTTCTTTTCTACCAAAGATATTTTTATAAAATAAGGGGTACCGGTGAGGCATGAGGTGATAAAATCATGCATCTATTTAACTAAACAAATATTCACTAAGCAACTAACATGTGTCAAGCACCATTTTGGCCTGAGGTAAAAAATCAGATAAATCGGGTGCATAGAGAGTTATGTGGTAGTATAATGAAGATGTCCTAAATGTCAAAATTCATGTTGCTAAACAAGAGGTTAAAGTCTGCAACACCTAGTCATCACTGATAAACTGTCAGTGAATAGGGAAGACTTGTGGAACGGGCAGAGATCTAATGTATCACGCTGTAGATAAAGTATGGAAAAGACCAGCCAGTCACCTGGTTTCTCTCCTTCTAGCATACAGCTAGGTTACATTTCTCAGCCTCCCTTGCAGTTAGGAGTGGTCCTGTGGCTCAGGCTGACCAATGGAATGTAAGAAGAAGTGATATGCACCACTTCTGAAACTGGCCCATAAAAAACTCTCATACATGATCCTCCATGCTCTTTTCCCTTCCGCAGGTCATGCACACTTGGATGCTACATATCAAAGATGGAAGAGCCATAGGTTAGAAGAAAACTGTGTCCATGAATCCCTTGGAAGAAAGCCAGAAATACTTATTTTGCACTTTACATGCATAAAAAAGTAAACCATGATTCTGTTTAAACCGTTATGTTTAGATGAGTGTTGAAGCAGCTAGCATTATCTAATTGTTACATGAGGTACAGAGCAGAATTTTAGATCTATAGTACAATATGAGAAGAAAAGAAAAAATTTAAAGTTATTAATAACTTTCAACAATTCTGGCAAATCTCTCCCACCCACTCCTAAAGAGGAAGACTCTACTGCCTGTGTTGAATGGATGAAGGATGCAACCAGGCTTTTGTTGTGTGACTGGGATAAACAGGAAGGAGTAGAGAATGGCATAAACTGAGGACAGACCAAATTTCTCTACAAGAAAAAGTTGTATAGAGGTAGAAAGAAGAACAGGAGGACGAGCATATGGCTGAGGAGAGAGAAACAGAGGCAGAGAGAGGAGGGGAGGACAGAGAGAAATAGAGTAAGAGCAGAGACATAGAGACAGAGATGGGAAATGGAGACTTGGGAAGAACAGTTAGACAACTGCTAAGAAAGATGGGACTTTGGGGACAGAAATGGTAATGAGGAACCTAAGAAGACTTACTATAGTTTGAACCATAAGATTCCATCTTCCTTGCCTCATAAGAAAACCTACAATAATGAGCTACATCACTTTTCAAGGAATTTTCAAGCCATATCTTTGTTTCTTATGGATATAAAACTTTGCTAGGGGACTTCCCTGGTGGCGCAGTGGTTGAGAGTCCACCTGCCGATGCAGGGGACATGGGTTCGTGCTCCGGTGCGGGAAGATCCCACATGCCGCGGTGCGGCTGGGCCCGTGAGCCATGACCGCTGAGCCTGCGCGTCCGGAGCCTGTGCTCCGCAACGGGAGAGGCCACAACAGTGAGAGGCCCGCGTACCGCAAAAAAAAAAAAAAAAAACTTTGCTAGAACTGATCTTAAGTCAGGGACAAGACCAGATTTTTTTGCATTATAATAACAGTATCAGAACATTGGAGGGTTTTTTTTGTTCTGTTTCTGTTAAATAAGAACAGATGGGTAAACCAAAATCACATCACATGTTTACTACCAAAAAATTAAAATAGTAGTAAACATTTTTAAAGTAAAAATTTAGAGAAAATGTATGAATTCAGAAGAATGAAAGATGTCAACTGAGTTTGGATGTAATAAGGAAAACCCATTTCAGGTTTGAGAAATAAAATGTAGAAAATGAAATAATCTCACCAGAAAATTCCTAAATATATAAAACTGACATTTAAAAGCCAGGCTAAAATAAATATAGCTTCTACCAAACTTCCAGAATCCTTTAAAATAAATTTGACCACTTAATGTAAAATGAAAATGCTGGCATAACTGGCATCAAAGACATATGATAAAAGAAAGTATCTAAAAAGTATTCTGGACTATCTGGCTGTAAGTACTTTCAGAAACTAGAAACAGGAGACAAGCTCACAAGATCAAAATATCACAAGATCTTAGGTAGCATTCACTGAAGAACTTTAGAGAAACTCAAAGTTAGAGCTGAGAAAATATTAGATGAAGTAAATACAAATGGTCTCTCTGCCAAAAATGCTATGCCAGAGCATTTTCCAAGTTATTGGAAGTAGTGAACTTGTTATTGGAAGTAGTGAACTTGAGAACTATAGTTTGGTAAGTCTATTTTCTACACTTAAAAAGCTGATGAAATCTATACAATGTATTAGTGTATAAAGGTTGCTAGGAAAAAAGAGAGCAAATTTTTTCTGATAAGAGATAAATTATACCTCACTCCTCACTAACTTGATATCTTTCTTCCATGGGAATAAACAAAACAAGTTTGAAAAACACAATTACCATGACTTTATGTTTAGAATATAATATAAAATTAATTGAAAGAAACAAAAAAAGGGGTGGTGTAAAAATTTGTATACAAATTTGTATTTGTAGGTAATAAGCGATTAAAAGTAGATTCTCTTAGGGATTTGTGCTATAATTTGTTCTTATTTAACAATTTTATAAATGATTTAGAATATAAAATATATAGTGAAATTTCCAAATTTGCAACTGATAACAACTCCTCCAAGTAATATAATGCCACATTGATGAGTACAAACTAAAAGAACATATTTCAAAAGTTGTATGATTGGGCAGCAGAGTAGCCAATAAATCTCATCATAACTATTATATAACTATTAAATATATATATATATCATAATTATTATACATATAACTTTATATATCTGGGAAAATAATTCCCAAATTTTATACTTAAAAGATAATGATTTTTTTAATCATTTGAGATCCAATTAAATCTTTACTGACACTACATATTACTAGAAATAAGAGAAATTTAAAAAGAAAAGAGCAAACAAAAGATCATTTTCCTTAGATTTGATTACTTTGTATATGGCTCTGAAATGCTTCCTACAATTCTGCTTCTCATACTTAAATAAAACATCATGGATGCGAGAGCTCTACCACTTTCTATCTCCCCAAATCTTTGCTCAGAATTGCATAAAATTAATATATTGTATAAAACTGTCAGCTGTCTCAAGTAAGAACACTGATAAATATATTTCTGGGGAGAGAAAACATACAGCATTTAACTGTGGATAGAATGACATGGAAGAGGGGTCTTAGAAAAAGGGGTAAAAAGAAGAAACAGATGATAAAAGTGTAAATCATAAATAACAGATAAAACAAGGTAAGTTTTTAAAAAAAGCACAATTAAGCCTAGATTGAAATACAGGATTAAAAGAGATACTACCAAATAGCAAAGGGTGAAAGTGCCTGCCTGTTCTGGGAGAGGACAGGGTGATAGGATCAGCTTTCTTTGCCTTGAGCCTAGATACCCTGAAAGTGGCTTTGTTGGTATCCATTGCTACAATGATACACAGGAAAAAACCTGAAAATGTCTAAGATCCTAATAAGTTAATTTTCAAGATATCTAAACCTCTCATCACATAGATATGAGGAGGCAGAAACTGGAAAGAACAGTAGTTTCAGGACAAGTGATAGCAAGTAGTGAACGTACAAAGCTCTGCCTAAGAGATGACTAAAATAGGCTCTGGAAGAACAAACTAATGATGGATAGACCTATAACAAGTTCTTAAGATACTAGATTCTCAATTTTGGGTTCTTAAAAGCAAAAGACAGGAATGTTGTGAAGAACTGATAACAGAGGAGAAATTTAGGGAAAGACAACGTAATGAACGAAATATTTGGTAGAAGATAACTTCCATTACTTTTCTAGGGCAGCAAAAAAAAAAAAATGGTCTTAAGAGATCAGTCACTACTACTATATTCCAGGACAGGATGCCTCATACCCCATCAGCAAGGCATTCTTTTATGCTAATAGTAAAAACATATTCCTATTTCCTATTGAATTACCTCAGTCATTTCCTGCATTATCTGCATAATCTATGGACTCATCCTGATTTGCTTAAAAGGTCTGACACAGAATATTTGCTACTCTAGCAAACCAAGGGTTTTGATGTCTACTGAAATCTTTCTTTCCCTGATTTAATGTTTTCACTCTATTTTTGATTTTTTCTTAACATTGTTGTCCTAAACTCTTAAGCTAACAGAAACAAAATTTCAAGTTAAGAGGTAAAATGATCACACAGCCATTAAAAAATTTGTAATCTACAATAAAATCAACTCACCAACTGAATGAGTGATGGGGTTCTGTAGGCTGGGAATTACCACAGAGTAGGTAGGTGAGCAATAAGGATAAACTGTTGTTGAATTTGTAGAGATGATATTCTGTGTGGTACCAGAAAGTACATTGGAAACGCTTAGAGGGAAGCGTTTTCGCTTCCCTGGACGAGGCTGATAAATCCAACCTAGAGAAGATAAACTATTTTTAATTTGAACATATAGATCCTATTTAGCCTTTAAATAGTTCTTTGCACATTAAAAGTCCAAAACACTTCTAAGTCTTCATTGTCTAAAGTATCTTTTCCAGCTCTATGATACCATTTCTGTGCATTTTAGCATATATATCCATATGGCTCCTAAGTAGTGGCCAATGTTGTAACCCATAATACAAAGGAAGAGGAAGGGCAAATGTCTTTTATCCAAAGACACATAATGAATTTATAGTAAAATCAACATTAAAGGCACTGAGTTTGAATCCCAAAGCTTTTCCTCTACCCATAAAACAATGCCCCAGTAAGATACTATTTGTCTCCTCCTGTTTCCTCACTTTCTATGACACAATTATCTATATCTTACGATGAAGTGGTTACTAATGACCAGTCACTATTTTTATGCCTTCTTCAGAAAGAGTCACTCTCTTAGACTTGGCAGTCTCCAAGTCCACAAACCACCCAATTTCCTTCCAAACTCAGAAAAGTGGAGTTAGGGCAGTTGTAGCCACTGCATAACCAAGAGAATCACTGGTTCCCTGTAACCACTGCTCTGATGATTCCCCCCTAGAACCTTTCTCCTATTACTTTAGAAAAATAGTTATTCTTTTCCCACCATGCACAATATGTTGGCCATACACTGTGCTTTTACCAAGCTTAATATCAATTTCCTCACTGCTGGGGAGAGAATCAGAATTTATTTCAAACTACATCATGATGAGGATAAATTTATCAATCAGAAGGCAGCACTATATTCTGATAATCATATAATATTAAAATGGAGCATGGTGTTAATGCCTGTAGCATGCGCTGCATATTTTCTCTGTTGCTCTGATCTGAACTTCATTTTCTAGCATATTTGAAAAATTATAGCCTAGAACTCTGGAGCTTTACCTTCATTACGTTTATATTTATATATTTAATCAAAACGACAGTAAAACTGTTTGTCCTCAGGTTTGCATTAGTTGGCAAATATGAGACCAGATATCCCTCTACTTTGTGCTGTTTAAGGAAACTTATGCCCAGTATCAATTAAATCATTACTGTAATATTAGCCAGTATTTTCTCTATTGTACATATCAGATTAGAAAAAAATTACATTTTTGTATTTCAGTCTCAAACTAACCTATTCTTTACCTAAATAAATTTAAAGAAATTAGAAAGAGGCTTTGTTCATTTCATTTGATTACCAGGAAATTCCTCTCTGTGCTTTTCTTTAATCTTTTGTGCTTCATCATAATAGGGTTTCTTTTGTTCTTCACTAAGTTTGTTCCACTCTAACCCGAGCTGGACACTGATTTCTGCATTGTTGGCTGCTGGGTTAGCTTTGGCTAGTGCTGGCCGGTGGATCCTTGCCCAAACCATAAATGCATTCATGGGTCGCTTCACATGACCATTTCTGTCCTTACTGAAGGGAGTGTCTGGTATTCCTACATGACAAAAATTAAGAGACTAAATTAATGTGCCACACACACACACAATTTTAAAGTGAAGTGCACTTCCACCTATATTTACTTTTTAAATATCTGGAGAAAATATACACTTCAATATAGCCAAGGAACTGCCAGTGTTCCAGAATTCCTCATAACCCCTGAACTCTGCATTCTAAACTGTGGCTTAGAAAGACTCTTCTCTTCCTCAAAAAGAATAATATTGTTGAAGATACTGTGGAAGTAATAATGTTGAAGACACAGTAAACTGCTGGCTTACTACTTCTTTGAGCTATATTAATATCTCTAACAATAATTAACATTTAGTTTATTTCCCATTAAAATATTCTAGTACTGGGGGACAGGAATTAGGACTTATTAATGACTATAATCCCAGCGCTAGGTGGGTGTACCCTAAATGTTTAAAGGAATTCATTTACATGCCACTGGAGTGCCCATTCAAGCAAAAATACTTATAATATTAATATACTATATTATTTATATTTTGTTATGAAGGTGAAGCACCTGCCAAGGTGGGTCACTAACACTAGTTCCATGTCCCAGGAGAAAAAATAAGAGGAAAATAAGAAAGGTGACTTTTTGAAAATCACAGAGACAGCTGAAATTACAATAAAGGAAGTTGTTTAAATTCACATCTCTTACATAATTCATCAAAAACCACTGCCTATACACTTCATATACTGTTTCTCTTTATTTTAGGGTTACTTGATATATAAAATTTTAAAATGCACAAAGGATGAAATAAGTATTATAAAGAAAGCTTCCCCTTTCTCTCCTTTAGAAAATGAAAACAAAGTTTAAAAATTACTGACGATAAAAAGCAAGAGTATGGGGTACAGATGAACTTATTTGCAAAGCAGAAATAGAGACACAGATGTAGAGAGAACAAACATACGGGTACCACGGGGGGGAAGGGGAGGGTGGGATGAATTGGGAGATTGGGATTGACATATACACACTACTATGTGTAAAATAGATAACTGATGAGAATCTACTGTATAGCACAGGGAACTCTACTCAATGCTCTGTGGTGACCTAAATAGGAAGGAAATCCAAAAAAGGGGATATATGTATACGTATAGCTGATTCACTTTGTTGTACAGCAGAAACTAACACAATATTGTAAAGCAACTATACTCTAATAAAATTTTAGAAAAAAAAAGCAAGAGGGTGGGGTGGGGAGGAAGAATCAGTAAAGAAAATAAAACAATGAAGATAAAAGTCAATGAAGATATGAACTGAAGATTAATATGACTTTCCATTGACATTTACTGCCATAGTATTCTGTCTGAATTACATCTTAAAATAAGAATTTTCTAGCTATATATTTGGAAATAACGGATAGAAATAAAATATCTACTTGTAATTGTTACTACTGTAACTGTGGTCATTTCTTTGAAAACAACTTATTCTACAGTGTTTTCATTTTCTATATTTCTGTAAGTCCTTAGCTTTTAGAATACCATTACAATTAATTATGTACTGTTCTCGCCTAGAAAATGTTTACTCCTCATTTTTAAAGAAGATAAATCACCTCTATATCCAGTATAAACTTTCCTGTTTATTTTTTCATTAAACACTATTTTTTCTTGTTTCTTGATACATGTAAAAATACTGAGCTACTATAATACAATATTTTAAAATGTTGATTATCTGTAGCATATAAACTGAGGGCTTTGTGTTATCTAGCAAGAATATTTCTATTTTTGTGTATAAACATTAGTCACATCTAAATCTCATCCTCCACTGGGCCTTAAACAAAATAATTATTTTTAATGTTTGGGAATCCTGAACGTGTTAGCGTATTTTACTGGTATATGTACAAGTCAGAAGTGATCTTTGCAGACTTTGCCCTGAACCCATGATTTTATTTTTCTAGTTTATGCTTCTCAACAGCTGACATGTCAGCTACGGGGCAACAGCTGACATGTCAGCTACGGGGCAACAGCCGAAGTTTAAAAAACCAGATTGTTTCCCCTGCCGTCTAATACCTGCATCTGAGGGAAGCACGGTGAGTGGGACATCTTTGGTTTCAATTTTTACAGAAGGCTCCAGTAAGGACTGCATTTTAATAGGCACTGGTGTCAAGGGGACCTTGGTCAATCCTATCAGCTCTGAAGGTGGAGGTCCCTGAAACTGGATCCGGGCTCCAGGGGGCACGGTAGGAAGAGTCAAAGGGATCCTGAGGTCTTGCTGGTGCGGCCCAAAGGCAATGGACGGCTGGGTCAGGATGACATCCTTGCTGCCATGGACCAGGCCACTGGACGCGGGCTCTGTGCCGAGCCTGGAGTCCTCGCGGAGTCTCTCAGGCTCCTCCGTTTTGATGACTCCTTCGCTGATAGCCGCCAGGCTTTTGCCTTCCCCTCCTTTCGCCGCCGTGTAGCTCATGACCTCCTCCTCTTCCTCCATCTTGCCCTTCTCGTCCCCTCGGGGGCTGTCGATGGCCGGCCCGGGGCCTCCTGCCTTCGCCGCCTTGGAGGCCTTAGGGCCCGCCTTGACGGCCCTCCGAGGTCCCACTGACGGATCCAAGCTGGGGTCCAGCTCCTGCTTCTCTGCCTTAACGTGCACCGGCAGGGGCTGCCCCAGGTGCAACTGAGGCCTGCAGGGGGAGCCCTCGGGCGGCGGCGGCGGCGGCAGCAGTAGCAGCTCGGGCCTCAGCTGCAGCAGCCGCGCCTGCGCGGGAGAGGCGGCTGCGCCTTCCTCCCGGGCCTGAAGCAGTGGTGGCCCAGGCGGCAGCAGTAACACCTGCTCCGGGTTCACCTGCAGTACCCGCCGTGCCGCGGGCTGTACGCCCGACGCCGGAGCCTCCCCGCACGACGAGCCTAACGTCACAATGGCGGCCGCGCACGGGGCGAGCGGCGACGCAGAGGGCTCCGCGGCCGCTGCCCGAAAGAAGGCGCCCTCGACAGCCACAGGGGGCGGAGCGGGGCGCAGCGGGCGCGGCGGGGTCGCCCGCGGCAGTTGGCGCGGCTGAGGCGGCGGCTCCGGCCTGGCTCTCTCCATGGGGGGAGGGGGACGCCCCGGCCTACTCCCGGCCCGGATTGTAAGCTCAGCCGTTTGTTGGCGACCTTCTCCCCTCCCCCTTTCAGTTAAGACCCTTCCACGGCCTTTGCTACCCAGAACCCTACGCGGTTCAAAAAGCAGCCCTTGGTCTTGGCCTCGCCCAACCACAAGTGTCTTGGTACCCCCCCACCCGCGGTCCGCCAATCACAGCACGTTCTCCGGCTCCTCCCGCCCTCCACGCACCCCTGGTACCGAGCCCTCGAATCGCCCGCTACGGCCGGGCCGCGGCACGTGCTGCCCATTTTCCCCATGTGACTCTCCCTCTCTTCCGGTGTTCTCTTCAGTCCGTTGTCCTTAGTTACCTCTCCCCAGTCCGGAGCGCCCGACAATGGCGTTGCCCAGGAAACAGAGCGGTTCCACGCCACTGACCTCCTGGAGATAAAGCCGTGTGAGTTCTGCACAAGAGCTGGACATACCTGCCTTGTACACGCGGTTTGCAATTCCAGAATACCTCGTGGGCCCTGACTCTCACCGGGGTCTTTGGATTTGTGCCAAGGGAAAAGAAGGCAAATTTTGCAACTTCTCAATAATCCCCTTAGCTGATCTTGCTGGGAAGAGTGTTCGACTTGGCCATTACTGTGCTAGTTAAACTTTATATTTATCACCACTCTTGTGGGCCCTGCTTGCAAAATACATCCCAAATTCATCCACCTCTTTCGGTTTCTCCCACCATTACTCTGTTCTGCTCTTACATCTGGATACTGCTATAGCAGTATCTTTTTTTCACCTTTCACCTGGATCTTTCACCTGGATACTGCTATAGCTCTGTAAATAGTCTCCCTGCTTTTCGCTTTTGTCTCACTACGCTCCAGCTGCCAAGAATCTTTGAAAAATACAAATCTAGTCCTCCCACACCCTCTCTCCAAAAACAAATCTTCTCAGGCCACTCAGTAAAGGTTTAAAGTCTTGGCAAGGTCCGTAAGGCCCCAAATGGCTTGGGCTGTAGTTCTCCTATTTATCACTCTAGCCCCAGCTTTAGCTACACTGCCTCTCCTCATTCTTTCTCCTACTTCAAAGATGTTTGAATATGCCTTCACTTGTATTTCTCCCTTGTGTCTCCTTAACACCTCCTGCTCCTATTCCGAATTGCACCTCAACTAGTACTTCCTCAAAGTCGTGTTCTCTGACTCTGAAAATCAGGTCAAATCTCCTTTATGGACTCGTACCTCTATCACCTCTTTTAAAGTTCTTACCACAATTTGTAATTACATATTTCTTTATGGCATTATTCTGCTGCCTCCTCCACTTTACTTATACTCCTTGAGGGCCGACTGTGTTTTGTAAATCTCCAATGCCAATCATAGAGCCTGGCGTATAGTAGACATTCAGTAAATACCTGTTGAATGAATAAAGACTGTCGTAGTCTGATAATAAAATAGTAATAATCACTACCTATATTAAGGGCTTACTTTTATGCTAGGCATTGCTTCAAGTCCTTCGCGTGCTTATGTCTCTCCTTTTACTAGTACTGTATTGTGTTTGTTTCCATTAAATATCACCAAGAGAAAGAAATCTTGTATTAACATTTGTTACATTTCTAAGTGATGTCCTGATTAAAAGCTATAAATTTATCTTGAAGCAGATAATTTTTTGCCACCAGAACAAGTTAGCTCTCAAAGAAGACCTGACCCAACTCTCTTTCTAATGCCCTGTTGTCAAATGTGGCAAATAGGAGTTCTTACAACTGGCAGGTAGTCAAGGGCAGTGGTTCTCAAATTTTTATCTCAGGAACGAACCCCTTATATCCACAAAAATGATTGAAGATTCCAAAGAGCTTTTATTTATGTGGTTTTATCTGTCAATATTTGCCATATTATAAATAAAAACTGAGGACTAGTTATCAATTCATTTTAATTCATTGATTAATGAATAGTTATCAATTCATTTTAAGCATCTATAATAAACCCATTACATATTAACATAACACATTATCATGATAAAACTATGTTTTCCCCAAAATTAGAAGAGTGGAATTGTGAATCTACTGTCTTAGTGGAAAAAAAAAGTTGGATTCTCACGGCTGCTTCTGCATTCAGTTTGTTGTAATTCATGCCATATAGGCTCTAGAAAGCTTCACTGTACACTCATGAGAGTATGAAGTAAAAAAGGCAAATATTGTCTTAGAATTATTATGAAAGTACTGTTAACCTAGCAGACACTCTGAGTCAGTCCCTGAACCATACTTTGAGAACCACTGACAAAACAAAGGCTAGTGAAAGAGGCAAAGGAATAAATCATGTTAGTGTTGATTTTGTGCAAGACTAATACATATTCCAATCTGAATTAGTAATTCAAAGCACGTGATGTGTCAGTCCTCTGTGGTAGCAGTGCAAATAGTATATGGGGAGTATATTTTAAGCAGAAAGCAATCTTTTTAAAAAACAAAAAACTGTTTTACTGAGGTTTGATTTATATATAATGTTTACAATTAAATGTACAATTTGATGTGTTTTAATAAATATTTAAAGTTGTGTAACCATCACTACAATCCAGTTTCAGAACATTTTCATAAACTCAAAAAAGTTGGGGTAAGTTAACTCTAAAAGTCCTCTTGTTCCCATTTGCAGCCAATATATGCTCCCACCTTCAACCCCAAACAACCGCTTGTATGCTTTCTGTCTGTATAATTTTGCCTTTTCTAGAAATTTCATATAAATAGAATCAAATAATGTATAGGCTTATATGTCTGGCTTCTTTAACAGCGTAATGTTTTTGAGGTTCATCCAAGTTTAATGTATCAGTAATTATTTTATTACAGCGTAGTATTCCATAGTATGAAAATACCTAATTATTCAGGGATATTTTATTGTAAGATGTCTCCCACTCATTTTGTTTATCCACTGACTGGCTGATGAGCATTTGGATTATTTCTAGGTTTTGGCTGCTATCAATATGATGCCCATTCATGTATAAATATGTGTGGGGACATAGGTTTGCATCTCACTTGGGTAGGCACCTAGGAGCAGACTTACTAGGTTATGTGGTAAGTTTATGTATAACATTTTACAACACTGCCAAACTGCTTTGCAAAATGTATCATCTTACATTTCCACCTACAACATATGAGGGTCCCAGTTTCTCTACCTCTTCTCCAATATTTGGTGTCAAAAGCCTTTAAAATTTTATCCATTCTATATAGTATATATAGAATATATTATAGTAGTAGTATATAATAGTAAATAATTGTGTTTTAAAACAGTGAATAATAATTCAGTGAATAATAATGTTGAGCATCTCTTCATGTGCTTAGTTGCTATTCATATATCTTTATTGCCTAGTTCTGTTAAAGTTTCTTTTGCCTATTTAGATTGTGTTGTTGATTTTCTTATTTTTGATTTTTAAGGATTCTTAATATATTCTGGATATAAGTTCTTTATTAGATATATGTTTTGCAAATATTTTCTTTCAGTCTGTGGCTTGTCTTTTTGTTCTGTTTTTTTTTTTCATTCCTAGTAGTGTCTTCTGAAGAGCAACATTTTTACCTTTGATGAAGTCTAATTTGTCAATATGCCATTGATTATATTTAAGAAATCATTGCCTAACCTAAGATTAAAGATTTTTCTCTCGTGATTTTCTCTAGAAGAGTTTAGTTTTATTTCTTACATTTAGCACTATGATCCATTTCAAGTTAATTTTTATGCAAAGAAAGAACTAGTTCGTTACCTAACACTCTACAGTTGTTTCAGTATCATTTGTTGAAAAAACTATCCTTTTCCCATTGAATTACTTTCTTTTGTTGAAAATTAATTGACAATATATGCATGACTTTATTTCTGAACTCTGTTCGGTTCCTCTGATCTATGTCTGTCTTTATGCTAATACCACATTGTCTTGATTACTATATCTTTATGGTAAATTTGGGGATTATGTCATATAAGTTTTCAAACTTAGCTCTTTTTCAAAATCATATTGGCTAGTCTTGATCCTTTAGATTTTCATATAAATTTTAGTATCAGCTTATCAATTTTCACCAAAAACAAGCCTGCTGATTTAGGTAGCCTGCACTGGATCTATATATCAATTTCGGAAAAGTGGACTTCTAAGCAATATTGAGTCTTCAATTTGCAGGCATGGGATATATGTCCATTTATTTCAGTCTTTAATTTTTCTTGACAATGTATAATATTCAGTGTACAGTTCTGCACTTCTTTTGTTAACTTCATTCTAAATACTTTAATTTTTGATGCTATTATGAATGTAATTGTTTTCTTAATTTCATTTCTAGTTGGTTATGTACTGATTTTGTATTCATTGCCTTACTGCACTGGCTAGAAGCTCCAGTCTAGTGTGGAATACAAGTAGTGAGAGTGTACATCTTTGCTTTGTACCTAGTGTCAGGGGAAAAGCAATGTCTTTTATCTTTAAGCGTGATGTTAGTTGTAGGTTTTATGTAGCTGCCTTTTATCAAATTAAAGATGTTTCTTTCTCTCTTTCCTAGTTTGTTGAGAGCTTTATCATGAATGTTTGTTGCATTTTATCAAATGCTTTTGCTTTTTTTTAAAATTCACATCTAAATTTTTTCATTTTAAATTTACACAGTTGCAAATGATTTGATTTCTGATGTATTGTAAATATTGATACTTTATCGAAAGCTTTTTCTACATATTTTGAGATTGTCATACTCCCCTTTAGTCTAGGGGTCAGCAACATTTTCCAGAAACGGCCATATAGTAAATATTTTTGGTTTTGTGAGCTATATGATCTTTGTTGCAACCGATCGACTCTGTTTTATTGTAGAATGGAAGCAATTATAGAGCACGTGTAAATGAGTGGGCATGATTGTTTTCCAATCAAACTTTATTTAAAAGAACAAAAGTCATGCCAGATTTGGTCTCTGAGCTGTGGTTTGCTGACCCCTCCTTTAGTCTGTTACTACTACATGTATTACATTAATTGATAGTCAGATGTTAAACTAGCCTGCCTTAGTGGATACACCTATTTGGTCATAATGTATAATCTTTTTTATACAGTATTATACACAGTTACTATTCTAAGAATTTTAGCATTTATATTCATGATGGATATTGGTCTGTAGTTTTCTTGTGATATCTTTGAAACTTTGGTATCAGTAAAATGAGCTGGAAAGTGTTCCATTTGCTTCTAGTTTTGAAAGGATTTGTGTTGTATTGGTATTATCAATTCCTTAAATGTTGATAGAGTTCACCAGTAAAGCCATCTGGGCCTGGACTTTACTTTGTAGGAAGATTTTTTAGTAAGTCAGATAATTTAATGTCTTTGATATAGGTCTATTCAGATTTTATATTTCTTCTCGAGTCAATTTGATAATTTCTATCTATGAATTTGGCCATTTCAGCTAAGTTGTCAAATTGTTGGCATAAGGTTGTTCATAATATTTCTTCATAATCTTTTAAATTTCTGTAGAGTTCAGGATGTTTCCTTTTCATTCCTAATTTTGGTAATCTGTATCTTTTCTCTTTTTTCTTGGTCATTTTACTAAAGTTTTGTCAATTCCATAGGTCTTTTCAAAGAACCAACCATCAGTTTCACTGACTTTTCTCTATTGTTCTGCTAGTTTTTTTCTTTTAATTTCTGCTGTGGGCACTATTATGTGGTTCATTCTACTTACTTGGGGTTTGATTTGCTCTTCTTTTTCTAATTTCTGAAGATGAAAGCTTAGTTAGTTGATTTTTTAAGTTATTGATTTTAAATCATTTCTTTTCTAATAGAAGCATTTAAAGCTATAAGTTTCTCTCTATGCACCGCTTTACCTGCTTTCCATTACTTTTGCTATGGCATGATTTTGTGTTCATTCAGTAGAAGATATTTTCTAATATCTCTGGTGATTTCTTCTTTGACCTATGATTTATTTAGAAGTGTACTGTTTAATTTCCAACTCTATGGAGACGTTCCAGATTTCCTTCTGCTCTTTATTTCTAATTTAATTCTACTGTGGTCAAAGAATGTTCTTTGTATGATTTCAGTCCTTATAAATGTATTGTGACTTGTTCTATCACCTTGCATATGGTCTATTCTATAGAATGTTTCATGTGTACTTGAGAAGAATGTATATCCTACTGTTGTTGGGTAGAGCATTCTAGCTGTTTAATAATATTCAAGTATTCTGTATCCTTTCTGATTTGCTTCTTGTCATATCTATTAGTATTATCAATTATTGAGAGAGAAATATTGAAATATCAACTATAGTTACTGAATGGTCTATTTCTCCTTTGATTTTGTCAAATTTTGCTTCACATATTTTGGGGCTCTCTTGTTAGGTGCAAGTATATTTGTAATTGTTGTAACTTTTTGATGAACTAACCTTTTTGTCATTATGAAATATCCCTCTCTGTCTGTAGCGATATTTTTGTTATTAAAATCTATTCTAATATAGCCTCTCCAGTTTTCTTATGGTTACTGTTTGCTTGGTATACCTTTTCCCATCCTATTACATTTGATGTGTTATATTTTAAATATAAAGTATTTCTCCTGTAAACAGAATATGCTTTTTAATCCCATCTGATTGTTCTGCCTATTAATTGGAGTTTTTAGTCCAGTACAATTTAATGTAATTATTGATATGCTTAGAATTGTGTCTGTTGTTCTGGAATTTGTTTTCTCTGTGCTTTTTGTTCTTTGGTTTCTCCTATACTGCTTTCCTTTGGTTAAATATTTTTAGCTTACAATTTTAATTCCTCTGTTGATTTTTTTAGATGAGTTTATGAGGTTTAGTGTGTGTGTATGAGAGTATATGTGTGCACACAAATGTGCATGCTCTTTAGATTACAATATTCATCTTTAACCTATCAGAGTCTTCTACAGTCTTCCTATACTGACTTGATTCTGATAAAATATTGCACTATTTCACCAGTAGAACTCCATTTCCTCCTCCTTCCTTTATGCTATTATAATATATATTATAAACCAAATAATAGAGTAATATATTTATTGCCTTAAACAAACTTGTGGTTTTCAAAGAAAATAAGAGAAAAATTATGTAGTCTTTTATATTTACCCACACATTTACTATTTCCCACGTTCTTCTTTCCTTCCCACAGATCCAAGTTATTGTCAAGCATCATTTCCTTTAGTATTTTTTGGAAGGCACGTGTGCTAGCAACAACTTCTCTCATTTTTGTTTATCTGCAAATATTTTTATTTCACCTTCATCTTTGAAGGCTAGTTTAATTGGATGTAGAATTCATGGTTGACTTGTTTTTCTTTCAACACCTTGAATATGTCATTCCACTACGCTCCTGTTTCTGAGAAGTCAGCCAGTAATTATACTTTTGTTTTTTCCATACATAGTGAGTCATTTTTCTTTTGCAGCTTTCACAGTTTTCTCTTTGTTTTTGGTTTTCAGGAGTCTGACTGTAATAAGTTTAGGTGTGGTTCTCTTTATTTTTATCCTACTTGGGATTTGTTGACATTTGGATTGTATGTTTTGTTTTCTCTTAAATCATATTTGGAAAAGTTTTAACCATTATTTCTTCATGTATTTTTTTTCTACCCATTGGCTTTCTCTTCTCCTTTGAGGACTCCCATTAACACATGTTGGGACCCTTACCATTATCCTGTAAGTCTCTGATGCTCTGTTCATTTTTCTTCAGTCCTTTTTATCTGTATTCTTTGGATTAGATCATTTCTATTGATCTAATCTAATTTTCAGGCTTGCTGATTCTTCCTTCAGCCATCTCAATTCTACTTTTGAGGTGTCCAGTGAAATTTTCATTTTAATTGTAGTACTTTTTAACTCTAGAATTCCAAATTTTAATAACTTCTAGTTGTTGATTTCCTATTTGTTTATTATCATACTTTTCTATAATTCTTTGAACATATTCTTAACAGCTCCTTTGAAGTTTTTACCTGCTAAATTCAATATCTGAATCCCACTCACATACAGTAAGTTTCTATTCACAGAAAGCTATCTTTTGATTTGCTAATGGATCTGATAGACTCTTGCTCTCTTCTCTTATCTCTCATGGAAGGGCATCAATAATAATTGTCAAATAACATAAAATATTAATTTCAGTAGTTGGTTCCTTGACAGTTTATATAAGGCATAGCACGAAGTGTTATTTATTTATTTACTTAATGATGGAAATCTATCTGCCATCAGATTCCTTGTAGTGTTCAGAACTTCACAATGTGACCTTATTTGGAAATACGGTCTTTGGAGATGTAATTACTTAACAAGTGAGATGAAATCATACTGGATTTGGGTGAACCTTAAATCCAATGACTAGTGTCATAAGAAGAGGAGAGGACACAGAGAAGATGATATAAAGATGGAGGCAGAGATTGGAGGGATGCATTTACAAGCCAAGAAATGCCAAGGATTGCTGAGAGCCACCAGTAGCTAGGAAGAGGCATTGAACAGATTTTCCCTCAGAGCTTCCAGAAGGAATCAGTCTTGATTTGAATGTGCTAGTCTCCAGAACTGTGAGAGAATAAATGTCTGTTGTTTTAAGCCACCTAGTTTGTGATACTTTGTTATAACAGCCCTTGGAAACTAATATATTCCGTTTTCTTTTCTTAATAGGTAATGTGTTACAGAAAGTTCTGGGATTGGTTCTTTTCCATTGACTAAGGAAGGCTTAGAGGAGAATTTCCATTCGCTGACTGACTGATTTATTCATTCCATAAATATTTACTGAACCCCTAGAATGTGACAAGCTCTGTGCTAGGCACTAGGAATATAACAGAGAATAAGACAAATGATTCCTCTTCCCTTACACAACTTACGTTTTTAAGAGAAATTTTAAATTCATACCAAAACTGTTCAGGGTCACAACAGTGTCCTCAAAGAAGGTTACTTAAAATGAATCGAATAAAACAATGTTGTGGACAGAATGTTTGAGGCCCCCCGAATTTCTGTGCTGAAACCCTACACCCCCACCCACAGTGTGCCTATATTTAGAGATGGGATCTCTAAGGAAGTAATTAAGGTTAAATGAGGTCATAATGGTGAGGTCTTGAACTGACAGGATTAGTATCTTTATGAGAAGAGACACCTGAGAACTCTTTCCATTCCTATGATCACCTCAAGAACACACTGAGGAAAGTCCATATGTGGACATAGTGAGAAGACCATCTGCAAGCCGAGAAGAGAGCTCTTACCAGGAACCACCTCTACCGGATGTTGATCTGGCACTTTCAGCCTCCATAATTGTGAGAAAATAAATGTCTGTTGTTTAAGCAAGGCAGTTTGTGGTATTTTGTTAGGGCAGCTGAAGCAGATTAATACAAACAGGAACCAAATATCCATGGAAATTAGTGGAAAAGGTGTATTTTTATCTTTTAAAAATTATGAGTTTAATTGAACTTACATTTTAGAAATTTCATACTATAGGTGCCACGGTAATTCTTAGAACAGACATAGAATGAACCAAGTGCTAATTGTTTATGGGGGAAGATAGACTTTGGTGGGGAGGCTTTCAGTGCAGAGAATTGAGTTAACTGTTTTCCATAGACCAGCAGATTATTATTTTTGGTTTGTACAAGTCCCTGTATTAGTTCCCTATTGCTGTTGTAGCAAATCACCACAAATGTAGTGGCTTAAAACAACACATACATAGTTCTTTAGGTAAGAATTTCGAAATGGGTCACATGGGACTAAAACCAAGATGTCATGAAGGCTGCATTCTTTCTGGAGGCTCTAGGAAAGAATCCATTCCTTAACTTTTCCTCTTTCTAGAGGCTGCCCACATTTCCTGGCTCATGAACCTCTTCCATCTTCAAAGCTAACAGTTGGATCGCTCCGACCCTGCTTCCATCACTACCTCATCTTCTCTGGCTCATTTATTTCCCTTTCCATCTTTTACATAACCTTGTGATTACACTGGACCCACCCAGATAATCTAGAATAGTCTCACTATTTTAAAATCCCTAATCACATTTGCAGAATCTCTTTTGTCATATAAGGTAAAACATTCACTCATTCCTAGGATTAGGACATGGACATCTTTGGAGGTGCTATTATTCTACCTACTGCAGTCCTCATTCCTGTTTTATGTCATGTCATATCATGTCATTTTTTTATGACACTTCTCCTTCATTCACCATTTCTATTCCCATTCCAGTTCTACTCTCCCTCACCTCCATCCCCCAGGCACCCACTTTATTATTTTTTTAATAAATTTATTAATTTATATATTTATTTTTGGCTGTGTTGGGTCTTTGTTGCTGCATGTGGACTCTCTCTAGTTGCAGGGAGCAGAGGTTACTCTTTGTTGCAGTGCACGGGCTTCTCATTGCAGTGGCATCTCTTGTTGCAGAGCACAGGCTCTAGGTGCACAGGCTCCAGTAGTTGTGGCACGCAGGCTCCGTAGTTGTAGCTCGCAGGCTCAGTAGTTGTGACACAGGGGCTTAGTTGCTCTGCGGCATGTGGGATCTTCCCGGACCAGGGCTCGAACCTGTGTCCCCTGCATTGGCAGATGGATTCTTAACCACTGCACCACCAGGGAAGCCCCCATCCCCTTTAAAATACTTAATGGAACCTCGGTTATATATGTACCATTTAGTGATATACAATGTTTTGTGTATACATGTATTTGTTTTTTAATTTACACATGTCATCCTAGATATAGACTCAGTTTGTTTCTTTTTTTCACTTAGCATACTTTTTGGAAATTTTTTTGCTTATCTGTATTTTCTACAGTGGATATGTTCACTGATTTTTTAAAAAACTTTTGTTTTTATTTTTGGCTGTGTTGGGTCTTCCTTGTTGCGTGTGGGCTTCTCATTGTGGCTTCTCTTGTTGCAGAGCACGGGATCTAGGCACATGGGCTCAGTAGTTGTGGTTCGCGGGCTCTAGAGCGCAGGCTCAGTAGTTGTGGTGCATGGGTTTAGTTGCTTCACAGCATGTGGGATCTTCCCGGACGAGGGCTTTAACCCGTGTCCCCTGCATTGGCAGGTGGATTCTTAACCACCGCACCACCAGGGAAGCCCTGATTTTTTTTTTTAGTGTTTTTTTAAGTGTGTAATTTAGTGGGTTTTAGTATGTTCACAACATTGTGCAAAAATTACCATTATCTGATTCCAGAATAGTTTCATCATCCCAGAAGTAAACCTCAAACCCATTAGTAGTTACTCCCCATTCCCCTTTTCCCAGGCCCTGGAAACCACTGATCTACTTTCTGCCCTTACGAAGCACAAGTTTAAACAGATTACCCTTGTCGTATAGGTATATCTGGTTCTGACCTTCTGAATTATGCATTCTGTGCATCACTTTTTACTTCTCCATTCCTGTAATGGTGGACTCGGGTGCCTCTAGTGAGCTCCTACCACAAGCAGTGTTGCTGTGGACAAGACCTCATAAACCTATACAGCAGTTGCTCTGCAGATATACCCACTCTTCACTAACAGATTGCTCTCCCAGGTAGCTATTCCACTTCAAACTTCTAACAGCAGTACATAAGGATTTCCTTTTTCCAACTTCCTTACCAACATTTGGTTTTGTTCAATAAATTTTGCCCACCTTATCAGTATATAGAAGCATCCAATTGTTTTAATTTGCACTTCTCTGATTTTTAGATAGGTTG
This sequence comes from Lagenorhynchus albirostris, assembly GCF_949774975.1. Classification (NCBI taxonomy): domain Eukaryota; kingdom Metazoa; phylum Chordata; class Mammalia; order Artiodactyla; family Delphinidae; genus Lagenorhynchus; species Lagenorhynchus albirostris. The sequence continues at coordinate 132,832,511 of NC_083097.1, forward strand.
AGCATCTCTTCATAAACTTATTAGTCTTTCACCTTTCCCCATCAATGATGTGTACATTAAGACCCTTTGCCACTTCATTATTGTGTTTTCCACTTTTTCCTTGTTGATATGCATGAGTCCCTTGTTTATTACAGATATTCAAACATTGAAAATATCTTCTTATCTGTGACTCATCTGTTCATTTGTCTCTGACATCCTCTGTTGAACAGAAATCCTTAATTTAACGTGGTTGCATCCGTCATTTTTTCACCTTATATTTTAGGCTTATAGGGTCTTGTTTAAGAAATATTTTTCCATCCCAAATTTCTCAAAGAAATTCTATTATATTTTCTTCCATTAGTTCTATAATTTTACTTTTATAGTTAGGCCTTTAATCTATATGGAACTTTTATGTGATATAAAATAGGGATCCAAGTTAATTTCACATAGTAATCTAGTTATACTAACACCATCTAATGATTCATGTTTTCTCTGCTAATTTACCCTGCTTCTATGTATCAAATAGCCCTATGAAGAGATCACATGGAGAGGGCTTAAGCTTCTTGCCAACAGTCATGTAAGTGAACCATATTTGAAGTAGATCCTCTAGCCCCATTCAAGCCTTCAAATGACTATACACCCAGCTGACATCTTAATTACAACCTCATGAAAGACCATGAGCTGAAAGCACCCAGCTAATCTACTGAATTTCTGACTTACAGAAACTATGTGAGATAATAAATGTTTATTATTGTTTTAAACCACTAGGTTTTGGGGATAATTTGTAACACAGTAGAGGATAACTAATATAGTTTTAATACTGAATAAGGAGTAAGTAGACCTCTTTGGTCTCTATTATATGGTGCCCTTCAGTTTCTATTTCGTTTCTATCAGAGGAATAAAAGTAAGTGATAGCTTTTCAATTTTGGTGTTCCCTAAGACTGTAAGATAGTTAATAAATGGGAAAGATGGGAAAAGAGAGGAAAGAAGCTGAGAAAGGAACAAATATTTAAGGCCCCTTACAGTGTGCCTATTATGTCCTTTATTACCTTATTTTGATCAAAAGAGTATTTGGTCAGCTGGCAAAAATGTGGTTATCGCATTTATTTTATCTTGGACCTCTTACTACATATAATCACTGTTGACCAAAGTGAGGAGGCCAAAGCACTGTTGGCTTTGACTTGGCTGGAGGCATAGGTCATAGAAAGGAATGAGGCAGATTTGGAAAATACTGTGAAGGAAAATGCATGTGTTGAATGGAGTTTGCACTAAATACTCTTTAAGGTCCATCATCCCTAGTGTTCTGAGATATTCATCCTTTGCCTGGTAAACTCCTATCTACCCTTCAAGACTCAGCTTAAATGTACCAGTCCTCAAAAAGTCATTAGTTCTACATACCTCAACGTAATAAAGGCCATATATGACAAACCCACAGCTAACATCATAGTCAACAGAGAAAAGCTGAAAGCATTTCCTCTAAGATCAGGAACAAGACAAGGATGCCCACTCTTGCCACTTTTATTCAATATAGTTTTGGAAGTTCTAGCCACAGCAATCAGAGAAGAAAAATAAATAAAAGGAGTCCAAATTGGAAAGAAAGAAGTAAACTGTTTGCAGATAACATGATACTATATGTAGAAAATCCTAAATATGCCACTAGAAAACTACTAGAGCTCATCAATGAATCTGGTAAAGTTGCAGGATATAAAATTAATGTACAGAAATCTGTTGCATTTCGATACACTTACAGTGAACTATCAGGAAGGAAACTAAGGAAACAATACCATTTACCATTGTGTCAGAAAGAATAAAATACCTAGGAATAAACCTACCTAAGGAGATAAAAAAACCTCTATTCAGAAAACTATAAGACACTGATGAAATAAATTGAAGATGACACAAACAGATGGAAAGATATCTCATGTTCTTGGATTGGGAGAATTAATATTAAAATGACCATAGTACCCAAAGCAATCTACACATTCAATGCAATCCCTATCAAAATACCAATGGCATTTTTCACAGAACTAGAACAAATAATTTTAAAATTTATATGGAAACATAAAAGACCCTGAATATCCAAAACAATTTTGAGAAAGAAGAACAGAGATGGACGAATCACACTCCCTGACTTCAGACTATACTACAAAGCTACAGTCATCAAAACAGTACGGTACTGGCACAAAAACAGACATATGGATCAGTGGAACAGAATAGAGAACCCGGAAATAAACCCATGCACTTGTGGCCAATCAATCTGCAATAGAGGAGGCAAGAATATACCATGGAGAAAATACAGTCTCTTCAATAAGTGGTGCTGGGAAAACTGGACAGCTACATGTAAAAGAATGAAATTAGAGCATTCTCTAACCCCATATACAAAAATAAACTCAAAGTGGATTAAAGACCCCTAAGTATAAGACCAAATACCATGAAGCCCCTAGAGGGGAATATAGCCAATATTTTATAATAACTATAAATGGAACATAATCTTTTAAAATTGTGAATCACTATATTGTATACCTATAACTTATATATAAACTATACTTCAATTTTTAAAAAAGCCAGTAGTTCTAGCCAGAGTGAAACATTTCTTTATCTAATAAATGCTTTCACAGCACTTTCTGTATACCTCTATTTTGGCACTCATATTGGAAAGGGGATATGGCAATACTATTGGTTGCCTATCCTCCGTCTTCTTCCTTGCTAACAGAACCCTGCTTTTGTTCAGAAGGCACTGTGCCAAGTACTGTTCCCCATAGTCAGAGATTGGTATAGTGGTGGGCATGTGACCCAAGCTCTGTCCACTGAGACATAAAGAGCAGTATGTTGGATGCTTCTGGAGGGAAATTTTTTTCCCTGTAAAAGAGCAGATATACAAAAAAGCTCTTTTCTGTTCATTTCCTTCCCTCTGCTTTAGATGTTATAGTGTGAGGATGTTATGTCTGGTACCATGGCAGTCATTTTCAGAACACGAGGAGAGAGCTCTCATATATATTGTGTGGATAGTGAAGCAGAAGAATTAAAAGTGTTCCAATCCTTGGCATCACTGAGCCACTGAATGGACCATGGAACTGCCAAACTCCAAACTTTTCTGTGATGTAAGTAAATTTCCCACGTTGTTTAAGTTTTTGTAAGTCAGGTTCCAAGTTATTTTCATCCCAAAGCATGCAAATTGATAGAAAGGGAAACAAAAACAACATTAATTAAACACTTGTAATATGCCTGAATGTTTTGTTAACATGCTTCTCTCCCTAAATTGTCAGAGTAGGGACCTTGTCTTAATCAATTCCTAGCTCCTTCTATAGTCTCTGATTTAGAATGATTGCTTAAGAAGTGTTTGTGCAATGAATAAATAATAAATGAATGGATAAATCTGGAAATCAATGTGATGATGTTATTAGGAGGCAGTATAGAAAAAATGGCTAAGAGCATAACCTCACGTATTACATTTCCGGCTTCCAACCCTGGCTATACCACTTACTAGCTATGTGACCTTGGGCAAGTCACTTAATTTCTATAAAGCTGTTTCCTCAGCTATGAAATGGGTGTAATAATAGTATATACCTAAAAGAATTGTTGTGAGGATATTAAATATTCTATATAAAGGGCCCAATACAGAATTTCACAAGTAACAAACACTGAACACGTTAGCCATTATTATTAGAGAAAAATAGAGAAGAGCCAACAATGATTCCAAATTTTCAAGCCTGGTTAACTGGGAAAATAAAGATAAGCTGGGCCAAAATTCAGTGTGGAAATGGAAAAGATGATGTTCATCTTCAGACATACGTAAAACAAAGCCTAAATATAATTAGAGAGTAAAGATATTTTGGATATAGAGAGAGTTACTCTGCTTAGATTCTGATTTAATTGCAGTTACTCATCCTGAAATTCTATAATCACAGAATTGTACTTTTAAATATAGTAATTTAAAGAGGAGGATAACTTCCAGATTGCATCCATGATGAGTCAAATCCAAGGAGGTAGTAGTTTCTGAGATTCTGCCTAAAAATGTGTTCTCAAGTAGTGATCTTCAAAAACAAAATATTACAGAGAGAAAAGATTTCCTTAAATGGTGTAAATTCATGCAGTATCAGTGATGTGATGTGGTTTAGTCTCTGAAATCCCTTGAATTCTCTTCCCAAGTTGATGTTTCTTCACGGAAACAGAGGAAAGCTATGCTGGAAATATTTAGAGGGGAAATTCTGTGTATTAGCATTCAACCACTTTTGTTCCCCAGCTAGTCAGAACCAGTAATAAAAGTCAAACATGGAGGAGGTGTGACTAAGATGGCAGCATAGGAAGACCCCGAGCTCACCTCCTGCCATGGGCACACCAAAATTACAACTATTTACAGAGCAAATGTCTAAGAGAATGACCTGGAGACTAGCAGAAAAGGTTTTCCACAACTAAAAATATAAAGAAGGAACCACAATGAGACGGGTAGGAGGGGTGGAGATGCAGTAGAGTGAAGACCCATATCCCCAGGATAGGCAACTTATAAATGGGATGAAATAACTATTACAGAGGCTCTCCCCAAGGAGCAAGGGATCTGAGGCCCACATCAGTCTTCCCAGCCCAGGCGTTTTGTACCAGGAAGATGAGCCCCCAGAATGTCTGGCTTTGAAGCCCAGCAGGGCTTGCATGCAGGAGAGCCAGATGGCTATAGGAAACAGATACTCCCCTCTTAAAGACTGCATACAAAATTCACATGCTCTGAATCCTAGTGCAGAGGCAGCAGTTTAAAAGGAACCTGGGGGACTTCCCTGTTGGCACAGTGGTTAAGAATCCGCCTGCCAACGCAGGGGACACAGGTTCGAGCCCTGGTCCAGGAAGATCCCACATGCCACGGAGCAACTAAGCCCGTGGACCACAACTACTGAGCCTGTGCTCTAGAGCCTGTGAGCCACAACTACTGAAGCCCGCGCGCCTAGAGCCCATGCTCCGCAACAAGAGAAGCCACCGCAATGGGAAGCCCACGCACCGCAACGAAGAGTAGCCCCACTCACAGCACCTAGAGAAAGCCCACGTGCAGCAACAAAGACCCAATGCAGCCAAAAATAAATTAATTAATTAAAAATAAAAGGAGCCTGGGTCAGACCCACTTGCTGATCTTGGAGAACCTCCCAAAGGGGCGGGAGGCAACTAGGACTCCCCCGGGGACATAGTTACTGGTGGCAACCATTTTTGGGAACTCTTTCTACCACAAGGACACTGGTGCTGGAAAGCACCATTTTGGAGCCTCATTCCAGTCTTTTAGCACCAGGGACTTACCTGCCCACCAGCAGGCCAGCACCAGCTCTGGGCCCCAAGGGTCCCACAGCTGGCCATTTTGGGGTCTGAACCTGCCCACCAGTAGACCAGCAGCCACCTTATGAGGCAAGGCCTAACAGCCAACCAAGCTGGGGGCCACTCCCACCACAAGAAGGGCCCATGTAGCCCACATAGGGGGCACCCCAGAGCATATAGCTCTGGTGATCAGAGGGGAATGTATCACTGGGCCCCACAGGACATCTCCTACACAGGGTCACTTCTCCAAGGTCAGGAATCATAACCAACTTACCAAAAACATGGGAACAAACAGAGAATTAGGCAAAATGAGGAGACAGAGGAATATGTTCAAAACAAAGGAACAAAACCCCAGAAGAAGAGCTAAGAGAATTTGAGAAAAGCAATCTACCTGATAAAGAGCTCAAGGTAAATGATCATATAGATGCTCGATGAACCCAGGAGAAAAATATATGAAAACAGTGAGAAGTTTAACAAAGAATTATAAAATATAAAGAAGAACCAAATAATAACTGAAGAATATACTAGAAGGAATCAACTGTAGATTAGATGGAACAGATCACCAAACTGGAAGAGAGAATAGTGGAAATTACCCAAGCTGCACAGAAAAAAAGAAAAATGAATTTTTAAAAATCAGGTCTCTACAATTTTAAGAGACCTTTGCTACAACATCAAGTGTACTAACATCAAGTGTACTAACGTTGGGTCCCAGAAGAGAAGAGAGTGAGAAAGGGGCAGAGAACTTATTTGAAGAAATGATAGCTGAAAACCTTCCTAACGTAGGAAAGTAAACAGATATTAGGGTTCAGGAAAACAGAGTCACAAACAAGATGAACCCAACCCAAAGAGGTCTACCCCAAGATACATAATAATTAAAATGACAAAAAATAAAGAATCATAAAAGCAGCAGAGAAAAGCAACTAGTTACATGCATGAGAACTCCCATAAGACTCTCAGCTGACTTTTCATCAGAAACTTTGCAAGCCAGAAGGGAATGGCATCATATATTCAAAGTGATGAAATGAAAAAGTCTACAACCAAGAATACCATACCCAGCAAGGCAGATCTGCTTCAGATTTAAAGGAGAGATAAAGAGTTTTACTGATAAGCAAAAGCTAAAAGAGTTCAGCACCACCAAACCAGCTTTAAAAGAAGCATTAAAGGGACTTCTCTAAGTGGAAAAGAAAAGGCCACAACTGGAAATATGAAAATTATGAAAGGAAAAATCTCATTAGTAAAGGCAATCATATAGTAAAGGTAGTAGATCAACCATTTATAAAGTTATTTGGAAGGTTAAAAGACAAAAATAGTAAAAATCCTCTATATCCACAATAAGTATTTGGGGATGCACAAAATAAAATGATGTAACATATGATGTCAAAAACATTAAATGTGTAGGGGGGAAGTAAAAATGCAGAGTTGGGAACCAAGATGGTGGAGTAGAAGGACATGCTCTCACTCCCTCTTCTGAGAACACCAGAATCACAACTAGCTGCTGGACAGTCATCGACAGGAAGACACTGGAACTCACCAAAAAAGATACCCCACATCCAAAGACAAAGGAGAAGCCACAAAGAGATGGTAGGAGGGGAGCAATCACAGTAAAATCAAATCCCATAACTGCTGGGTGGGTGACTCACAGACTGGAGAACACTTATACCATAGAAGTCCACCCACTGGAGTTAAGGTTCTGAGCGCCACATCAGGCTTCCCAACCTGGAGGTCTGGCAATGGGAGGAGGAATTCCTAGAGAATCAGACTTTGAAGGCTAGTGGGATTTGATTGCAGGTCTTCGACAGGACTGGGGGAAATAGAGACTCCACTCTTGGAGGGCACACACAAAGTAGTGTGCGCATTGGGACCCAGGGGAAGAAGCAGTGACCCCAGGGGAGACTGAACCAGACCTACCTGCTAGTGTTGGAGGGTTTCCTGCAGAGGCAGGGGTGGCTGTTGCTCACCATGGGGACAAGGACACTGGCAGCAGAAGTTCTGGGAAATACTCCTTGACGTGAGCCCTCCCAGAGTCTGCCATTAGCCCCACCAAAGAGCCCAGGTAGTCTCCAGTGTTGGGTTGCCTCAGGCCAAACAACCAACAGGGAGGGAACCCAGCCCCACCCATCAGCAGTCAAAAGGATTAAAGTTTTACTGAGCTCTGCCCACCAGAGCAACAGTCAGCTCTACCCACCGACAGTCCTTCCCATCAGGAAACTTGCACGAGCCTCTTAGATAGCCTCATCCACCAGAGGGCAGACAGCAGAAGCAAGAAGAACTACAGCTGCAGCCTGTGGAACAAAAACTACCTTCACAGAAAGATATACAAGATGAAAAGGCAGAGGGCTATGTACCAGATGAAGGAACAAGATAAAACCCCAGAAAAACAATTAAATGAAGTGGAGATAGGCAGCCTTCCAGAAAAAGAATTCAGAATAATGATAGTGAAAATGATTCAGAACCCCGGAAAAAGAATGGAGGCAAAGATCGAGAAGATGCAAGAAATGTTTAACAAAGACCTAGAAGAATTAAAGAACAAACAAACAAAGATGAACAATACAATAACTGAAATGAAAACTACAAAAGAAGGAATCAATAGCAGAATAACTAAGGCAGAAGAATGGATAAGTGACCTGGAAGACAGAATGATGGAATTCAGTGCTGCAGAACAGAATAAAGAAAAAATAATGAAAAGAAATGAAGACAGCCTAAGAGACCTCTGGGACAACATTAAACGCAACAACATTCGCATTATAGGGGTCCCAAAAGGAGAAGAGAGAGAGAAAGGACTTGAGAAAATATTTGAAGAGATTATAGTCGAAGACTTCCCTAACATGGCAAAGGAAATAGCCACCCAAGTCCAGGAAGCACAGAGAGTCCCATACAGGATAAACCCAAGGAGAAACATGCCGAGACACATAGTAATCAAATTGACAAAAATTAAAGACAAAGAAAAATTACTGAAAGTAGCAAGGGAAAAAAGACAAATAACATACAAGGGAACTCCCGTAAGGATAACAGCTGATTTCTCAGCAGAAACTCTACAAGCCAGAAGGGAGTTGCATGATATACTTAAAGTGATGAAAGGGAAGAATCTACAACCAAGATTACTCTACCCGGCAAGGATCTCATTCAGATTCGATGGAGAAATCAAAAACTTTACAGACAAGCAAAAGCTAAGAGTATCCAGCACCACCAAACCAGCTCTACAGCAAATGCTAAAGGAACTTCTATAAGTGGGAAATACAAGAGAAAAAAAGGACTTACAAAAACAAACCCAAAAAGGACTTACAAAAACAAACCCAAAACAATTAAGAAAATGGTCATAGGAACATACATATTGATAATTACCTTAAATGTGAATGGATTACATGCTCCAACCAAAATGGATTACATGCTCCAACCAAAAGACACAGGTTTGTTGAATGGATACAAAAACAAGACCCATATATATGCTGTCTACAAGAGACCCACTTCAGACCTAGGGACACATACAGACTGAAAGTGATGGGATGGAAAAAGATATGCCATGCATGGAAGTCAAAAGAAAGCTGGAGTAGCAATACTCATATCATATAAAATAGACATTAAAATAAAGAATGTTACAAGAGACAAGGAAGGACACTACATAGTGATCAAGGGATAAATCCAGAAAGAAGATATAACAATTATAAGTATATATGCACCCAACTTAGGAGCACCTCAATACATAAGGCAACTGCTAACAGCTATAAAAGAGGAAATCAACAGTAGCACAATAATAGTGGGGGACTTTGACACCTCACTTACACCAATGGACAGATCATCCAAAATGAAAATAAATAAGGAAACAGAAGCTTTAAATGACACAATAGACCATATAGATTTAATTGATATTTATAGGACATTCCATCCAAGAACAGATTACACTTTCTTCTCAAGTGTGCACGGAACATTCTCCAGGATAGATCACATCTTGGGTCACAAATCACCTTGGTAAATTTAAGAAAATTGAAATCATATCAAGCATCTTTTCTGACCACAATGCTATGAGATTAGAAATGAATTACAGGGAAAAAAGCAAAAAAACACAAACACATGGAAGCTAAACAATATGTTACTAAATAACCAAGAGATCACTGAAGAAATCAAAGAGGAAATCAAAAAATACCTAGAGACAAATGACAATAAAACACGATGATCCAAAACCTATGGGATGCAGCAAAAGCAGTTCTAAGAGGGAAGTTTATAGCTATACAAGTCTACCTCAAGAAACACGAAAAATCTCAAATAAACAATCTAACCTTACGCCTAAAGGAACTACAGAAAGAAGAACAAACAAAACCCAAAGTTAGCAGAAGGAAAGAAATCATAAAGATCAGAGCAGAAATAAATGAAATAGAAACAAAGAAAACAATAGCAAAGATCAACAAAACTAAAAGCTGGTTCTTTGAGAAGATAAACAAAATTGATAAACCATTAGCCAGACTCATCAAGAAAAAGAGGGAGAGGACTCAAATCAATAAACTTAGAAATGAAAAAGGAGAAGTTACAACAGACACCACAGAAATACAAAGCATCCTAAGAGACTACTACAAACAACTTGGAAGAAATGGACAAATTCTTAGAAAGGTATAACCTTCCAAGACTGAACCAGGAAGAAATAGAAAATATGAACAGACCAAGCACAAGTAATGAAGTTGAAACTGTGATTAAAAATCTTCCAACAAACAGAAGTCCAGGACCAGATGGCTTCACAGGTGAACTCTATCAAACATTTAGAGAAGAGCTAACACCCATCCTTCTCAAACTCTTCCAAAAAATTGCAGAGGAAGGAACACTCCCAAACTCATTCTATGAGGCCACCATCACCCTGATACCAAAACCAGACAAAGATACTACAAAAAAAGAAAAATACAGACCAATATCACTGATGAATATAGATCAAAAATCCTCAACAAAATACTAGCAAACAGAATCCAACAGCACATTAAAAGGATCATACACCATGATCAAGTGGGATTTATCCCAGGGATGCAAGGATTCTTCAATATACACAAATCAATCAATGTGATACACCATATTAACAAATTGAAGGATAAAAACCATATGATCATCTCAATAGATGCAGGAAAAGCTTTTGACAAAATTCAACACCCATTTATGATAAAAACTCTCCAGAAGGTGGGCATAGAGGGAACCTACCTCAACATAATAAAGGCCATATACGACAAAACCCACAGCAAACATCATTCTCAGTGGTGAAAAACTGAAAGCATTTCCTCTAAGATCAGGAACAAGACAAGGATGTCCACTCTCACCACTATTATTCAACATAGTTTTGGAAGTCCTAGCTATGGCAGTCAGAGAAGAAAAGGAAATAAAAGGAATACAAATTGGAAAAGATGAAGTAAAACTGTCACTGTTTGCAGATGACATGATACCATACATAGAGAATTCTAAAGATGCCACCAGAAAACTACTAGAGCTAATCAATGAGTTTGGTAAAGTTGCAGGATACAAAATTAATGCACAGAAATCTCTTGCATTCCTATACACTAATGATGAAAAATCTGAAAGAGAAATTAAGGAAACACTCCCATTTACCATTGCAACAAAAAGAATAAAATACCTAGGAATAAACCTACCTAGGGAGACAAAAGACCTGTATGCAGAAAACTATAAGACACTGATGAAAGAAATGAAAGATGATACCAACAAATGGAGAGATATACCACGTTCTTGGATTGGAAGAATCAACACTGTGAAAATGACTATACTACCCAAAGCAATCTACAGATTCAATGCAATCCCTATCAAATTACCAGTAGCATTTTTTATAGAACTAGAACAAAAAATTTTAAATTTGTATGGTGACACAAAAGACCCCGAATAGCCAAAGCAGGGGAAAAAGCGGAGCTGGAGGAATCAGACTCCCTGAATTCAGACTATACTACGAAGCTACAGTAATCAAGAAAATATGGTACTGGCACAAAAACAGAAACATAAGGCTTCCCTGGTGGCGCAGTGGTTGAGAGTCCGCCTGCCGATGCAGGGGACACGGGTTCGTGACCTGGTCTGGGAGGATCACACGTGCCGTGGAGCAGCTGGGCCCATGGGCCATGGCCACTGGGCCTGCGCGTCTGGAGCCTGTGCTCTGCAACGGGAGAGGCCACAGCAGTGAGAGGCCCGCGTACCGCAAAAAAAAAAAAACAAAAAAAAAACCCCAGAAACATAGATCAATGGAACAAGATAGAAAGCCCAGAGATAAACCCACGCACCTATGGTCAACTAATCTATGACAAAGGAGGCAAGGATATACAATGGAGAAAAGACAGTCTCCTCAATAAGTGGTGCTGGGAAAACTGGACAGCCACATGTAAGACAATGAAATTAGAACACTCCCTAACACCATACACAAAAATAAACTCAAAATGGATTAGAGACCTAAATGTAAGACAGGACACTATAAAACTCTTAGGGGAAAACACAGGAAGAACACTCTTTGACACAAATCACAGCAAGATCTTTTTTGATCCACCTCCTAGAGTAATGGTAATAAAAACAAAGATAAACAAATGGGACCTAATGAAACTTAAAAGCTTTTGCATAGCAAAGGAAACCATAAATAAGACAAAAAGACAACCTTCAGAATGGGAGAAAATATTTGCCAACGAATCAACGGACAAAGGATTAATCTCCAAAATATATAAACAGCTCATGCAGCTCAATATTAGAAAACCAAACAACCCAGTCCAAAAATGGGCAGAAGACCTAAATAGACATTTCTCCAAAGAAGACATACAGGTGGCCAAGAAGCACATGAAAAGCTGCTCAACATCACTAATTATTAGAGAAATGCAAATCAAAACTACGATGAGGTATCACCTCACACCAGTTAGAATGGGCATCATCAGAAAATCTAGAAACAACAAATGCTGGAGAGGGTGTGGAGGAAAGGGAACCCTCTTGCACTGTTGGTGGGAATGTAAATTGATACAGCCACTATGGAGAACAGTATGGAGGTTCCTTAAAAAACTAAAAATAGAATTACCATATCATCCAGCAATCCCACTACTGGGCATATACCCAGAGAAGACCATAATTCAAGAAGACACATGCACTCCAATGTTCATTGCAGCACTATTTACAATAGCCAGGTCATGGAAGCAACCTAAATGCCCATCAACAGACGAATGGATAAAGAAGATGTGGTACATACATACAATGGAATATTACTCAGCCATAAAAAGGAACGAAATTGGGTCATTTGTTGAGATGCGGATGGATCTAGAGACTCTCATACACAGTGAAGTAAGTCAGAAAGAGGAAAACAAATATCGTATATTAATACATATATGTGGAACCTAGAAAAATGGTACAGATGAACCGGTTTGCAGGGTGAACTTGAGACACAGATGTAGAGAACAAACATATGGACACCAAGGGGGGTAAGCGGCAGGGGGTGGTGGTGGTGGAGGTGTGATGAATTGGGCGATTGGGATTGACATGTATACACTTATGTGTATAAAATTGATGACTAATAAGAAAAAAATGCAAACCATATATGGGTTTTATACAATTTAAATAAAAACTCTTATTTGTAAAGGAAGATTATACAGCTTTTGAGGACATGGGTTGGAGTACTTTTTAAATGTAATTAATCTAAAATAAGCCAGGCAGAGGAAGACAAATACTGCATAGAATCACTTATATGTGAAATCTTAAAAAAAAAAAAAAAAAAGTCGAAGGCTAGAAACAGAGCAGAAAAGTGGTTGCCAGGGTGGTAGTTAGGGGAAATAAGGAGAGGTTGGTAATAGGGTACAAAGTTTCAGTTATAAGATGAATAAGGTCTGAGCATCTAACGAAAAACATGGCAACTAGTGATAACACTGTATTGTATAATTGAAATTTGCTGAAAGAGTAGAACTTAAATGTTCTTACCTCCCCCCCAAAAGGATAAATATGTGAAGTGATGGATGTGTTAATTAACGAGATGGGTGGAATCCTTTCACAATGTTCACATACATCAAATCACCACAATGTACATTTTAAACGTCTTGTAATTTTATGTCAATTATACCTCAGTAAAGCTGAAATAATAGGTCTAAAAAAATGCAGAATGCATTTGAACTTAAAAGATCATTAACTTATTATAACTATATTTGATAATAATAATATATATATTATATAGTATGTATATATATACACATACATATATGTACATATATGTATGTACATATATATTATATAGTATGTATATATATAGTACTATATATATATATATATATATAGTATGATCATCACAGTAACCACAAACCAAAAACCTATAATAGCTACACACTCAAAAAAGAAAAAGGAATCCAAACATAACACTAAAGATAGTCATCAGAGGCTTCCCTGGTGGCGCAGTGGTTGAGAGCCCACCTGCCGATGGAGGGGACACGGGTTCGTGCCCCGGTCCAGGAAGATCCCACATGCCGCAGAGCGGCTGGGCCCGTGAGCCATGGCCACTGGGCCTGCGTGTCTGGAGCCTGTGCTCCGCAATGGGAGAGGCCAAAACAGTGAGAGGCCTGCGTACTGCAAAAAAAAAAAAAAAAAAAAAAAAACATAGTCATCAAATCACGAGGGAAGAGAGCAAAAGGCGAAAAAAGGAACAAAAAATAAATACAAAAACAACCACAAAACAATTAACAAAATGGCAATAAGTACATACCTATCAACAATTACTGCAAATGTAAATATACAAAGTGTTGCATTCAAAAATCATAGAGTGGCTGAATGGATAAAGAAAGAAAACAAACAAGACCCATCTATATGTGGCCTACAAGAGACTCACTTCAGATCTAAAGGCACACATGGACTGAAAATGAGAGGATGGAAAAAGGTATCCTGTGCAGATGGAAACAGAAAGAAAGTTGGGGTAGCAATACCTATATCAGACAAAATAGAGTTCAAAACAAAGTTTTGTGATGATATAATAATTGTAAATATGTATGCATCCAACATACGAGCACCTAATTACATAAAGCAAACATGGAAAAACATAAAGGGAGAAACTGACAGCAACATAATACCAGCAGGAGATTTTAACACCCCACTGTTATCAATGGACAAATCATTCAAAGAGAAAATCAATAAGGAATAACAGACCTTAAATGATACATTAAACCAGATGGAATTAATAGATGTACATATAGATCATTCCATCAAAAGCAGCAGAATACACATCTTTTCAAGTGCACATGCAACAGTCTTTGGGATAGATCACATGCTGGACCACAAAACAAGTCTCAGTTAGCTTAAGACTGAAATCATACCAAGCATCTTTTCCAACCACAATATTATGAAATTAGAAATAAACTACAAGAAAAAAAACAAAAAGTACAAACAAACGTATGGAGGCTAAACAAAATGCTGCTAAACAACAAATTTGTCACTGTAGAAATCAAAGAGGAAATCAAGAAATACCTAAAGACAAATGAAAATGGAAAAAACGATCCAAAAAATCTATGGGATGCAGCAAAAGCAGTTTTAAGACAGAAGTTTATTGTGATACAAGTCTAGCTCTGGGAATAAGAAAAATTACAAATAAATTAGCCTTAAATCTAAAGGACTAAAAAAAGAAGAGCAAACAAAACCCAAAGTTGGTAAAGGGAGAGAAATAATAAAGATCAGAGCAGAAATAAAGACCAAAAAAAGAAAAAAAATAGAAAAGATCAATGAAACTAAGAGCTGGTTCCTTGAAAGGATAAACAAAATTGATAAACCTTTAGCCAGCCAGACTCATCAAGAAAAATAAAAGAGCCCAAATAAATAAAATCAGAAATGAAAGAGAAATTACAACCAACACCATAGAAATAGGATCATAAGAGATTATTATAAACAATTGTATGCCAATAAAATGGGCAATCTAGAAGAATGGATAAATTCCTAGAAACACACAATCTCCCAATACTGAATCAGGAAGAAATAACAAAATATGAACACACCTATACCAGTAATGACATTGAATCAATAATTTTAAAAACTCGCAACAAACAACAGTCCAAGATCAGATCACTTCACAAATGAATTCTATCAAACATTTAAAGAAGAGTTAACACCTATCCTTCTCAAACTATTCCAAAAAATGGAAGAAGAAATGTTTCCAAACTTATTCTACAAGGCCAGCATCACCCTGATACCAAAACCAGATCTGCTATATCAACCACCTCCCCATCCTGACTTGATGGAGGAATAGGGCAGAGAGGGAGAGTTGCCTACCCTCCAGGGGAGCACTGTGCTCTTGACCAGTATTTGAACACCAACACTAATACATTTTACTAACTGGGAAGGTATGGTTTTGGACAAGATTCTTTAAGGAAATTGCTAACCAACAACAAAGGAGAACAAGAGAGAGCAGTTATTAGGGGAAAAAATGAAGTTATTATTTATTTATATACCCCAATGAATTGAGACATCTAAAAACCCAATTTCATAAATAAAAAAGGAACTTATTGGCTTAATCTCTCAACAAATATTTATTGATTGCTTCCCTTGTGCCAGACACTGTTCTAGGTAAGGGCGATACAGCTTTGAAAAATATTAAACAAGGTCCCTGCTTTCCTGGAACTTATAAGAGTCTAGGAGTAGCACTGGCTCCAGGCATTGTGATCAGTGTCATCAGAAAATTTTTTCTGCATCTTTCAGACTTTTTCCTTTTGTGCAGGCTTAATTTGGAGCAGGGATGGGCTCTTCCTGCTTGAAGCTTTGTGGCTACCAGTGTAGCAACTCTAATAGGAAGACAGTCTCATTTTCCCAGTCATTGTAGCACAACGCTAGACTGTCTCATTGACGTGGCTTGGGCTAGGTGCATATCTCTGAACCTGATTAGACAGATCTCAGTTATTAGTGAGGCCGCCACAAGTGTTTGTGCAGGTTATTCACTGCAAAGAGAACAAGCAGGAGCTGAGGTCCAGTGCAGGGCACACCATGTTTTTGCCTCGTGCAGAACTATATCTGCTGGAGAGGGTGCATTTTTCTAATTCACACTGTGACACCACAGTGGTTTTAGTCAAGTGCTCACCATGGAGCAAAGGTGGGATAGGGTTATCCCCACATAAACCAAATGGTCTGAGGGTGGGAAAAGGACAGTGGGGTGCCTTTGGCAAAAGACAGTAAAAGGGATGTTGAGTAGGCAAAAAAACAGCTATCTACTTCATTCCTTTAAAACATAGAAAGGCAAGGTCATAGAGTAGAGAAAACTTGGACTTGGCATCAGAAGGACTGGGTTCTAATTCTGGTTGTGGAAGCCGTGGGATATTGGGCATATCACTTAACCAGCTCCCACAGAGTTTGTTTCCTTTCTTGAAAAATAGAATTATTTTTCTGCCTCCCCCACACACTCATTGAAAGGGAAAATGAGATAATAAATGAGAATATGGTTTGAAAATTGTAAGTTTCTTACATCTGGAAGGTATTATGATTATTTATTACATTTTTCCAGTCAGTATCTTGCCCAGTGCCCTTACACATTGAAGGCTCCCATTAGGTATTTATTAATTGCCTGACCCATGATATGGAAACTCATGTCACTCTGGGTCCTTTTCCAAAACTTTGTACAAGCAAAATGTTTTGGTGAAATATTCATTCAACATTAAAATACAACGACACTAGGAACATGCAGAGCAAGCTATCTTTTGACCTCATCATTCAGATCTCAATTTAAGTATTACTTCCTCAGGGGAAACTTCATCGTTCATCCCCAGTCCCCCAATCAGGGCAGGGCCTCCAACCTGTTTCACAACACTTAACACAATTCTAGTTTAATAGTTACTTGTGAAATTCTTGTTTAATGCCTGTCTCCATCATTGGCCATGAACTCCATTGTGCAGGCACCATGGCTGTATTGTTTGATGTTGTATCCTGTTGTGCATGGTACATAGTAGGAAATTAAGAAACATTTGTTCAATGAATGAGTAAATTCATGAGATTAAGTGGAACAAGGTCAAGTGGACTAGGAAACATACATCTAATTTCCCCTTTCTGTTCTCCTAATTTTTAAAAAAATATTTATTTATTTATTTGTCTGCGTGGGATCTTAGTTGCATGCGGGCTCAGTAGTTGCAGTACATGGGCTTAATTACCCCGCCCGTGGCATGTGGGATCTTAGTTCCCTGACCAGGGATCGAACCCACGTCCCCTGCATTGGAAGGCAGATTCTTAACCACTGGACCACCAGCGAAGTCCCTCTCCTAATATTTTTTTCCAAGCCCTCCAGGGACCATGTCCTCATGACTTACGGAACTGCTGCTAAGTAGAGAAAGAATGGGTAGTTGACTAAGCATGTCCCTTTAAGGACACACAATCAATGACTATTCAGAAATAAAATCCATTCACTCTGACCCATGCAAGCTACGTCTCAAAAATTCAGAATAAATGTATTATGGCAATTACAAGATGTGTAATCATTAATTTACTCTAGAATAATAGTTCTAAATTTTATACCTGTGTGTGTCCTAGTATGTCCTAATGCTTCTCTCTGCCTCAAAACTGTGACAGAACTAGGCAGTTCATTCCTGGAAGCATATGCATTACTCCCAGCCACAAATTTGATTACAGTGGTTCAGAGCAGGGAAGGAGACTTCAGAGACAAATTATTCCTTCTTACCCGCCTCCACCCTAAATTTCATTTACATAATGCAGTTCTTAGTATAAATGAAATGAGTCAGCATTGGGGAAGACAAACTGAAACGTGACTTCCATACCAAAGGCAACTTTTCTTTCTGTCAGTCTTAGTGAGTAAATGATCTTCTAAGTAATAGAATTTTTGAAAAATAGAGGTCAGCATGCAGTTAGGTCATAAATATCTATGTGCAGAATTTTTTTAAATTTTGGTAAAATACACATAACAAAAAATTTACCATTTTAACCATTTTTAAGTACGGTTCAGTGGTGTTAAGTATATTCACATTATTCTGCACCCATTCCCCAGGCCTCTTTTCATCTTACAAAATAGAAATTCTATACTCATCAACAACTCCCCTTCCCCCACTGCCCCCATCCCCTAGCAACCATCATTCTACTTTCTGTCTGTATGAATTTGACTTCTCTAAGCACCTCATCAAGTTTCCAGAATCATACAGTATTTGTCTTTTTGTGAAAAGTGTCCCCTCCCTCAAAGCCCCAGTGCAGGCCTGGCCTCTTACTTGAAAGGGCTTGGAGTGGGAGGTCCAGGGTCTGCTCTTTCACTCTGCTCCTACTCCAACAATCTGGAAGGAGGTGGGAGGCACATTCTGGTTCTGAGATTCTCTGCATCACTCCCCTCTTTTCAAGGCTTAATTCCAATTGAGGGCTGAACTAGGCTGTAGACAAGGCAGTGGCCTTCTACGTAATTGGCTGGGTGGTGGGAAGTCCTCTCTTCCTGAGTTGGCATGGTGCCTGGGGCCATGTTTTTAGCACCAGCCTGATCCTCCAAGGATCCCTTGAAGAGACGCAGCCATAGCTCCCTTTGGCCCTTCGAGTTCTGTCTGTCTCCATATCGTCTCCAGGAGGGGTGACTTTACTTGCCCAGTGGCCCCAGAGGCAATTCCCAGCTCCTGCCCCCCACCAACCTCTGAGATCCTTCTTATGGGACTGATAATGATAATGATCTTTTCTAGGCCCCAAAGGCTGAGGGGGACTGCAGTGAGGTATCCCCATCCTTTCCTCAGCTACTGCACATCACTGCTCCTTCTCATCTACTGGGCTAGGCTGCTCCAGAAACCTCCAAGTGGTTTGATATGATTTCAGATCCACTTGTTTATGACTAAAGTGAAGTTGTTTTAATCCACTTGTTTATGGCAAAGGCAAAAAAAAGCTGTTTTTAGAAATAAAGTTGTTTCGGGCTTCCCTGGGGGCTCAGTGGTTTAGAATCCACCTGCCAATGCAGGGGACACGGGTTTGAGCCCTGGTCCGGGAAGATCCCACATGCTGTGGAGCAGCTAAGCCTGTGGGCCACAACTACTGAGCCTACGGTCTAGAGACCACGAGCCACAACTACGGAGCCTGCGTGCCTAGAGCCTGTGCTCCGCAACAAGAGAAGCCACTGGAGTGGGAAGCCTGTGCACCGCAACAAAGAGTAGCCCTGGCTCGCCGCAATTAAAGAAACCCCACACGCAGCAACAAAGACCCAACGCAGCCATAAATAAATAAATACATTTAAGAATCTTTCTTTAAAAAAAAAACTAAAGAAATAAAGTTGTTTTGCTATAAGAATGAAGTAAGTTGTGTCAGGATGTCATTATCTCATCTGTTGTCATCGATAAGCACCCAGCAGCTCAACTGCTGAGGGGCCCCACTGGGGGCTTATCAATAAAAACAGACTAAGAAGCAACTGTGGTGAGGAGTTTGTGAGGACTATCCGTGAGTTTTGAACTGGGCAAGGTGACTCTTTGCTGACCTAACAGCTCTCTGAAGACCCTTGGAGCATAAGCTTCTGCTGGTAAAAGTGACTCTTTTACCAGCACTGGCGAAAGCTGTGCAGGGACCCAGCAAAGATCATATTGCACCTCAACACCAGGCTTCATTCCCTAACAACATACTCTAGCAACAGGGGACTTTCCACTTTCGTTTAGCTGGCAGCTGGACATCAACTTGTGGTTGGCTAAGCCAAGTCTCCTGAGAACCAACCACATAGGAAAGATACACCTCAACTGAATTTGGACTTTCTCTTATCTCCCCTTGCCTGGAACAATAGTGTAAGCAATCTATCATCTGGAGTATGTTATTTCTTTATTGGCTTATTAAGAGACATATCCAGTATGCTATTGGCTTGTGAAATTATAATTCCCACAGTGAACCTATGGTAAATAAAATATTAGCAAAGACAGTCTCAGTCTCTGAGCATAATTTGGCCCCAAACAAAACACATCTCTATCTCTATGTTCATCCCTGTCTCTATTTCTATATCTCTCCCTGAATAGATATGCAAGAAACTGGTAACAGTGATTGCTTAAAGTAGGGAGTTAGGAGTTAGTGAGAGGTTTACTTTTCACCATATATACTTTTATATTGTTTGAATGATTTTTTTTGAGGGATATATATATATGAAGGTAATGAATTCAAAAGAGCTTTGTAAATCATACAGCATCGTACAAATATGAGGGTTTTACTGTTACTAGTATCTACCAGCAACAAGATCTCAAGCATGAGTCTTTGTGAAAAAGTTGAATGACTTAATTTAGTACTACGTATGTTAGAATGAGTCCTTTTAATTAATTTATTTAAGTCACTCTTTGAAATATTTAATGACGTTGGCAAATACTCGAGGTGAGTGGAAAAAATACAAAAATTGCACAGGTGTCTGATTCCAATTTTGTGTATTCCCTGTGTAAACATACATATATAAAAACAGACCGTAAAGAACCTTCCACAGTGCTTTGACGGGGAGAGGGGAAGCATGAAGTGTTAATTTTCTTAATTATATTTTTCGATATATCCCACATTTTCTACAACAAATACTATTTGGAAAGAAAAAAATCACAAACCTTCAAACTTGGCCAGAGATGAATTTTTTAAAATTTCGTGAGAATGATTTGTTGCAGGACGGAAGGAGACAGGCGAGCAGCCATGAGTAGTGCTAAGGGAAGCATGGAACCCTCCTTCCAGGCCCGGAAGTCCATTAAGAACTACAAGGAGAGGCGAGAGAGATGCTGGCCTCCACTACGGCTAGAGCGACCGTGAGAAGACACAGGAACTTCCGGGGTGGAGCTCTCTGGTGTTTTCATTTCCGTGGGGGAAATGTGGGCTGCTGGCGCCGTGAACGTTAGCGGTTGCTTGGCTGCCTTTTCCGTCACTTTGAGACGGTGCTTGAAATTGGGAGCGGCAATGGCAAAGAGCAAGTTCGAGTACGTGCGGGACTTCGAGGCTGACGACACATGCCTTGCCCACTGCTGGGTGGTGGTGCGGCTGGACGGCAGGAATTTCCATCGGTGAGCGAGCTGGGCTCAGGGCTGCGTGGTTCGCCAGTGCTTCCAGAGAATGCGACGCATTTGTCGCAGCCCCGAGCTCGTGGTTACCGGGGTAACTCGGCAGCCAGTGAGCGCGCGGCACTGAGCATCACTCTGCGTGCTGGCTACAACCGGCTTGAACGCGAGCTAGGTGGGGTAAATGAGACACGGTGCTCCCCTAGTGAGGAGCTGGCTTGGGGTGTCCGTTAGCAAGACTGTGGTGGAAAAAGTCACTCTCGGGCCCATTATTTCAGCTCTTCAACAAATTGACAAGCTATTTTGGTAGGTATCTTTGAGGGCTGAGTGTTTTGCGGCCCGTTCTGGCCTCGCTGTGGGCACCACTGTAGAGTATGTTGTTTCATTATAAGTAGCAGAACACATGGACTGGATTCAGGAGGGAAAAAGTCAGAAAAAAAGAAAAGTGTAGCAGGAAGATGGGAATTTAAGTCTTAAAAGTGTTACTTTAGTAATGCTTATTGTAGTTAACATTTATTGAGCACTTCCAAGGAGCCAGGCATAGTTATATTTATCTCCCTCTCATCTTCAGGAGAATCCTATGAAGTAACTTTATCCCCATTTCACTGAAAAGGGAATGGAGGCTTAGTATTTATGTTACTTTTTCTCAGTTGGTTAGAGCAAGAAAAACTAGAGTTCTTAACGAAATGGATCAGGTTGTGGCTACTGGAATGTCTGGACTCACAGCACACTCACAGCGCTCTTTGAGTAGCCCCTTTGATCTGTGGTATTAATGACAAGCTCTCTTCCACCCATACCCTTTTCCCTCTTCTTTCTCCCTTATGAAGGTTTGCTGAGAAGCACAACTTTGCAAAACCTAATGACAGCCGTGCTCTCCATCTAATGACTAAATGTGCCCAAACCGTAATGGAAGAACTGGAGGATATTGTGATTGCATATGGGCAGAGTGATGAGTACAGCTTTGTGTTCAAGCGGAAAAGTAATTGGTTTAAAAGAAGAGCCAGGTAATTTTGTGGCCTAGCTCCTTCAGAATATTTCCTACCAGCATTTGGCTTCTGCTTATCTTAATCGCAAACTTACAGACTGTAGTATTTGCAACTGCAGAATGTATGTATATAACAGGTTAGACTGTTGTACTTGCATCTGATACCTGAGCATTCTGTATACCTCTTTAAGTTTTTCTCTGTATTCGCCATCACCTTAGCTTCTAGACTGATCTGGCATTGAACATTAAGACTAGAAAGAGAAACTAAAGTTTTAGTTAAGGAGGTTCTCAGTACAAATTAGATCTGATATTTGATTTGGCAGTATATTGAAACTCTCACAGGAAACAGATCACGTAATGAATTGGGATGTTTTTAAAACAATGGTTCCCCGCCTTCCAAGACTTGAAAAAAAACCTCTTGAACCATAAGTTCACGTCACACGCTATGGAATAACATTTGACATTAGTAAATTACTTATAGGACTAGAAGGAGAGACAGGCTGCATTTTAAATATATAACTGAAATACTAAAATAGTTTTTCTTGACCCATCACTCTTGGCTTGCTAGACAGTTTGTGTTATCTCTCTGTTACACCCACAGACCCTGTCATGGTGTTGAATTAATATCATGTATTTTCTCTCTTCTTGCTCCACCCACTGTGCCTTTTGCAAGTAAGTTTATGACTCACGTGGTCTCCCAGTTCGCCTCCAGCTATGTGTTTTACTGGCGGGATTACTTTGAGGACCAGCCCCTTCTGTATCCCCCAGGCTTTGATGGAAGAGTCGTGGTGTATCCTAGCAACCAGACCTTAAAGGACTATCTCAGCTGGCGGCAAGCAGATTGTAAGTGAAACCAAATAAACAGATGTAGTTAAACTACTGATTCCTTATATTAGAGGTGATGATCTGATACATTTTTGGCCCATGTATTTTGTTTGGAATGCAATATTTCAAGTTTTTTAAATTAGTTGAAAATACTTGAAAAATTGGAAGGTTTTATGTAAATACTACCTATTTCCAACTTTTTTTTTTTTTTTTTTTGGTAAAATCAGATTTGGCAATACTAGGTCTATATTCCCACTTAGTATTGGTCAGAACCTGCGTAGTGACTACTGCCTTTATACACACAGACACACACACACATAAACACACACACGCAGGCACACATTCATGCACATAGGAGCCAGTGTGCCTCAGCCTCTACCATTCCCTGTTGTTCCCCTGGGAACTCTGCTTTACACGCCTATGTTTGTGCTGGCTTCAGTGGGTATTCAAGTTGTGACCCTTCCTTACATGACTATGGTGAAATGTTTGTTAGACTTTTATTCATTTGGTGTGTCTTGATTTTGCCAGGAGAACTGGAAGAGAGGTGGGAATAATACAAATCAAATAACTTGGAAAGTATTCCTTAGCTTAATGCACAAGTTAACAGATTTGTGTAAAGCACAACTGAAATGACAGGATAAAACTGTTAGGAAATAAGTTTTTTCTGCTTGACCACTTCCCCCTGTGTTCCCTGTGTATGGCTTTGCGCAAGTAATTATATGTCTCTGCGGGAGAGAGGTGGGGTTCCAGTACTCTTTGAAGGGTGAATATTGAATAAAGATTCTATGTGCGTACACAGTGCCAACTATGTTTTCTTTACAGGTCACATCAATAATCTTTATAATACAGTTTTCTGGGCACTTGTACAGCAGTCTGGATTAACACCAATACAAGCCCAAGAGAGATTACAGGTATAAAGAT
Organism: Lagenorhynchus albirostris; assembly: GCF_949774975.1. NCBI lineage: Eukaryota > Metazoa > Chordata > Mammalia > Artiodactyla > Delphinidae > Lagenorhynchus > Lagenorhynchus albirostris. Next base: position 132,856,430 of record NC_083097.1, read on the forward strand.
CTTACTGCATTAATACTTAAGGGGGGACAGTTTACGCTCTCTCATGACATTTGGCCTTCTTTTTAAGCTCTTAAATTTTTATGGTTTTGTTTTGAAAAGATAGAAAGATCATACTAGTAGCAGGTCTGCTGCTTGCTTGCTTTGTGACTGTGGATCAGTTGTTACTACTCCCTGAGCCTCAGTGTCCTCAGCTGGAAAATGGATTTAATAATGGCTCTACACTCCCACATGGTAGTGCTTAGCTGGAGCTGTGTATAGGCTGCCCCCTATAAAGGGCACATGCTCTTCTTTTTTTGTCAGCCCCACCTGTTTGCTTCATGATTGTCAATCCCTGCTGGGGACCTGGAGTTTCTTGGGGTTAGGACTCCTGTGTATCATTAAGAGTTTAGGCTCTGGGGGTCAAATAATTGTACTCAGAGGCTTTTGTTTAATTTTATCATCTCTGCCTTAGTTTTTAATAGGTAAAATGTAGAAGATAGTAGTTCCTACCTCATAGGTTTCTGGTGAGAGTTAAATGGCATAATGCATGTAAAACACATAAAGGCTAGTACAGGGCACACTGTAAGTACTTAATAAATACTGGCTTGTATCATTAGATGAACATGCTACTTGTAGGAAAACTAACCGTGAAATGAGATGATGTGTTGTATTAGCTCCTAATACAATGCCTGGGACTTTAAAATGACGCAGTAAATGGTTGTCATTATTAACAATCATGATAAAGTTGCATATGTAGCAGTAATAGGAAGACTGGTAGATCTAGCCAGAGTTTGGAAGTGCTGAGATCAGATTTTGATTCTTATACGAATAAGAGCACTTTTGGCCTCGGAAAATTTATATAATCTTTCTAAGCTTCAGAGCTCTCATCTCTAAAATGGAGATGGTTATGAGGGTCAAATAATACAAAAACTATCCAGTACAGAATCGGTACTCTTACTATTAGTTCCTCTCACCCCATCACAGTAGTGACTTGTAAAGGCAGTTATTTGCTACAAAAGAGAATTTTATGAATTTTGATATTTAAATAAGATTTGAACTGCTTTTACGATGAAAATTCATTAACACCTATGTGACGTTTGATGAAATGCTTCCACTTCTTGATTTGTCGTGGAAGTCTAGGTAGAGAGTGGAATGGATAGGTGGGGTTAGGGGAGAGAAAAGACCTACAAAGCTTTTTATATGTGTTTTTATTTCTTCAGGGAACTCTTACAGCAGACAAGAATGAGATTTTATTTTCTGAATTCAACATCAACTACAATAATGAGCCACTGATGTATAGGAAGGGAACTGTGTTGATATGGCAGAAGGTAATGCTGTTACGTCTGAGGAAAAACGGAGGTCAGAAGGAAAGCCTGTGCCCATCCCAGGCTTTGTCTTGCCTGCTGCCTGTATGCTGATGTGACTCCAGTAACTAGCACAGATTAGACCCTTTCCAAAATGAGATGCTATCGATTATTATTATGGATGCTCGTTTTGTCAGTTTGTCAGTGAACATTGTGATCTGGACTCCCCCATTCTGTAAGTAGAATCACAGAATTTTAGAATTATTACACTTTTCCATGTCATAAGCTCTCCCCAAATCTCATCAAACCCTTTTAAACAGGTAAGTGCAGATATGAGAATTTTTGCATTCAGAGAACATTTAAAAAAATAATTTCTCCCACACTGGATAATTCCACTAAATGGTCCATCCATCCCATGAGAACTGTAATATAAGGAACTGATGTTGCATGTGAGGGTTCTGTCCCTTGCAGAATGTTTGAGGGCTTCCCTAGACATTCATACTTAACTTAATATTCTGTCTGTGCATTCACCTGTATCCTTAATTCTACCAATATTTTTGCTCTGTTCCAGCTCCTGGGCATAATGAAGTCTCTAAATTTATTTCCTTCTGTCTAAAGTATTTTTTTCTGAAATGAATGTTTTCAAGTATTAAGGGTTATTAGGTATCCCACTGGCAGCTTCAGCTCTTTTATTAGTATTTTTAAAACATTTGTTTGGCACAGACTCGGATCCTTCTTAATGCAGGTGGGAGAGCAGACATGTCTTTAATTTTATGGTTATTGCTAACAAGGAACATAGAATCCCTTCTTTGTTCCTAAGGTCTCCTTTCAAAATATAGCAACATAACTTTTTTAAAAAGTATTTTAGTTGTAAAGAAATTCATGTATGGTGAGAGATATACATATATCTCTGATATATATATATATATGTATATATATGTTCATATATATATATATATATGCCTGAAAATGTGTATTTGTCAGAAGTACATAAAGTAAAAAAGTAAACTTCCCCCACTTCTCCCTCTTCTCTCCCAAACTGACTCTCTAGTTAATGTGTCAATATTTTAACTTTACCTATAGGTGGATGAAGTCACGACAAAAGAAGTTAGGCTGCCAGCAGAAATGGAAGGAAGAAAGATGGTGGTGACCCGGACCAGGACTAAGGCGGTGCCCTTACACTGCGATGTCATTGGGGATGCTTTCTGGAAGGAACATCCAGAAATCCTACATGAAGACAGCTGACCCTTTGCTTTTCATTACTGGTGTGCTTGACCATGCAGGGTCCCCCAAGTCTCCTGGCCTTAGGTGGCCCTAGCATCTGTGCCATGCAGAACAGTGTCCTGGGAGTGACATGGCTCTGGTTGGGAGGGGAACAGAGAAAGAAGGGATGAATGTGGGTGGTGTATCTTGTTCTGCTTTAAGTGGAACACCTATTTTTCGGTGTTGAAACATGGTTCCTTTGGTAGAAGTACAGTTTTTTAAAAATCGTGGTACTATTTTTATAAAGCAAGAACTATTTTATGCCTTGCAAAATGAATCATTTTTAGATTGTGGCGTAAGCCTTATAAAAACTTGTCAAGCTCTTTTCACCTATGATAGAAGATGAGCCCAAACTTTACTCTCACCCACTTATTCTTTTTTTTTTTTAACATCTTTATTGGGGTATAATTGCTTTACAATGGTGTGTTAGTTTCTGCTTTATAACAAAGTGAATCAGTCATACATAAACATATGTTCCCATATGTCTTCCCTCTTGCGTCTCCCTCCCTCCCACCCTCCCTATCCCACCCCTCCAGGCTGTCACAAAGCACCGAGCAGATCTCCCTGTGCCATGCGGCTGCTTCCCACTAGCTATCTACCTTACTATGTTTGTTAGTGTGTATATGTCCATGACTCTCTCTCGCCCTGTCACAGCTCACCCTTCCCCCTCCCCATAACCTCAAGTCCGTTCTCTAGTAGGTCTGCGTCTTTATTCCTGCCTTACCCCTAGGTTCTTCATGACATTTTTTTTTTCTTAAATTCCATATATATGTGTTAGCATACGGTATTTGTCTTTTTCTTTCTGACTTACTTCACTCTGTATGACAGACTCTAGGTCTATCCACCTCATTACAAATAGCTCAATTTCGTTTCTTTTTATGGCTGAGTAATATTCCATTGTATATATGTGCCACATCTTCTTTATCCATTCATCCGATGATGGGCACTTAGGTTGTTTCCATCTCTGGGCTATTGTAAATAGAGCTGCAATGAACATTCTGGTACATGACTCTTTTTGAATTTTGGTTTTCTCAGGGTATATGCCCAGTCACCCACTTATTCTTAACCACAGAATCCAGTGACCTTGGTCACCTTGCCCACCTATCTACTTGCATTCATCTTTGGCAGACCTGGAGTTAATATGGGTTGATGCCTGCCTGATGCCTCTGAATTCAGGAATTCCAGGGCAAACTCAGGGCTTTGTGCCAATCTCCAGATTGGCAACTTGAGCTGAACAAATGAGTTGTAGTTTGGATGTCCTTGTGTAAACATTCCCTAGATTGATTTTGTGGAGTTGGCAGCCTGATCATCATGATCATCTTGCCAGGGGCAATGATTACAAGGCCACTTAACCTCTTTCTAAGAAGAAAGAGAATTACCTGTTTATGTGGGAGAAAGAAAACAGCGAGAATGAATGAATGAGGAGGAAGAAACATTTACTCTCTGTCCTCTAGACACTTCAGTTTTGAAAGTCACCTTCCTGTGGACTTCCTGAAAAAGATTCTCAGGTAGCCTCTGGATAATCGGAACAGTGACATTTGAGTTGGAGAACAGAGGGACCAATCCTCATCTTGGGGTCACAGGTAGCAGGTGGCAGAGGAGTCCTAATAGTTCTGCCTGCCAACGGGCCAGTGGAGTTGGGCGAGGAGCAGCAGGAACTGCGTGTCGCCAAGCCGTTGGCCTCTGAAGGGGGGAGGCAGTGGGGATAGGTGGTCGAGCACTCATGTCTCCTCTTGTCCTCATTTCATGTTGTAGAGGAAGAAGATTAATTTGGCTCTATAAAGAATTAACTAAGAGACAGCCCACATCCCTGTGCCTGGTCTTGCACTGTAGAATTTACAGCCAAGAAGAAAATGTATTTTTGAAAGGGCAACGGCTGGTCTCATCCCTCACCAATTGACACCCCATCTGTCAATGCCTTTTTTTCCCTTCCTGTTCTCTTCGCTTCGTGGTAATAGGAGACATGGCTCATGTTTGGTAATTGATAAGATTTCTTTGAGAGAAAAAAATAAAGCTTTCAACTCTCTTGGCCTAATTTTTCATTTGTTTTTTTTCATACAAACGCAGTATGAGTCCAACTTTCATGTGTGTATGTCTTTACATAAGCCAGGCTCACATCCCTTCATCACAGTGGTGGTTCACAGACTTTTGAATGCAACAAATTTACTTGAAATACTCATTTAAAATGCCAGTTCTAAGCTTTCCGCATGAAGATTTTGGGGTTCAAAGGCTTTTGGTGGATAATGGTCAATGTACCACACTTTGTGTAACAGGGCCCAAATATGATATACCTAGGCTAGTACACTGTGATAGGCCAAGTAAGGCAATAAGAATGTAGCTCTTGATTGGCAAATTTAACTTAATTGTAAGTAAATTATAGCATTTTATATCAAAACAAATATAAGGTATTAGTACAAATTTTTAAGACAACTACCCACGGAAGTTTTGTGTTTTCTGTGGGTGCTATGTGATACCACAAAGGCTGTCACTTGATTTTGTTACAAGATGGGGATGTGCACTTGCTCGTTGAATTGCCAGCAGTTTGCAGGTTTGACGTTTGTGTTGGGGCAGGGGTTTTGAGCAAAGGAATGACCCGGGTTTACCTATTGAGTTATGCAGTGCTATCAGAAGCATTGTTGGTAGTTTTTATGTTATCTTTTTTATTTTGCATCATGTATTCTAAAGTATACTTCACAGCTGTATATTTTCATCCTGCTCTCTAAGAGAATAGTATTCTCTGGGGCTTCCTTTCCAGGTCTTAAGGAAACTTTAAAATATGCACAAAAGCAACTAGTATAGAATTAATACCAGTTGATAGCAGTTTGGGAGAGTGGTGGCACTTAGGAAAGTGATTTGTGTGGCCTGTAGGTGACTGGAAACACCTTGGCTCTGCTGGATGAGGGGGTAATATCTGGGCCTTTGGTGTAGAGTAGACTATTACTTTAATATCAAAAAACAAAAATATTCCGCTGAACAGAGGCTCCAAAGTACAACCAGGTTTTGAAAATCTTGTTATCTTGTCCTCCGATCGCGGCATCCTCATTTCCTCCAGGTGCTAAGCAATGCTTACAAGATCAGTGATAGTGAATTTGCCTTAATACTAGCGTCTTTCTGGTGTATGCGTAAATTTCTTTTTGCAGAGGGTGTAGGAAATGCAGTACCAGGGTCCACCCATCATCCTTCAGTTTCATTGTACACTTAACCAATATTAGTTAACATTCACAGAGCATTTATTATGCGCTCTATATGCAGTATCTCTTCATTCTTTGGACAATTCTGTGAGGTAGGCAACCATTTCTACATCTCAGATGAGAATGTAAAGAGCCAGAGAAGCTAAATAGTTGGAGCCCACCTAGGCTAAACCCCAGTGGTACTCGGCATGACAGCAAACTAGGGCATTCCTTGCCCTCTTTCCCACTGCTTCCCGCCAGCGCAAGCTAGGAGTAGAGCGCAGTTCCAGAGAGCAGAGAAATACCTGGGGAGCTTGTTAAGCTGCCGGGCCCGGGCTCCACCCCCAGGGAATCCGCACCACTAGGAAACACCCAAAGTGATAATCATATAGATGGGGGAAACACTGCGTTAGAGCAAATTAACCTCTTCCCCGAACGCTGATGCGCTGCGAGGACCGGGCGGGTCACAGCCGCTCGCCACACCCCCGGAGACGCAGAGCGCGGGCAGATGCTGCCCCCTGGCAACCAGGCAGGCGCAGCGAGACCCGCGTCGCGGCTGCGCAGTGCCGCCCTCTGGCGGCCCCCTCTCCTTCCCATCGGCCTCAGCTTGCGGGCCTTTCAAACATGGAGGAGCGGGAGAGGGGGGCGAGGTCGGCTCGCGCCGGCAGCCCTGCGCGCCCGCCCAGCCCGAGGCTGGATGTCAGCTCTGACAGCTTCGACCCACTGCTGGCCCTGTACGCGCCTCGCCTGCCTCCCATCCCCTACCCCAACGCGCCCTGCTTCAACAACCTGGCCGAGTACGAGAGCTTCCTCAGGACCGGGTGCCGGGGCGGCGGGCGCGGACGGGCGCGGGGCGCGGCCGCGGGCTCTGGGGACCCCGCCACCGCCGCCGCCGGGCCCTTGGGCAGGACCCGCCGCCGCCTGGACGTCCCCGCCCCGGACCCCGAGCGCATCCAGCGCCTCCGCCGCCTCATGGTGGCCAAGGAGGAAGGGGACGGGGCCGCCGGGGCGCGGCGGCGGGGTCCGGGTCGGAGCAGGAAGGCGCCGCGCAACGTGCTCACGAGAATGCCCTGTGAGTCCGGCGGGCGGGGCTGGGGCCGGGCCAGCTGTCGAGAAGGCGGCGGCCCTGGAGGCGTTTGCGGGGTGATAGCGGCTTGGTGCGGGTCTATGTGTATCGGGGGAGGGTCTTGGTAAAGGTTGAAGAGATAATCAGCGACTGTGGGGAGGGTCAGCTTGAGGAGTGAAGAAGGGTCTGTCTGAGCTGCGGGGGAAGAGTGGTAAGGCTGTGGAGGTAATAAATAGCCGTGGGGAGTGTCTGCTTGGATAACGTGAGTAAAGGTGATGGGGTCCACGGAACTGCCTACAGAGGTGATGAGGAGCCTGCAGAAAGGATCTGCAGGAGTGATGGGGGGTCCGGAGAGGTGGTGGGCCTGGAAACGGGACCTCACAGGTAGGGTTTGCAGAGGTGTTGAGGTCTTGGGACCACGCACGGTGCGGGGAGGGAGGGCATAGCCAATATTAGGGGTGGGAGAGTGCTTGGTCATTGAGATTTGGGGATGTTGGGATGCAGTGTGAGGAAATCTGTTCAGGTAGCACAGGAGACATGATCCCACAACCCCTGCACGTTAAGTGACAGCTCGTTCTCAGTGCTGTAAGCAGGAGAAGGGCTGCAGGGTGTTGATATACCTATGTTCACATTAGCAAGTCACAAGTCCTGGAATGCAGTAGGCACAAAATACCAGTGAAGCACAGACGCTATTTTACGGCCACTCTGCCAGGCTGAGTGCAGGACTGTGTCTGTCAGGCTCATACTACCATATGCACAGGTTATTTCATGTTCTGAAGGTGTAAATGGCACAAGGGAATTTCTTGCAGCCTCCTAACAGATCCTTAGAGTAAAGCTGTAAACAGCAGAAGTTGCTAATGTGTGTTAGGTCTTGTATAAATGGAATAAAAACAGCCCAGGGTTATATCTTTGTCATCTGGCAAGCAGTTCTGACATCTGCCCCATGGACACAATGACCTACTTAGCCATTCAGAGCATCTGTATCCTGATAGCTAAATCTTGGCATTATTAAATCACTGCCTTTGGAATGGAGGGTTGTGCTAAGCAAAGGAATATTTTGTTTCATTTCTAGAAATGTGTTTGTTAAGAGAGAAACATCCTGAAAGGCTGAGTGCTGTTAGGGGTGGCTTTGTCGGATGATTTACTATGCTGGAGAATCCCTGCCTGAGCTAGGGTTTATTCCAGTTTGCTTGCCCAGCAGTGGCACAAAGATAGATTATGCATGTTCCTAAATTAAGAGCAGTTTGGGGGACCTTATTTTGCCCATACTTTTTGCCACTATCAGATCTTTGAAATGCACTCCAAGTCTCAGATTGTAACATTTATTTCCATTTTGCCAATCATTGCTTTGCTTCCAAGATTTTCAAGAGAAAAGAAATATTTCTATGTGGTGGGTGGTTTTGCCTTTACCTGTGGAGCGCTTTGCTATATTATTGGTATGAAAGTGTGTGAAAGCCAACTTTATTGACTTCCCATGATAAATATATGCCTGGAATCAAAGTCTCAGAATGTGCCCTCGGCACTGAAAATTTTAATCCCACCACTGGAAACACTTGGGTGTACATGGTAAAGATGAGTAGATAGCACAAAGAGTTGATGACCTTCAGAAAGCGAAAAAAGTACAGAAGCGTGGGTGAGGATTAGATTTTTTCAAGAAGTAGTTCATGTATGAGGTCAGCTTTAGGTCTTGAAGTTAAGGAAGGGCATGGTTGAAGATAACAGCAATTATTTTAAAATCAGACTATTGAGGTATAATTTACACATAGCAAATTTCACTCTTTTAAAGTGAATTTTGACAAGTGTATGGTCGTGAAATCACCACCACAATCAAGATACAGAGCAAATCCGCACCAGAAAGTTTCCTCATGCCCCTTTGTAAGTCAGGTGGTAACTTTATTGTTGTTAATTATAGCTGCTATTATTGAGCCAGTATGTGCTATACACAGTGTTAAGCCCTTTAGATGCATTGCATCTCATTTTACCCTTGGATCCACTTTTATAGATGAGGAAACTGACACTCATTGAGTTCAACTTCTTGCCCAGCATCACGTAACTAGTCAGTTTGCCGCTCATCCTGGGTTGTCCCAGTCCAGGGGCTATATGCTTAACCATTATGCTAGTCTCAGGGGAGGAAGAATACATTCTAATGTTTCCTTCCTTGCTTTTTTTTTTTTTTTGGTGGGTGGAAGGTGCTGCATATGTGGTTTGTGTCCAGATCAATGAGAACTGAATTTGGGTCCAGAAAGGGATTGGTAGCCAGAATGTTTTGAAGACCAAAGAGTTTTTCTTTGACTTTGTTATGAGAGAGAGTGGGAACCATGGTGTATATTCTTAAGCAAAAGGCTTTGTAGGGCAAATGTTTCTGATTGCTGAGTTTCTAGTAGTAAAATGTGTTTGGGGAGGTAGAGTAGAGCACAGGCTCAGGGGCTTGACTGCCTAGGTTTGAATACTTGCTCCTCCACTTTCCAACTGTTTTACTTTAAGCAAGTTAATTAAACTCTTTGGGGCCTCAGTTTCCTCATAAGTGAAGTGAGGACAATAATAGAATCTAGTTGTGAAGTTTAAATTAGTTAACACATTTAAAGGTTTACAATTGTAATGTGGTCTAGCATGTAGGGAAATACTCAGTGAGTGTTAAATTTTTATTGTTGTAGATTGCTGTTGTGGTTATTATTAGTTTTAGACTCTCATAATTAAAAGCCCCAGGTCAGAATGCATATAACCTGCCAGTATTGACTGTTGGCTCAGCTGTTTACTAGGTAAGTAACTTTGAGGAAATTATTTAAACCTGTTTGAGTTGTGAGGATTAAATAATGTGTATAAAGTTAAACTTACCATAGGGCCTGGCCCATACTGAGGGCTCAGTAATTGGTGATAATGTTGGTGACAGTGATGATGATGCTGTTGCTGATGTGAAGGAGGGGAGCTAGGAGACTCTTGAAGTGAACCAGTCATCTGATGGACCCTGGACTGTATTGTTAGTTGTGGAAAGAGAAAAGAAAGGGCAGGTCTTAGTTATTGAGAATCTATTGTTTGGACTTAGTATTGGCTACAAGCAGGGAAAAATAAGAGTGGGGTTAAAAATGACCTGGATTTGGAAGTGTGTGGCCCAAGAGTAATGGCAATGGAGAGCGGGATTTGGAAGAATAACTTTTTCAAAGATAAGGCATATGTGTATGTGATATATATGTGTGTGTGTGTATCTATCTATCTATATATATAGAAGCCTGGTTCATATCCATTTGGAGTTTGTCACAGACACTGCTGCGAAGAGATTCAGACTGTGCCTTCTGATTCAGAATGTGAAGTTCATTTTTGTCTTGGCGTTTTGCTCTGATAGGTGGTGCTAGTGTTGTATTTTTGATCACATAAGGAGAGAAATACTTCCTGGAATTACACCTTATTAAATCTTTGGAAGAAAAAAAATCAAAAGAAAAGCACACATGTGAGGGTGGAAAACCTGAGTTTGCCATTTAATTAGAATAAGAGACAGTTGTTAAGATACATGCCTGTCCTTCCTCTCTGATTTAGGGGTGCATGGGGAGAAATGGTGCCCCTGTTTTCTTTCAAGTTAGAAAAAGAGTGGTCTTTCCACCCTTTGTGGAACAGATACATGTATGGTGAGAAAGGGGAGTGAATGTGTATAGGTAAACGGAATAATCCAGGCATTGTGATCAGTTTCTAAGAAATTGAACTATAAAGGCTTATTCCTTACATGACTCTAGAAGTTAACTAGTCTAACCTCATTTTATGAACGAGGAAATTTGGGCTTATAGAGAAAAAGTTGTTTGCCAAGTTCATACAACTAGTTATAATGACCTAAAAGTTGTTTACAGTGCTTGATTTGACACTGTCTATAACACATATCCAGATATATGTACATACATCCTTATATGTCATAGGTTCAAAGAATTTTAAAAGATGGCTAGAGGAGGGATAGGTGATGACGATCAGACCAAGGTTCTCATGTTCCTTTCCAAGACCACTGTTTCTGTCACTCTGCCTCCAACTGTGCCTTCTTGCTGAACCCTCAATCTGAGGGTGCTAAGTCTCTTAATCCAAGCATATCTTCTTGTGTTAATTTATCACTGCCATCATTTATAAGCCAATCTATGAGTGAGGGGTAAGGAGGTTAAGAGTAACCACCTTAGTTATCCAAGTTGAAGTGCAAGACTTTTGTTCTCTTTTATGCCACTAGAAACAAAACAGAGATTTTTTGTTTGTTTACTGTCAATGACAATAACTTCCAAAGAATTGTGCCTTGCAAACTTGGGGGGAAGAATGAGACTGTGTATGTGTGAGTGTGAATGTGACTGTGAGAGAGAGAGTGTGTGTGTGTGCACGCGTGTGCTCACGCAGTTTTCTTTAGGGAGATTTTATGTAGTATAGCCAGCATATTTTGAAGGCTAAGTTAACATGAAATAATAAAAATAAAATTCAGCCTTGCTCCCAACCTCTGAAAATAAGAGTCCATCATAGTAAAAGCTGCAGTTTATAATCCCAGCATTCCTCCCATGAGTTGTCATACTGCTCTTTTTGTATGATGCTTATCAGCAATGTCATAAGAGTCAGATGCTCAGCAGGTGCCTTTATACCAGCAAGGCTTGGAATACAACCAGGCCTCTTCCTCCTAGTGTAAAGATGATATACACTGAAACACTAGTGGCCCCAGAGAGCTTGTGCATGAAGTAGCTCAGACTTGAGAGGCCGAAAGGCCATTATTTCTTAGACGATTGCATGTGTTTCAGGGCAAATGAGTTACATGGTTCATTTCCTTTAAACCTGTGACGAGGGTTTTTGTTCTTTGGAAGGCTCAAGCTGGATATGTGGTTCATGAGCTTTATCCTGAAAAAGGTTGTCTTAACAGGGCACAGAACTGAGAAGAATCTAGCTGCTGATGCACACATTTAATGTAGTATTTCTTTTTTTCCCAAAAAAGTTTTAAAATGATGGTGCCTCTTAGAATCAGTGACATCATAGAAATAGGGTAGAGAGGTAGTGAAACATTTGGATGGTAGCCATACAGCTCGTTTATCCACGTTCCAGGGAATCTTGTTTCGATTCAGTGTGCATTGCCTACGCTAGCCATTTTGCCCACTGGGCCTTCCTGCTCCTGTGGTGTGGCTGACACTACACCGTGTTGCCTTGTGTTGCTGGAGATGGTTGGGTGGTCTTGGTTGTTAATTCTGGGAATGAGAGCAGGTGTTCATGCTGTGCTGACTGTTCTTCTTGTTTCAGTGCACGAAGGCAGCCCTCTGGGTGAACTCCATCGTTGTATCCGGGAGGGGGTGAAGGTGAATGTTCACATCCGCACTTTCAAGGGACTTCGGGGCGTCTGTACGGGCTTCCTTGTTGCATTTGACAAGTTCTGGAATATGGTAATTAAACCTTTCTCAAGGGGCTGGAGAACCTTCTAGGGATTAAATTTTTCATATATCTCAAGGACCTTATTCAGCAAAACCTCCAGAATAACTTCCCAGAGGAGCTAGAATCTTTGCACTCTCTTGGGCAATAACAAAAAAGTTCTTTTTATTGCTTTTCCCAAAGGCAGAGGCTTCCACCTGGAGTGATTTTGCCCATTCCTCCTTCCCAGGGACATTTGGCAATGTCATTTGTTTTGATTGTCACGACTGTGGGATGGGGTACTACTGGCATCTAGTGGGTAGAGGCCAGGGCTGCTGCTGCTGCACATCCAACAGTACACAAAACAACCCCCCCCCCCACCGCCCTGCCCAACAACAAAGAATTATCTGGTCTAAAATGTTATTAGTGCCAGGGTTGAGAAATCTAGCCTTAAGGAATAATTACTTATTTCATCTTTTAGTAATTTTATGTTGATTTCCTACCAACTATTTTTCATTCATTTAAAAATATTTGCTGACTTCCTACTTTGGCTGGGCACAGTGCTAGGTACAGAAATTTCAGAAAGGAACTTTTACTCTACAGCTTTCGGAAAGACAGATGTGGATAGAGGGGAAGCAGACATATTAATAAGCCAGACACTTTGCATAGTGTTTCCTTGTGAAGGAGTGTACCACGTGCCCTCAGTCTTCTAGAGGCTTACTGTCTATTTACTAAACATTTGTAGGAGAGAAGGGATATATTATAGCACAACTATGATAGGAGGCAGTTAAAATAACTTTGATAATAATACTAGTTGCTAATACTTATTAAGCCCGTGCTATGTGCCAGATACTGTACTAAGGGCTTTATATATAATATCTCAATGAATGAGTTGTGGGTCTGTCACTGTTTTATTTCACAAATGAAGCAATTGAGGCTAGCGATTTCGGAAGATGGGTCCCAGATCACACTGTTAGTAAGTGAAAGGACCATGACTTTATCCTTTCTGGCTTCGGAGACCATGTTTTAAGCTGTATGGAATCAGAAAACCTGGATTTGAATCCTAGCTTCACCATTTGGTAGCTGTGTGACTCTAGGCCAAGTAATTTCTCTGAGCCTCAGTTTTCTCATCTCTAAAGTGTAGGGAAAATATTTTATTATAATTTTACCTTTGAAGGAAAAGATTTAAAAGAATATATTTGATAACAGTGGTGGTAATCATAATACTGTCAGCTTATATTTGTAGGGTGATTCACACTTTTCAAAGTAATTTCTCATACCTGATCTGATTTGACCCTAATAGCTCTCCTGTGAGGTTGATCTCTCCACAACAAGAATTCACCAGCAATTCTATGCGTTACCCTGGTTAATCTCTATTAATTGCTGTCATAAGACATACAGACTGAAAAGGGAAAAGCAGCAGTAGTGTTTCTTAACGTGTGGTCTGAGGCTGTCCTGCATCAGAATCATGGGGTTTTTGGTTCAAGTAGAAAGTTCCTGGGCTTCATCCCAGGATGAAGAATCTCTAGGAGGATAGCCTTAGATTTGTATTTTAATAAACTTCCTAGATATTCATGCTCCCTGAAATTTATGAACCTCTACCCTGCGTTGGTAAAGTCACCTTACCATAGGGGAAACCCATCTTACATGGTCATAGCCGCTTGGAATTCCTATTCAGAGGGTGCCACGTATAACCATTTGTTTCTGCCCAAGAGCTGAGTCACCTGTTAAGGTTAGTTCTGCTATAATTAGATGTTATTCTGCCTTTTAAATTTTTTCCTGAAAGCTATAAAAATAATATTTGAATGCTACCTTATTTTCCCCACTTTGGTCTGTTTTTCTCTAGGCACTTACTGATGTGGATGAGACCTACCGAAAACCTGTTCTAGGCAAAGCATATGAACGGGATTCTTCATTGACTCTCACTAGGGTAGGCAGTTTCCCCTGACTTTCTGAGTACCCAACATGCTTTCAAGCTTAGGAATTAAGATCACTGAGCCCAGGGACCAGGGTTTCCAAGTGGAAAAGCCCTATTGCTATCAACCAGGTATGCCTGGACCACGGTCTTCATTAGTCTCTTCCCATGCATCCAGCGAATCAAAAATGAGTCTGTGCTTCTTACGTGCATATTGTTTGAACAACAAGTTACCTCTTATAAGGTTTAAAAGTCTTTCAGTTTTATACCATAGAAAAAGTGGGTGCCTTTTCTCTTGACATATTTATTGATTTATCTGAGTTACGGCTAGAAATAGAAAATTCGTTACTAACTTTTTTTTTTTTTTGCGGTACATGGGCCTCTCACTGCCGTGGCCTCTCCTGCTGTGGAGCACAGGCTCCAGACGCGCAGGCTCAGCGGCCATGGCTCACGGGCCCAGCCGCTCCGCAGCATGTGGGATCTTTCCGGACCGGGGCACGAAACCGTGTCCCCTGCATTGGCAGGTGGACTGTCAACCACTGCGCCACCAGGGAAGCCCACTAAATTTTTAAAAATTGCAAAGCAAGCAGTCCACAGAGCATGATAAAGGAATCTAGTCTGTCTTCTACATATTGGAAGAGGGATGTTGTAAGCTAAAGGGAAGGCTAATACTTGTCATTGCTTTCCTTATAGCTCTTTGATCGACTAAAACTGCAGGATTCCTCCAAGAAGGAAACAGATTCCAAGTCTGCAGTTGAAGACTCCACTCTGTCCAGATACTCCCAGACATCCACCTGGAAGGTGGCTTCAGTGTGGGGACGAGGAGACACTGACCGGGGTTCACGCAAGCGTTCCCGCTCCGTCCCTTCTTCCCTGCAGGCATCGGCAAGGGAGGAGTCCAGGTCAGAGCTGTCAGGGAGGACTACACAGACAGAAGGGTCGAGTGCGGGAGGTACCTTTTCCAGGGCCACCACCCTTTCCAGGGGCCAGCCCCGTAAGAAAAAGCGAAAGCCCAAAGTGGATTACCAGCAGGTATTCACTCGACACATAAATCAGATTTTCATTCGAGGCGAGAATGTCCTGCTGGTTCATCTTGCACAGTGACCAGCTCGGCCTCACTTGAGCTTTGGTTTTTCGAAATAAGATGCATGAATCGCTGCTATGCTATATCCTAGTATCCCAGTGAAGCTATGAGTTGGAATGATTCCCTCTGGTCTGCCATGTGCAGAGCATAGAGCCAGGCTCGGGCCTTCTGGGAGATGAGGTCCCTGAAGGGGAAATAGGCCTTGAGAGGGTGGGTGGGTGTGTGCATTAATATCAAGGCAAAAGCTGTACAGAGGTACATGCATCTTATTTGGTATCGTGGTCTACTTCAGACACTCAAACCAAATACTAGATTTGAATTAGGGAGCATGGTATGAATTGAATTCACTCCACAGACACTATAGCACGGTGAAGAAAAAAAACACCTCAAAAAGAATGATCTCGTTTCTAAAAGCTAGTGCCCTGAGTACTCATAAATTTGTTTCTAAGAGTAGCAGTATAAATCACCCTGAGCCCTGAACCCACATCTTGTAAATGACCTTTGAATTTTGCTCTACACCATTCTCTCTTGATCAAGAAATGTAATTTGTTATCTTTTAATATCTATAAGATATAAGAAGCCCACCAGTTTATGTAAGAGTGAAATTTGGGTAGGTGGTATGCTCAAAGCATCTAGCAATGAATGCTGTGTTTTTATGCCTCTCCACTTTATGGAAAAAAATATGGGACCTCGTTGTTGGTCTTCCTCTTGCCAGAGATAGCTTCTGCAGATGGTGTACCAGATGGGACTATAAGATGCTCTTGTCCTTCTCTTTCACTTCTGTGGCATGGTGCTAGTGCATGTACCCTGTGTATTGCCCCTCTGTATATAGTGTGACCTGTCCTGTGAGCTTTATGTCAGGAGACTGTGACCTTCATGTCTGGCTTCAAAGAGTTCTGCGTGGACTCAATAATACACACTCATCATGTGGCCGAGAGTACTCTTTCCAGGCAGGGCTGGCCCCTGTCTAGAGTATCTTTTAGGATGGTTTCCATGAAACAGGGGTGGAGTTTTATTCCCTTGTTTCAGACCAAAGAGGTTCTCACAAAGTACAGCGGTGGTGTCTGTAAGGGACACTTTACTCAGCCTGGCTTGAGTAACAGGAACACTAGACCACCTGCTACTACTTCTACTTGAACCATATGCTTTTCCAATCACCAGTGCAAAATAGGCTATATCTTGACACAGACTGTTAGGCAATGTTGACCTTTTGTTTTGTTAGTTTATACATTATTTGGTTTTATTTTAGATAACTTAGGTTCAAAGTGAGAATGATAAATAGCTAACTAGTTAAAACGTTTGAAAAGAAAAACTTCCTCTGCTGTATTTGTCGTGTTACTTAAATAAGCCTTCTGAGAAGCTGGTGAATCAAGTTCAAGGAGCTGGGACTCTGGCTCATCATGTAGTGAGAGGAGAGCAGACTAACCCCTCTGTGCCTCAGTTTTTTCCCACCAGACACCTACCTCACAGGGGCACTGAGTAAAAGAATTTGGGGAAGGCATTTTAAAGTCTTTTAACACGTGTAAGTGCCATGAGTGATTTTTACTCACCCTGTTTCATAGCTTGGTAAAAGTTCAGTGTTTCATGAGCAAGGTAGGTGCTATATAATATCAGAGAGTAATCTCCATAGGTGTCACAGTTATGATCTTGTTATCAAAAAGCAGTGATATCTTCAGGAACTGTTTTCCATATTCCGTTCCTTCCTCCTAAGGGACAATGGAAGTGTTCAGAAGAGTATTTTCAGTAAAGGAAGAGGGGCATTTCGTTGCTGCCCGCCCCCCCCCCCGTATCCCAGCCCCCACCCTCTGCTGGTCAGGATGAGAGGGAATTCCACTGCACTTTCTGAGGGGTTTATATGACAGCACCGAAGGAAGGATGCGCACCTAAAAACAACGCATCCCCAAAGAGGCATCTGTGGAAGTTGTTTTGTTTTGTTTATTTGATTTTGTTTCAAAATGCATTTTAAATATACTCTTTAGAGCCAGATTAGGTGCACTAAACATTTAGAGAAGTTCTAGGTTACAAACGCTCGTGAACAATTATCTTTGGAATCTGCCAGTCTAAATCTCTTCTAAACAGTATGGCTAAAATCTCAGTTCCCCAATTAGTAGTTGTCTTGTTTAATCATCAGGCACCCCTGCCTCTACCTCTTTACCAGTCCTCCCTGTTTGGCAGTCGCCATCTGTCTGTCCTCTTGTCCCTCAGCTAGAAGGTGTAATGGTTACTAGATTTTCCCAATAAAGTGGAAATTTGGAATCAAAAGGAATATAATCAGTTTCCATTCATTGTAGTGCCTGATTAAATCTAACCTGATTTATTTTAAACACATGCTCGTTTTCTAGTTTGCATTTAATTTTCATGTATCCATATAAGGATTGATTTACTGCTTTTCTGCCCAAGTTACTAATTCTGGATCTGAAAATTATTTTAAAACTGTGTGTCGGGCTTCCCTGGTGGCGCAGTGGTTGAGAGTCCGCCTGCCGATGCAGGGGACACAGGTTCGTGCTCTGGTCCGGGAAGATCCCACATGCCGCGGAGCGGCTGGGCCCGTGAGCCATGGCCGCTGAGCCTGCGCGTCCGGAGCCTGTGCTCCGCAACAGGAGTGGCCACAGCAGTGAGAGGCCCGCGTACCGCAAAAAAACAAAAAAAACAAAACTGTGTGTCATCTGTCTTATGTGCCCATATACCCCCATTTATTTGTTTGGTTTGGACAGTGATTCTGGAATGAGTATTATCTAGTAAATGTGCTGTTGTGTACAAAACATGATAACCATATTTTTAGAGAAGTAATTTTTTTTGATTATTGCTTTTTCTTTATTATGGGAGAAATTGTTCAAAAGGAATGAAAAATATGTCCTAAAAATGTATATGCTGCTCAAAAATGTGGTCATCTAGGACATTTAAATAAGTTGCTATGGAAATAGCTGAAGTCTTCCTCAGAAGGCAAGAAAAGAAAAGGGGAAAGTAAAAGCCAGAATGGTAGATTTCTGGAGGCCCCCCATCAACTCGTCGAGGGGGTCCTAAGCAGCCAAAACACAGCAAAACTGGCTTCTGGTATTCTCTAGGGATTTGGGCTTGAGACACTCGTACTTATTTTTGAACATTCAACTTTGATTCTTCAAAGTAATCTCTAGACATGGCAGTGTGTTTTCAGGGCAGTTCACAGGGCAGACCTGTACACTTGTTGAGGTCTTCTCAGGAGTATCCAGCTTTGTTAGGAAGTAACAAGGGATCGAGAAATGGAAGGTGTGGCTGCACCCCCAGAACGATTTCATGAGCCATTCTTTGTACACAGAGATGGTTCTACTGCTTCACCACTAGGAGAGACTGTACTTTTGGTTGTTTGTGCTAGTATTTGGGAAGTATTTCTGCTTCCTCTGAGAGACCATTTACAACAGGTGGGCCGTTTGTGCGATGGTTAGCTGGAGTTATCAGTGTCTAAGGCAGGTGGCCTTGGACTGGTTGGTTCCTTGCTCTCCGTGCATGGTGCATGTCAAGTCAGAAAGCCTAGAAACCATTAGCGTTAAAGTCTAGGTGCGTAGAATCCTTGCTAGAGTCGTTAGCGAATGAAGAAGGCCTTTACCTATCCTCATGGTGAAATAGTCCAGGAGTACTTTTCGAGATTGTCAGGCCATGAGCTATGAGCTGCCCTTCATCCTCAGAAGGCTTACAGAAACCTAGGTGTACTGCTTCTATCCCTTGAGAAAAAATGGAAACCTAACTTGATGTAGAGTGGCTATTTGTATTTCTGTTTGTACTGTTTCCATAGCAGCTGACATGGGCAAAACCATGAAATAGAATCTGTTCTGTAAATTACTTCTTTAAGTTTCTCTTAATTTTGCCTTTATGAAAAAATTAAAATTATTCAAAGACAGCTAGCTGTCACTGGTGCTGCCCCAAAGCTTTCTAAGCCTTTGTGTATTTTTTATGAAAGAAATGGTTGCTGAGGGAAGGTAAAGATTCACCTAAGAGTATCGTGGTATAAATGTAATGGTTTCCAGATGTTTTAATTTTCCTTTTCCTGTGCCAGATATAGAATGCAGTCGACCCCTTTTCAGTAGCTTCTGTTCATCAGCCTGTGTTCTTCTGGGCAATAACTCCCAGAAGGCTTTTCTTAGTGATTGTAAAGAAGGAAAATCCCATCTAGGCCTGTGTGGCAACGGTGAGTGGTCTGTCATGACTTTCTGGCAAATTGAGTTGATGGATTTAAGATAAGCCTTTGGGGTTCCTGCCACAGTTTTCTGGGCTCTGAGGAAGGGTTGGGCCTCCTTTACTGTCGGTGTTTCGAGTATTTTTCACATGTTTGTAAGTTCTTTTGCACTCCTCTAATAAAAATGAAAGCTCTCTGTCAAGAAATGGCTTTGGATGGTTTGGAGATCTGGGGGAGGGGGTGTGTGTGGAAGAAGTACACCCGAGACCTTCAGTTGGTCTTATTTATTTAGAATAAAGAGTAGTTTGATAAGCTACCAGAGTTAGTGCTTCTTTAAAAACATTCTCTGAAGAGATAGGAACTGTCCCTCAGGAAAGCCGTAAAAGCTGTTCCGAATACACTGCAATTGATTTTCATTTTTAGTCCTTCCAAGCAAATGTCTGATGTTATGTTTTTAGAGCTGTCGGTGGGGGGGGGATGTGTTTTAAAAAAATTTAGGGGTGATTGAAACAATGATTGTCTGGCTGAATTATGTGTGAGCTAAGTTCTAGGGCAGCAGTCCGGTTCTTGTTCTGTTGTCCTGACAGCAAAGCAGATAGTAAGCAGTGTCTTGAAAAGTGATTTGCTTATTTCATACTGACATCTAAAGGCATTAGCCTTCTGTTTGGCAACCCTGGGGATACCCCTCTGCACCGTGACTTATTAAGGTTTTTTAGACAAGGCTAAACCTGGATGACTCTCTGTATTTATAGTTTCACTGTTCATATACCAGCTGCTAAAAGAAAAAACATGACTTTTATTCTTGTCTTGAAATTACTCCTCATTGTTAAATTCACCTAAACCCTTCCTCCCAGGAAGGGTTTAGGTGGGTTGCTGCTAGTAACGTCAGCTTGCAGTGTTCTTCTGCTTTAGGTATTTGTCATATGGGAGTCTGGAAACTGTAATAAATATGATTAATACAATATACTGGCTGCTTTGTGTCTGCTGATTGGAGAGGGGTGGGTGCAGAGAAGGAGGCAGAGGAGTCTGTTACCAAGGGAAGACACTGATCTAGAAAGCTGAAACATCTCAGGCTTTCTGCAGTCTTATTGTTGTAACCTTGTGCCTTCTCTTTACCAGAGCTCACACACCTACATCACTATCCTTGAGCTTGCTTTGTTGTTCCAAGTTTATTTGAAGTTCACGCTTAGAAAAGGAAATTGGCCCACGTTGTGAATTATCTCCTCTAAGCCCCAAGCAGTGGTAATTGCTCTGTGAATTTATTCTACCTAATAGCTCACTGGCATTAATCCACTCTATTCACAACCTGCTGAGATCACCATTGACTCTGCTCACCTCGGAGGATTTTACTGCGTTTGATTCGTTGATCCTCATATGCTTCCAGGAATATCTGAATTTGCCACCAGCTCCTCTGTGCATGTACAGGAAATTGATCTGCAGAGATTTGCCACATTGATTACTTGATCTCCTCTGTGTGCTTCTAGCTCTGAGTCACCTGAGTAAGGTGGAGAAGCAAAAATGACGTTGATTCTTAGAGGGGGAAACCTCAAGTTAATTGTCAAGACCCGATTCCCTACTTTCAAAGAACACATTAAGTTGGGCGCAGCTGACATCAGGAAGTTTCTAACCACCACGGTGGAGGAAAGGGAGGCAAGACCCAGGTGCTCCAGTTCTGGCCCTTGCTTGTTTGTTTTATATCTCAAAGGCTTGTGATTAAATGAAAATGTCCTCATTAGTCAAAATAAAGTCAGAAGAGTCCGCTAGCTTGACATATAAAATGTACAGTGATGGTTAAACATTGGCAGGGAGTGGAGGCCAGTGGAATGAGATTCATCTTCTGTCACTTCTTTCCCTATGCTTCCTGGGTAGGGTGGCAAGGAAAAAACAAGTTCCTTTTTGCCCATCCCCATTCTCTTGTTGGACATAAGTGAAGCGCATTTCAGTCTGCTCAGTTACCACTAGGTGGCAGTGGTTTAAAGAGAACTGTTTAACTACAGACTCCCGGGGGGGATCTGAGTCTCCAGATCTCCAGGCACTGCTACAATTTATTGTTAAATGCTCACCAGTCTGGACTGAGATAATCAAGAAAAACAAACTATAGTCAACCCAAGTGGCAATATAAACATCTCTTACCACTACTGAATTTACATAATGTGAAGTTAAGGAAGCCTGACCGATGGCAATCAGCCAGCCAACGTGCCCGCGGAAGAGTGATGAAGAGAGAGACGGCCCGCTGTCCACTATGTTAGGGAGTCTGTTGCTGTTCTCACATTGTGGGCTCCTCATTTCTTCTCAGAATACTGTCCGCTCCGCCTGGCCTCTTCCCACTGGGTAGGAGATTACTCCAGGAAAACTGTCTTGATACCCTTATTTCTTAGCCGCTGTCTCGCTTTTGGAAACAATTCAGTTTCTTCCAGTGTTGATGCCTGAGAGCCCATTTATGAGAGAGGTTGCAGTTCTCTCACAATTCTGTGACCAGAATTAAGCCTCCACTCCAAGGCTGCAAGCAAGAAAAGTTTCTAATAGACACAGAAAAGTGTGTTGTTTTAGGCTGGGCACTGGGGGCAGGAGGGGTGGGTGGGCAGTGCTGGTAAGTCTTCTAAGCGCTTCACATCAAGGCCTTCAAAAGACCTTCCCCTCTCTATGTCAAGGAATAATTTCCCAGCAGCCTGTGGTGAAGAGGAATACAGTATGTGAAATAACTAGACGCTGGTCTTCAAATGAACAACTAAAAATAAGATGATAATAAGGAGTTTTATTTCATGCCTTTTTGGACCATGACAACTTGCATCACATTTCACTCAGTTGCGCTCCGTGAGGGGGCAGAGGACAGAGCATGCGATAAGAAGTACTGTCATTCTTGAGCATTAGAGCCCTGTGTGCCAAGTGTATTACACACATTGCCTTGTTGAGATACAGCCACTGTGAGGGGAAGATTTTATCCCCAGTATATATGTGAGGGAACTGAAACAGGTTAAATAACTTACCAACATCTCTCCTGCTAATAAATGTCAAATTTGGGACTCTGTCTCTATCTATTGATTAGATATCTATCTATCTGTTGATTGTTAGCCAGTTGCACCTTAAAAATATCAAATCTCTCAGGCATTGAGTAGGAAGCTTTGAGGACAAGCTGAGTCATCCCCTTAGACTAATCAGAAAACAGAGGGCTGAGTTAAACTAGGGCTTTTGTTTTGTGCCAAGTGTCTCTAGTTCCTTTTGCCCTGATCTTCGGCTGGAAGTGGATACTCACATGGGCCTTCATGGCTCCCAGAAAGGACTGTGGCAGTGGGCAGCCCCAGGGCAGTGGGCCAGCTGCGGCTCTGGTAAGAGTGGGTGCCAAGTGAGGGCCACTTGGTATTTCATTTCACCCACCAGTTAGTTTGGCCCTGGAAGGGGTATCAATCCAATAGTCTTGTTAAAAAAGCAGGGGGAGTGGCTAGTGGGCTTTCCCAGGTCTTCAGAATGCATATAGAAAGGCTGCCATCCCTTTCTTTCCAGTGTTCTCCAACACCTGGGAAGAATGCTTTCCCTAGGCCTTGCCTTCTTAATCTTATTATTCATCTTATTAAAAAAAAACTTTTCTAAAGGCTACACTGTGGATGTGCTAAAGCAACAGAAAAATAAAGATTACCTGAAGGCCTACAGTCTTTACCCTGAGACCTAAAAGGGGGCACAAGCAGAAAGGTTTGGCAAGCTGTCTGTCTGGTAATATTTCCCTTCTACTTGGTGATGTATTAATTTCCACAATATGGCAATCCTAGGAGGAGTGCCTATCTTAGATGCTTACTAGTGACTTCTGAGCCTCGGTTTCCTGATCTCTAAAATAGGGATAATACCACCTACCTTATAGGGTTGGTGACAGGAAGTGCTCAGCCCAGACAGCAAGCACTTACTGTCATTTATGCTATGATAAACTTGCTGTGTGATGCTCAGCTGCTTTCTTCACTTCCCTGTGCTTGCATTTCATGTCCTGAGGCCAGGCCTTTTTCTAACACACAGATGTTTGAAAGATTGTTCCCAGGCTTCCTGAGTTCTCCGTGCCGCCTCAGTTGGTTCTCCCTAGGTTAAAACTTCAGCATGTCATCAACTTCTTCACTGCTGGGAGAGCTGTGTGCTCCCCCAGGAATGACATTAGGCTCCACGGGACATTGATTAGTTGGGGTTACGAGAGGACCACAGGGCACTGGAATGGTAATTTCCTACATGGGACCCCAGTGACCCAGAGCGAGCTAGCTCAGCTGGTCTGAGCATGTGGCTAATGAGGGAAGGGTCATGGTTTCACTCCTGTGTGGGCCAATTAGTGTCACGTGGAAAAGCACGCTCCTGGGGCATCAGGCAGCAGCTTTACGTGTGTATGGCACTGGTCTCCAGGATGAATGTGTGGCCATCATCGCTATCAGAAACGCAACCCAAAGCCTACATCTTCCTTATTATTATTACCTAGCCCATGGTTTCCAAGACTTGGGTCATTTGCAGAGCATCTCCATGATTTTTGCCTTATCCCAAATAGACCACTGCATTTTTATTTATTTGATATGTTTTATACATTGACTCACTTTTTAGCTAACACTTAAAAAGAAGCTATGCATCACTACCATTAGTGCAAAATAGGGAAATTTGCCTTAAATTGAAAGTATACATGAAAATAAATAGGCAACTATTGAAATTAAAATGTTTATCTTCAGACTATAGGCAAAGACCTCCTGAGCCACAAGTGGTCAGTGTCCTCCTGTGTGTTATGAAATGCATGGATATAAGCTGCATGTGTTACGTAATACACACTATGTTCTGTAATAAAATGGTCACGTCAGCAAAAACAATATTCTAAAGCAGTTGCTTCCATGGGAGAAGTTGGAATGAGTGACTAGGGAGTTTCACACTTGAAGTGATGAAATTATTCTTGCAGGAATTTCAACACCAAAGATCTTTCTAATAGCCATAAACGTGTAGCTATAAAACCTATAGTCTGGGGTTTAATTTACATCCAGCTCTTTCTCAGAAGTCATGGCTTTTGTTCACACTCTCCATCGGCACTGTCATTAACACTGTGCTTCTTACACATCCTTATCATTATCGCCCATTTTATGATAAACAAAGCACAAACGTGCAAAGCAGATGTGTTGACCGCACATCTTTGTTCCCCTCCAGTCATGAGCCAATGCATGCTAATCTCCCCAGTTGGCCAGTTCCTTATGGAGATCAAGATATAACCGTTAGTGGTGTTGGTGATAAAAATGTATTCCTTAATTAATTGAACATGTTACATCCAATCCACTTATGAAAATGTGCACTGGAGGACAAATACACATAAAAAGACACACACAGAGACACACACGGGCCTCTTCAGTGTAGAGAGAGAGCCTGGCCATTTCCATTATTTGAGGCTTGCAATACATGAAAATAGTGAAGAAATGTCAAAGAGGCATAAATGTGGTGTATTTGTAAAATTCAGGCTGAATGACGTACAGCTTCCAATCCTCACTGTGTACCTGTGAGTGGGTGCATAGCCTCATTTGGAGGTAGAGCCACAGTCTGTATGTGAGGTGTTTGTGAATGTGAAGTCCAAAGAGTCCTCTCTCCCTGCTTCCAGGTCCAGAGATGAGCCCCAACCAGGAAAATTGTCTTATATAGGAATCTGGATTCAAATATACCATAAGGCAGAGTGTAACATTTTAGCGGTATGGAAACACGAAGTTGTCAGGGCCGTAGAAGTGTCAGCAGGTGAATAGCTTTTCCTTTTCTTTTCATGTTTCCCTTGCCTTGTGGGTTCTTGCTGCACAAGAACAGCCCACAAGAATAACTCCTGTTATTTCAGTGCTGCTTGGGTTATCCCACTTTTGTAGCTTTCTCATCCTTGGAAAGCCATGAATTAGTAACAAAAGGGCCAGACCATTTTATAAGTGCCAGAAGACTTACTCAGATTAGAAAATCAAAATGTTAAGAAGTGGGAATGCAGTTGTATCAGCTTTCTTCCCTTGTGTGTGGACCTGATGACTACTTTAACCACAAGAACTACTTTGAACGACTGTGTGCGCGTGCACACACACACGTTAAATATGACTCAAAAGTTGTAAAAAATTTGGAAGGGTGTCAGAAGAATTTTTACTTTTATTTATATCACTTGTGTGAACAAAATTTATTGTTAGTGATGACTATCAAGAATTTGAAGAGACCATGATTAGTAAGTATTGATTGGATTAAAAGTCTTCAGGAATTGCTATTTCAAGCATAAAATCTGATATTAAAAAACTATATTCATAAAAAACAAATTTTTCATTAAAAATTAAAGAGATTATTTTTTAGAAATTTTACACAAATTCAGTATTTAATATCTTCCCTAAATTTTGAATTTTATTTTCTTATAATTATATAATGAAGAGTAGTGAAGGCTTTTGCGAAGCCCCATATAGATGCCCGAGTCCCCTCGCATTTACCCCAGTGTGTGCTTTAATATTATAATTTTCTATGTGTGCTATGAAATGAAAAATGTTAGGAGCAGCAGTCTAGCCAGCAGCTTTCCCAAGGAGTCTGAAGCAAGTCATCTGCTTTTGCCCATTGGTGGCTATAGAGGATATTGGGATTTGACTTGATAAATCAAGGCATGACTGAAACAGGATTCAACCATGGTGAAAACTAATAGTACTTCATAAAGTTGTTGAAATAGTTACATGAGATGCTGCATGTGAAGTGCTCAGAATAATGCCTGGAACATAGGAAATACTCAGTGAATGGCAGTTACCATTACCTGGTACCTTGGATAACTAGTAAGTTGACAAATTCTGTTGATTCTGTGTCCACAATGCCTCAGCTCTGTTCTTTTTTTTTTTTTTTTGATAAATTTATTTATTTAGTTAGTTATTGGCTGCGTTGGGTCTTTGTTGCTGTGCGTGGGCTTTCTCTAGTAGCAGTGAGCGAGGGCTACTCTTTGTTGCGGTGCACGGGCTTGTCATTGTGTTGGCTTCTCTTTGTTGCAGAGCAAAGGCTCTAGGCACCCGGGCTGCAGTAGTGGTAGCACATGGGCTCAGTAGTTGTGGCTCACGGGCTCTAGAGCACAGGCTCAGTAGTTGTGGTGCATGGGCTTAGCTGCTCCGTGGCATGTGGGATCTTCCCAGACTAGGGCTCGAACCTGTGTCCCCTGCATTGGCAGGTGGATTCTTAACCACTGTGCCACCAGGGAAGCCCCTCAACTCCATTCTTGACTTTACTTTCCATTCGTCTTGTTCCACCCTACCATGCTTAGCATTTTATCACTGCTCACCTGACAGTTATATTCACCTCTTAATTTGTCTTTCAGCTTCCAGTATCTTCATTTTTGACTCCTCTGGTTCAGTTAAGATGCTTTAGGCAGCACGTAACAGAATATTCAACTTAAATTTATTCTTTCATATTTTAAGACATCCAAAGTTTCTAGAGTTGGTTCAGCAATTCAACAATATTAGGCCTCAGGCTTAGGGAGTATGTTTGTGTATGTATGTGTGTGGCTTTGTTCGTTTGTTTTGTCTTCCCCCTCATGGTGTCAGTATGGCTGCTATAGCTCCAAGTAGCACCACCACTCATGCTAACATCCAAAAGCATAGAGGAAAGGAGTGTTCTCCTTGTATATTTCCTTTTCCATTCTTCAGAAAGCCTCTTTCAGTTCCTCAGAACACATCTACCTTAAACCAATCATAGACAAAGGGCAATGGGATTACAACAATTGATTTGGACTTCTCATCATTTATCCCTGGGCCTTGGCCTACTTTCCCTGAGCATAGTACTAGTGCTATACCCAAATAGAACTGGGATTCTGATAGCCAGGAAAGAGTGATGGCTGTTGGGTAAACAACCAGCATTTCCAGCCAGTCCTTCCTACATACCACTGGCAGGTTCATCAGGGATTTCCTGCTTGATGAACAAGAGCTCACAGCCTGCTGGGTGAAGTCCCAGCCCCTTCACCTGGAATTAAGTGTTTGATCCCTAATCTAGCTGATGAGGTCAGATTTCACCAGCAAAATCCTGTACTTTTCCTTCATAGCTCCTTATTACCTTTTGTAATTATACATGAATTTAGGGAAGTTTATGACTAGTGTCTCTGCCCAACTAACTCCAGAATATAAACGCCATTAGGACCATGTCTGTTTTGCTCACCATTATACTCAAAACCTAACAATTCTTGGACAATTCATTCTTGAGTGAATGAATGTCTATACCTGTCAAAAGGGAGCAAGCAGCAATTTCAACAGTTAGATATTTAATCTGGCAGAAACAGGTTTCTATGCAGCTATCAACAGAAGTTGAAAGAATTTGGTACCTCAGCATCACCAACATTTTGTTAAAGGAATAATTGCCAAGCCCCATGTGCACGTGGGACCATTAGTAATTCTGTAGCTATGCAAATTAAAACAGTGATGTATGATTTATAGCTTTAATAACATTCTGAAGACTCTTAAATTTTAATCACCTGCAACATCCTTTTTCATATTCAATTACTTTATTAACTAATTAGGTCACTTGCTGAAAAAGCACATAAGGCTGGTGCTATTTTAATATCAGCTGAGCCTCACAAAATACCTTTGAAATGGTGCAAATGGTTTATTTATTTTAAACAGATCATTAAGATGCTATAATTAATAAACCAATTACTAAAAAAAGGCCAGATAGTGATAGATGCACAAGTACAATAGCAGTGTCCAATGGATTAGTCATTTTTATACACATACATCAAGGGTCAAAACTTAAATGAAAACCCACTGTAAAAAGTGCTTTCCTAAATAATTAATTTGTGCAATGACTGATAACCCTATCACAGCAAACCTGACTTGAGGCTTGTTCATTACGAAAACCTGTACTGTGTACTTTCATTTCATCCAATGACACTCACGATGGAAAACCCACAGCACACTAAGCTTGGTGTTCCTTGATTACTTATGAGGGGCTTAATTTGCAGACCAAGCTGGGCACTTCATGACTTATCAGTGTGTCAGAGTGAGCCAAGCCTCCCGGAGGAGAATCAGGAGGAGATACACGCAGGGTTGGCAGCATCCCTGCTTATTGATTTCTCAGCACCGTGTTAAGGTCTTCAAAGCAAACAGTGTGAACAAAGAAAGCTGAGGCCAAGGCTGTGGGGATTTTTCACCCAATATTCTCAAAGGAGACTGGATCGTAGCACTAAGCCTGCTTTTTTTTTTTTTTTTTTTTTTGCGGTACGCGGGCCTCTCACTGTTGTGGCCTCTCCCGTCGCGGAGCACAGGCCCCGGCCGCGCAGTGAGCCTGCTTTTGAGGGCACAGAGATGTTGGGACTATGGCTGAGGATGGGTAGGATGCAGCTCTGAGGCTTGGGGACAAATTTTATTTCTAGAATCAGGGTGAGGCAAGAGGAACCAGATTCTTTTGCTGGCCTGGGAAAGAATGTGGTCAAATCCTAGAGGCCAGGTAATTTTTCTGGCTAACAGCAGTATGATAATAAAACCATAATAACCACCATGTATTGAGTCCTTACTATCTACTTCCTAGAAACTGTTGGTTGCCCGTGTCATCTGTTGGATATTTCAGGGTATTTGTTGAGTCAACATTTATTAACTGAGCGCCTCCTGGGACCAGGCACTGTTCTGGGCACTGGAGATCTTGGAATGAACCGGACAGGCAAATCCCCCGCTCTCATGGTGTTTACATTCTATTAGAGAAGAGAAATAAAAATCATACATCACGAGAAAACAAAATATAAACAACCACTTTAGACAATGCAAAGTGCTAGGGCAAAAAGTCAACCAGGAGAATGGGAGAGTGTGATAACGGGTGACTGGGGCAGCTGTTTGTGACTGAGTCGTCAGGGGAGGCCTCTCTGAGGAAAGTAACATGGCAAATAGACAGGGGAGTCTTGAACAACTCAGAGTTTCCACCCGCCCAGCCACCCCATTTCACCAGTTGTTCAGTTCTTTTCTGCTTTGTGTCCTGTTCATGTTAGAGCAGGAGGGTGGCGACGGCAACCAGGGAGACAGACAGGGAGGCAGGGTGGGAGTGAGAGTGGAAGGTGAGAGAGACTGAAAGAAAATGGAGATGGTATCATTACGCTGCCATCATTAGCATTACTATTCTTTTGCAAGTGCGGGCTCTTTTTTGCAATCAGACCCCAATATGAACTTGTGTGCATTTTGTTGTTAGTGTGTGTACGTGAGAAACTGCAGAGAGAGCTATTTCTCTTCCCTTATGTCTTCCTGCCACTGTCATCCTCTGCAAGTGGTTACAGCTATGTTTTATGTATTTCCAATCTGTTTTAGTGCCTTCATGATGTGTTGATGAAACTTTAAAATATTCATAAATTTCCACATTGTCCCATGGATTCTAAGTTCTTTGGGAAAAGCGACCTAGCCCAAACAATAAATCTGATGTGTGTGCTCCTCAGATACGTGGAAAAAGTATCATCCTGCCTGGGTCCTTAAGAGAAAGCCTCAGAAAGGACCCCCATAATCTCTGTCAATTGTAAACTAAACAGTGGTCCAGTAAAGTGGAACCTTAGCTCGTGAACCATTGGGCCTTTTTTTTTTTTTTTAACACCCATGAAGAGCAGTATATACCCAACTCCCAACACCAGCTGAATTATCTCTGAGAGGTGTGTTGAGAACATAATATTTTAATGAGACAAGAAAAGGTTAAATATAAGCAGACTCTTATATTAATGAATAATTACTTTGGTGGGTGAAGTTCTGTCGGAGTCAAATGAATCTTTGTTCTTTCCGTCTTTACCAACCCAAGATGGATGCTAATCATGAATGTAAGTGAAAGGAGTGTACTAGTGACACTCTAGTATTAAGGAAGAGAGGCGCTGTGAGTTTTGCAGTGAACTTGGACAAGAAAAAGCCAGTTCTGTGTATCTTTCATGTCCTCGAAGGAGACTAGAAGCCATTTTCCAAGTCTTCATGAAAGTCTCTATTTTTCATTCTCATGGTTTTCTCTACCTACAACATGGTTCAAAATACATTATTCAATTTTTGTTCCATTAATCACTAGTATTGTAACAGCATTATAATCTGTAAATTGTCATTGCAAATGTCTATTTCTGCCATATTGAGTATTAAATAGATCTCTTCTAAGAAAATGAATTACTATAAGCCATTTTTATAGAAAAATTAATTCTGAGTTATAGATGAATACTAAGAAGATTTGGGAACCCAGTCCATTTGTGGCTTGGGTCTTCTTTCCTTTTTGAAATTTGGAACTGGAACAAGATGGTTGGGTTTTGAGATCTCCAAAGGACTGTAAAAAACAGCATATGATCCTTCACATGTGAGGGTGACCTCTTGGACACACATCTTTTATTCAAGGGTGGCTTCTTCAGGGTCTTCTGCCCTCTCTCACTTCACCCTTCCTCAGGGATAGATAGGGGGGGAGAGAACAAGCCTGCCTAGAGAAAACAGGTCGCAAATACACCAATAGTGCAAGTCCTAGATCTAATCAACCCCTTTCTCACATCTGGTAGTAATCATACCTTTTTGATTGAATGTCCTATTTGTAAAATGGTGTTTAGTGTCCCACTCCCAAATGTGTACACTTACAAAATAGACATCTGCTCTATTGTCAGTCTGTGTATTAATCATTAGCAAATTTATTTTTCTGTATTTTATTTTATTTTTTATTTTTTTTTGCGGTACGCGGGCCTCTCACTGCTGTGGCCTCTCCCATTGTGGAGCACAGGCTCCGGACGCGCAGGCTCAGCGGCCATGGCTCACGGGCCCAGCCGCTCCGCGGCATATGGGATCCTCCTGGACCGGGGCATGAACCCACGTCCCCTGCATCGGCAGGCAGACTCTCAACAACTGCGCCATCAGGGAAGCCCTGTATTTTAGATTAAAAAAATACAAATAGATATTCCAGCCTTGTCATGCCTTGCGGATCCTCTGGCATTCACCCAGGGCCTGTGTAAACCTACCTTTGAAGATCACTGCACTGAACAATTGACGTAACTTGTGGTAAATAACCAAGGGTTCTTGAAGAAATGTGCCTTATGTTGATGGGGAACAGCTCTACTGCTAGGAGCACCTTAAGAAGATTCGGGGCATTTCTTGCATAAGAATCTGGATGGAAAGTGCATTAAACAGAACATTCTGGCCTTTGACCTTCCCTGGAGTTTCTTTTGGGATCACTGGTCAAAGCTTTCAGAGATATGCAGTTATTTCATATGCCAGTGTTTCCCCAAGTTCTGCCCTGCTCATATTACCATCACAATTTTTACCTTGTCAAAGTACCATGGCATTATTATTTTAGAAATACTTGTCTTTAAATTTTCTCATTTTCACTTAATATATTCAAAAAGATTTTTTATATCACTGCCATAAATGGAATGCCAACCTTACTTGCCATAAATAGGAAGAAATTTTTTAAAACAACTAAGTGTGTAATTATTAAATGTTTTAAAACCACAATGAGATGTCCCCTCACACCTATCAGAGTGGCTATTATCAAAAAGACATGAGATAACAAGTGTTGTCGAGGGTATGGAGGAAAGGGAACCCTCGGGCACTGTTGGCGGGAATATAAATTTGTGAAGCCACTGTGGAGAACAGTATGGAGGTTCCTCAGAAAATTAAGAACAGAACTACTGTATGATCCAGCAATTCTGCTTCTGGTGTATATCCAAAGGAAATGAAAATAAGGTGTTAAAGAGAGAGCTGCGCTCCCATGTTCACTGCAATATTATTCATAATAGCCAAGATATGAAAACAACCTAAGTGTCTATCAATGGATAAAGAAGATGTGGAATATATATACAATGGAATATTATTCAGCCACAAGAAAGAAGGAAATCCTGCCATTTTGAAAGCATGCATGGAGCTTGAGGACATTATGCTAAGTGAAGTAAGTCAGACAGAGGAAGACAAAACTGCATGGTATCACTTATATGTGGAATTTAAAAAAAAGTCAAACTCATAAAAACGAAGAGTAGAAAAGTGAGTGACAGGTGCAAGAAACAGGGAGAGATTGGTAAAAGAGTATAAACTTTCGCCTGTATGGAGAATAAGGTCTGAGGATCTGATGTAAAACATGGTGTCTGTAGTTGATAACATTGTAAAATTGAAGTTGCTAAGAGAGTAGAACTTAAATGGTCTCACCAAAAAAAAAAAAAGTTAAATATGTGAGGTGATGGATGTGTTAATGAACTAGATGGGAGAGAATCCTTTCACAATGTATATGTGTATCAAATCACCATAATGAACACTTTATATAACTTACAATTTTGTCAGTTATACCTCAATAAAGCTGGGGGGAAAAGGCTTTAAAAATGCCCCCCGCAAAAAAAAAATCTTCCGTGTGCTACCCCAAATCACCAAACCAACTCAAACAAGCAAAAAACCCAAAGCACCACATGTTGGGAAAGATTGCCTTAAGCTATTTAAAAACTAACAATGTATCTGCTAGACCTTCTTTAAAGGGTTTTGCTGGCTATCTTGACACGTGTAATCAAGCAACAGATTATATCCTCAGCTCCATGAGGAGCTTTCCTCTTCCATTTGGAAGCTGTAAAATTTAGTTCTCAGGCTCCTCCTAGCTCTGCCATTGATTGACGTGCTGTGTGATGCAGGACCTCGCTTCCCCCAGCCATTCACTGATCTGAATCACTGAGAAGTCAATATTCTCAGCTCTGTCAATGCCGATGGTTCTCCTCCCATATCATAGATTTCTGTTTAAAAAAAAGATCTCATTTGGTGTTAGCAGTGCTAAATATTTGAGAATTCACTTGTATATTCTCTGGAAATATTTAGTCCCAGGTTTTCTCCTAGCTCTATTAAGAACGTTATGGGACCTCAGTTTCTCCTTCTGGAAAAGAAAGTTAACTTACTAGTCAGCCTAGGGTAACAAGCATGATGGGCAGAAGAGTCCCTTTTTAAAAAAAAATGTTATTTTATTTATTTATTTATTTTTGGCTGCGTTGGGTCTTCGTTGCTGCGTGCGGGCTTTCTCTAGTTGCAGTGAGCGGGGGCTACTCTTTGTTGCGGTGCACAGGCTTCTCATTGCAGTGGCTTCTCTTGTTGCAGAGCACGGGCTCTAAGTGCGCAGGCTTCAGTAGCTGTGGCACGCAGGCTCAGTAGTTGTGGCACACGGGCTTAGTTGCTCTGTGGCATGTGGGATCTTCCTGGACCAGGGCTCGAACCCGTGTACCCTGCATTGGCAGGCGGATTCTTAACCACTGCGCCACCAGGGAAGCCCCCTTTTTTTTTGAAAAGAAAAAAGTATGCTGCCTGGTGACGGAAGAACCAATCTATGTAACACCCAAACACCCAGACAGGCATAAATCCTGGCAGCCCAGCCATCACATTTCCTCAGGGCTGTGTCCCGAGTGCCGTGGCAGGCCAAGTCAACAGGGCCTGTACGCTCCACACATTCAGTATTGTGGAGGAAAGACGATGGATAGCCACAAGTCAAGGCAGCATGTGGGAAACATACTCAAGCGCAGCTAGAAGGGGCCACACTCCACACCTTCAGCAGCCTGGTTAGCAGCGTGAGCTTGGGAGTTAGATCTGGTGCAACTGCGGGGGCTGCCAGGACCGTGAGCCATTTTCTCCAGCCCTGCTGAGCCCCAGTTTGCTCCTAATCTGGAAAATAAGGCGTACACTGTGGATTTGCATGTTACTTCAGTAGCACTTGAAAGAGTATAGGCTCTTTCAAGGCCCTTTCTTCTTCGTGCATGTTTGGCCTGAAAGGGATGATGGGAGACCCAAGTCTGCTGTTTCCTCTGCTGGGTTCAATTTCCACCTGACTCTCTTGTGAACTTCGAGTGTGTCCTAGTGTTTAAAGACGCAGGGCCGGGAATTCCCAGATGGTCCAGTGGTTAGAACTCCACGCTTCCGCTGCCAGGGCCTGGTTTCAATCCATGGTCAGGATTATGCTCCACTTACATATGTTTATTATATGCTGTATATAACGCTATATGTTTATGCATATATAGTTATGTAGGTTTATGTACACAAAACCATGTACAATTTAAGGGATTTTCAAGGGCAATTCTGACCCTACCCAACATCTACCATATTCCTGCTTCTACAGTCAGACCTCCACAGGAGCTGTAACTTCATTGTAAGACCAGCTGACAGGACATCATGAGAATTCAATAGGAGAATGTACATAAACTTTTTAGCATAGTGCCTTACACATAGCTAATACTAAAGGTTAATAGAACCATGATTATAATGTTATTATTGTTTTCCATCCAGAGAGGGAAATATCAGCTGTAAGTGCCTCCTGGTTATTATTAATATAATTATCTAAGGAAAGAGAGACAGAAATCACTTCCCCTGGGGTTGCTCAGTCTTCTCAGAGAAGTATGGGTATTTCAGCTGATAGACACTGAGTCCCGGTGAAGGCCTCCAGGGTCCTGGTTCAGGAGTGGCCTGAGCAGCAACGGGGAGGAGAACAGGCACTGAGTGTGCCAGGACTGGGAAGCAGTTTCCTTTGGTTGGCACATGAGAGCAGAGCCAGTGGATAAAATCTGGAAAAGTACCCTGGGGTTAGATGGCCTTGAATATCTAGACTTGATTCAATTGGGAGTGGGGAGCCAC
Organism: Lagenorhynchus albirostris; assembly: GCF_949774975.1. NCBI lineage: Eukaryota > Metazoa > Chordata > Mammalia > Artiodactyla > Delphinidae > Lagenorhynchus > Lagenorhynchus albirostris. Next base: position 132,891,237 of record NC_083097.1, read on the forward strand.
TGACGATTTATGAGCGGGGAGAGATGCACAGGATATCTGAAGTGAAGGTTAGTGAAGTTAGAAAGTGAAGGTTAGAAACACGGAAACCGGTTAGGAAGCTGTTACAAGGTGTTTGTGAGAAGTCTTTCTGAGCTCAAACGAGAGATGGCAGAAGGAATGGAAAAGATATTAGTTGATTCAGAGCGATTATAATCCTGTATATTTCCTGAGCAAATCTTGGATTTTTTATTGTTCTTTTTTGCTATAAATAGTTATATATTCTCATATTTTCAACCAATAACAAATTTTAAAAAATCCTTTTAAAGTATAAATATGTAATTTTGAAAGCTACAATAGGAATTTAAATAATGACTTAACATTACTGAAGAATTTTACCAACCCCAGCACCGATGGCTGAATCCTGAGAATGCAAGTGGGAAGCCCATGGAAAAATCCCCAATGTGGGGACCATACTTGCCATATAACAATAAGAATATAACATATAACCTTGGCAGAGAAAAATACCATCATCTCAGATTACACTCTTAACTGAAACCAAATGAACATATTATCTGCTCCCAAATAATTTTGTAACGTGGTGAGGTAAAGGAGGAATAAAAGAATAATAAAAGGAAGTTGCCTTGCAAATATGTTACAAGGGGTGAATGAATATTATTATTTACATTGTCTAAGTCATTTATTTGTTAATGTTTAAGATATGCAGGTGTACGTACAAGATGCAGCACAATTTTTAAAGAAATTTTTTTCTTTAAAAACAAAAATTTAATTTTTGTAAAACTTGTATTGAAAATGCTACAGGTATGATTGCATCTGCCTAATAGTGTCAACCTGAGTATGGCCTTGGAATTCCTTCAAATAAATGTCTCCCCTCCCATTCAGAGTTAGAGAATATTATTGCATATCCAAATATATGATTTCCTACTAGTTTGTGGTATAGAATATTGTCATAGTGACATGAACAGTACAACCTGTCCTTCCCTACAAAACTACTTCCATCCAGCACTGAGCCAGTCCACGATTTGAAATTTTTGGTGTTTGGCTTTCCAACTGTAATGTGAGCATATTAAATGGGGTGGTAGTTGTGGTGTCAATTTTTATAGAGTTTTGGGGGGAAATAGATCTTACATTCCTACAAAAAATGTTATAATTTCTGTGTAGGAATTCAAGGTGATGTTTTATTTAACAAAGGAGTCACTCATACAACTGAGAGATTACAGACTTTTACATTTGTATTTGATGTATGGGTTCTTTCAAAGACAACAAAATTCTCAGCTTATAACAGAATACCACATTTGTAATAAATCATTTTCCTGTTGCGGGCAATGGGGGTGTCTTAATTCCCATTTTTAAACTTATTCCCATGGTGTGCATTTTCATTTATTTTCCAGCCATGAAATGAGAAAAAAAATCAAAGTAAAAAGAATAAAGCCTAAGGTTGTATTGGGCTTTTTCCTTGAAAAGACCAAGGGGAGAAAATGGAACCTGATTAAGGGCCCCATATCAAGGTAAGATGAACAGAAATCCAAAATAAGCCAAATGACACTTCCTAAAACATAGAATTATTACATGATCCAGCAATTTCATTTCTGAGTGTATACCTAAAAGAATTGAAAGCAGAGATTCAAACAGGTATTTATGCACCCATGTTCACGTTCACAATAACCAGTAAGTGGAAACAGTGTACATTTAATTAACAGACTAATGGATAAACCAAATGTGGTATGTACACACTATAGAATATTATTCAGCCTTAAAAGAAATGAAATTCTGACATACTCTAAACCTTGGATGAGCTTTGAGATATGCTAAGTGAAATAAGCCAGACGCAAAAGGACAAATGGGATACGAATCCATTTATATCAGGTCTTTAGAGTGGTCAAATTCAGGCAGAAAGTAGAGTGGTGGTTTCCAGAGGCTGAGGGAGGGGCGAGTGGGGAGTTAGTGTTTAATGGGTACACAGTTTTGGTTGGGGGAGATGAAAACGTTCTAGAGATGGATGGTGGTAATGGTTGCATAACAATGTGAATGTATCTACCAGAACTGGACGCTTTAAAACAGGGGTCCCCAACCCCCAGGCCGGAAACGGGTACCAATCCACAGCCTGTTAGGAACCGGGCCGCACAGCAGGAGGCGGGCGAGTGAGCAAAGCTTCATCTGCCGCTCCCCGCCGCTCCCCATCACTCCCCATCGCTCGCATTACTGCCTGAACCATCCCCCCACCCCCATCCATGAAAACAGTGTCTTCCATGAAACCGGTCCCTGGTGCAAAAAAGGTTGGGGACCAATGTTTTAAAATGATGAAAATAGTAATTTTTATGTTATTTTACCACATTTATACACAAAAATTCACCACATTATACACATAAAATATGTATCTTTTACCATAATTTAAAAAGAGAAGCCAAGTGAAATAGAGAAGTTAGTTGAATTGAATTTATGAGAATTAATGTCCAATTTTCCTCATTGCCCTTAACGTTCTCCCAAAATATATATGTAAGCAAGTACTTCAGTGAGAACAGAGTGATGGGTACACATTTAGTTTTGAAAGTGCAAGCTCTTTTAGGTATAATCTCCCCTTATCTAGGATATAATCTCAAACAAGTCTTCCATGAATATGTCCCTCAAGAAATCTCATCGATAAACTGGGGAAATATGGTCCTGATCACACAACTATTAATATTAGGTGGGTGTACCACTTACTTGAGGGTCTCATTCAGACAGCTTATCAATACCTGACTCGCTGCCTGCACGGGGAGTGAAGGGTTCCCTTAGAGGGACCCAGCAGTACCCAGGTTACCTGCAGACACACAGAATTTTCATTCTAAATAGTTTCTAATTCACTGCAAGTCAATCTTGCACCAACTTGACCCTGATATTTCCTGCCTTTCCCATTTGGAAAAGTCTCCTTTGTTTTAAAAGAGTCTTGGCAAACGTGTTGTTTAGTGGAATAAAACGGAAGACATTTTTGAAACACAGACATTGTAAGCTTCAAATCAGGTGCGCAGGAGAAAGAAGTGGTACACTGGAAACGTGGCCACCAGTTTGGAGAGAGTGTTAGCAGGAGTGTACAGCTACAAAGACCTGAGTAGCTAACGGTGGATTATTAACCTCCCAAACTCGATTCAATGTGACAGTGACACTTCACAGCACATTGCATCCAATCTCATTTGAAGCTGACAAAGATTGTTTCTGCTTTACATCTATTGGTTTATTAATGGTCTACAGCCTCTTAAGCAGATGCATATTCATTAGGTAGCCAGCTGTTAGGAGGTTCCCAGGTGTCGAATGTAACTCTGTCTTGGAACATTTTTTTTTTCCTTATCATGAAACAAAGTAATTGAGGCCTTATTAAAGAACCAGTTAATTACTAAAGCGATACCTTATGGCACCTTTTTATCATTCAAATTTGAGAGCTCTTGGGACATCTAAAAAATTTGGTAAAGAGACAATATTTAAGAGCCAACCTTTATTATATAATTATAAATATAGAGAGACTGATATTGTATGTGTGGAGATATACGTACACACCCTTCCGTGTTGGAGAAATTAAAAGTAAGTGAAACGTTCCTAAAACTGAAAAATTTCAGCTACAATATCCTTTCCTTGGTTCATTATAGGAATTAGGTCCAAAGGACAACACTGATGAACCTAGTAAATTAATTAAAGCTACTTTAATATTTCTTTAATCTTAATCACTTTCCTATAAAAGATTACTTAAAAATGGGTTTTGTGTAACTTATGCTTCAAACTTACTTCTTTTTAATTTAATTTAATTAATTTATATTTTATACAGCAGGTTCTTATTAGTTATCTATTTTATACATATTAGTTTATATGCATCAATCCCAATCTCCAATTCATCCTACCACCACCACCATCCCCCCAACCCCCCCGCTTCCCCCCTTTGCATCCATACGTTTGTTCTCTACATCTGTGTCTCTATTTCTGCCTTGCAAACTGGTTCATCTGTACCATTTTTCTAGATTCCACATATATGCGTTAAGGTACAATATTTATTTTTCTCTTTCTAACTTCACTCTGTATGACAGTTTCTATGTCCATCCACATCTCTACAAATAACGCAATTTCATTCCATTTTTATGGCTGAGTAATATTCCATTGTATACATGTACCACATCTTCTTTATCCATTTGTCTGTTGATGGGCATTTAGGTTGCTTCCATGACCTGGCTATTGTAAATAGTGCTGCAATGAACATTGGGGTGCATGTGGCTTTTTGAATTATGGTTTTCTCTGGGTATATGCCCAGTAGTGGGATTGTTGGATCATATGGCAATTGTATTTTTAGTTTTTTAAGGAACCTCCATACTGTTCTCCATAGTGGCTGTATCAATTTACATTCCCACCAACAGTGCAAGAGGGTTCCCTTTTCTCCACACCCTCTCCAGCATTTGTTTTTTGTAGATTTTCTGATGATGGCCATTCTGACCGGTGTGAGGTGATACCTCACTGTAGTTTTGATTTGCATTTCTCTAATAATTAGTGATGTTGAGCAGCTTTTCATGTGCCTCTTGGCCATCTGTATATCTTCTTTGTAGAAATGTCTATTTAGGTCTTCTGCTCATTTTTTGATTGGGTTGTTTGTTTTTTTTTAATATTGAGCTGCGTGAGATGTTTATATATTTTGGAGATTAATCCTTTGTCTGTTGATTCGTCTGCAAATGTTTTCTCCCATTCTGAGGGTTGTCTTTTCGTCTTGTTTATAGTTTCCTTTGCTGTGCAAAAGCTTTCAAGTTTCATTAGGTCCCATTTGTTTATTTTTGTTTTTATTGCCATTTCTCTAGGAGGTGGGTCAAAAAGGATCTTGCTGTGATTTTTGTCGAAGAGTGTTCTTCCTATGTTTTCCTCTAAGAGTTTTATAGTGTCCAGTCTTGGATTTAGGTCTTTAGTCTGTTTTGAGTTTAATTTTGTGTATGGTGTTAGGAAGTCTTCTAATTTCATTGTTTTACATGTAGCTGTCCAGTTTTCCCAGCACCACTTATTGAAGAGACTGTCTTTTCTCCATTGTATATCCTTGCCTCCTTTGTCATAGATTAGTTGACCATAGGTGCATGGGTTTATCTCTGGGCTTTCTATCCTGTTCCACTGATCTATATTTCTGTTTTTGTGCCAGTACCATATTGTCTTGATTACTGTAGCTTTGTAGTATAGTCTGAAGTCAGGGAGTCTGATTCCTCCATCTCCGTTTTTTCCCTTCAAGATTGCTTTGGCTATTCAGGGTCTTTTGTGCTTCCATACAAATTTTAAGATTTTTTGTTCTAGTTCTGTAAAAAATGCTACTGGTAATTTGATAGGGATTGCATTGAATCTGTAGATTGCTTTGGGTAGTATAGTCATTTTCACAATGTTGATTCTTCCAATCCAAGAACATGGTATATCTCTCCATTTGTTTGTGTCATCTTTGATTTCTTTCATCAGTGTCTTATAGTTTTCTGAATACAGGTCTTTTGTCTCCTTAGGTAGGTTTATTCCTAGGTATTTTATTCTTTTTGTTGCAGTGGTGAATGGGATTTTTTCCTTAATTTCCTTTGCTGATATTTTGTTGCTAGTGTATAGGAATGCAAGAGATTTCTGTGCATTAATTTTGTATCCTGCTACTTTACCAAATTCATTGATTAGCTCTAGTAGTTTTCTGGTGGCATCTTTAGGATTCTCTATGTACAGTATCATGTCATCTGCAAACAGTGACAGTTTTCCTTCTTCTTTTCCAATTTGTATTCCTTTTATTTCTTTTTCTTCTCTGATTGCTGTGGCTAAGACTTCCAAAACTATGCTGAATAATAGTAGCAAGAGTGGACATCCTTGTCTTGTTCCTGATCTTAGAGGAAATGCTTTCAGTTTTTCACCACTGAGAACGATGTTTGCTGTGGGTTTGTCATATATGGCCTTTATTATGTTGAGGTAGGTTCCCTCTATGCCTACTTTCTGGAGAGCTTTTATCATAAATGGGTGTTGAATTTTGTCAAAAGCTTTTCCTGCATCTATTGAGCTGATCATATGGTTTTCCTTCCTCAATTTGTTAATATGGTGTATCACATTGATGGATTTGCATATATTGAAGAAACCTCGCATCCCTGGGATAAACCCCACTTGATCATGGTGTATGATCCTTTTAATGTGTTGTTGGATTCTGTTTGCTAGTATATTTTTGAGGATTTTTGCATCTATATTCATGAGTGATATTGATCTGTAATTTTCTTTTTTTGTTGTGTCTCTCATTTTGGTATCAGGGTGATGGTGGCCTCGTAGAATGAGTTTGGGAGTGTTCCTTCCTCTGCAATTTTTGGAAGAGTTTGAGAAGGATGGGTGTTAGCTCTTCTCTAAATGTTTGATAGAATTCACCTGTGAAGCCCTCTGGTCCTGGACTTTTGTTTGTTGGAAGATTTTTAATCACATTTTCAACTTCATTACTTGTGACTGGTCTGTTCATATTTTCTATTTCTTCCTGATTCAGTCTTCGAAGGTTATTATACCTTTCTAAGAATTCGTCCATTTCTTCCAGGTTGTCCATTTTATTGTCATAGTGTTGCTTGTAGTAGTCTCTTATGATGCTTTGTATTTCTGCAGTGTCTGTTGCAACTTCCCCTTTTTCATTTCTAATTTTACTGATTTAAGTCCTTTCCCTCTTTTTCTTGATGAGTCTGGCTAAAGGTTTATCAATTTTTTTTATCTTCTCAAAGAACCAGCTTTTAGTTTTATTGATCTTTGCTATTGTTTTCTTTGTTTCTCTTTCATCTATTTCTGCTCTGATCTCTATAATTTCTTTCCTTCTCCTAACTTTGGGTTTTGTTTGTTCTTCTTTCTCTAGTTCCTTTAGGTGTAAGGTTTGATTGTTTATTTGAGATGCTTCTTGTTTCTTGAGGTAGGATTGTATTGCTATAAACTTCCCTCTTAGAACTGATTTTGCTGAATCCCATACATTTTGGATCGTCGTGTTTTCATTATCATTTGTCTCTAGGTATTTTTTGATTTCCTCCTTGATCTCTTGGTTATTTAGTAGCATATTGTTTAGCCTCCATGTGTTTGTGTTTTTTACATTTTTTTCCTTGTAATTTATTTGTAATCTCATAACGTTGTGGTCGGAAAAGATGCTTGATATGATTTCAATTTTCTTAAATTTACTGAGGCTTGATTTGTGACCCAAGATGTGATCTATCCTGGAGAATGTTCTGTGTGCACTTGAGAAGAAAGTGTAATCTGTTTTGGGATGGAATGTCCTATAAATATTAATTAAATCTATCTGGTCTATTGTGTCATTTAAAGCTAGTGTTTCATTATTAATTTTCTGTCTGGATGATCTGTCCATTGGTGTAAGTCAGGTTTTAAAGTCTCCCACTATTATTGTGTTACTATCGATTTCCTCTTTTATAGCTGTTAGCATCTGCCTTATGTATTGAGGTGCTCCTATGTTGGGTGCATAGATATTTATAATTGTTATATCTTCTTCTTGTATTGATCCCTTGATCATTATGTAGTGTGCTTCCTTGTCTCTTGTAACATTCTTTATTTTAAAGTCTATTTTGTCTGATGTGAGTATTGCTACTCCAGCTTTCTTTTGATTTCCATTTGCATGGAATATCTTTTTCCATCCCCTCACTTTCACTCTGTATGTGTCTCTAGGTCTGAAGTGGGTCTCTTGTAGACAGCATATATATGGGTCTTGTTTTTGTATCCATTCAGCGAGCCCGTGTCTTTTGGTTGGAGCATTTAATCCATTCACATTTAAGGTAGTTATCGATATGTATTTTCCTATTACCATTTTCTTAATTGTTTTGGGTTTGTTTTTGTGGGCCTTTTTCTTTTGTGTTTCCTGCCTAGAGAAGTCTCTTTAGCATTTGTTGTAGAGCTGGTTTGGTTGTGTTGAATTCTCTTAGCTTTTGCTTGTCTGAAAAGCTTTTGATTCCAGTGTCTTCCTGTCAATGATTGTTCAGCAGTTAGTTGTGATTCCGTTGCTCTTGCAAGAGGGAGCCCAAACTTACTTTTATATTTTCATTAAAATTAGTATTTTTTCCCTGTCAAAAATAAGATAGTTCAGGGCTTCCCTGGTGGCCCAGTGGTTGAGAGTCCGCCTGCTGATGCAGGGGACACGGGTTCATGCCCTGGTCTGGGAAGATCCCACGTGCTGTGGAGCAGCTGGGCCCGTGAGCTGTGGCCGCTGAGCCTGCGCATCCGGAACCTGTGCTCTGCAACGGGAGAGGCCACAACAGTGAGAGGCCCACGTAACGCAAAAAAAAAAAAAAAAAAAGATAGTTCAATTACTGGCAATCAAACTAGTGTTTTCAAATTGCCAAGTATTTCTAAATGCCCTTTATAGCAGTGTGTGTGGAAACAGACACTGCAGAAATACAAAGCATCATAAGAGACTACTACAAGCAACACTATGACAATAAAATGGACAACCTGGAAGAAATGGACAAATTCTTAGAAAGGTATAATAACCTTCGAAGACTGAATCAGGAAGAAATAGAAAATATGAACAGACCAGTCACAAGTAATGAAGTTGAAAATGTGATTTTGAATGTGCCCTTTAAGAGTGAAGTCTCTGTTTCCACCAGTCCTGTTGGACTCCCCAAACTAAGTGCCTCTGGCCTTCAAAGCCAAATGCTCTGGGGGCTCATCTTCTTGGTGCATGACCTCCAGTCTGGGGAGCCCGACTTGGGGCTCAGAACTCTCACTCCTGTGGGAGAACCTCTGCAATTATATTTATTCTGCAGTTTGTGGGTTGCTTACATAGAGGAATGGGACTTGATTATATTGTGAGTCTGCCACTCCTACACATCTCATTGTGGTTCCTTCTTTATGTCTTTAGTTGTAGAAGATCTTTTCTGGGAGGTTCCAGTCTTTTTTTATCGATGGCTGTTCTGCAGATAGTTGTGATATTGGTGTGCTCGTGAGAGGAGGTAAGCACACCAAGACTCAGGGTCTTTCTACTCTGCCATCTTAACCCCTGAATGTCTCTAAATGCCCTTTAAAAATCCTATTCTAAAGATGTCAATTCAAATATTCCCTTAAGAGCACCTTAAATCTACAATCTCCACTTCTACTTTTATTTGGTGACTGGGCATCTCAATTCTATTTCTCAAGTGCAAGAATCACAGGAGCAAATTAAAAATAGCCTAGAGCACATAATCTTTAGAAAACATTGCAGTACTCTTTTTAAAATGGATATCCTAAACAAGTAATCCAAGACCATCCAACTGTACTGTGGCTTGCTCTTAATATGTCTTCCCATCCCTTGAGGAGCCATTATATTACACTAGTCCAAATCTGCTGGAATTTTCTGCCTTTGAGATTTTTTTTTTTTTTTTGCAGTACGCGGGCCTCTCGCTGCTGCGGCCTTTTGCGTTGTGGAGCACAGGCTCCGGACGTGCAGGCTCAGCGGCCATGGCTCACGGGCCCAGCCGCTCCGCGGCATGTGGGATCTTCCCAGACCGGGGCACGAACCCGTGTCCCCTGCATCGGCAGGCGGACTGCCAACCACTGCACCACCAGGGAAGCCCTGCCTTTGAGATTTTTTACACATTATTTAGTTAATTTATTTTTGACTGTGTTGGGTCTTCATTGCTGCACATGGCTTTCTCTAGTTGTGGCAGGCGGGGGCTACTCTTCGTTGTGGTGCGTGGGCTTCTCATTGTGGTGGCTTCTCTTGTTGTAGAGCATGGGCTCTAGGTGCACGGGCTTCATAGTTGTGGCACGTGGACTCAGTAGTTGTGGCTCAAAGGCTCTAGAGCGCAGGCTCAGTAGTTGTGGTGCCTGGGCTTAGCTGCTCCGCAACATGTGGGATTGTCCTGGACCAGGGATTGAACCGATGTCCCCTACATTGGCAGACAGATTCTTAACCACTGCACCTCCAGGGAAATCCCTGACTTTGAGATTTGGTTAATGTCCTGTGCAAGTTATATCACCATTCCTGCAAAAGAAATCAAAGGTTTACTCTTCAGAATAGATCAGTTTTTATTCGCTCTGTGGCTCATCTCCAGCTGGTAACCTTTAGAAAATGTAAAAAGACTTCATAAACATTCAGTGCTTACTTAAAAAACATAATAGTTAACCATCTACTAATGGTCTACTATGTGTGGCATCTGGGACAGTGTGGTCAGAGATCAGGGATATGTAACAAAAAGCTGACAGTACATCTGTATGGCATGTACAGTCTTTAAATTGAAATGTCTGAAATATTAATAGAGGAGTAATGAGGGATAGTGGAATAAAACTGGATTTGGATTCCAAAAACCTATCCTAGGAGACATGGCTTCACTGACAGCTTTGCTCTCTTGGAGCCTGTTTCCTCATCTTTAACAAGGGGATAATAACTGTTTTACCTTCTTAGCTTAGGGCTATTGTGAATATCAGGGAGGAAATGAGTGTGAATCCATTCTGTAAACTAATATGCAAAGGCAAGTTATGACTTTGAAATACTCAACTTGTCTTTATAAATGCCCCTTAGATACCAAAAATATATATTTCACATATAAATTCACTATTAATGTATTTCAGGTTCAACAATAAATATCAAACTTTTGCCATACAATTTTCCACTCAAGTTTTTAAAGTCCAAGTAAAGTTTTTAAACGGAGCCCTGTGATACTCTGTAATGACCTATATGGGAAAAGAATCTAAAAAAGAATAGATATATGTATATGTATAACTGATTCATTTTGCTGTACAGCAGAAACTAATACAACATTGTAATCAAATATACTCCAATAAAAATTTAAATATAAATAAATAAAGTGAGCCATATGACAACCATGGCAATGAAAGCAAGCCATGCCTTTAGAACAAACCACCTCTGGTGGTCATAGTTCCCTCTGAGGAACTTTTGAGGACAGTGGAGTAATCACTTACCTCAGTCCCCAAAGCAGCGATTATTTCTTTTAAGCTTTTAAACTCTAGTACAAATTATTAAGAGTATAGGAGACCTTCAAGACGGCAGAGGAGTAAGATGTGGAGATCACCTTTCTCCCCACGAATACATCAGAGATACATCTACATGTGGAACAACTCCTACAGAACACCTGAACGCTGGCAGAAGACCTCAGACCTCCCAAAAGGCAAGAAACTCCCCACGTACCTCAGTAGGGCAAAAGAAAAAAGAAAAAACAGAGACAAAAGGATAGGGACGGGACCTGCACCAGTGGGAGGGAGCTGTGAAGGAGGAAAGGTTTCCACACACTAGGAAGCCCCTTCACTGGCGGAGACTGCAGATGGCAGGGGGTGGAAGCTTTGGAGCCACGGAGGAGAGCACAGCAACAGGGGTGCGGAGGGCAAAGCGGAGAGATTCCCGCACAGAGGATCGGTGCCAACCGGCACTCACCAGCCCAAGAGGCTTGTCTGCTCACCCGCCAGGGCGGGTGGGGGCTGGGAGCTGAGGCTCAGGCTTCAGTCCAATCCCAGGGAGAGGACTGGGGTTGGCTGCGTGAACACAGCCTGAAGGGGGCTAGTGCACTGCAGCTAGCCAGGAGGGCATTCGGGAAAAAGTCTGGAGCTGCCTAAGAGGCAATAGACCATTGTTTTGGGGTGCGCGAGGAGAGGGGATTCAGAGCACCGCCTAAACGAGCTCCAGAGACCAGTATGAGCCGTGACTATCAGCACGGACCCCAGAGACAGGCACAAGATGCTAAGGCTGCTGCTGCAGCCACCAAGAAGCCTGTGTGCGAGCACGGGTCACTATCCACTCCTCCCCTCCCAGGAGCCCGTGCAGCCCGCCACTGCCAGGGTCCCGTGATCCAGGGACAACTTCCCCAGGAGAACACACGGCACGCCTCAGGCTGTTGCAACATCACACTGGCCTCTGCTGCTGCAGGCTCGCCCCACATTCCATACCCCTCCCTCCCCCCGGCCTGAGTGAGCCAGAGCCCCCTAATCAGCTGCTACTTTAACTCTGCCCTGTCTGGGTGAAGAACAGATGCCCTAAGGCAACCTACATGCTGAGGCGGGGCCAAATCCAAAACTGAACCCCAGGAGCTGTGCGAACAGAGAAGAGAAAGGGAAATCTCTCCCAGCAGCCTCAGGAGCAGCGGATTAAATCTCCACAATCAACTTGATGTACCCTGCATCTCTGGAATACCTGAATAGACAACGAGTCATCCCAAAATTGAGGCGGTGGACTTTGGGAGCAACTGTAGACTTGGGGTTTGCTTTCTGCATCTAATTTGTTTCTGGTTTTATGTTTATCTTAGTTTAGTTTTTAGAGTTCATTATCATTGGTAGATTATTTTATTGGTTTGGTTGCTCTCTTCTTCCTTTTTTTTCTGTTTTTTATTACTTTTTAATTTTTTATTTTAATAAATTTATTTTGTTTTTTTCTTTCTTTTTTTCTCCCTTTCCTTCTGAGCCATGTGACTGACAGGGTCTTGGTGCTCCAGCCGGTGTCAGGCCTGTGCCTCTGAGGTGAGAGAGCCGAGTTTAGGACACTGGTCCACCAGAGACCTCCCGGCTCCACGTAATATCAGGTGGCGAAAGCTCTCCTAGATATCTCCATCTAAACGCTAAGACCCAGCTCCACTCAACGACCAGCAAGCTACAGTGCTGGACTCCCTGTGCCAAACAACTAGCAAGACAGGAACACAACCCCACCATTAGCAGACAGGCTGCCTAAAATCATAATAAGGTCACAGACACCCCAAAACACTCCACCGGACGTGGTCCTGTCCACCAGAGAGATAAGATCCAGCCTCATCCACCAGAACACAGGCACTAGTCCCCTCCACCAGGAAGCCTATACAACCCACTGAACCAAGCTTAGCCACTGGGGACAGACACCAAAAACAACAGGAACTACGAATCTGCAGGCTGTGAAAAGGAGACCCCAAACACAGTAAGTTAAGCAAAATGACAAGACAGAGAAACACAGAGCAGATGAAGGAGCAAGGTAAAAACCCACCAGACCAAACAAATGAAGAGGAAATAGGCAGTCTACCTGAAAAAGAATTCAGAATAATGATAGCAAAGATGATCCAAAATCTTGGAAATAGAATGGAGAAAATACAAGAAACGTTTAACAAGGACCTAGAAGAACTAAACAGCAAACAAACAGTGATGAACACCACAATAAATGAAATTAAAAATTCTCTAGAAGGAATCAATAGCAGATTAACTGAGGCAGAAGAACAGATAAGTGACCTGGAAGACAAAATGGTTGAAATAACTACTGCAGAGCAGAATAAAGAAAAAAGAATGAAAAGAACTGAGGACAGTCTCAGAGACCTCTGGAACAACATTAAACACACCAACATTCGAATTATAGGGGTCCCAGAAGAAGAAGAGAAAAAGAAAGCGACTGAGGAAATATTTGAAGAGATTATAGTTGAAAACTCCCCTAATATGGGAAAGGAAATATTCAATAAAGTCCAGGAAGTGCAGAGAGTCCCATACAGCATAAATCCAAGGAGAAGCACGCCAAGGCACATATTAATCAAACTATCAAAAATTAAATACAAAGAAAAAATATTAAAAGCAGCAAGGGAAAAACAACAAATAAACACACAAGGGAGTCCCCATAAGGTTAACAGCTGATCTCTCAGCAGAAACTCTGCAAACCAGAAGGGAGTGGCAGGACATATTTAAAGTGATGAAAGGGAAAAACCTACAACCACGATTAGTCTACCCAGCAAGGATCTCATTCAGATCTGACGGAGAAATTAAAAGTTTTACAGACAAGCAAAAGCTAAGAGAATTCAGCACCACCAAACCAGCTTTACAACAAATGCTAAAGGAACTTCTCTAGGCAGGAAACACAAGAGAAGGAAAAGACCCACAATAACAAACCCAAAACAATTAGGAAAATGGTAATAGAAACATACATATTGATAATCACCTTAAATGTAAATAGATTAAATTCTCCAACCAAAAGACATAGACTGGCTGAATGTATACAAAAACAAGACCCTGGGCTTCCCTGGTGGCGCAGTGGTTGAGAGTCCTCCTGCCAATGCAGGGGACGCGGGTTTGTGCCCTGGTCCGGTAAGATCCCACATGCCGCGGAGCGGCTGGGCCCGTGAGCCATGGCCGCTGAGCCTGCACGTCCGGAGCCTGTGCTCCACAACGGGAGAGGCCACAAGAGTGAGAGGCCAGCATACAACAACAACAAAAAATAAATAAAATAAACCAAGACCCATATATATGCTGTCTGCAAGAGACCCACTTAAGACCTAGGGACACATAGAGATTGAAAGTCGGGATGGAAAAAGATATTCCATGCAAACGGAAATCAAAAGAAACCTGGACTAGCAATTCTCATATGAGACAAAGTAGACTTTAAAATAAAGATTATTACATGAGACAAAGAAGGACACTACATAATGATAAAGGGATCGATCCAAGAAGAAGATATAACAATTGTAAATATTTACGCACCCAACATAGGAACACCTCAATACATAAGGCAAATGCTAACAGCCATAAAAGGAGAAATCGACAGTAATACAATCATAGTAGGGGACTTTAACACCCCACTTTCACTAATTGACAGATCATCCAAAATGAAAATAAATAAGGAAACACAAGCTTTAAATGATACATTAAACAAGATGGACTTAATTGATATTTATAGGATATTCCATCCAAAAACAACAGAATAAACTTTCTTCTCAAGTGGTCGTGTAACATTCTCCAAGTTAGATCATATCTTGGGTCACAAGCCTTGGTAAATTTAAGAAAATTGAAATCGTATCAGTTATGTTTTCCGACCACAACGCTATGAGACTAGATATCAATTACAGGAAAAAATCTTTAAAAAATACAAACATATGGAGGCTAAACAATACACTATTTAATAACCAAGAGATCACTGAAGAAATCAAAGAGGAAATAAAAAAATACATAGAAGCAAATGACAATGAAAACATGACAACCCAAAACCCATGGGATGCAGCAAAAGCAGTTCTAAAAGGGAAGTTTATAGCAATACAATCCTACCTCAAGAAACAAGAAACATCTCAAATAAACAACCTAACCTTACACCTAAAGCAGTTAGAGAAAGAAGAATAAAAATAACCCCAAAGTTAGCAGAAGGAAAGAAATCATAAAGATCAGATTAGAAATAAATGAAAAAGAAATGAAGGAAACAATAGCAGAGATCAGTAAAAGTAAAAGCTGGTTCTTTGAGAAGATAAAATTGATAAACCATTAGCCAGACTCATCAGGAAAAAAGCGGAGAAGAATTCTATTGAAATCAATAGAATTAGAAATGGAAAAGTAGAAGTAACAACTGACAGTGCAGAAATACAAAGGATCATGAGAGATTACTACAAGCAACTATATGCCAGTAAAATGGACAACCTGGAAGAAATGGACAAATTCTTAGAAACTTCCAAGGCTGAACCCGGAAGAAATAGAAAATATAAACAGACCAATCACAATCACTGAAATTGAGACTGTGATTAAAAATCTTCCAACAAACAAAAGCCCAGGACCAGATGGCTTCACAGGCGAATTCTATCAAACATTTAGAGAAGAGCTAACACCTATCCTTCTCAAACTCTTCCAAAATATAGCAGAGGGAGGAACACTCCCAAACTCATTCTATGAGGCCACCATCACCCTGATACCAAAACCAGACAAAGATGTCACAAAGAAAGAAAACTATAGGCCCATATCACTGATGAACATAGATGCAAAAATCCTCAGCAAAATACTAAGAAAGAGAATCCAGCAGCACATTAAAAGGATCATACACCATGATCAAGTGGGGTTTATCCCAGGAATGCAAGGATTCTTCAATATATGCAAATCAGTCAATGTGATAAACCATATTAACAAATTGAAGGAGAAAAAACATATAGGATCATCTCAATAGATGCAGAAAAAGCTTTTGACAAAATTCAACACCCATTTATGATAAAAACCCTCCAGAAAGTAGGCATAGCGGGAACTTACCTCAACATAATAAAGGCTAAATATGACAAACCCACAGCCACCATCGTTCTCAATGGTGAAAAACTGAAACCATTTCCACTAAGATCAGGAGCAAGGGCTTCCCTGGTGGTGCAGTGGTTGAGAGTCCACCTGCCAATGCAGGGGTTTGTGCCCTGGTCTGGGAGGGTCCCACATGCCGCAGAGCGGCTGGGCCCGTGAGCCATGGCCGCTGAGCCTGCACATCCAGAGCCTGTGCTCCGCAACGGGAGAGGCCACGGCAGTGAGAGGCCCGCATACTGCAAAAAAAAAAAGATCAGGAGCAAGACAAGGTTGCCCACTCTTACCACTCTTATTCAACATAGTTTTGGAAGTTTTAGCCACAGCAATCAGAGAAGAAACAGAAATAAAAGGAATCCAAATTGGAAAAGAAGGAGTAAAGCTGTCACTGTTTGCAGATGACATGATACTATACATAGAGAATCCTGAAGATGCTACCAGAAAACTACTAGAGCTAATCAATCAATTTGGTAAAGTAGCAGGATACAAAATTAATGCACAGAAATCTCTTGCATTCCCATACACTGATGATGAAAAATGTGAAAGGGAAATTAAGGAAACACTGCCATTTACCATTGCAAGCAAAAGAATAAAATACCCAGGAATAAACCTACCTAAGGAGACAGAAGACCTGTATGCAGAAAACTGTAAGACACTTATGAAAGAAATTAAAGGTGATACAAACAGATGGATGGATATACCATGTTCTTGGATTGGAACAATCAACATTGTGAAAATGACTATACTATCCAAAGCAATCTACTGATTCCATGCAATCCCTATGAAACTACCAATGGCATCTTTCAGAAAACTAGAACAAAAAATTTCACAATTTGTATGGAAACACAAAAGACCCCGAATAGCCAAAGCAATCTTGAGAAAGAAAAACGGAGCTGTAGGAATCAGGCTCCCTGACTTCAGGCTATACTACAAAGCTACAGTAATCAAGACAGTATGGTACTGGCACAGAAACAGACATATAGATCAATGGAACAGGTTAGAAAGCCCAGAGATAAACCCATGCACATATGGTCACCTTATCTTTGCTAAAGGAGGCAGGAATATACAGTGGAGAAAAGACAGCCTCTTCAATAAGTGGTGCTAGGAAAACTAGACAGCTACATGTAAAAGAATGAAATTAGAACACTCCCTAATACCATACACAAAAATAAACTCAAAATGGACTAAAGATCTAAATGTAAGACCAGACAGTATAAAACTCCTTAGAGGCAAACATAGGTAGAACACTATGACATAAATCACAGCAAGATCCTTTTTGACCCACCTCCTAGAGAAATGGAAATAAAAACAAAAGTAAACAAATGGGACCTAATGATACTTAAAAGCTTTTGCACAGCAAAGGTAACTGTAAACAAGACAAAAAGACAACCCTCAGAATGGAAGAAAATATTTGCAAATGAAGCAACTGACAAAGAATTAGTCTTCAAAATTTACAAGCAGCTCATGCAGCTCAGTATGAAAAAAAAAAAAAAAACCCAATCCAAAAACGGGCAGAAGACCTAAATAGACATTTCTCCAAAGCAGATATACAGACTGCCAACAAACACATGAAAGGATGCTCAACATCACTAATTATTAGAGAAATGCAAATCAAAACTACAATGAGGTATCACTTCACACCAGTCAGAATGGCCATCATCAAAAAATCTACAAACAACAAATGCTGGAGAGGGTGTGGAGAAAAGGGAACCCTCTTGCACTGTTGGTGGGAATGTAAGTTGATATGGCCACTATGGAGATTCCTTAAAAACCTAAAAATTAGAACTATCATAGGACCCAGCAATCCCACTACTGGGCATATACCCTGAGAAAACCATAATTCAAAAAGAGTCATGTACCACAATGTTCGTTGCATCTCTGTTTACAGTAGCCAGGACATGGAAGCAACCTAAGTGTCCATCGACAGATGAATGGATAAAGAAGATGTGGCACATATATACAATGGAATATTACTCAGCCATAAAAAGAAACGAAATTGAGTTATTTGTAGTGAGGTGGATGGACTTAGAGTCTGTCATACAGACTGAAGTAAGTCAGAAAGAGAAAAACAAATACCATATGCTAACACATATATATGGAATCTACAAAAAAAAAAAAAGGTCCTGAAGAACCTAGGGACAGGACAGGAATAAAGACACAGTTGTAGGGAATGGACTTGAGGACATGGGGAGGGGGAAGGGTAAGCTGAGACGAAGTGAGAAAGTGGCATTGACATATATACACATATATACACATTTTACACCAAATGTAAAATAGATAGCTAGTGAGAAGCAGCCGCATAGCATAGAGAGATCAGCTCGGGGCTTTGTGACTGCCTAGAGGGGTGGGATAGGGAGGGTGCGAGGGAGACGCTAAAGGGAGGAGATATGGGGATATATGTATATGTATAGCTGATTCACTTTGTTATAAGGCAGTAACACACCATTGTAAAGCAATTATAATCCAATAAAGATGTTAAAAAAAAGAGTATAAAGTGTTTGTGCATTTTTAAAGGGAGGGACTGTGACTCCTTTTTTAAAATTGAAGTATAGTTGATTTACAATGTTGTGTTAATTACTGCTGTACAGCAAAGTGATTCTGTTATACACATATATACATTCCTTCTTTAAAATATGTATTTTTTTCCATTATGTTTTATCATGGGATATTGAATATAGTTCTCTGTGCTATTCAGTAGGACCTTGTTGTTTATCCATTCTATATATAAAAGCTTACATCTGCTAACCCCAACCTCCTACTCCATCACTCCTCTGACCCCCTCCCCCTTGGCAATCACCAGTCTCTTCTCTATGTTAGTGATTCTGTTTCTGTTTCATAGATAAGTTCATTTGTGTCATATTTTAGATTCCACATATAAGTGGTATTATATGGTATTTGCCTTTATCTTTCTGACTTACTTCACTTAGTATGATAATCTCTAGTTGCATCCATGTTGCTACAAATGACATCATTTTGTTCTTTTTTATGGGTGAATAGTATTCCATTGTTTATAGGTACCACATCTTCTTTATCCATTCATCTGTTGATGGACATTTAGGTTATTTTCATGTCTTGGCTATTGTGAATAGTGCTGTTATGAACATAGGAGTGCGTGTATCTTTTTGAATTATATATTTATCCAGATATATGCCCAGGAGTGGGATTGCTGGATCATATGGTAATTCTAATTTTAGGTTTCTGAGGAACCTCCATACTGTTTTCTACAGTGATTGCACCAACTTACATTCTCACCAATGGTTAGGAAGTTTCCCTTTTCTCCACACCCTCTCCAGCATTTGTTGTTTGTAGACGTTTTAATAATGGCCATTATGACTGGTGTGAGGTGGTACCTCACTGTAGTTTTGATTTGCATTTCTCTAATAATTAGTGATGTTGAGCATCTTTTCTTGTGCCTGCTGGCCATCTGTATATCTTCTTTGAAGAAATGTCTGTTTATGTCACCTGTCCATTTTTGGATTGGGTTGTTTGTTTTTTTGTTGTTGAGTTGTATGAGCTGTTTATATATTTTGGAAATTAAGCCTCTGTCTGTCGCATTGTTTGCAAATATTTTATCCCATTCTGTAAGTTGTCTTTTGGTTTTGTTTATGGTTTCCTTTCCTGTGCAAAAGCGTGTAAGTTTGATTAGGTCCCATTTGTTTATTTTTGTTTTATTTCTATTGCCTTGGGAGGCTGACCTAAGAAAACATCGGTACCATTTATGTGAGAGAATGTTTTGGCTATGTTCTCTTCTAGGAGTTTTATGATGTCATGTAATATGTTTAAGTCTTTAAGCCATTTTGAGTTTATTTTTGTGTATGGTGAGAGAGTGTGCTCTCACTTCACTGATTTACAGGTAGCTGTCCAGGTTTCCCAACACCACTTGCTGAAGAGACTTTTTTCCCATTGACCCCTTTGTCGAAGATTAATTGACCATAGGTGTGTGGGTTTATCTCTGGGCTCTCTATTCTGTTCCATTGATCCATATGTCTGTTTTCTGCCAGTACCACACTGTTTTGATTACTGTAGCTTTGTAGTATTGGCTGAAGTCTGGGAGCATTATGCTTCCTGCTTTGTTCTTTTTCTTCAGGAATAGCTTTGGCATTTGTGGGTCTTTTATGGTTCCATATGAATTTTAGGACTATTTGTTCTAGTTCTGTGAAAAATGTCATGGGTAATTTGATAAGGATTGCATGAAATCTGTAGATTGCCCAAAGCACCTATTATTACCATGTCCTTGCTTATCTCCCCAGTCCCACTCCTTCTACATCAAGCTCTGGACACACCCTACTAAACTTCTGATGTTTCTTGTCCACTTGGGGTGTTCACATGTGTAGTTCACAGGGATGGCTCCTTCTCATCATTCTTCAGATCTCTGCGTGCATAAACACATGGAAGAACGTGTGGGTGGTGGTCCTCTGGTTTAGTGGCTCATTACCACGTTGTAGTCTTGTTTCGTAGCTGGGAGTGTTTGGACTTTACACTTTTATCATGACTGTTTTGTGATTGTTTTCCTAGATTTAAAATCTTGATGACGGAGAAGTGAAATATCATGAAAAAAATCTAGGAATACTGGAACTCAGTCTACTACCTAATATTTTAGCTACATTTTAGAAAATACAGTCCAATAAAACTGGTTTTTAAATTACCAGACACAAAAGATCAAATCTTCAACACTTCATTCATTAACAAAAGCTGATTCTGTGACTACTGTATGCATGTTTCTAAAACAGAGCTCTTCCGATATGGGAAGGAATTCTGCCTAGGATTTCCTTCCTATTTCCATGATTAAAACTCTACCAGGGGCTTCCCTGGTGGCGCAGTGGTTGAGGGTCCGCCTGCCGATGCAGGGGATGCAGGTTCATGCCCCGGTCCGGGAAGATCCCACATGCTGCGGAGCGGCTGGGCCCGTGAGCCATGGCCGCTGAGCCTGCGCATCCGGAGCCTGTGCTCCGCAACGGGAGAGGCCACAACAGCGAGAAGCCCGCGTACCGTGAAGAAAAAAAAAAAAAAAAACTCTGCCAGGCATACTTACTGAAGGCTGATCAGGGTGATCAGTTACTGGAAATCTGTTTTGGGGACCCTGCACAACAATCTTTGCAAAGCTACTTTTGGTTAATTTGTTTCTGACATGCCTGTTCTTTATTTATCAGAGGGAGGTCATTGTTCCATAGGTTATGACAATGAAGGGAGCTGATGTATATAAGGACGGAGCTAGCTACCGCCATTTCATGAAGAGGATGGAAATTTTGCTGGATTCCTCCTCTGTTAGGGATAAAATTTATCTAGGATTCATAAGGATTCACATGCATATGAATGTGGATGCACTATTTCTATAGCCATATCCTTCTGTGAAGTATTTGACAGAGAACAGTGTACAAAGTTGCCAGGCCCCCTTGCAAATAACTCAGAGGCCTTCAGGTTTGACCCATTTTACTCTCCCTTCTCAAAGGATAGAAAAGGAGGTTCAAAAGGTTTATAATTCACAAAGCACTCAACACCCAGTCTCTCAATCTAAGCTTTCCTAAAAAAACCTAAAATGGGTAAGAAACTCACTTCTTCATAATTATAAAAAGCTAGTAAATATGCACTATGTATCAGAAGAAATAATGTTGAAAACTGAGCAAGAGCTCTGGTGTCACCAACTTTTAATATTCAGGGTCCAGAGAGCAAGTTCATGACAGGCATTTTGCTTGTGACTGAAGTGAAAGGCAAAACTAAATTTTTTGTACCTCAAGCAGATCACCTTATAAACAGAATAAATCAAGTAAATGGATACGTAGTTACTAAGAAATACTTATCTGTTAATTCTCAACAGACAGGAGCAGTTACCCGTGGCCTGAGGACAACTGGGGACCCCTGAGACCCATTCAGGGGACCTGCGAGGTTCCACCTTTTCCAACCACATATTTCTGAGGCCGGACTTTTTTCATGTATTTCCACCAAAACAACATGGCACAGCAGATCGAATGCAGAAGCAGGTAAGAGAATCCAGCTGTATTCTATTAAGCCAGGTAATAAAGAGATTTTCAGAAATGTAAAACAATGCCACTCTTCTCACAGATTTTTATTTTGAAAAAGTTTTTAAATAAAACTGTAATTTGGCAGGTGATGGGCTTGGTTACTATAAAACCAATTAATATTTTTAAAGTTTCTCAGCTTTTATTTCAAATTTTAAAGTTTCTCACCTTTTATTTCAGTTAGTATTAACAGATATGACCCACATAAACAAAAGTTCTTTGGGGTCCTCATTAGTTGTTAATGGCATTAAGGGCGTCCTGAGGTCAAACTGTTCTATATACCAACTCTAAGCACTCTTATCTCAAATGGAAGAAATGTGCTTGGAGCATTTAAAGAACACAGATGGACAGTTAAGAAAAATCAAATGGAAATGTAGGGTTCCATAGTCCAGAACTCAGTTATTTAAAGTAATGACATTTATGATTTTTATTTTTTTGGCTGCACTGCACAGCTTGCAGGATCTTAGTTCCCTGACCAGGGATTGAACCCCAGGCCATTGCAGTGAAAGCGCCGAGTCCTAACCACTGGACCTCCAAAGAATTCCTGACACTTGTTTTAAAGGGTAACAAATGAAAATTATGTTTGCCCATCAGGACTTTCAAATCCATTCAAAATCCCTGGGAAACTTAGCATCTGAATTGGCTGCATGCTGATTCTTCCCCCACTGGGGTAATCCAGTGCAGTGTGAAGGGGTGCTAGGAGTTACTTATTATGTCTCTGAGAGCAGTGCATTAGCAAGGCTGCCATTTTCATAGAAGGAAGACACATAAGAATTAAGGTCATAATGAGTTAAAAGTAAACATAAAATCTTCTTTTAGGGACTTCCCTGGTGGTCCAGTGGTTGGGACTCTGTGCTTCCACTGCAGGGGGTGTGGGGTTTGATCCCTGGTTGGGGAACTAAGATCCTGCAAGCAGCCAAAAAAAAAAAAAAAAGAAAGAAAAGAGAAAGAGAAAATAATCCTCTTTTATGTTTTTGTTCTTTTAGTTTTTATATCAGATTGCTTCTCTGGATATTAGAATAACAAGATCTTAGTCAAGAAAATTGCAAGAAGTCAATAGAAAAATTGAGATCTCTACTGCTTCTAAAAGCTGAGAACATTCTGAGGGTTATTTGTGTGGCAAGTCGAGAGCTCACTTTCATAGTTCTCTCCCTCACATCTGCACTAATGTGGTAAGTATAAGTGACTCAATACATTCACAAAGCAGTTCGTTTACAATTTGCTTGTCGGTTAAAAAAAGAAAGTAGAATTAAATACAGGCAGATAGGAAAATCCTCAATTAGAAATCAGCTTAGTAACAGTCTCTCAGGCTTTCTTTTATTTTTAAACTTTTTTTTTTAATTTATTTTTGGCTGCAATGGGTCTTCGTTGCTGCGCGCAGGCTTTCTCTAGTTGCGGCGAGCAGGGGTTACTCTTCATTGCGGTGTGGCGGCTTCTCTTGTTGCAGAGCACGGGCTCTAGGCGTGCAGACTTCAGTAGTTGTGACATGCGGGCTCAGTATTTGTGCCTCGTGGGTTCTAGAGCACAGGCTCAGTAGTTGTGGCGCACGGGCTCTAGAGCGTAGGCTCAGTAGTTGTGGTTCACGGGCTTAGTTGCTGTACAGCACGTGGGATCTTCCTGGACCAGGGCTTGAACCCGTGTCCCCTGCATTGGCAGGTGGATTCTTAACCACTGCAACCAGGGAAGTCCCTCTCAGGCTTTCTTAACTACACACTCCTTTTAGGAGTATGAGGTTTGGGGGTTTGCTATGCAGATTAAATGACGTGCATGTGAAACGGTTAGCACAGTGACTGGCACATAGGAAGTTCCTGATATGTAAGCACATTTGCATAAATAATAAAAATGAGAGGCAGAGAAACATTTACAGCATATATATGTCAGTGCTGCTGATAGCACTTATTTTAATTATCCAACACTTCCATATTTTAAGTTAATTTTAGAAAAAATGTATTTGGGCCCAGAAAAGTCAGGTCAATTGATCAGGGTGTCACACAGACAGTGAGGGCTTGAAATGGGATTAGATCTGTCTCCTTCCAAGTCCATGCTCTTTCCACAATGCAGTGCTATCTCCCAGGAGAGCTGAAACACAAAGCCAGTTTATTTCAGAAATCTATTTACCATAAGGTATGTTCTGTGCTTAGGACAGTTAGCTTTATTCTAGTGTTTCAAAAATATTTGAGAAGAAAAAGGTATTAAGCCTTCCCTCCAAATATAAGTAACTGTAGGCCTCAACTTATTAGTGACTAGCTCCTAACCAACAGCATTATGGGGTATCATTCAGGCAATTTATTTTAAACAAAAAAGTAGACATCCCAAGTACTGTACAAGAACACTGTGTCTATTTATGGTTCCTGAAGATCATATCAGAGAAGTAAAAAACATTTTAAGAGGGAAAAAAATGAATCTGGAATGGCAGGGGAGTTTCACACATTATATGTAAATTGCAAGAAGAGTAACTAATTCCTTCTCTCCACAAAATAGTAGGCAAAATGAAAAACAGATACAACAGAGAAGCTATTGAAAAAGGAAAGAGGTACAGGATGGGCAAAAGGGAGCCCAAAAGACTATTAAAGGAGTATTTTCTTGCCAGCTCCAAACTGTTTTGGGGTATACAGACCTTTCTTTAGGTATCACTTAATAACCCCTTCAGAGACAAGTCATTAAATTGAATGGAACCCCAGTGAGGCAATTCTTGTTTTCTTCTTTCAAGGGCTCTGAAACAAAAATAACTGGTAAGACAGCAGACTGTATGTTGAGGTACAGTAATAACTAAGGTAGGGGTTCCCTTCTGTCTTCAGAATACAACATTGGAAGAAGGCATAGTAGTAAAGAAAATGCTTTAGAAATAAATCAGTTTTATTAGAAAGAAATTTTAAACACAAAAGTTTAGAAACAAAATATTTATTTCCTTTAAGAACCATACATATTCGAAAAGGTGATGCCATACCTCTCAATTTAAAGAAAAAATTCATTTAAGATTGCGGGTTTTAAATATCAGTGAAGATATTCTCCAAACTGCCACCAGAGCCTGGCTTGATTGCTCTGAAGTAACAACACTTGAAAGCTCTTATTCTTTGAAACTAATTTAAACACATTGAATTGTTGAAAGATTAAAAACCACAGTCAGCTAATTACACTCTCTCTCATCTCTTATTCAGCAAATGAATCACTTTTCATTACCACTTAGCTGAAGTACATGAATTTCTGCCTAATTAGAAATGTTGTAGATGGAACATTAGCAAGAATGGAGCAGGTCAGGATATCTTTGCTGCTTCATTTTTAATTCCTAACAGCAGTCTGATAGGAAGGAATAGAGAAGTCATTAAATAATTTTAAATTATTTATAAAAATTACTTTGCCCAAATTATAATTATTTCTTCCCCAAATGGTCTCTAATGTCTAACATAATGAAAGAAAAAGCAGTTCAACATTGATTTTAATGAACATTTTAATGTTATGTATAACAGAACTATATTATGAATACAATGGGAACAAAGTTTTATCAATAAAAAAAATTTCAACACAAAGTGGGGAGGTAATAATTTGATGCCTATATTATAGTATTTATTTTAAAAAATATTCCCAGCTTAAGGGTGAAACAATTTTGCATTCCAAACTCTAGAATCATGATTTTCATGTGACCTTAATGCAGAATTACAGCAGGAAAACAATTTAATTAATTTCCTTTATTTGCCATTAAATCGATAAAATCTTTGACTGCTACAGGTCTCCTTTAATAATATATATATTTAACTCCTCTCTATTGGAACCATATTGCTAATGCCATATTATATACACTCAAAACCAAAACAATACTGTATAAAATCTAAAAGCCAACATTGTTGAGTTCTAACATTTATATTGAAGGTCTTAATGGATTTTTACCCTTTTCAAAAATTTTTTGAAGACACCAAAAAAAAAAATAAATATTTTTCTTTTTGACTGTTCCTGACTATTACATGGTGGCTACAGGGATAAACACAGAAGGAAGCCTTGCCAAGTTATCACTGCAAAGTGTAAATAATGACTGCTAAGAACAAATAAAAATACTGGAGGTTTGTTTTTTCTTTTCTTTTAAAGGAAACCATAGAGCAGTCCTGAAAAAAATATTTTTCCGAGTTCTGCACAGGATAATTATAGCAGAAGAAATGGGAAAAGTCCCATAGCTATCACCAATTGCTTAAAGAGGTTTTGTTACAGTAAAAATTTGGATAGTATAATAGCAGTATTGCTGGAACATTAGCAAAAGTATATACATTCCAGTTACCTTTGATTTAGCCATAATCACATATGTATGCCTTTTTTGGACAAAAATATATATTTTTATAAAAAACTGATCATCCAACTTTAATGATTTCATATATGGACTCAAGAGTGGTAGTAAAAGGAACAGACCCAATTGTGACAAGGCAATTCAGGGGCAGAAAAATCAAGTTCTTCAGGAAAAGAAAAGTATAAAATTAGAGATTCAAACACATTTATTCAGCCCTATTCTAGTATTCCCACATATTATGATATTAAAATGGGCTCCTCAATTTATAAAGGCTTTCAGTGGTCTCACTGCCCCATTTGTGGTCTAAGTCTCACTGGGAAAAATGATTCTGACTGCCTCATCTGAAGCGCCCTTGCCTGGCCATCTGAAATACTAGATATTTTGCTTTTATAAAACAACCTTTTTGGTTCTTAATGTAGGTTTATTTTAATTAATTGATGAAAGAAAGGGGAGTTGACTAGCATTTTCCATCCCAACATCACCTATCTGCACCACTAAAAATCCTTCATTCAATCTGCTCCTTTACAATCTCTTACTTGCTAAAGTTGGCGAAATTTGCAAAGGCATCTTGCTTGGGTTGCACAGTTCCAGAAGTCATGGCTAAGTTGGGCATGCCCATTCCCATTGTGCCTGTCAGGCCCATCCCAGCAGTTGACATCCCTATGTTCATGTTCATGCCCATCATGCTCTGGTTCATCATTGGACTATTTCCAAGAGGGGCCATTCCCATGGTGCCAGTCATCAAACTGGGCATGCTCATAGGCATGGGTCCCCCCATCAGAGGGTTAGTTTGGGGCCGGACAGGAAGCATGTTCGATGGAGAACTGAGGTTTACAGCTCCGAAACTTTGGGTCATCACATTCATAGGCTGTTGCATATCTAACAGCAGAAAAGAGACAAAAGAACTTTATCACACTGAATTCTTAGATTCACAGAGCAGAAAAATACAATCTTCCTGACCATCAATACTTGTAAGCTCCAATAAAATTACTTTATAGTGATTTTTTTATAAGAGAAGTCAATTAACTTGTATTGTTTACTCTTGAGAAATATTCAGTGGCTGTTAGCTCTGATTTCCCCAAGATGTAGAAACAGTAAGAGTGGGCTGGCAGAAAACATCAGGCAATTTAAAACCATTCCTATAAAATCTATTACTGAATCCGACCTAACAAGTTGTCAAGAGCTACTGTGTATCAAAAACCTTAAAAAGTTTATAT
Source organism: Lagenorhynchus albirostris (assembly GCF_949774975.1). Classification (NCBI taxonomy): domain Eukaryota; kingdom Metazoa; phylum Chordata; class Mammalia; order Artiodactyla; family Delphinidae; genus Lagenorhynchus; species Lagenorhynchus albirostris. The sequence goes on from NC_083097.1 coordinate 132,918,680, forward strand.
CCTTTGACTCCCTCTATTTTTAGAACATTATATTAAGGGAAAAAAATCACAAGTAAAAAGATTTATACAAAACCATGGAGTTATTTATAATAGGAAAAAAGCTGGAAACAACTGAAATAACCAGCAAGAGAGGAAATGCACACTAATATGATGGATAACTACAAAGATCCAAAAATCACGCTTTCTTTTTTTTTTTTTTTTTTTGCGGTACGCAGGCCTCTCTCACTGTTGCGGCCTCTCCCGTTGCGGAGCACAGTCTCCGGACGCACAGGCTCAGCGGCCATGGCTCACGGGCCTAGCCGCTCCGCGGCATGTGGGATCTTCCCGGACCGGGGCACAAACCCGCATCCCCTGCATCGGCAGGCGGACTCTCTATCACTGTGCCACCAGGGAAGCCCCATGCTTGCTTTCTTTAAGAATATTCAACACAGAAAAAACAATAATGTTGAATATGAACTGCAAGAAACAAAATATAGACAGAATGATCTCAAGTATTAAAAATGTGGTTAGAAAAGATGGACTGTGAAGAAATATGAATTAATGGTGATTATCCCTGGATTATGGAGTTCAGATGATTTTTATTTCTTGACATATCTGCCTATATTAAAAATTTTTTCTCAACAAATACTTTTATTTTAGTGATCAGGCTCCCAAAACTCACCACCATACAATAAATGTTAACATGTCAAGAGCAGAATACAAAGCAATTCAATGTGCCAGGAGGGATACCAGGTATTATGTGAAAACAATCTTAAGTGAATACACAGTTGCTTTCAGTACAGTTTTATTTCATGGCTTGAAGTAGTCCTGGCATAAGGGCAAAGGATTACAAATACACAAAGAAATGGGATGTCTTGCAGTAACTTACTCTGTTGTTGAATCATTGTATTGAGTGATGGCTGCTGGGGTTTGGAAGGCTGCATACCAGGTAGTAAGTTGTCTAGGCTGATGTTTACGCTGGGGTCAGACCAAGTAGAGGGCAGGGTTTTGCTGACTGACTTCTGGACCATATCTGTATTCTGATTATAGAGAGGATTAGGCTTCTGCAGCACTGTGCTAACATTTTGCAAAGGCTGGAAAATAGAAAAATGCTCTAAAAATTAAGCATCTGCTCTATAAAGATTACCAGACGGCAATTTAATCATAGTAACTCGAAATATATACGAGACTTTGTAATAAACTCTTGAAACCAATAAGAACAACAAATGTTCTACATTAAGGTCTTCAATATCCTGAATCACCAGCTTCCCATAATATTCCTCTGAAGTCCAAATCATGTTTGGGGTGGGGAAAAAACATATGTACACTAACAGTTATCCTCCCATCACCCCAAGTCTAGAAGCCACAATCCTGGGGCAACTATTAACTTCGGGTTAGTACAACTTTAAGGAAATATACAAGTGGAAATTTATTCGTACAAAATGGAATTCGGGGTATGATTTCTCATGTTAAAAAAACAAAACCATCAAAACAGCAAATTACATTCCACATAACCTGACTGACATATCCCTGCTCCATGTATATTTCTATTGCCTAAAGCAAGCAACACTAGTGGAATTTGGTACAGTATGGACCAATACAGAAGAAAGGAGAAATTCAGGAAAAAGCAGCAGAGGTGCCTGGTAGTTACTACCAGAATAATTGTAACAAGGACAGAAAAAGGGAAATAAATACAAATAGGAAGAATAATTTAAAATGGACCAATGCAAAGACTCACAACACAGTTGCAATTAAGATTGAAAATTAGTAGATTGGCTTTATGCTTAGACCATATGAAAGAAACAGTGAACTGGCTTGAGTTTGTTCAGTTCAATTTAATGGTACTGGTATGGCTTTCATGTCCTTTTTCTTAATGTTAGGTCTAATATCTGTTATACAGATCAGTCACCTTTCTGCTTCTTTCTTCTCTTCCTTCATCCTAACATCCAAAATAGGAGATTCTACATATTAAAATGAATAATTAGCATCATAAACAAATATTCAGAATAGCCTGAGTCAAAAATAGCAAGTTCCTGATACAACTCAGACACATATATTCTGCACTTGTTTGAATTCTAAGCTAGTATTAGGTAATTTAGATTTAATTTTAAAAAGTGAATTTAAAAGTTCCTGTTTAGTTATTTTCCTTTATGAAAATAAGAGTTGAAAGAAGAGCCTATATAAACATTATATAATGTAGAGCAGGTCCAGAATAGGGAAGAACATTCATTATTTTAGAGAATAATTTTCTATATTAGCAATATATCTCTATTCCTTCTTCTTCTTGTTTTTTTTTTTTTTTTTTTTTTTTTGCGGTACGCAGGCCTCTCACTGTTGTGGCCTCTCCCATTGCGAAGCACAGGCTCCGGACGCGCAGGCTCGGCAGCCATGGCTCACGGGCCCAGCCGCTCCTTGGCATGTGGGATCTTCCCGGACTGGGGCACGAACCCGTGTCCCCTGCATCGGCAGGTGGACTCTCAACCGCTGCGCCACCAGGGAAGCCCCTCTTCTCTTGTTTTTAATGTCTTTAATTTTTTATTTTTAGGCCATGCAGCACGGCACATGGGATCTTGGTTCCCCAACCAGGAATCGAACCCACATGCCCTGCAGTGGAAACGCAGAGTCTTAACCACTGGGCCACCAGGGAACTCCTCTATTCCTTAATCTTAAAAACAATTTTTTAAACTATTAAATTCCAATTAGTTTATTAGTTCAATAAATTTTCAACAAATGCCTCCTCTGTGCAAGGCATCACACTTGGCTTTGCATGGACAGCAAGAAGAGTGAGAAGGCCTTGCCCTGGAAAACCCAAATGACTATTCCAGGGTAGGGACACAAGGTAAACGCAATGTACAAAAGTAATCTATGTGTCACTTGCTTATTTTTCTGTTTTATGCTAATCTGCCATTAGATAGTTAGAGCATCTCAAAGATTATGAATCACAGTTTCCAAGGGAGGCAGACAACTTACCTGTGATCTTGACATGGGCAAACCCACACCTACAGTATTAGTGCTCATCATAGAGAAATTCATACTCTGGGAAGATGTCATTGTTGCCTGCGATGAGCCCATAAGATCAAATAGGTCTGAAGAATTTGAGGCAGCTGGAGGTGGGCCTAAAGCTGGTTGTGAGCTACTGACAAGCTCTACAGCTGGCTGTGAGGCACTGCTGAAGAGCTCACCACTGGCAGCAACAGGGCCTGACGGGGCTTGGTTGAAGGCACTCCAGTCACCAAAGTCTCCATTCCCACTTGCTGCTGTTACTGAGAAAGAAAAAAGGGTAAGAAAGTTTCTGAAATGCACAGACAATCTTCCAACTGAAACAAATTAGAGCTGATCTGTGTCCATCCAGATTAACATCTGCAGGTACCATCTCCATCTGGACATTATTCTTTCTCATGAATATTCCACCAGTGTTAACAAGGTGGCAAAGAAAAAAAACTTCCACATATAAAGTAAAATCCATCTCTTGGCATTGGCAGGTCTGAGGTGACACAAAGAAATTACAGAAACTAAAACTTTCCTTCAACCTAAGTTTGCATATCAAATAAGTTTCTAGCTAAACAAATATGAACTAGCCTGAGATCCCCAAAAAAACAAGAAAAAAACCTCTAAACTGGTTAAACTCTTTGCTGGGAGATCCAGAATCTTCATGCAAGGAGTAACTCAGTAAAATCAGACAGTTCAGCTCATTTTGTTCAATCATTATTTGGAAAGGTTCAAAGAGAAATCAGACTATGATTTATACCATCTCATGTAAATAAAACCCCAAATTCATTAAAAAGAAAAACCCAAAAACTCAATAAAATTAAGACTAGGATTACTAAATTTCTGTAAGAAGTTCTCACCCATTTGGCCATGCTTCCACTGACAACACAAAGGCTACAGAGAGCCATGATATATAACCTTAGTACATTGTTTACTTCAAATGGGACTGTTCAATCTATTTAAGTAAAAAGCGGGGTATAGTCTTAAGAGGGGAACTCATGCTAATATTTAAAAAAAGAAACAAAACTATCACTATGCTTCAAAGTATAATTATAACAAGTTTAAGATTTAATGCATAGAAAAGATTTAATGCATTTAATAATACAAAAATTAATAGGTTAGGGCTTCCCTGGTGGCGCAATGGTTGGGAGTCTGCCTGCAGATGTGTGGGACGTGGGTTCGTGCCCTGGTCCGGGAAGATCCCACATGCCGTGCAGCGGCTGGGCCCCTGAGCCATGGCCGCTGAGCCTGCGTGTCCGGAGCCTGTGCTCCGCAACGGGAGAGGCCATGGCAGTGAGAGGTCCGTGTACCGTGAAAAAAAAAAAAAAATTAATAGGTTAATTAATAGACTGAAATATTTAAGAGAACGGATTTTGTATTTTACTGGCTGTGTGACCTTACTTAACCTTCTCTGTGCCTTTGTATTTTTATTTTATTTAAAGGAGAGCTTTTATTTATTTATGTGGCCACACCGTGAGGCATGTGGGATCTTAGTTCCCCAACCAGGGATCGAACCCATGCCCCTGCAGTGGAAGCATGGAGTCTTACCCACTGGACTTCCAGAGAAGTCCCCCGTGCCATACTTTTTAAAAAATCTAAGTTGCGAAGACTGAATAACTTAATATATAGTAAGTGCCATTTGAGGTTTATTGTTACTTTGGATTAATTGTGAAAAGACAGAGGAGAGGCAAAGCATCACACTTTCTTTCCTTTAGGTATGCCATATAAAAGTATAAGTCAAGCTTCTATAAATTCTGCATACATAATACTATTTGGAACACAATAAATATAAAGGCAAGTGATACTTGCAAAAAATTTTTTTTAAACTAGGCTATATTAAGTAAACAAACCTTGCTTTAAGAAAGGGACAAACAGATAAATATGAATTAATGGAAGTTGAAAAAAGCAAAGGTGAAGAAAGAGCTACATATAAACTGTCATCTGAAAGCGAACAGTATGTAGCTTAAGTTAATTTCTTTGCACTATATGTTCACTTACAACTAGGAAATACATTTTGTCTAGCCTAAAAGGTAACCACCCACTATGATATTGTCTCATTATGCTAAATATCAAGAGAACAATAACATCGTCTTTAAAATTATATGTTCTATTACCATTTTATAATGTAAGCACCCTCAAAAGAGAAAATAATTCACTTAGAAACCCCAAGTTCTACCAACAGTTTAATATAAGAACTGGGCTGATATTCATTACTTCCGGGTTTTGCTAAAATATGTCTTTGATCTTCTTTACAAAAAGACTGAATTAAGAGTTTTACAATTAGTTCTATGTATTAAACAATTTAAACTAATTTAAGGAAGACTGCTGGATAAAGGTAAACTTTATGCTGATTTTCTATCTGCTTGATCTAGAAAACAGGGTAAGAATGGAAACTGGGGCAAAATGTGTTGCCCCATCTGAAAACTTTATCTGAGATGATTAATCATGGGAGGAAGAGATTTCTAGTGAGGCATATATTGTTCAGCAATCATTAATCATTGTTGCAACAGTTTCAGCCCCTTGCGTAATGGTGATCAGGTTATGTTAATCACATAAGATGAAGAGATGTTATCACTTAGCAACATTAACATATTTGAATTATTTGCATAGTAGCCAACTTTATATACATAAAAACTTTGAGAATTACACAGGCAGTCTGTAAAATTAGGGCAATGTTCATTTTCCACTTTGATTTGCCTATAGCAAGGTATTAACCCTTACAAGGTATAACCACACTTCTAAAATGAAGCAGTTCATTACTCCACAATCCTGGTTTCTGGGAAATACTTGGAATTTACACAAGTGGTCCAAATAACCCAAATCACATTAAAACCTATGCGTCTTTCTTCCTAAATCCTCACTAACCTAAACTAGACAGTACTAAATATAAATTTTAATCCAATTAATGGGGATAGATGACTCTACTTGAAATGAATAATAAAACTAATTCAGTTAAATATTTCCTCCTTGCCTCACCTCATGTTTATGATTTTTATAGCTAAATTTTTTATATTATCTCTCAAACTTCAGACTGACCAAATTTTATGGAAAAAAACATTAGAACCAACCCCTTTACAACCTAAAAGACACTTAATAATGAACTCAGACCCTATTCTACACGTCTCTACAGACGTTACTCTATCCTTATAAAGAACCATGACAAATAGCATTATTCCCAATTTTAGAAAGGTGGAGGCTCAGAGGCTTTCATAAAGTTAAATGGCTACCAAAGTATATGGCAGAGGTAGTAAGATAAAAATATTAATAATAAGGGGGAAAAATACAAGCCCTTCACCTCAGTCCATTATGTTTAAGCCTATATTCTGCTTGGATGTTAGTTGTTTTTTTTGCCATTTTAAAAAAATTGAGGGTGTTAATTGACACATAACATTATATTAGTTTCAGGTGGACAACATAATGATTTGATCTTTACAAATATTGTGAAATGATCACAACAAATCTAGAGTATTTTAAAATTTCTAATTTAACATGGAATGAGGAGTTCTTTTTTGCCTGAGGTTCAACTGCTCACATTTAAGGATATGCCAAAATGAAATTCAGTTATTTTTCATAGAAATTCTTTTAAGATGTCTAAATTATAAAGAAATGAATTTTGGTAAGATGGTCTGCCCAACTCCAATGTCCCTGAATTTCATTCAAGAAAATCATATAAGCTAAACATAAACCATAATATTCTTGCTGCTAAAACGAGATTTATACTTATTCACACTCCCTATGCACCTACTCCCTGCCCCCCCCGCCCCCCAAAATAAAACAAGAGTCACTTATGAGTGAGGGCAGTTTTATTTAGGTGTACCTGAGTAGTCTGCAACCAGATTAATTCGTCTGGCACATTTAGGATACTGGCCCAATAAAGTACCTTTGTGAATAAATTCTTTGGGAATTGGGAATTATAAATACTACTACAAGTAGAAAATGGCCAAAAGAAGCAGATGGGGGTGGGGTGGTGAAGGGTTGTTTTGTTTTGGTAACATTTCCAATGCCCCTAGATTTCTGGCCAATCAAATCATATCGTACCTTGGGAAGGGAAATTGCTTGATGCAGCGGCTGAGCCAAAGTCAGCAAAGCCTCCAAATAAATCAGCTGATCCTCCTAGAAATTAAGTATGAGGAAAAAAAACTGTCAGAACCACAGCACAACTGATAGCACTTTTAGGAAGCCATTTTAGCACTGCACTCAAAAAATACCCAATACTAGAGCCCCAAGACCCATCATAACAGCTAGTTAGTTGATCCAGCTTTTCATGTCACCATGTCACCCTTTAAGCTACCACAGGACAGACTCTCTTACAGTATCCCTCAGTTCTATAACTAGTAATATAATAGATACTACAACTGTGGTTACAGTTACCCCTTACTCACATTTCACGAACATAATGTAGGCATGCAGTTTATCTGGCCAATTATGCTCTTTATAAGAATCTTCAATGGATGCTAAAACCTGGGTAAAATGTTGCTGGGTAATCAAATCATCACTCCACAGATTACAAATAAAAAGAGATTAAGCTACTTTTACAGTGCAGAAATCAGATAGATACCACCTTAAACAAGTGCTCAAACTTAATGTCACTAATAATCGGACAAAATAGCACTCATGGGTCTTCTAATATAAAGGGACTAAAAAAGAAATCATCACCCAAATTCTTCCCAAAAATATTTAACCTGACTCCAGTCATGAAGAATGAATCAGACAAATACAAATTGAGGGACATTCTGCAAAACAGCTCTCAAGACTCTTCAGAAAATGTCATCATAAAAGAAAAAGACTAGGACCACTCCAGATAAAAGAAGCCTAAAGAAACATGGCAAGTAAATGAAATGGGTGATCCTTGACTGGACTCTGGATATTTAAGTAAGTGCTATACTGAAATGACGTAATTGAGACACCAGGGAAATGTGAATATGGTCTATTATACAACAGTACTGTTAAATTCCCCAAGTATGATAATTATATTATGATTGTGAAGGAGAATGTCCTTGTTGTAAGGAGATATACGCTGAAGTATTTTAGGGGCAAAATGTCATGATGTTTGCAATTCTCTCAAACGGTGCACAATAAATAAACAAAACCAAAAAAGAACTAGAGAGAGACAAAGAAAATGTGACAAATTTTCTGCAGTTTGACTTTTTTTTAATAAAAGGGGAAAAAAAATCCCCAAAAACCCTTGAAGTTGATCTGCATAGTAATCAGTTTTAATAGCTATAGGAAGAAAAATGAATGCAATGATTTACGTGGACTATTTTTTCCTATTGTTTACTTGCAAATATTTGCAAAATACTTGCATTTTTAATCCTTGAAAAAAAAACCAGTAGCTTTTTGCTACTTCCAGACTGGTGTTTTTAAAGGGGTGAGATTCAAATCATAAGGCTGCAGATCAATCTGCATGCATAACATCACATTCTCATACAAATTTTCATTTGTAAACACTAAATAGGTACGAATATTTACTTTTATCTATAATTTGAACAGTAACATTGTTAAATTTTATATTCCACTTCTCCTCAATTCAGTTATCAATGAAACAGCAATAGTCAAAGGATCTAAAACCTTAAATAGTTGTCCTTATTTTTGTCCTTAAAGATTTCACCTCTTAAGAGTCACAACCTTAGAAATTTAGAGCGGCAGTTCAATTATAGTGCTTTTACTGTTATGTGAACATTATATAGGTTACATCACAGCTGCTTAGCCTGCAGTGCTTAGAAACTAGCCAGGTGGGACTAGAACATCTGGGCTGCACTCAAATACCACCAGGGACAGCTTCCAACATCTGGTGCCATTTCTGAATTGTCTTATCGCTGCAAGACATTCTGTCCCATCTGCTACACTCAACTGGGTTAATTAAACTAGAACCATCTCCCCTTCTTAATAAATAGCCAGCAGTAATAAAAGGAACAAATCAGTTTCTGACACAGGTGAACTTGGTATTTCTTTTTAATGCACATTTACTGTAGTCAACTATCAGCAGGCCTAACAAATTCCTTATTCCTTCACTTCATTACAGATGCACATATTCACATATATACTCACTCACCGTGAACTAACTTCCACCAAGGCCAAGGTTCTCTACTCCTAGCAACAACTACAGCTCATATGTCTGTTTTTGCTTTATCCAAAGGAAAATATCACAGTGATTTTTCTCTTCTTTAAAGGTACATATGTCATAATAAATGTGACAATAGGTACAAAAGATCAATGAGCTATATTTTTAAACTATATAAACAAGCACATATATTAATAAAATCTAGCAGGGAAATCAATGGTGTGAACAGTTGCTGCTTAATATTCATAAGTATGTCTTCTGTAATATTCCTTCATGTTAAAAATATTGATCAAAGTATACTGTTAGGTAACAGAATGATAGTTCATCTTTTATTATAACATTAAGGGATTTGAAAATAGGGGATTATTTTCATTTTCTTCATCCAAGCAGTGAATAAACATCAATATGTAATTTATTATGCCAAATGAGTTCGGAATTTTCAAATCTTATCCAGTCTGGGCTACAAAGAAAATTCATGCTGTGGAGTATAGCACTGAATACTGTGAATCACATCTTCAAACTGGGTGACATATTTTATTTTTGTCCTATCCTGAATTTAATATTTCAAATAATTATTTTGTTATTCTATTGCTCTACATTCTAACACCTAAGCTAAAATTATACTATGTTCATAACTTGTCTATAGCAAATATTATTCTTTCCATCCACACTACAGGGAGTTTAATTTCAAACATGACTAATTTAAGAACACTGGAGGTAAAAGAGTGGAAACACACATAAGAATTTAACAAATAGAAGCCACCTTTCCTTGAAAAGGATTTAACTTTTCTCCATCTTCTGAAGTGCCACAGATTATACTTCTACTGTGTTTTACATAATGTGATCCTCAACTTTGGAAACTATCTCAGAAATTAAAAATCTCTTATTTCATTTAGGAAAAGTTTCTCCCTCCTAGGAAGGACTATCCAAACCTATATGCATGATGTTATTCATACCTATGCCTTAAATTTAACAGACATTTTCTATACTTAAGCATTTTTCCCAGATAACTTCTATCTAAGGGAATTTAAATAAGAGTCTACCAAAAATTGCTGCATGTGGAAGACTGCTAAATTTCACAATAAGAGCTATCCTTCAAGATTCCCACATGAGAGGTGTCATTATAAATGAACCATTTCCATCTGCCTTTTCAGGGAAGCAAGGTTATTTACAATCACCAGCTGGGAACATGTATTTTCCAAAGCAACACTGTGAACAGGAAAAATATAGTTGAACTAGACAGTGCTTTAACTATAAATGGAAATATTCTTTAATGAAGAATTTAATCTAGATTACGTTATGAAAACTTTTGCACAAGGAGTTCTAATAAATACAAATTTAATAGAAATGACAAAAAATTGTAAATATATGATGAAGAACTAATATAAATAAGTTTTTAAAAAATCGATAAGGATAAACAACCCCAATTTAAAAAAAAAGGACAAAGGACATGAATAGACAAGTTACAACTAGCAATATAAAACCATGAAAAGTTTCAAAGTCAGTCATCAAACACATGCAAAATAGAATGAAATATTATTTTCTCCTTACCAAAATGGAAGATTTTGAAAGATGCTACTTCACTACTTTATAACAGAGAGAAGTTTGGAAACAAATCAAAACCTAATGTCCAAAAAATAAGAGGCTGACTGGTCAAGTAAATTACAGCATATTTATATAATGTTAAGATTATAAAGCAATTAAAAGGTCTGTAAAATACCAACTATAATAAGGAAATGGTCATGAGATTTTAGATGAAAAAGAGTTTACAAAAAAATATAATAACAATAAAATCTTTATCTAGAAGCCTGAAAAAGATTTGCAACATAATAAATGCTTAATTTACAATGCTTGGTGTCAGTTTATTTATCTCTTGTAAAAATAAAATACAGTGTGTGTGAGTTGTGAAAAATAAATAAATAAATGCTTAAATAAATATATTGACTGATTATATAGAAAATGTTTAAAGAAAGACTATTCACCAAAATTATTAATAGTTAACTTTATGCACCTAAGTTACGGTGAATTACTTTTTTTCCATAAAATTTCTAAAATGAGCACACACTACTTTTATATTAGTGAAAACAGAATATGGTAAAACATTTTATTCTTAGTAAACTTAGGTTGAACTAGAGACAACGCCCACGAAAATTCTAATATGTAAGTTGGGTTGTAATAACCAGTAACTTGGCTATAACAAGGTGGTTCACATCCATGTAAATATCCTCAACTAACTTTAGTGATAACAGAGTACAAGGCAACAGGTTCAAATGTAAATGTAATGAACATTTTGGATTTTATACACGTTAATCTTAAAAGATATTTTTTAACAACCAAAAAATCAAAAGATATTGCAAGCCTTGTAAAGTCTTTATATTTTCTCTTCAACCTCATTCATTGTACTAGAAACAACTTATGTAGTAGTATGTTAATCAAGATCTAAATTCCTTAATTACAAAAGGAGACAACGAAAACTCTGAAGACGAGATATACTAAAAATGAAATGGAATGGTTCTTGGCATTATATTTGTAACTGGCTTATTTTCTAAATACATTATTATTCATTTAAAAAATGTTTACTTAGAAACATACTATGTATAAATGCCACCAAAATATCATTTGAGTACAGATTTTAAAAGAACATCACCAGAGTGGGACATTTATCATCAGAGTCTCAAGAAAATCTTGATGAATGGGTTTCACATGTGTACTTTTAAACTTGGTTGATATTCCACAATGATTTTACCACATATACTTCTGAAGATGCTAACAAAAAGGATGAAATAACACATAAAAAAAGAAAATCTGAGCATTTTCTCCAAGGAGACATTTATCTGGTGAATGGAACAGAAGCTGTATCTGCTTAGGTTTACAGTTCATGTCCATATTACTTGCATGACAGCAGTATTATAAATATAGGCACATATCGGAAATGACACCCAAATGGCATACCAAATAGCAATGCTGATATGGTAGATTCTTAGACTTTCTTACATGTAGGTGCTAAAGAGTTAACATCCAATTTTTTTTTCCACTGCTGAATTCAATTTAAAATATATTACTACTAAAATATTTAAATAGAAATTCATAGTAATGAAATTCATCTTACTGATTGGAGGGGGTTCTACACAAAGTGGTTAAACTGTTTCAAACAGGAGTGAACTTTAAAAAATAATTATGGGGACTTCCCTGGTGGCGCAGTGGTTAAGAATTCTCCTGCCAATGCAGGGGACACGGGTTCGAACCCTGGTCCAGAAGGATCCCACATGCCGCGGAGCAACTAAGCCCATGTGCCACAACTACTGAGCCTGCACTCTAGAGCCCACGAGCCACAACTACTGAGCCCTGTGCCACAACTACTAAAGCCCGCACGTCCAGAGTCCGTGTGCCCCGCAACAAGAGAAGCCACCTTAACGAGAATGCAACGAGAAGCCCGCACACCTCAACAAAGAGCAGCCCCCGCTCGTGGCAACAAGAGAAAGCCCGTGCGCAGCAACGAAGACCCAACGCAGCCAAAAAAAAAAAAAAAATGAATTAAAAAAAAAGAGTGACCGTAATAATAAACAGTGAACAATTAAAAAAAAATTATGATGTCAACCCATTTTCGGTTGGTTTTTAGAAATTATTAAGATAAAAACATTAAGGCAAGAAATATTCCAAATTTCATTCAGACTTTGTCTCAATTACTGTATTAATATTAATTACTACTTCTATTTAATTAGCCAATCTACTGCTTGCACTAGAGAAGAAAAACCACTCAAAGGTTTCTTGCCAAGCAAAGGAAGCATGCTGGTATTTAATAATTCTCTCTGTTCAAAGCAATCTGGCTAACACCAAGGAAAAAAGTTAGATTCACTCATCTGACCTTCCTAGTTAATTCTTCTCTGATTGCTCCATTAAAAATTTTCACAGATGCATGAAAAGGGCTCTTTAATATTTCATACCAGGAAATCCAAAATAGTTGATATTCTGTGACACTAAGTCTGTATTATATGCCTACATGCTAACTACCAGTTAAATACTACTATGAAAATCTTCAATGTACAAAAAGACAGCACATAAATTGTTAAACAACTAATGTAGTTGTTTGCAAACTTGGGCATGACAGTTCAATAGAGTTTAAGGAATAATTTTACCAAGTTACATTTACAGAAAAAAGGGAGTGGGAACTGAAGAATCTCAGAAATTGGATTGAACCAGACACCCTAGTAAGTTCACACCTAGTCTAAGAATTAATTTTATGATAGTAGGCAAGGACAGGGAGAAAATAATAGGAGACTTTAAATTAATCATATGTACTAAACTATCAGTGAGAAGTAATTTTCATCATAAACACTAATGTAAATTTTAAAACAATTCAGTTTTGAAAAATTATTACACACAACTAGAAACAACAGATTTACTTTGACATTATTCCTATGCCAATCTCGCCAGTTACATTTTAATGTGAAATGAACTTTAAACATAAGTTTTATTTCTTAAGCTGTTTTGACTTGCAGTACAGTTTATTACGACTCCATAATCATCAAATGCAACCTAAAATAATCAATTTTCTTGAAAACAATTTATAGGGAATTACTCAAAAAAATCTAGCACATACTGGACATCAAACTGAAGAAACCGTTAATCTTCTCTGTGAGAAAATCTTGGTAAATGGACTATTCTTTTGCTGCAGCCCTCTTTAAAATATGTCACACTTTCACAGAATGCCCCTTTCCTCCAAAGCACTCTGTATGTTTGTAACTAGGTAACTATTTGTGACTCTTTGGTTAATGATTACTTCCTCCACTTGACCTTACCGTGAGGGCAAGAACTGTTTTACTAAGCATTATACTGCAAGCACCCAGGCCAGTGTCTGGTTCGATAAATGTTTAGTGAATAAATGAATGAAAAGTTTAAATGAACTCTAGGCGTGGGTAGTTTGACAGCCAGAATTAAGATTTATGGAAAGACAGTGAAATGGGCAGAGCAGTCCATTTTGCTTATAGAAAAAGCAAAGGGACCCCAAATACTCAGTGCTAAAGAAATTGAGAGAGATTACCGAATTACCAGTCAAATATTTAAGTGCTCACCTTCCTTATTTAAGGCAATTAAACACTTCCTCCCAAATAATGCTCAAAGTGAATTAATTTCACATTAAAAATAAATCTAATGCAAAAAAAATTTTTTTTAATTTTCATTCCATCTTTTATTTGCCATTAAAAAAAATTACTCTGAAACCAAGAATACTATTGATAAAAAGAAAAAGCCAATATGGAAGCTTACCTGTTGATTGGCTGGTGCCATCAAACAGATCAACAAGGTCACCAGATGACTTACTGCTAGGCACTGAAGTCTGAAAACACACACAGAACTAAATAAGCTTAGAAAACATATTTCTACTATTTTTTTTAAAAAAATCTGCTCTACTCATCTTTAATTCCCAACTGAGACACAAATACCTGTAATTATCTTAATAAAGGTAGATTTCCTTTTCTGAAAAAAGAGAAGTGACCTTGAATCCTTATGGAGAGATAATATTTTTAAATGCCTACCATTGTAAAAGTCCCTAACATCCACACTCCTCTTTTCCCTAACTCACTTCTTTTCGGAGATCAGACAAGATTAGGCATGTCCACTACTCCTGGGTTACTTTCTCATTTCTTACTGCATTTCACTCTGAAAAAACATACCTTCCAGATCCCACTCATATCTTAACACAGAATCACTTGAGAAGCATTAAAGAAATATATACGCCCAGCTCCATCACAACATACTGAATCATAATTGCCCAGGTTGGGATCTTGGTCTGTACAGTCTTAGAAAGCTCCTTTAAGTAATTCCAATGCATAAGAAGGTCTGAGATCTACTGGACTGGAGGCCAACATCCTATCTAGCTCCTATCTAGCTCCGGTCAGTATAATTCTATGTTGGTCTGATATACCTTGACATCTGTTTTATATTTAGTTCCCAAACTAAACTGTGGGGCTGGAGTTGTAATATGATTTTTCTCCTATACATAGTTCTAAGCACCCTAATGCATAGGTCCTCAATGTTCAATACATACATGTTAAATTAGAACAGAAGTGCTAGGCAACAGGAAAACACTGTAAATTCCTAGGCATGTTAATTTGAGCTTTGAAGATTAAAAACTATATCTTTGAATATTAAAAACACTTTGAAGATTAAAAACACTATATACTGTGGTTCAAAAAGGCCTTGAGGTTGAAAGAGATCTGAAGCAGCTGAGTAACTTGCTGAGAACTTCAGAGTTCTATGCATTTTTTTTGGTAATAAAAACAAAGTCAAAAAGCTTACACTATAAATTTAAAGTATTTATGGCAGGGACATACATTCAGGCTGTACTACATATTGATACTTAAAATCCTTTTAAGATATAAAAGTCTCAGTTTACTGTTAAAAAAAAATTATACAGGTTGGATGATTTTCCCCATGCAACCATAAATGAACTCTTCATATAACAGCCATCATGTATTATTTGGGTTTTAATTATGACTATCTACCAGATCTTAGACAGTCATCAGTAAGCAACTGTATCCACAGCAGGGGAAAACTAAGACCACAAGGAAATAACACATCCATTTCCCCCTTTTAACTACAACTAAAGTTGAGTTGTAATTTTGAGGTTTTCCTCAAAACTAAAAAGAGCACAATATGGGTGAAATTATACACCAGAAGATATGTGGGAAAACTTGACACAGTTCTTGACACTAAGTAGGACTAGCTTTATTTTTAGAGTCACCTGCAATTTGCAAGATACATTAGAAAAATATTTTCCCTAGCTTTCAGCTACATTTGATGCAAAGATACAAGCTGGGTGAATACTAGTAGGGGGAGAGTAACAAAACAACTATTGAGGCTTTCAGGGCAAACCTCCCTCTTAGGCAGATTTCTGTCCAAAAGACTAGCTTGCAGCCAGGTATCTATCAATCAGGTGGATTTCATTTCTGTGCGGAATAAAAAGTGAAGACAGTTACAAGAATTAGTGCTGCTACTAATCAATACTGACCACAGGGCAAATAAACCTCCTTTTCAGAGGAATGATCTCTGTATTAAACAAGACCAGTTCCGCTATATAACTACTTGTCATATATACAAGTGGTCATTTCTTACAATTTCCAAACACTACCATGTTTTCCTTAGTGAATCTCACATTTGGTACCAGTGGTGGTGTCTAGAAGGAAACAGATGCACTACATTCTGATTCACAGCCTTTCCCAAATGAACCAAGAGTGTTATTACTATTTTCATAGAAAGTACATAGATAATCATTCAGCAATTGGACAGGTTTCTTCCTCCAAAGAGATTTCTTATTATTAATGACTAATACATGCCAGATGATCTATAATTAATATGATTACCTAGAAATGCCTGAGACTACTAATGCAGTAATTCTAAAAGTAATTTATAAGAATAAAACTGTGTATAATGTGTAAACTCGTGCCATTCCCACCTTAACTGAAGACTGAGGTGTATGAGCTGAAGCATTCTGATCTGGACTTGCTTTGTCCCCTGTGTAATGTGCTGCTGCTCCAAGATCAATGGTTTTGGAAGGATTTGCTGTGCGCTTGTGTCTTGTGGTGGTGGTCTCTGTGGCCTGTGTGATATGGATATGTTTTGTCGTCACAGTCTCCTCTTCATCTTTGAATTCACCTTTGGGAGATCTGCCTCTTCTTGCTTTCTTTTCCTCATCACTGTCACTAAAAGATATTAAAAAAGAAAGAAAATAATAAGACTAGGGATTACTTTAAAATGGAGCCCTCAGTGATTTGAGCTAAAGAATTTCAAATGCAGTAACTCCAAAATTCCATACTTTGACTATTTGACAGGGATCAAGAGAATGTTATCTAAGCTATCTGAATAATCATATGTATGCACTGGGGAGCGGAAGTGGGAACCCATCAAATTCCCCAGGTAAGTCTAAAATACTGCTACAAAAAAGTATTTACATAAATGTGTACAAATAAAAAAGCCTGAAATAATTCAAGTGCTTATTTATTATAGATTTAAAGCTTAATTTAAAAATAAAATAGCAGGGTTATTCTCATATCAGAATCAATTGATTAGAGTCTAGGAGCTCAAATAGCTGCATTTGATAACCATTTTCTTGAAATGGACTGTGCAACAACTACAGTTCCATTTATATAACATGATTCTGTCACTCTCATATACTAATGCAAATATATAATAAAATACTATAATTTCGATGGATATCTTTTAAATATTTATCCTATCTGCATTCAAATGATTAAACTCTCATCTGTAAATGCAGAAAAATGAGGTAATGCACTTTACAAGAACTGTGCTCTATTTTACTATATAGAATCGCGAGATCAAACTTTCACAAAACTAAGAAAACTGCTTTACAGAACATTTAAATATATTTAAAATATTTTAGAAGAATTCCTTTTCAGGCACATTCAAAGATTTTTTCTTCTTCTTAACATGCGAAAGGAAAAAAATACAGAACGAGTAAAAGAACTGTGTTTTTCATATGCCCCAAATTAAATATGTCAGTACTAGTGTGCTCTCCAGTAATGACGCATTGGGTTTTTTTTTCTGGTGCAAGTAGGACAGAGAGAGAAATTGCCTGAAATACGTTCCATTACCTATTATTTCTTAATTTAAAGAGTAGGTGGTTTAAATTATAAATATTCTGAAGTAAAATACTTAAAATTCTCCTTAAAACTATGACTATTATTACTGATGCAATTTAACTTGGACTAATCTAAAGCAATTTCTACTTAAATATAAATCAATTTGGAACCTGTATAAATCAAGAATCAAGAAGAATGGCTTCCCACACTGAGCAAAGGGGTTAAATGTATTTTTATCTACAAACATTTTAGGGAATCTACAAGTTCTGATCAAGTGTTCAAAACCCCTTGTCACTTACTAATTTCTCAGCAATAAATGACCTAAAAATTACCACCATCAGTCCTATATCTAAGACTGAAACTTCTTACCTTTCTGATGTCCAATTTGATTATAGTGCAAGGTAATTTCTTTACAAGGTGAGAATATAAACCTTACTAGCACACAATGAAATGAAAGCTTCAGATATGATCAGTGTTCAAGAATTCCTGAATCTAATAATGAGCTATTAAGTCTAAAATTCTGATAACATGCCAGATAGGTCCCATGCAACTTTGTCTAAAAATCTATTCTTCTCTCACATATACTCCAAGATGTAAGTCCCTGGTTTGCTCTTTAGTTACTAAAACAAATAACATACACTACATTTTCACTCTTTTAAACCTGAATATATAAAAGATTTAGGAACTCTAGCAGATCCTGTCTTAGAGGCAAATGTACAAAAGAAAAAATCAAGGAAGAAACAAAACAAAAAAAAAAGAATAGGAAGACAAAGCAAGTAAAGAAAAATTGTGGGTGGAGGGCAAAGAAGAGAAAACAAAACAAGAAGGTACATAGTTAGATTTCTAACCAGCCTACCTACCTGATTCCCATACTTCTTCAGGAAATAGCAACAGAATATGTGGCCACTATGTTTTCTAAGTCAAACCAAAAGTGTGAACACAAAGGCCACAAGAACATTAAAGAGGGAAAAACAGCACAGAGTATTTGAGGTAGGCATCGTTTTCCATAGTTTAGTTATTTTTTATTACCATATGCATACACCTTCAGTATAAAAGAGCTAAAAATATAGTTGTAAAATATATTCAAAGTATTAAAAATAAATTCTGGTTCTTCAAAGGTCATATTCCAGAAACAGACAGGAATTCCACAGATTTAATAAATATGGAAACGTAATGAGAAGACACTAAAATATTTTAGAATCTGAATAGTTTCAAAATTATTATTTTTATTTCTTTTTAATGACCCCTAAATCTGAACTGTTAAGATTTTTTTATAAGAGAAAAAGAGATGGTACTTAGTTACAAGAACTCACTTGAAGTTTTGGTTGCATCTCTGCATTACTTTAGGCAAGTTCCACACAGCCTGACTGGGCTTCAGTTCTTACTCCCCAAAAATAATGGTAAAATCCTTGCTCTAGACTATCTAATAGAGATACAGTGAGGCACAAATGACAAAGATCTTATAAAACTTGCTTTGCAAATTAAGTGCTACATATATTGCCCTTATAACTGGCAGAAAAACTAGTTAATAGCTATATTGGTAGGTAAGAAAAAGTGAATGCTAAAAGGTTCCTAGTACTGTTCTATGTAAAACTAAATACAAATACCCCACCATTAGAAAATGTAATCTATGAAAATATAGGTCATACTCGAAAACATTTTAGTCCAAATATCCATCTGGAGTTTTTTTTTTCTGGTATAAACTGACACAGAATCTTAATGAAATGTCACAGGAAGAATTTTCAAACCCCTAACTTTTGTTTAAATCTAATAAAATAATAAACTTCATTATCCCTCAGCAATACCTTAGATCCCTGGATCATCAGATGCCCAACTGCAAAATAAGCTATCAAAGTTCTTACTGGGAAAAAAAATTCCAATAAATAGCCTGAATAAAAACATACAGGAAATGTGATCAATTTTAGAAATAAATGGACACAGACAAGGAAAGTGTGTCAATACTAAATGCAAATGTCTGACACAGCATCTTATAAACAGCTGCACTGTATATATGTGTGTGTAAATACACACACACACACTATATATATGTATAAATCAGCAGCAAATATACTAAAAATGGAACAATACAGTGAAAATTCGCATGACCTGGGAATTCCCTGGCGGTCCAGTGGTTAGGACTTGGCACTTTCACTGCCATGGTCTCGGTTCAATCCCTCGTCAGGGAACTAGATTAGCCTGCCCCCATGCAAGGCTGACATGCAAATTCATGAATTTTTCCATATTTTTGCACAAGGCATTTTTAGGGGAGTGAAACTACTCTGTATGGTTCTGTAATGGTGGATACTATGCATTTGTCAACTATACAACACAGTAAACCCTAATGCAAACTGAAGAGTTTAGTTAATAATATTGGTTATCAATTGTTAATAAATGTACCACACTAATGCAAGATGTTAATAACAGGAGAAACCGTGTGTGTGTGCATGCATTCTTGCACTCGGAGAGGTGGGGTTATGCAGCAACTCCCTGTACTTTATGCACAATTTTTCTGTGAAGCTAAAATTGCTCTAAAAAATAAATTAAAGAAACAAACAAATAAAGCTGAATTTCAGATAATGCCAACACCCAAAACAAATAAAAAAACCCAAGACCCAGCTATGTCAATTTAGTTCCCTTTCCAAGAGACCCAGGAGACAAAGTGTTAATAATACCTGCATCTTTCTGGAGAGTCTTCTCTATCTTTCCTCCGGAACTTGCTGATGGTGTCGTCAATTGTGCTTCCAATTTTATCACTCAGTTCACCTAATTTATCACTGAATGGAAAAGCACTCTTGCTTTTATCCCAGTCCTCATCCCATTTTGATTTAGGCTCAGGATCATATCGTTCACCTATATAAAGCATTAAAAAAAAGAAGCAACTCTAAGGACATTAAATTCAAAAGGTGTCTATAGTCCTTATTTCTGAAACTTTTCCTCATAATAAAATAGTTTTCAAAGGAAAACAGAAAGCTCCCACAGTGCTGAATCAACACAATTGCAGCAAGGCACAGCATGTAGTGCCAGTCATTAAGTGGCAGGAATGCAGATTCAAAAGCTTTTGTTTATGAAAACTAACACAACCTTAATGCACAGCACAGCATATCAGGAAGTTCTTAAGGGCTGCTGAAAGGAGTAGAGGAAAACACAAAAACCAACACGAGCTATATAAGCAAAAGAGAAATGGAAATCTTTTGTTTTCACAAAAGTCACTTAATGCATTATATTTCATTCCCATTTCTTAATGGTTTTTCAATTATTAGAAAAGCACTGGACAGCAACAATCTCTTACAAAACACAAACTACAGGAAACACTACTCTGAATGCTACATATCCCAATATACTGTAAAGACTCATAACTGTCATTCTTTACCATCAAACTAGAAAAATAAATGTAATTCATGGCATGGGAAAGCATCCTTCAATTATTTTAAAAAGAAAAGAATATTCTAACTACCAAAAACTATACAGACTAGAATCATGAAATATGCTCAAGCAGTTCAGAACAGTGATGATCTATTCAAACACCAAGTCCAAACATTATGCTGGGACTGGCAAAACCTAGGGAGCCTCTGTGTGAATTTGATAATGGAGATAGTAGATCACTGGCAGTGAAAAAAAGCCCCCAAATGTCAAGATTTGTTTTAGTCCTTGACTTTGAGGGCCTAAAGAAGAGACAGGAATTACAGGCGCTAAATGGACCCTTTTCCATTTTCATGTCCAAACTCAACAAAAGAGGCAAGAGTACAAGGTGCAGAAAAATCATGCGTGGTTAAAAAGAAGACCGAAAATTAAGGCAGGGTGAGGAGAAAAAGGAAGATCAATGAGAAACAGCAAAATAATCAAAAGGTGGATAACTGAGCTTTTGTTTAAACTTTGGTTAACAAGTTCTGATGGCATACATGCCCTTTGGAGATCGAACAAAACCATTTTGCTGAATTACTCAGTAAAACTGCAAAGCCAAAATTTTCTGTGAGAGTTTGAGGATTTAAAAATACGTCTACTAAATCTGAAAGTGACCACCAACTTAAAGAGAACATGAAAAAAATGTTTTCTAGACAAAATTTAAGCCAGGATGGTATTATAAAAATGAATGGCTCTCCAACAATGTATATGTACACTTCAATAACAATGTGATGAACTAGACTTTGAAAAGAAACAAATTTACAGGATAAATGAAAGCAGGTGAAAACTAAATTAGCACGGTGGACATCATACTAAATGAGTGCCAGAGATACTGGATATTGGCAAAACATTATCTAATGTCAAAATAAAAAACATGTAAAATAGTTAAAGTTGATTAAGTCTCTGAATAATATATATAACATTAAAAATAATTTATAAAAGAAGGCAATGCACAGGACATTCAACTCTATCTCTAATGCAGATGATGTAATTAGTTCACTCTAAGTCTAAAAACTTACTCAATTGTCTAAATTTATCTAATTATATATTGTGCTGATTAAAAAAAGGACTACTAGCAAGTAGAATGAGGAAAGGAGTGGCGAACAGCTCTTTCTACTCAAAAACACATTAAACTGCTAAAGCTACTTTGAAAAATCTAAAGAATAAAATATTTACTTGGGTAAATAATTGAAAGACTTCTTACTCCCCTAAACAAATAAAAACTCCAAAACATATTTATGTGATTTATTTAAGAGAAACATTTTTGCCCAATTCAAGAACTGACTTAAATGTGATATGGGACATTAAAAAAAGGAATTTTTCTGCTGTTAGAAACATTAACCAATTAAGTGCAGTATTTTTAATTTGAGGGCAAGAAAGCAGAGGAGAAAAGGAGCGAAGACATTTTATAGATACTCGCAAGGTAAGAAACAGAAAATTTTTACACAGTTACAATGAAGGAGTTACGAGATCTCAGTATAATTCAAATATAAACAAACTTAGATATGGTTGGGGGGCAGTTAGAGATCCCCAATATGCAGCGGCTAAGTATACGTGGCACTGGCCTGTCTGTGTATATACAAAATGACAATGGACTGTCAGTGTTCAGAGAAGACAGAACGAGTCCAAAGGAACATGAAAGAGAGTTCTTATTTTCTGTATCTGTTTCAAGCACCTGCCTAGTGATCTATTTTAGGAAAGCCATATTATTACATTAAAAATAAACATGAGAGATGAATGTTCTAGCTGTTCTTAAATATGTTAGGAACAATACAGTGTAGGCCTAGATGAAAAACTGATGGTATTGTCAGTTACCTTTTTCTAGATCAAATTAACGCAGTGCTTAATTAAGGGAACAGACTCAGGATGGACTAAACTGTAGCTCTATTTTTGGCCAAAAATAGAACTAAACTGGTTTTGAATTAGGAGGATGAATCTCTTCATCAAAACTTTTTTTTTAATGCTCTACATGGTAAGTTACAGAAATCCTTTTTTTCCTTAGAATGGGAACCCCAAGAGGAAAGGGCATATATCTATTTTATTCTCTGTATGTCAACTCAAAGTTTCGTCATTCAATAATGCTTAATGGTTAAAATCATATTCTTGAAACACAAAAGTAAAAAATAGAAAGATTCCTAAGATCCACAGGAGCCAAAATGAGTATTACATATATCTCAGTATTGTATGTATTCAAAATAGCATTTTTGTCTCCTGTATTTCAATGATTCTTAAAATACACCCAAGAAGCTAAACTGATGCTTAGGTGCCAGTCTGTCTTTGATACTCACTGTATCTGAATCCTCCAACACTGTCTGAGGAAACCCCAACATATTTGTCTTTGTTCTTCTTTGCTTTCTTTCGCTCTTCACGAAGCCTGTCATCATCCTGGGCAAATTCAACCAATTCTTTCACCTTCTGGCGAATATTTATACCTTGATCCTTGCCATGCTCATCTGTGAGGATGGTAAGGGAGAAACAAAACCTTAAGAATTCAGTTAATATGTATCAAACTCTTTAACACACACAAAAAAGACATGAAAATTTCAACACAAGAAACCAACTTCAATATTTTAAAGTGAATAAAAAGAGGCAAATTGTGTTACTGAATTTTGTCATTTCCTCATCAAATCCTAAGTCTTGAGATGCAATTTTGGCTTATAAGAGAGTGCAAAGATGAACTAAAAAGGACCACAGATAACAGTTCTATGCAAAATCAATTAAAGATCCACTAAAAAGGATTACTAACAATAACCATACAAAATGGACTAATATCCAAAAATGTTATTTTCTTTTTCTATGGTATTTTAACAAAACAAAACAAAACGTACATTTTAATGACTGAAAAGCACCCAAACGCCTTCGTCTCCCCAATACAAGTTTGGAAAACACTAATTACCAGGATTTAGTGTAGCTGAAAAACTGAATTTTTAAAATGCTTTCAACTGGGGTATGCTACAAAATGAAATGTGGTTCATTCTGTATCCTCTTTCACATTCAAAACACACTCTGGCCTTGCTGCCTTTGCACAGTAAATATTATTTGGTGGGAGGAAAAAAAACCCCCAGCTTCAAACAGATGTGTGTGTTTTGGAGCTCTAACCTTTTCTTCCCATATGATTAAAGCTATTCCTTTATGGACACCACAGGGGACCAGTCTCCAGTGCATATTTTAATATAAACCCGAACACTCATGTTGTGTTGGTTCTGTTGTTATTAGCCAGTATTTTCTGCAAGTTCTTGTCTTCACTAATTAATACTCTAGGGCCCCACGTCTTGGATTCTGCACTCGTCACACAACCAGCAACAGTCACATTCTAATTAGAGCGGAGAAGCTTCTAAGCTGGTTCAGGTGACTGACAACTCCAACTACTGTTTTAATTTGCTTATAGGTTTTTCCATTGCTCACCTACAAAGTGGTAATTTTCCAGGGATCGCAAATCATAAATGTGTTCTCTGGCACTTGTAACAACACGCTCTGATCCATTCCTTATGAGGTAAGCTAGGAGCAGCAATGACTGTAAAAATACAAAGCACCAAATGAGATTTAATGAAATAAATTCTGGTACAGCTCTGGTAAATGGCTAAAAAAAAAAAATTCTAACATTAGCAAATAAATAATCTTTGTGTGCGTATGTGTATGTGGGTTCTTTACCTTACATTAGACTTTAAAAGTACCTTTAAACACTCTTATTATCAATTTAAAGTTCCTCTTATACCAAGCATACTAAGTAATTATAAACTGTCCACTGGATACACGTGTCAAAAGATTAAAAAAAAAACTTAGATGTTAAATATCTGAATGTATGATATAAATGAACACTAAGCTTTTTAGAAAGCTGGTTCAGTTTTAGTGTTAGAAGCATCAGTTTAAAGAGAACAATTATTTGGTAATTATATGACCTCACAGCATTTTTCCCCAGATAAAATTTAATTTGGGAGGTTTATAATGTGGCTTTTGTTTAAAAAACTTGCTGCTTGCTTTGGAAAATATATTTTCTGCTAAAAAGGTGATTTATGCTGACACGTAAAAAAAAAGAATCAAAGAAAAAAAAAAACTCGCTGCCAACAAATATGAGAAAAGAATGTTTACGGGATTTCTTTTTGAAGTGATGAAAATGTTCTGGTTTAGACATTAGTAACTACTACACAACTTTGTGAATGCACTAAAAACCAATGAATTATGAATTCTGAACTTAACTTTGTTTGGAACAAACCTCACATAAAGATGATTAGATCTATGAAAATCTAGTTAGGTTGAAGAAATTGAGGGGCAAAAAACCCTCATTCTACCAGGAGTTTATTCGTTAAAAAAGTAGTTTACCCAAGAATTATTAAAACAAACAAAAAGCTCTAATTTAAAAAAATTAATTTATAGAAATTTAAACTATTTCATCACTACTACTGTATAAGCTAAAGGAATGACAGTGAATGTTTTCAGAGACAAACAACATCAAAAACATGGAACTAAATAAAGCATTGATTTTCAATACTGAAAGCCAGAAACGTTGCTTTCAAAGTTTCAAATATAAATATAATAACACCATTTTGGAAAGCACAGAAAAACTTTCTGAGCAGCAAGAAAATATCGTGGGGATGGAAGAACAGATTACTATCTTGTTTTAGAATTCTACATTATATGATGAGATCAGTATTAAATGAAAGGAATCTAACAAAAGAGTACATATTTGCAAATTTTAAAAAGTTAGAATTTTAATGCTTTAGAATCTCCTGTTATACTTAAATTTAACACATATTTTTGGTGTACAATACTGTAATAATACTGGCAAATTTTTATGTAGAGATGACAAAGCATATTAGAGGGTGGTTTTCATCTTAATTGCTCATACACTAAACATGCATACTACTATAGATTCATTACTTTCGATATGGACAAATATATGAAGAGTGGTTTATGGTGACTAGAAAACAGAACACAAACAGCAAATCTACTTCTTTTACCTGTTTTAGAATATTCTATTCTAGGATTCAACATCCTTCATAATCACTTATGTATGTACACCTTAAAACTTCAAGCATTTGTCTTCAACATGTCAAATAATAAATACAGACTAAAACCCATACCTTATAAACTCTTCTCCAATTTTTTTTGTTGTCTTTTAACATTCGTGACCAAAGCATGTTCATAAGTTCTGGAAATTGTTCGTACATAAATGTAGCCCTGAAAAAAGAATAATTTTCCTTAAGAGTTTGCAGTGTGTTAATTCTGACAGTAGATGGCAGGCTTGTTCTGTGTTTTCCTAAAGAGCTTTAAAAAATTAATAAGCTTAATTCAAAAAACTTTAGATATGCTTCCTTAAAAATGTCTTTCTTATATTTTATACAATATTGAGCACATTCATAAGTCCCACTAATTAATATCATATTTTACAAGCCCTTCATTCACTGGCGTAATCGTCCAGATGTTCATCAGGAAAGAATTTTCCTAGCTTTAAGTCATTTTATATGCATTTGTCAAAATTTTAACAAAGTTTGTCTAAACTTCATTGAAAAAGAAAAATTTTGTTTTACTTTTCTGAGCTAATATCTAAGGGGAATGGTTCCTCTGTAAAACTTCCCCCACTAATATATGAATGATTATATGCAAAATTTATATCTGGCAGCTAAACAGTTTAAAACTGAAAGCAAATTTCACATTTCTGGGTGAAGATAGCTGCATTCTTTCTGCACTGCTGAGTCAAATTATCACTTACTTGGCAATCTCTCCCATGAGTTGCCCAGAAGGTCCCCAAGGATCGTCATTCGTTGCTTCTCGAACCTTAGACTCTATCTCTGAATAATTCATAACCACATTGGTGCTGCAGAGAAAAAAAATGCATGCACATACGCACAAAGATTAGCATCAAAACTGAGAAACACATGAAAACTTAATAATGACACTACTGGGTGTCCTAATGAGATACCTCTACAGGGTGGGAAAGAAAACATCTTTTGTGCACAAGCTACCCTGAGGACACTATATAACACATTTAAGTTATCTTTAAGAAGATTTTACTATTCCATTAGGCTTCAAGAATACAGATGAGAGATTACATTAGAGCTGGCATAAGTCCAGTAAAAAATGGCTTTAGGTCAAATTAAAAAGGAAATTGAACATGCTACAGTCTATTATAAAGCTAAGTTGTCATTTTGCTGACGAGACCTGGTTTACATGCAGTCTTAGGTTTCCTGTTCACAGAAATTCTTTAATGAGCAAAATTATATAAAAGCTAAATGTTATTTATACTGTATAAAAAAAGCAATGAAAAATCAAAGATAAGTCTAAAGATGTTTAGAACCACTATGAACATTTAACTGTAGTCCTTGTCTTCTTTCACTTACTGTACCACATGTGTTTTCTATGTCACTGTGTAGTCACTGTAACCCTCAGTGGTTGTTTTTTTTTTAAATTAATTAATTTATATTTTGGCTGTGCTGCACAGCATGTGGGATCTTAGTTTCCCAACCAGGGACCGAACCCGTGCCCCTGCGGTGGTAGAAGCGCAGAGTCTTAACCACTGGACCGCCAGGGAAGTCTCAGCCCTCATTTCTAATGGCTACATAATATTCCATCTGGAGACTGTATGATAATGTATTTAACTTTCACTTAAGACTTCAGCAGTGGTCAAGAACATGGATTCTAGGAGTCAGAAAGATCTGACTCCAATTAACTTACGTTGTGATCTTTGGCAAAATTATTTTGTGGGCTGGCCAAAAAATTCGTTCGGGTTTTTCCCATAAGATCTTGCAGAAAAATCTGAACGAACTTTTTGGCCAACCCAATACTTCTCTTAATGTTTCCTCAAATGTAAAATGGGAATAAGGAAGAAAACTACTACTATCTCAAAGGGTAACATATCAAATGATACACAATGGTACAGTGTCTGACATATATAGGAAGTGCTCAATAAAAGTTAGCTATTATTATTAGAGATAATATCACCTATTAGAATTTAAAAATATCAATATTAAGTAATATTTTTATAAGAAAGAACTAAATTTGAAAAGAATACCTTACAATTAAGAGATGAGATGGCAAAATGTGTGGTTGTTAAAAAAGAATTTCTCATGCTTATATGGATTGAAGAATTCAAAGACATTCTGAGGAATACATACTATGGAAATGTGACATATTATAGTAGTACTCATTTGACATGTAACACTCCAATTATTACTGAACAATTGTTATAACAGATGCCTGTAAATATGGTAATTCAAATCTTCCACTTAAAATTGAGTTTTAGAAATAGTGAAAAAGTAAGAATTTGGTAACTCTTATTAGTTATATCTACCCCACTTATGCTGTACGGTTTTTCAGTCATCAAAAAGTTGTTTTAAATAAGGAAGGTTTGATTATAATTGGCACTCGAATCTCTCAAATATAAATTTCAAATTTATTACAAATACTTCAATTAATAAACAGTTCAAATTTTAAAGGAACCATTATGCATATATATGACTTGACAAATCACAGAATAAATATGGCTTCTAGATTTACATTCAGAATACTGTTCTATTAAGGTAGAAAAGCGAAATCCTATTACTTTCTTTCTCCTAAAATATCAACTGTTTGATAACAAATACAAATTATTTCCATGGCACTAAAATAAATCCCTGGTCTCCACTGCCTCCTTCAAAATTTAAGACTATTAATGAATGGATTTTTATAAAAACCCTATAATCATTCTATTAAAAATTTTATGTATAAATATAAAGAAATAGTAACTTCTTTTCTAATTTTGTTAACAACTGAATCAAAATAAAATTAAGGCGGGCAATGACACATTTGCAATTTAAGATGCCACAAAATAATGGATTTCAAAATGCTGTTGTTTATCTTACTGGCTGAAGAATGCACGGCTTAGGCAGTTAAAAGTGTAGCTGTGGGAATGAACAATAGCAATTAGAATTATAATTCATCCAAGCATTTCATGACCAAGAATGCACTTGAAATTGTTTGCACTGTTTAATTTGTTGGAGAACAAGATGAAGAGTTAATCTCTAGCTCATGTACATGAAATATTTTTACTAGAGCCTTCATAAATGCTGTAGCTTTCCGAACACTACTTTCCTTGTTCAAGCTACAAAAACCCATGGGTCAAATGAGAAAGGTCCTGTTTCCCTAACCCTTCGCAAGATTCTTAGCTGAAGGCCTATATGT
Source organism: Lagenorhynchus albirostris (assembly GCF_949774975.1). Taxonomy (NCBI): domain Eukaryota; kingdom Metazoa; phylum Chordata; class Mammalia; order Artiodactyla; family Delphinidae; genus Lagenorhynchus; species Lagenorhynchus albirostris. The sequence continues at coordinate 132,947,864 of NC_083097.1, forward strand.
GTTTGAGTGCTGTGTGTTTAAGAGGAAGAGGTGGCAGAGTGCCAATAGCTTAAGAATCTCCCTATTTCCTTGGTTGAGAAACAATGGGAACTATGTAAAAGGACAGCTTGCCATTAAACACACAACATAAAATATAAAATGGCAACAACATGGAAAACTATGGCAACAATAGTAACAAAAAGTAACAAAGTTAGAACACCTCCATGAAGATTATCAGGCTCTATTTTAAAACCATTTTCTAACAATACCGCTGCTTTCCAGAAACTGGAATGCTCAAGATGAGATCCGATGGCATAAAGAATTCCAAAGCAAAGTATTTTTAAGCTGCACTTAATTCAGAAACAAATATAAACTAAAACAAAACAACACTGTATAGTTTGGCCTTATTCCAGGTCATTTAAAAATAACTGTTTCTAAAAAGGTAGAAATGGCATTTTGATCCTTCCTTTCCCATGTTTTCTACTGCCCTCAATCCACACCCTACCCATAATTCCAGTGCCCTTTTTAAGAAAGGAAAATAACTCCTCCCCTCTCCCCCAAAAAAGAAAAGTTAAAAAAAAAAAGTTATGTCCAGATGTGAAAGGAAAAAACATTCAGCTTAATTCCTAAAACTTCTTATGATTGACACAAATGTTTTAAAATGGATAATTCAGACACTAGAGGGGGATCTCTCATCAGTTTTTTAAAACACACAAAATTCAGACAAAGGTCAAGGATCTGTTCTGCAAACAAAATTAAAGGAAATTACCAGGGAGTGACCAGAGTGAAAAATATAAGCAGCTGCTCATGTTCTGAAGATTTTTACCTTAAAGTAATATTGAACCACTGCTTTTTTTTTTTTTTTTTTGCGGTACGCAGGCCTCTCACTGTTGTGGCCTCTCCCATTGCAGAGCACAGGCTCCGGACGCGCAGGCTCAGCAGCCATGGCTCACGGGCCCAGCCGCTCCGTGGCATGTGGGATCCTCCCGGACCAGGGCACGAACCCGTGTCCCCCGCATCGATCGGCAGGTGGACTCTCAACCACTGTGCCACCAGGGAAGCCCGAACCACTGCTTTTTTATAAGGATAAAATCCACAATTAAAATCAAACCACAGTGTTTTCACACACTTCACGTGTGCTCCTCACAGCACCCCAGCAACAGGCAGGTAGGACAGGACTAAGAGTCCCCAGAGAGAGTACTTAACTCTGCACTACCCAGCACTATGCACTCAGTTGGATTTTTAATGCTAACTACTAAAAGTTACCATCCTCAAGTCCTGTACACATGCTTCTATGGCTATATGAACACAGCCAATATAATAAGTCAAGGGTTGATTATTCAATTTGTTAATGATTAGTGTTCATTTGGGCCCTCCTCTTTATTCCCCATTTTCTGCTTGTATCACTGGTCACTACTGATAAATATCAAGTTATTTTACTCAGTAACAGTTTGGGTCCAGGTTTTAGAGGCAAAATTGGTTGAAAGTAAAAGCTAAAATGGAGCTTTACCTACAGATGGTCAGTGATTCTTCTAATCTGCATTAAGAATAATCAGTAAAATGACTGACAAGAAAAAACTTGAATAGTCTTATGGTATTTTTTTCCTGCCAAAAGTTCAAGAATATGCTTTGCTAAACAAAACGACAGACCAGGAGAAAAGGTAAAGTACAGGTATAATCCAGTCTTAACTGCTAACAAAGGAATACGAAAATTGAAACAGATTTAGTAAGAAGCCTTTTTCCTAGCCTGCCTTTTAAATTTTACTTCTTTCTAAACAAAATGGAATCAAATGGGTCTGTATTTTTAATATGGTTTCTTTTTGTTTGTTTGGGGTTTTTTTTTGCGATATTTGGGCTTCTCACTTGTTGTGGCCTCTCCCGTTGCGGAGCACAGGCTCCGGACGCGCAGGCTCAACAGGCATGGCTCAAGGGCCCAGCCGCTCCGCAGCATGTGGGATCTTCCCGGACCGGGGTACGAACCCGTGTCCCCTGCATCGGCAGGCGGACTCTCAACCACTGCGCCACCAGGGAAGCCCCTTCTTTTTGTTTTAAAGTTATTGTAAAGACTTTATTCATTCCGAGCTCAGGAAAAAATATTCAGCAGTATTTTCTATTAGATGGTTAAACTTGTGTTTTTTCATACGACCATCCACACTTACAAACACAGGAGAGTCAGAAAAACAGAGGCAGCAAGAGACGGAGACAAATACAGCATTCAAAGTAATGGCTTTAAATAATGTATTTTTTTTTCTTCAAACTGTGTTTTCTTTTTTTCTATATTTTCCAAAATTTCCCCTATGAACATTATATTGTAACCAAGGGAAAAGTATTAAAATGCCATTAAGAATACAAATCGAGTACTATATCATCATTAGCAACACTTTAACTATTTATAGGCAAATAAGCATCATGGTAGACCAAATTAGTATTATTTGTACTTCCAATGTCTTGTTATCAGGCTAGTAAGTGTAGCAAACTAGTAACTAAAATATATGTATACAAACTAAAATATGTATACCAAATGCTATGTGTGTAAAACCACAGGGGCAACTTAGGTACATAATATTGAAATTAATGTGATTAAAAAAAAACTGTATTAGGGAAGAATAATTCCCAACATTAAAATCTATATTTAAAAGTGACCTCTTGATCTTAATGCCACAGATTTCAGAAGATACTTTTACGATATAGGTAAAACTATTACGCTCCCTCTAAAAATATCAATCTTTAAGAAACTTTTTAAAAACAATAAAACACCCTTAAAATGAACAGTGAAAAAGACAGTTTTCTCAGGTAACAAATTACTTATGCCAGAAAAATCTGTTCCTTTTTAAAAATGTTTCTAACCAAAAGAGCAGAGAAACAGTTTTAAGAATACTTGCTCTAAAAGCTAGATAACGGACCATGTGACATTCATTTTTCATCAGGGGATGATGGTCTTCACCACATTACCCTTATCTGCAAGGTGAACATTTACAGGTTCAATACTCATACTGCTACCCATCCAAAAAAAAAAGCTTTTTCTTGATCTGAAAATGAAACACAAAGCAATGAATTATGTCTTAACACAAGCAATCGTTCAGTAGAAGAATTAATGTTGCTAAAGCAGATGTTATCATATTTGATTATACAGTAACATAGTTATATAGCTACAGTGCTAAAGCAAGGAAAAAACTACAGTACTCCATCCATATCATAAAAAGAAAACTAATGAAATATTGATAAGTACAGAAGAAGCAAATAACAAATCTGATGCTTGCCACTTTCTCTCTAGTGCTACCACACTGCCATTACTAGCAAAAGCCCCCCTACCAAAAAATAAATAATTTAAAAATTTGAGTGAAGAGAGAGGGAAAAATATTTAATAGCATCTCCTTAGTAGAGAACTTTAAATAAACTTACACTCAGGATCACATGACTAGTAAATAGCAATAGATGTCCAAATTTTGTTAGGCTTTCTAATTCTAATTAAATGTAGCCCATTTTCTATTATGCCATAATGCTCTAAAATCAGAGAATTAGTAGTATCATCTGAGCTAAAAGTCTACTAATTAATATATAAGATGACATCACAAATTGTGCTACTAAAAGAACTAAATGCTGAATTAATGTTTAAAAAGATATATTCTCGGTCATGGAAATTACATTTTCTTTGGTTTTAGTAAAATTAAAAACAAACTATCCAGCTGAAAAGAAGGAAATCAATGTACCCCCTCTTAAACATACATATTCTTAAAAGCAAGGTAAAGAAAACAGTTTAAATAGGAAAGAACTGAAATTGAAGACATCTAAAACCTGAGGCTCTCAACCATTCTTCTGCAGTAACAAGATTTCAGAAAAGAATAACCTGCTTACTTAAAAGAAAATACCCTATTTCAATCCACTTATAGGTATGTACTATGCTCATGTGCATATTATTTATGACTTCACCTATTTACACGGAGGACTGTGCTGGATTATGTACCTTCTGTTTTCTTCTTCACTTTTCAAGAGGGAACATTAAAATGCTAAATGCTACAATATTTAATTGCTACTTCTAAAAATAATCAACAAGAATATGCACTGAAATATTACACCTCTTCCTTTAGCTATCACAGTAAAAAAATAAATAAATAAACCCAAATAAATATTAAAGAGCAATCTGCTGCCAGGTTTTATTGAGGGAGGAAGGGGGCCCCATAGTCCTTTTTAAAGCTTCTAACTTTTAAAATATGACATTAAAACCATAGAAAATGTATTAATGTTCAAAACACCATTTTAATTGTTCCCTCCCCACCTATTATTATGAAAAGTACTCCTAACTGACATAACTATTTTTGAAATTCTAATTGTTTTAAGTTGTAAGAAAATTAAGGACTTTATACTCTTTTCTTAATCAAAAGCTATTCTCACATCAATTCTACTACCAAATTCTTTGATCCATTCTGAGTGATGCTGGCCTTCAATTTCAATAAATAGTTCAGACTAGTATTATCATGGGGTGGAGAAATGAACTATAGAATTTTAATCACCTGTGATGTTTTACTATTACTGAACACTGTTGATAGATATGGCTCAATATTCTTGTAATCTTAACTCAAAATTTTACACTGCATTTGTACTACTTACAGATAAAGTGGAAAGATAAATTGTACAAAATTGTTTTCTATAAAAGTATTTTTCATTCCGGGGGGGGGGCAAGGCAAACAGAGAGCAAAATAAACACTAAACACTACTCTGCAGGTAGAAGGAACTATAATAAACCCCTAGCATTCTTGAAAGATGAGCTGAAGACCTTTGTGTATCTTTAAAATTGTGAAAATAAAAATGTTAATGTAGACTCCTGACAATCTCCCAGATTCAATAAAAAATTAAAGTATCCTGTGCATATTATACTTCCTTAACACAGGGTAACCAATATTTAGATTCACTAGATTTTATTTCTTAGGTGAGAAACTTTTGCATGGCAGAACACTTTCCATACATTTCTTTTACTGATTCCATATGGATTTGATTGTGTCATCAGTCCAAGGTACTACCAAACCCTTAAATGTGTTCCTCTTTAAATACGCGTAAAACTTCTGTTTTCTGCCTGTGAATCATCATTTTCTTAGGCTCTGCCACATTCAATACCAGTACCAGAGGTTGGCTTTCTTTTGAGTCGTTTTTCACACACAAAAAGTTAAGGTGTTACCACAGCCCCAGAACTGGAGCATAACAGGGCTGAGCTGCAAGGTAGATGCCAGTGACTGGCTTATTAGCTAAGTGACTAATTCCCATACTGCAAGTCAGATTTGGATCATGACAAAATTATACATTATTTTCTGTTAACAAATCTTCTAAGATCTGTTATAAAAAGTCAAAACTCTGAACAGAAAAATCTATCAAGACTCTACCGTAATTTAGAAAGGAGAACGGTTACACAGTAGGAAATGTAATGTAAAAAAATTTTATCTAAGAACTTTTATCAGTAACTGACACCGGTTTATAACGTACTTTCTCTTCCCGTCTCTAAAAACAGCCATTACAGATTATCAGTATTCTAAATGATATCTTTATCTAAAGATTTCAAGCTTAAAAACCAGCATTCCAAATCTACATAATTTCACAATGTGCATTAAAAAAATACTTGGGCCCTTGCTTATGTAACAGTTTACCAAACATTCCATGAAAATTTCCAGTATTGATTCAGTATCAGTTTGCACAAGCCAAAATTAACCAGACCCACATCTAAAATTTCTGAGATTCCTAACTGACTTGTTCATCATTTAAGTATAAAGTAGTCCTAACATGTAACTAGCAGACATAATAAATCTTATGAATTTTCCCCCCCAAAACCCCCCCCCAGAAAAATCATTATTTTATGGTTTATGTAGAATTCAAGGTAAGGGTACATAAGATGAACAATCATTAAAGAAGTCAATACTCCAAATTTAATTTCAAATAGCAAACTTTATACCAGACTAGAATGTATACATAAATTGATCACTGGAAAGATAATTTACAGAAGCAGTAACTAAAATACCTCATTTTATATGAAAGATCATTAAATATTTATAGTCCAACATAAAGTCTTTTGGGAAACACTAGAAACCACATATAATTATTTCAATTTTCAAAAAATACAGGAATTGATCCAAAACAAAAAAATACTTAAATTGGGATAGTAGTTGGATTTCTGCCCCTCCAAGTCTGTCATTTAATTCATTTTTCCAAAAGGTACCAACCCCTTGATCACTATTAAGTGTGACTTAAACTGGCAACTTTTCAAGAAAATAGTTTAGTAATTTATGTAACAGATGTGCAAAGGAAAACTACATGGATGAGATAAGCCAAGAAAAACATCCTGATGTCCACAACTAAATTATGACCTGTGGGAGAAACTATAAAACTACTTCCCTTTCCTTACAACTTCAGTGGTTAGCAATAGCAAATTACATAACCCATTTTATAGCAGCCCTTATTCAGACATTAAAATGAGCCTTGACTCCAGGAACTGTTCCAAAACACAAGGGCCACACTAGAGGAAAACATTGCACATCTATGTATTTTCATGATCTGATTCATCTTTTATGGTTATTTTGTAGAAAAGCAAAGTAATATGTATATTAATTGATCAATAATTTATTAGAAATGAATAGGGCCCATATCTTGTCTCTGATCCTTGGACAAATCAACCACTGATGTGTCTCAGTTTCCTCATCTGAAAGGTAGTTCCTATGTATTACAGAGATTAAATGAAATGACATGTAAAGCATTTAGCACACATTGTTACTTTTCTGCCAGTATTTATCATTTTTAGTTTGAAGATATTCTTTATATGGCTCCTTAGAGTACACTGGTATTCATACTTATTACTTACCCATCTCATTCACTGCTGTGGGACTTTACAGTCATGGTAACTGGCAGCCTATCTGACCCCGGTGTGCACACTGAAATGAAGATTATTGTAACTATACAACAAGGCAGGATGGCTATTACTTAAAAATGGCCAAAGATCTGGAAATGAGTTTCACTAAGAGACAGGACAAGTATCAATACAAGCCCTAGCACAGAACTGCCATTTTATGCTTAACAGAGTTTGTATTTTGAAGTTCACTCTCCTTAATCTTGGTACACCACCAACCATGAGCTAGGTTTTTATTTTTACATTAAGCAGCAATTTCTCCTGTGGTGGTAATCTGACATCATCTGATAATGTCTCTAATTTTTTTGGATTCACTAAACTAACTCATAAATATCAGCTACTGAAGCCACACATCCCAAAGCAAATTACCCAAAAAACAAAGACTTTTAAGCTATTATAAGAAGAAACATATTTAGCATGAAGTTTATATCTACAATTTGGGGATACTGAAAAAGTTGCAGAATTCTGAGCTTCAAAGTACCAAAAATAAGGCCCATGTAACTCACTCCATGAGGTGTCTAGCTGAACAAAGGATGTTAGAAAAGCCATGACACCCAGTTTCTCTATCCTGTTTCCTCTGTAACAGCAAAATCATTATACTAGGAAATGTCTGGATGTTCACAGGTCTTGATGGTTTATATGGAAGCCCTTCTAATGTCTCTCTAGCATAAGCACTGCTAACATGACCTGGGCAGCAGACGATAGGCTTAGAAAAAAGCTGTCCCAACATAGGCTAGTCCCACAATGCTAAGGAGTTATTATTTTCCAGAGAGGCACTCTGGCAGCAGTAAGGTTTGGGAAGGCTGGAAAAAGGGAAGACTTTTTGAGTGGTTCAGGGAAGCAGAATGAAAAGCTGCTCCCAAGATGTTGCAGAAATGGTGCTTGGAACAATGTAGCAACAGAACAGGAAGAGGCAGCCACCACTAGGAAATTCTTCCTTTCATGGCCATAGGAAAAAAGCTCTCACAACACAAAATTGTATGAACATTAACCACTACCAAGTATATAAAAACACATGTGCATGTGGACAAAGCATAAAGGAAAAAAGCCCATAAGAAGTGTTGGGGTGGAGGCACATTTGTTTAAAATTTCACTTACACAATGAAAAAACATGATCTTTTTTTAAAGAAAAGAAAAACAGTACTTGTATATAAAACTTCTTTTCACTTGCTAGGTAAGCGTCCATTGGCTGGAGGAGGATCAGCTTGCACTCCCCTGCCTCAGCAGCCTGTGTGTTATAGCAATGCTCTGTCTGCACAGATAAAAAGCTTTCTAAGAAAACAGCTATGGATGGAGGGCCAGAAGGTAAAGGTATCAGGTTGCTCTCTGCCCCCTGGCTCCTGCAGAACACTGCTGCCTCAACAGGAGACATACCCAAGGAATGAATGCCAGTCCCAACCCAAAACCATTTTCTTATTTCCAGCTGACTTTTTTTTTATCACATAACTCTGTAACTGTTAAGATTTTCATTTTTTATTTTCTTTTGAAACAGTACTCTAGTGTTTTGTGAAAAATACTCTGGGAGACATTAATAGGTGTGTGAGAAATGTGTTACATGGTAAGGTTTAGGAAATGTTATGTAAAACAAAGGCAACTTTATTACTGCAACACTTGTTGGAGGCTTTACTATTCTCAAGTGTATTATGAATCTCCAACAGGGACTATATTAAACATTTCTAAAACTTTGGGGACAAGACACCTTTTCCCTTGGGACATTTTGAAAGTGTCCCAAGAAACCCACTTTGATGTATTTTTTTTAAAAGGCCCTTTTTTCCAAACTTCCAAAAATATTGTCAGTTGATACCTTTTACCTTACCATTATTTTTAGTATCTGTTATTTCTCATTTTTAACCTAATGAAAACCTTTTATTTTTTAAACTCTTATCTGTTGACTGGCTTTCAGCCTTTTACCTTGCTTTATTTCTTATTTTTATCACACTTAAAAAAAAACTCCTGATTGAACTTTATTGTTGATCTAAGTAATACATATACTTTTTCTTTTTTTTAATTTGGCTGTGCCATGCAACTTGCAGGATCTTAGTTACCTGACCAGGGATCGAACCCAGGCCCTGGCAGTGAAAGCACTGAGTCCTAATCACTGCACCGCCAGGGAATTCCCTCAATATTATTTTAAGACTCATCTGTTTTACTCTTTTTGTAAAGTCCTTTCTGCATTGGGTTTTAAAAAACTTTAAAACTTTATTCCAACCCCTTCAAAGTTCTCACTTTATTTCAGCTTCAAGTTTTAATTTCTTAATCCTCATTTAATAACCATATGTTAAACATCTTTCCTATATATTTTACTTATTTTATGATATTTTATAATGCACAGCTGAACAAGAAGAACCACAGCAAAGAGCTCAGGAAAAGCGATAGATGGCCTCTCCCCATGGCCCCTTACTCTCACACTGGTAGCTGCTTTTCTAGGCTCCCTCATGCAGAGCTAACATTTTTCACAAGGATCAATTAAATACATATATGAGATACCCCAAAAGAAAGTCCCAAGAGCGGGAAAAAAATGATTATTCTTACAAATTAGTGCTGCTTTTTAACAATAAAATGTTAGTTCCTATGTATTTGAGAGGTAGCAACATGAAGGTAGCTTCACTGTTTTGCATCCTGATATATAATCTCAGGGCACATCATAAAGCTGGGCAGGCTGGGTGCAGTTGTTGGGATGTCTGAAGTCATCTTCAGGAGTCTTTTCCCTCAATGTCTACTTCCCATTAATTTCCAAAACCTGTTCAATCTGCATTAAAAATACAGGCACTACCTCTAGCCTAGACTCCTACAAAAGCATTTAACAATCTGTCCATTTCAGGTGTATTCTCCTTTTATTCATCCTCCAAAGCACAATCAGATTCATCTTCCTAATATTTAGTGTTGGTCATGTTAGTCTACCACAAACTCATTACCACCTTCCCCTTGAAACATCTTCCTCCTCCTGTACAGTGAACAGTACCATCCTGGGTTATGGCTTGAACATCACTATTGATTACTTCTCTCCCGTCTTCTAGCTAGCATCCAATCCATTCCCAGGTCTTTTCAACCCCATTTTTTAAGTATCTCTCAAATACGTCCATCCACTTCTAGCTACACACACTGCCACTACCTTGGTCCAGGGTGACCACCATTTCTCACAGGGATTCCTGCCAACAACCTTGTAACCAGTCTCTCTGCTTCCCCTCTATCTTCCAACAGGCTAGAAACAAAGTGAACTCTTGCTGAAATACAAATCCTATCTATCTCAGCTCCCATTTTAAATCCAGCAAAGTCTTCCCTATTACCTTCAAGATGAAGTCCACATTCCTTCATATGAGATACCAATTTATTTCTTCAGTCCCATCACTGTTATTTTCTCCAGGTCTCTGCACATGCTATCCCTCTGTTTCTAAATCCTCTGCCCAAACATCCCATTCCCCCCACCTAATCCCACCTTATCATCAGATTTTAGCTTAAATGCTACTTCTTCCAAGAAATCTTCCTTCAACTCTGGGGATCTGCCTATGTGCTCTACACAGCAAAGCACATTATGTGCTTTCTATTACCTTGAACTAAAACTAAAACCAGTGCACTATATAATGGACGTGTTTGTTTACTTGCCTGTCTCCACTTCTAGACTGAAAACATCCAGAGGACACAAATTTTCTAACTCACTTAAAATCCCCAGTACCAGGAACAGGCTTGGTGACAGCAGATGTTTAATAAATATTTATTGACTAATTAAACAAAAGAATTAAAATCCTTATAGCTTCTTTCCTCTGACTAAAAAAAGTCCTTGTTGATCATGCAGGTGATCAGGACCTACATAATCTGGACTCAACCTATCTGTCTAGCCTTTTCTCCCACTACTTCTGTTTCATTTACTTTACAGGATAATCATACTGTATTACTAGTTGGAATTTAAACATGCCCTTTACTTTCTTACCTGAGTAACTGTTCACTCCTGGAATCCCCACCTCTTCTTTCAGTTAAAATCAAGCCTAGTATTAAACAAAGATGCAAAAATGAAGAATTCCTGACTCTTTCCAGCCCATAGTCTCCCTTTCCTATGAAGAAATAAACATTATGAATTATATTCTGCCCGTACAATGGCTATGTATGAATTTATCTTAATTCCCTTAATAAAATATAAGTTTTTAAAAAGCAAGTAGAGTTGATTATTTGAGGACTCTGTATTTGTTAGTTTATATTTGCTCACTGAAATGTATTTTTAACACCAAAATCAATATTCACAGTGCTTTTGTGGTCATTTGTGAAGAGTGTAGCAAAACATTTGAGTCATCCGTCATGCATTCCCAGATGAGGTCAAAAAGTTGATGCTCTGTCTTCTTGTTTGAGTTCTTGTACTGTAAACAAACGTCCTTTCTCTGGTCTATTCAGTATTGCTGTTTCACATCTTTATGATTTTTCTTGATTTCATTGTTTAATATGCCCCCAAGCTGACTGCTGAAGAGATGTCTAGTGTTTCTAAAAGTAAGAGGCTTATGATGTGCCTTACAGAGAATATACCTATGTTAAATAAGACATGAAGTATAGTGTACTTGGCCCTGAGTTCAATGTTAATGAATCAACAATATTAGAGAAGGTGACTTTAAACAGAAACACATATAAAAGAAGGTTACTAATTGGTTGATGAAAATGTGACCAGAGGCCTACAGGAAACTAACCCTGTACTTCCCCTATGAACAAAGGTTCAGTGTTCACAGTGACTTTTTAAAACATAACTACCTCAAATAATCAGAATTGACTGTACTCCATGTTATGCATTTTTGTTTCCCTCTCAGTGCCTAACAATGAATGCCTCACATAAAACGGGTATTTAATAACTGACCGGTGAATACATAAATGAAATCTATGATCTCCTGGTAACAGAGAGGGGTGGATGGAAGATAAGGAAGCTGAGATTAAGATATGAATAGAGAGGACTAAAATAAACACCCACTGACCAACAAATACACAAAAGAGAATGACATAAGAAATACTACCCTCACAAAATTTCTTTTTTAAAAAGCTGACATAGAATGTTTCAATCTCAGGCTTTTTGGAATCACAGCAAGAAAGACTTGTTAATTTACTGTATCCCTTAAAATTAGCTTACTGACCCCTAGCAAAGACTTAAAAAGTTAAGATACCTTGGCAAAGGACTTCTGTGCCCCACAGAAACATGTAAAGAGCTAAATATGAAATTGAAGGCTAAAAAAACCCCCCAAAAAACTTCAAACACTTTAAACTTCCTACTCATGCTCAGTATCAACTATGAATTTGAGAGCATCATGAATTTCACTTCTCTAGATGCTGGAATTCTAATATACAAGCAGCCCTCCCTTTGCATGGCACCTTGTTAACTGAAACTCATACATACTGGACCAGGCCCTCACTTGGCACAATCTATTACCACAGAAGAACTGAGCAAAGCAAAGACTGCATAGCAGTAATTCTTGTGTGTTCCTTCCAAAGTAACACAAATGGCAGAGGTAAATGAGGACATTTTATTGCCTGCTTCACATTCTATTCCATAAGATGGCCATATATATTTGTTTATTGGTTCTTAAACACTTATGTAACTCTACAGGCCAGGCAATGTCTAAGCCCTTTAAAAACAATTCATCTAATTCTCCTAACAACTCTATGAGACAGTATTATTATCCCCATTTTACAGATGAGGAAACTGAGGTACAAAGAGGTTATCTCACTCTAGGCACACAACCATTAGGGACCTCAGTATTTGAACCTAGATGATCTGACTCTGGAGATAAAGGTCCAGAGCTTACACTCCTAACTGCTATGCTATAATCATGACTTTAACCAGTGCCCCCCTTCTACTCTTGTCCCCACCCTCAATCTATTATTCAACTCAGTACCAAGAGTAAGGTACATAAGTGAGATCATTTCACTCCTTTGCTTATCAAAATTCCTCACTGGCTTTATACACTTAAAATAAATCCAAACTCCATGCAATGGCCTACAAGTCCCTGAGCCTATCACTTCTCTTCCACATGCTCTTACCATATTGTTCTCTAACTTTCTCACCAGCTCTTTCCCCACTCTGGGTCTTGGCTCACTCCATAATGCCCTCTCTCTGGAACACTCCTCCTTTACTCTGTGTGCTCTAAATTCTTTAAGTCTTAAGGTAGATACCATATTCTCAGGTCTCATCTCACCACCCTAATTAAAACAGCCCCATTCATCATTCTCTACTTCAGCCCCTTTTCTTCATAACACTCAAAAAATACGTAATTATTTTGCTTACTTGTTCTTTTTATCTCTCCCCACCAAAACTTGCTTACAACTTACTTCAAGTATCTGAAAGACTTCCAGATGATCAGTAAATATTCATTAAGTGAATAAGCCAGGTTGTCCTGTGGCTTCCTGCAATCCTTAGTACAACACCCCATTCTCTTTGTTGTATGGGTATCTGACATGAGAAGCATACCTATAATTTGAGTTTTCTCTATCAGAGATTATCTAAGCATTAAGAATATAACTCATTCATGAAAAGATGATCATCACCATTTATTCTAAAAAACTCATCTGAAAAATATTATCAGTCTAAAGGGAATGTTAATTATGTAGTTATTATTTTCAAATTATTCCTTATAAATCTCAACATGACCAAAGGGATATTACCTATGTTAAATTCAAACACCAGTGTTGTATCTCCAGCAAATTTCTCAAGCTCTTCTAACTCTTAATGTTCAAATTACTTTTATTTAATTATTTAAAACTGTGTAATTTTGCTGCGTTTTAACATTTATGCATATATAGTTATTTTTTTAATTGTTCAGAAAATGAGACTCTCAACTATGGCCAGTTTTTTCCAATTTAAGTCAAAAGTGTTTCATATTCCAAATGAGTTATCTATTTGGTTTGGGGGTAAAGTAGGCATAAGTCTACACTTAAGCTATACATCCTAAGATTATCTACAGGAAATTAATCTTCAATACTTACTTCTACAAATATCACAAACATAAGTATTTTACATTTGCTAGCTAAATAAAGCACCAACATCCAGCATTCTAATTAGAACAGTACTGCCATAATTAAGTGAGACTTAAATTACTCAGTAATCAGCTGCTAGTATAAACAATTCAAAAGCCAAACAGGAGATATAATAAAAAGTATGTGAAGTACAGGTAGATGGTTGTAACATGAAATACCATTAGGAAAAGTGTACTCTGTGACAGCATTTTATTGACATAATCAGATTATCTACAATGTATATACTTGTATAGCAAGTGCTTTGATTTTTGTCTTTTCATACTTAATTGATTCACTGAAAGCAAATTACATTGCTGGATGTGGGAATAGCAGGAGAGAATAGCAATGCAGCATCCTTCACAAATCTTATTCTCTTAAGGTTTAAAAATACGAAAACAAAATGTTAAACTTTAATTATCCAAAAGAAAAATACCACCACCACATTTCCAAAGAGGTCTTTACCCCATGTGCCACCTCTCTGTACTGTAGGTGTTCCTACATGTAAGAAGTTCTAGCAACATCTTAATTATGACAAAAATCTCTCTAATCTACCAAAAAATCTCTTTTTAAAATCTGTCCCACTGCTAAAAAGAACCAAAGCCAGGGGTCCTTGCAGAAATGGCTGACTCCAGAGCTGAAGCAGTGAAAATACAGGACAAGCTTGAAACACCTTGTGCCAGAAAGGGCGAAAAAAAATAAAACGGCAAGACGAAAGGATACAGGCCAGCTTCACGGGGCTCTCACTGGCTACATCAGTGACAATTTGAGTCCTGAAATAAGTGGCAGACAGTAATGGATTACAATCCACTGAATAAAATGAAAATCCATGAGAGAGGGATGGAGGAAAGAAAAAAAGTAACAGCTCTTGCTTAAAGTAAACTGATAACTCTGAAGAGAAGGGGAGGGATGAGCATCACTATTTTTAACCATTATAGTAAAGACTGGCTCAAGCAATCATCTGTAGATGCTAAATCCAGGGGGGAGTCTGATGAGGAGGGGGTCTCAGAGTATCTCCCCACAGATTGCTTATTACTTGCAATTAGATAAATAGTGACTATATGGTAGAGGAGTCAGACAACACCTTGACTGAGTGACCAAAATCAACATCACTATTGAGCAACATACAGAAATTGTTTTCCCTCTGAAAAGGACACAGCATCACTTAATGTAATTTTCCAGCTCAGAAAACATAACCCGAGGAAGTATCAGCTAAACTTAAATTGAGGAATATTTTATAAAATAACTGGTCTATAACCTTCAAAAGTGCCAGTGTCATTTTTGTTAGGAAAGAAAGGTTAAGGAACTCTTCATTAAAGGAGAGTAAAGAGTTATGACAATTAAATACATGATCCCGGATAGAATCCTGTATTGGAGTGGGATAACTGGCAATATTGGAATATGAGCTACAGGGAGATAAAATTATTGTTTCAACGTTAAATCTTCTGAATCTGCTAACTATATCATAGCCATATGGAGAATAAACCTTGTTCTTAGAAAATACACACTTGAGGCAAAGGGGTCATGTAACCTACTTTCAAATGGATCAGATGAGTGAGTGAGTGAGTGAGTGAGTGAGTGAGTGAGTGAGTGAGTGAGTGATAGAGAAAGAGAGAGAGAGAGAGAGAGAGAGAGAGAGAGAGAGAGAGAGAGAGAGAGCGCACGCGCAGAGAAATAGAGAGTAGAAGAGGAGGGAAATGACAAGTAATTATGGCAAAATCTTAAAAATTGGTGAATATGGATAAAGGGTATACAGGTATTCTCTTTACTATTCTTAAAACTTTGATTTCAAAATAAAAAGTTATTTAAAAATCTGCCTCACTGCACAACACTGTGAATGTGCTAAACGCTACTGGATTCAACACTTTAAAATGGTTAATTTCATGCTATGTGAATCTTAACAGCAATAGAAAACATTTTTTTCCCTAAAACTACCCCTCTAAGTAACACAAATAACTTGGAACAAAGTCAAACTTCATGAAAAGATTGATTGGTTTATTTCTTTTTCATTTCAAGCTGTCATTTTCTTGATTCTATAATTTGGAGAACATTTATTTCAGTGTCAAATTAGGCAGTAACTAGCTTTTTCAAGTGCAATCATTCCTCCATTAAAGCATCGAAGAGTTTTGATAGAGTGAACACTACACATTATGCTTTTAGATATAGAATGCATCAGTTTTAATGTAAAGGAAGTTTATCACAGTTAAAATGCATTATGAAATTTAGGCTCACCTGACTTTTTATAATTAGTATCATTCTATTTTATAATTAAATTATAGTAAAAAAGAACAATTAGTAGCATAGCATATGCAAATCATTCTTTTGGTACACCAGCTACCACACACCCCCCCCAAACCACGTTAACATGTCAAGCAGTGTTAAGTACTTATATGAGTAAAAAATCCTCAAGGTTAAACATTTCACACAACTTATAAATAGGCCAATCACACCCTCAAGGACTCTCTTAGGATTATTCTAGTTACAAAGTTCTCATGAAAAACAGTAATCTATTACCATTTTTTTTAATGACAAAAGTTAATAAAAGCTAGCTAAATGTTATATTTAGATACAACAGTAATGTTCTATTTATGACTCTAAATAACTAGGACACCCATTCCCACTTGCTAGAAAAACTTTTAGTTAAATATTTAGCATAACGTATTTATTTGAAAATTGTTCTGGAAATACCAGTCATTTCAAATTCAACTGTATATCTTATGACACACGTTAACAATTCAAGCACAAGTTCCTCAAATGCAACTTCTAATAAATTTTGAAAGCGTAAGCTCCTGAGGTCCATATTTTTTTTAAAGTATGGGAATATTATTCCTATTCAACAACCAGAAACAGTCCTTCTCTACTTTAAGCAGCTTCAGACTTGCATTGTTTTGTGTGTAAGTTTAATTGCGAAACAATCTTTCCTATTGCTGACAGTTGCTTAAGGTCACTTGCTCAGGTTACTTAGTAAATCAATTTTTTTTTTCCAAAAAAGAAAGGACAGTGTGATGTTTTTCTTATCAAGAGATGTCATATGTTAAACTGGTTTCAGAAGCAAATCAAATAACCCAGTGTATTAAAAAAAGAGTATAGCATAAGAATTGTTAGCATTATAGATCCCAATTCTAGTTTTTACAGGTATAATAAAAGAGTAGCTACTAAAATAACAGTAAAAATTTTACTGTTAAAGGGGTTTAACGTTTATTAAAATTATTTGCCAACTTTTAAATTCCTACTCTTTAGAACTAATCTAAGGAATGACAGTTTTTGTTCACCTATATCTTTTAATTTTAGGTTACACCTTTTTAAAGCTATCTCATAATGACCAAACAAAACAAAAGAACAAGAATTTACTGAGAACACAATGGTAAACCTTTTCACAATATATTAACTCATTTAATTCTCTCAACATTCCTGGAAGGTAGACCTTATGCCCATTTCATACAGAAATGCACAAAAAGTCTCTTGACTTATGATGTCTTCCCTCAAATTACTCCTCCCACCCCTCATTTAAAAATAAAACTGAAACCCAAAGAAGTTTGCTCAGCTTGGGCATACTCATAACAAATTATCTTTTAAAATATGTGGCACCCTATTTAAAATACCTTATTAAGGTAAGTTTATTAACTGTATTATGAGACTCCTTCAGGAAAAAAATCTAAAAGAAAGTACTAAAATTACTTAAGCTTAAAAAAAAGCATAAAACCCTTCTAAGAGAATGAGAAAAATTATGAAACATCCTGCACTGGGACAATATGTGAAAACTACATCTTTGTAGACACAAATGCTTGACGTTGTAGTTTGATCACATCACTTATAGATGTTTTCACTTCTATGTGATTAAGTTCAGATGCACTGCCAAATATCAAACACTAACTGAAAGTATATAACTAAGAAATCCTATCAATAGAATAATAAAATGAGAAATCGTGCACCTCAGCAGTGATAAGTTTGTAAAACTACCTGTAAGTGAACTCAAACAATTAAAAAATTTTAAATAAAATTTAAAACTTAAAAATATTGTCAGCAATAGTCTTTTCCCCCATTTTCATCCACGATCGATTAAACTTAGATTTACTCAAATGCATTTCCAAATCCCAAAAACTAGGCTCAATTTTTCTGACATGAAGGAAATTGTTTCCAGAACCTCACTACTAAAATTTTGAAGGCTATATAATTTATTTCCCCTCAAACTCAAACAAACACAAACCACCAAACATCTACACTTTAAATTATTTAATCTGGACTATGTGATTGGGGTAGAAGGAGGACCTCCCTTTGCAACAGAACAGCTTCTTAGACAGTATTCAGTAATGTCATCCTCTGCTTGGAACCATTTGGGAGTAGGTTCTTATCAGTGAGCCCACATCGTTTGACCTGTGTTTAAGATTTTTCACTCCATGTTTGATTCCTTATTTGGCCTTATCCTCCTTTCAGCAAACACATATTTTGAAATACCAGGATCTATCTTTTTCATTAAGCCTTTGCTCTGTCTTAATTGTTCTTTCCATTCTCTGAATTTCTACAGTATATATACCTATACCCCAAATTCAGATATCATATCATCTTATATTATTCTGTCTTTTTCATGTGCTTGTCATGTGCATCCACTTCACAGAATCATAAGCTGCTATTGGAACCATAAGGTCTGTCAGTCAGTTTACAGTACTGTACAGTGCTTGTTGTAGATATTTAATAAGCACTCACTGAAAGATCCTTATAAGATATGGTGAAGATTAGTAAGGGTATCAGTAATGTATTTTCAGTTATTATATACCATTTAAACACAACCTATGCCAAAAACATACTCCTTGGATAGGTACATAACGAACTAAGGAAAATTATTCCCAAATTATTCAATCTGAGCATAAGAAAAATTGGGAAAAGTTGTACATAAATCAGGGTAATAAGACATAGCACTACAGGCACAGTTAACTGACCACAATATAAAGATAAAAAAATTGTGTGAAACTTATTAAAGTTGTGGAAGCTGGCTACAGGGGACTAATTCTGAAACACATACTACAGCTCATGACTGTCATAACATTTTTTTTTAGGATTAATTACAGTGAGCAAGTTCATTACAAGAAAAAAAAGATTTCCTTTTTCACCTACAACTGTTTGCTTCTCGATCATTGAGGGGCATCCTACTTACATTATTCAGAGTATTAAAAGAGTCCAGAAAAATTTTCTTTTATGACTGGTACATATATGGAAGAAAGGAATAAATACTCACTGAATTTGGTTCAGAAGCTTATTATAAACTTTTTTCAAGTAATTTTTAACTTGCTTAAGGCATACACTAGTAATTCACCTCTATTACAGTGAATAATGTCTTGTACAAGCTAGCAAAAACTGTTAAATATATGTTCTGAAAGCAGACACTAGATTTAAATCTAGACTCTTATTTTCTAGATGTGTTACTTCGGGCAAGTTTCTGGACTTCTCTGTGGTCATTTTCCTCAACCACAAATTCAGAATAATAATAATGTTGTCACTATTGTTCTTGGCACATGACAAATGCTCAATAACAATTTGTTTTTATTAGAAATATCTGTACTTAAAAGATTTCCTCAGTAATATAAAACAACTTACCAAATTTAACACTCATTCAAAAAAGTATTTATTGAACACCTACTGTACGTCACACACTGTACTTGGAGTAAGTAATATAGCAGTAAACAAAACGAAGTCCCCGCCCTCAACGAGCTTATATCCCAGAGGCAGCAGACGGAACAGATTATAGGATTAAAATTTTTATTTGGCTTCATGAGAAATGAGCCACACTTCAGAAACCCATTCAGTACCAAACTTATAACTATAAACCAAACATATCAAACTAAGGATATTATTTTTAACCATTATGGTTTAACTTCAAGTAAAAAGTTTTAATCATACAATCTTAAGTCACTTTTAAAAATTACAAGTGATGAATATGCACTGTTCTTTAATGATTTGCTAAAACTGCTAAAACTGCATAGAAACAAATAGCAAGAAAAATAAGAAATTGAATTTTAAATATATGTCTTCTTTCTATTATAAAAATAAAAGCTACCTAAGGGAATTCCCTGGCAGGCTAGTGATTAGGACTCCATGCTTTCACTGAGAGGGTCCCATTCAAGCCCTGGTCGGGGAACTAAGATTGCATAAGTCATGTGGCATGGCCAAAAAAAAAAAAACCCTATCTGGACGAGAATTTTTTTGAGTGAAACATTTTTAAATGCATACATACACGTTTATCACATATTGGTGAGTTTGTGTGGAAGTTATAAAAAAATTATTTATATTAGAATTAGGTAGAACTTACTCTCCTAAGAATTTCTAAACTAAATACAATTCGTATGTCAAGAGAAGACACTCCAAAATAATTGGCTAACTAGACTTCTCTTAAGTACAAAACACTCTTGGCTATTGTTGCACATTAACAAAATCACTCATATTTACTATAGTCATAGTCATGAGGAGCTATCAATACATGGGAATGCATTGTTATTTTACCTGTATGAAATTACCTGGCTAAAGGGCTCTGGTAAGCCAAAAGAATTTCTTGCCAGTTTGGGAGAGTGTACTGAAAAACTGGAAAGCACACTGCAATGTGCTTTCCTTATATATACTGCTCATCCATTATCAGAGATTATGAATTGGATATCACATTTTAGAGGATTCTTTTTCTTGATTTTGTTCAGTTTCTTTAAGGATAGACTGTCAACTTCAAATTGCCCTCACAAAATATATCTTTTTATATTTTAGAAGAAATATTTTAGATTAGCAGCATCTTTAAAATCTTGAGAAAATACAAAACAAGCTGAATAAAAATTAGCAGATGGAAATGCAATATGTCCTTCCAAAGACGTTATTCCTTACTTATGTCTTTTGAAAGAGTTATTTCTGTAATATGCTTTACAATATTAAAGGCATTTGTGATTTGGTGAACACAACATAAGGCACATATTACAGATATTTTTATAAGTTCTCCTATACATTGCTTAACATGTCTATTGAGGTGAATATACATTGAAAATGATGACTTACAGATTAAGACACAGCTCTTATATACTTGTAAATAATCTACTTTGACATTTTCTTTACTCCTTCAAAAACTATATTCCTTTCACTTTTTTCTACACGTTATAAATTGTTATAAATTACTTTTTTAATTATACAATAATGACAGTGTTTCAAGACTTTATTTTATGTCAAGTGCTATGCTAAGTGTTTCACATAAATATAATCCTCACAAGAACCCTGTAAAATAAATACCATCCTATTTTATAGATGGGAAAGTTTGGAGATATTGTCCCAATCCCCAAGATCACTATTTCTTAGTGGTGGACCTAAGATTTCAATCCAGTTCCGATCTCTGAACCACACTTCTTCCCAGATCCAGTAAACATCACATGGAGGTGTCTAAATATAAGTGTGTGTAGGACTTCCCTGGTGGCGCAGTGGTTAAGAATCCGCCAGCCAATGCAGGAGACATGGGTTCGAGCCCCGGTCCGGAAGATCACACATGCCACAGAGCAACTAAGCCTGTGTGCCACAACTACTGAGCCTGCAAGCCACAACTACTGAGCCCACCTGCCACAACTACTGAAGCCCACGGGACTAGAGCCCGTGCTCTGCAACAAGAGAAGCCACCACAATGAGAAGACTGTGCACCACAATGAAGAGTAGCCCCCGCTCACCACAACTAGAGAAAGCCTGCATGCAGCAACAAAGACCCAAAGCAGCCCAAAAAAATTTAATAAAAAAAGTGTGGATAGCTAGCAAATTACTATAAAAATATATAGATGGGACTTTCCTGGAGGCACAGTCGTTAAGAATCCACCTGCCCCATTGCATCATCATGCCAGCCTTGGCCGCCAGAGGCTCGGCCCACATTCTGTACCCCTCCCTCCCCCCAGCTTGAATGAGCCACAGCCCCCTAATTAGCTGATCCTTTAACCCCGTCCTGTCTGAGTGAAGAACAGACACCCTCAGGTGACCTACAGGCAGAGGCAGGGCCAAAACCAAAGCTGAACCCCAGGAGCTGTGCGAACTAAGAAGAGAAAGAGAAATTTCCCCCAGCACCCTCAGGAGCAGCGGATTAAATCTCCACAATCAACTTGATGTACCCTGCATCTGTGGAATACCTGAAGAGACAACAAATCATCCCAAATTGAGGAGGTGGACTTTGGGAAAAAGATATATATATTTTTTTTCCTTATTCTCTTTCTGTGAGTGTGTATGTGTATGCTTCTTTGTGTGATTTTTGTCTGTATAGCTTTGCTTTTACCATTTGTCCTAGGGTTCTGTCTGTCCATTTTTAAAAATTACTTTTAAATTCTTTTATTTTTAATAATTCTTTTTTATTTTAATAACTTTATTTTATTTATTTTCTTTCTTTTTTCTCCCTTTTCTTCTGAGCCATGTGACTGACAGGGTCTTGGTGCTCCAGCCGGGTGTCAGGCCTGTGTCTCTGAGGTGGAAGGCCAAGTTCAGGACATTGGTCCACCAGAGACCTCCTGGATCCACGTAATATCAAACGGCCATAGCTCTCCCAGAGATCTCCATCTCAATGCTAAGACCAAGCTGCACTCAACGACAGCAAGCTACAGTGCTGGACACCCTATGCCAAACAACTAGCAACACAGGAACACAACCCCATCCATTAGCAGAGAGGCTGCCTAAAATCATAATAAGGCCACAGACACCCCAAAACACACCACCAGACATAGACCTGCCCACCAGAAAGACAAGATCCAGCCTCATCCACCAGAACACAGGCACTAGTCCCCTCCACCAGGAAGCCTACACAACCCACTGAACCAACCTTAGCCACTGGGGATAGAAACCAAAAACAACGGGAACTACGAACCTGCAGCCTGCGAAAAGGAGACCCCAAACACAGTAAGTTAAGCAAAATGAGAAGACAGAAAATCACACAGCAGATGAAGGAGCAAGGTAAAAACTCACCAGACCTGACAAATGAAGAGAAAATAGGCAGTCTACCTGAAAAAGAATTCAAAATAATGATAGTAAAGATGATCCAAAATATTGGAAATAGAATAGAGAAAATACAAGAAACATTTAACAAGGACCTAGAAGAACTAAAGGGCAAACAAACAGTGATAAACAACACAATAAATGAAATTAAAAATTCTCTAGAAGGGATCAATAGCAGAATAACTGAGGCAGAAGAACGGATAAGTGACCTGGAAGATAAAATAGTGGAAATAACTACTGCAGAGCAGAATAAAGAAAAAAGAATGAAAAGAACTGAGGACAGTCTCAGAGACCTCTGGGACAACATTAAACGCACCAACATTTGAATTATAGGGATCCCAGAAGAAGAAGAGAAAAAGAAACGGACTGAGAAAATATTTGAAGAGATTATAGTTGAAAACTTCCCTAGTATGGGAAAGGAAATAGTCAATAAAGTCCAGGAAGCGCAGAGAGTCCCATACAGCATAAATCCAAGGAGAAGCACGCCAAGGCACATATTAATCAAACTATCAAGAATTAAATACTAAGAATAAATATTAAAAGCAGCAAGGGAAAAGCAACAAATAACATACAAGGGAATCCCCATAAGGTTAACAGCTGATCTTTCAGCAGAAACGCTGCAAGCCAGAAGGGAATGGCAGGACATATTTAAAGGGATGAAAGAGGAAAACTACAACCAAGATTACTCTACCCAGCAAGGATCTCATTCAGATTTGACGGAGAAATTAAAACTTTTAAAGACAAGCAAAAGCTAAGAGAATTCAGCACCACCAAACCAGCTTTACAACAAATGTGAAAGGAACTTCTCTAGGCAAGAAACACAAGAGAAGGAAAAGACCTACGATAACAAACCCAAAACAATTAAGAAAATGGTAATAAGAACACATATATCAATAACTACCTTAAATGTAAATGGATTAAATGCTCCAACCAAAAGACACAGACTGGCTGAATGGATACAAAAACAAGACCCGTATATATGCCATCTACAAGAGACCCACTTCAGACCTAGGGATACATACAGACTGAAAGTGAGGGGATGCAAAAAGATATTCCATGCAAATGGAAATCAAAAGAAAGCTGCAGTAGCAATTCTCATATCAGACAAAACAGACTTTAAAATAAAGACTATTAGAAGAGACAAAGAAGGACACTACATAATGATCAAGGGATTGATCCAAGAAGAAGATATAACAACTGTAAATATTTATGCACCCAACATAGGAGCACCTCAATACATAAGGCAAATGCTAACAGCCATAGAAGGGGAAATCAACAGTAACACAATCATAGTAGGGAACTTTAACACCCCACTTTCACCAATAGACAGATCATCCAAAATGAAAATAAATAAGGAAACACAAGCTTTAAATGATACATTAAACAAGACAGACTTATTTGATGTGTATAGGACATTCCATCCAAAAACAAGAGAATACATTTTCTTCTCAAGTGCTCGTGGAACATTCTCAAGGACAGACCATATCCTGGGTCACAAATCAAGCCTTGGTAAATTTCAGAAAACTACAATAGTATCAATTATCTTTTCTGACCACAATGCTATGAGATTAAATATCAATTACAGGAAAATATCTTTAAAAAATACAAATATATGGAGGCTATACAATACACTACTTAATAACCAAGAGATCACTGAGGAAATCAAAAAATACCTAGAAATAAATGATAATGAGAACACAATGACCCAAAATCTATAGGATGCAGCAAATGCAGTACTAAGAGGGAAGTTTATATCAATACATCCTTCCTCAAGAAACAAGAAACATCTCAAATAACCTTACCCCTAAAGCAATTAGAGAAAGAAAAAGTAAAAAAACCCAAAGTTAGCAGAAGGAAAGAAATCATAAAGATCAGATCAGAAATAAAAATGAAAAAGAAATGAAAGAAGCAATAGCAAAGATCAACAAAACTAAAAGCCGGTTCTTTGAGAAGATAAACAAAATTGACAAACCATTAGCCAGAGTCATCAAGAAAAACAGGAAAAAGACTCAAGTCAATAGAATTAGAAATGTAAAAGGAGAAGTAACAACTGACACTGCAGAAATACAAAGGATCATGAGAGATTACTACAAGCAAGTATGCCAATAAAATGGACAACCTGGAAGAAATGGACAAATTCTTACAAAAGCACAACCTTCCAAGACTGAACCAGGAAGAAACAGAAAATATAAACAGACCAATCACAAGCACTGAAACTGAGACTCTGATTAAAAATCTTGCAACTAACAAAAGCCCAGGACCAGATGGCTTCACAGGCAAATTATATCAAACATTCAGAGAAGAGCTAACATGTATCCCTCTCAAACTCTTCCAAAATATAACAGAGGGAGGAACACTCCCAAACTCATTCTGTGAGGTCACCATCATCCTGATACCAAAACCAGACAAAGATGTCACAGAGAAAGAAAACTACAGGCCAATATCACTGATTAACATAGATGCAAAAAACCTCAATAAAATACTGAGAAAGAGAATCCAGCAGCACATTAAAAGGATCATACACCATGATCAACTGGGATTTATCCTTAAGGTTAAAGACTAAATGTAAGGCCAGACACTATCAAACTCTTAGAGGAAAACATAGGCAGAACACTCTATGACATAAATCACAGCAAGATCCTTTCGGACCCACCTCCTAGAGAAATGGAAATAAAACCAAAAATAAACAAATGGAACCTAATGAAACTTAAAAACTTTTGCACAGCAAAGGAAACCATAAACAAGACCAAAAGACAACTCTCAGAATGGGAGAAAATATTTGGAAATGAAGCAACTGACAAAGGATTAATCTCCAAAATTTACAAGCAGCTCATGCAGTTCAATGTCAGAAAAACAACCAACCCAATCCAAAAATGGGCAGAAGAGCCAAAGAGACATTTCTCCAAAGCAGATGTACAGATTGCCAACAAACATATGAAAGAATGCTCAATATCGCTAATCGTTAGAGAAATGCAAATCAAAACTACAATGAGGTATCACCTCACACCAGTCAGAATGGCCATCATCAAAAAATCTAGAAACAATAAATGCTGGAGAGGGTGTGGAGAAAAGGGAACCATCCTGCACTGTTGGTGGGAATGTAAATTGATACAGCCACTATGGAGAACAGTATGGAGGTTCCTCAAAAAACTAAAAATAGAACTACCATAGGACCCAGCAATCCCACTACTGGGCATATACCCTGAGAAAACCATAATTCAAAAAGAGTCATGTACCACAATGTTCATTGCAGCTCTGTTTACAACAGCCAGGACATGGAAGTAACCTAAGTGTCCATCGACAGATGAATGGATAAAGAAGATATGGCACATATATACAATGGAATATTACTCAGCCATAAAAAGAAACAAAATTGGGCTTCCCTGGTGGCGCAGTGGTTGAGAGTCCGCCTGCCGATGCAGGGGACGCGGGTTCGTGCCCCGGTCCGGGAAGATCCCACATGCCGCAGAGCAGCTGGGCCCGTGAGCCATGGCCGCTGAGCCTGCGCGTCCGGAGCCTGTGCTCCACAACGGGAGAGGCCACAACAGTGAGAGGCCCGCGTACCGCAAAAAAACAAAAACAAACAAAAAAACAAACAAACAAACAAAAGAAACAAAATTGAGTTTTCTGTAGTTAGGTGGATGGACCTAAAGTCTGTCATACAGAGTGAAGTCACTCAGAAAGAGAAAAACAAATACCGTATGCTAACACATATATATGGAATCTAAGAAAAAAAAGGTAATGAAGAACCCAGAGGCAGGACAGGAATAAAGACGCAGACGTTGAGGATGGACTTGAGGACACGGGGAGAGGGAAGGGTAAGCTGGGACAAAGTGAGAGAGTGGCATGGACTTACAAATACTACCAAATGTAAAACAGATAGCTAGTGGGAAGCAGCTGCATAGCACAGGGAGATCAGCTGGGCACTTTGTGACCACCTAGAGGGGTGGTATAGGGAGGGTGGGAAGGAGACGCAAGAGGGAGGAGATATGGGGATATATGTATAGGTGATTCACTTTGTTTTAAAGCAGAAACTAACACACCAT
This sequence comes from Lagenorhynchus albirostris, assembly GCF_949774975.1. Taxonomy (NCBI): domain Eukaryota; kingdom Metazoa; phylum Chordata; class Mammalia; order Artiodactyla; family Delphinidae; genus Lagenorhynchus; species Lagenorhynchus albirostris. Next base: position 132,974,735 of record NC_083097.1, read on the forward strand.
TGTAAAGCAATTATACTCCAATAAAGATGTTAAAAAAAAAATTAGTAGAGGGCTTCCCTGGTAGCGCAGTGGTAGAGAGTCCTCCTGCCGATGCAGGGGACACGGGTTCGTGCCCAGTCTGGGAGGATCCCACATGCTGCGGAGTGGCTGGGCCTGTGAGCCATGGCCGCTGAGCCTGCGCATCCGGAGCCTGTGCTCTGCAATGGGAGAGGCCACAACAGTGAGAGGCCCGCGTACCGCAACAAAAAAAAAAAAAAAAAATTAGTAGAAAAGAAGGAAAAGAATAAAGAACACTGTCACCAGTCAGAAAAAAAAAAAAAGAATCCACCTGCCAATGCGGGCCACACGGGTTCAAGCCCTGGTCCGAGAAGATTCCACATGCTGCGGAACAACTAAGCCCCGGTGCCACAACTCCTGAGCCTGCGCTCTAGAGCCCACAAGCCACAACTACTGAGCCTGTGTGCCACAACTACTGAAGCTTGCGCGTCTAGAGCCCGTGCTCTGTAATATGAGAATCCACTGCAATGAGAAGCCCGCGCGCAGCAAAAAAGCCCCAATTCAGCCAAAAATAAATAAATAAATACATTAAAAAAAAATATATATATATATATATGCACACATTCACATAATTAGACTAAACAATGAAAGCTCATATGCAGTGACACGTTAGGAAAAAAAAAGAATAAACAGTTAAATACATTGTCCCAGAATGTTAAGTAATGTCAGCTGAGACTAAAGAGAGCTAAATCTTTATACATAAGACCCATTACAAGTACTAAAAATGTACTTTGAATCTATGAAGTAGTCTTGCTGCCCCCCAAATTGGAACTTGAATTTATCAAGTGAGTAGATAAAATTACCAAATTGCAGGAAATACAGAGGTTAGAAAAACACTTAAACAACCCTATGGGATCCAATTAGCAAAAACCAAACTGAGGAAAGTACAAAAAACTCAGTTTCTTTAACACATAAACCTTAAGAGGGAAAAAAAGAAGACAGAGATTGAGCCTACACATTAAAAGAATCAAGAGATATACCCACCAACTCAGAAACATCAAAGAGGAATCATGAGGCAAATGAGAAACAAATGCTGACTGGGCATTTGATATTAAGTAATCATCCTTTTTAAAAGGTGTGATAATGGTATTATGGTTATGATAAAAAAAGTTGACTCTTTACTTTTTGTAGATTGATATACTTATAGATGAAATGATACAGTGTGAGGGATTTGCTTCAAAATAATACGGAGTGGGGGTGGGAGGCAGAGGCACAGATAAAGCAAGACTAGTCAGACTGTTGAAGTTAGGTCTGTGTACACAGAGGTTCATTACAACAGTCCCTCCAGTTTTGGATATATTTGAAATCTTCCATAATAAAAGCCAAAAAGTAAATTCCAACCAGACAGATCTAAATATTAAACAATAAAATTTCTTCAAAACTAAAAAAAGTTATTTAAGCTGCCTATACTCTTCCTTTTTTTCTTAAAGGAAATAGTAAATAAACATTGGAAATAAGTAAGAAAATAATACAAGAGCATAGAAAAAGGTTCAACTGTGGAGTCATACTGTAAAACCTAGGAGTGAGTACTATTAAGTGGTACTTAAAATTAAAAAGGCCAAATACTTTGAGTGGATGCATAGTAAACAAATGAAAAACTACTTGAAAACAGGAAGGGCACAGGAAAATGTAAGAGGCAGCTAAGAGCTTTTTAAAAGCACCTTGGCAATGGTACTAAACAGACTAATTTGAACTACAGAAAATCACTCCTAAGAAATGCTGGCAAAGATAAAATCATCTTTCTTTGCAATTAAATTCTTAATATCTACTTGTGTCCAGTTACTAGAAGAGAGGAAGGAAGGATAATGAATTTACTGTTTCAGCAATAACAACTGGTTTAAAGAAAAGTTGATAGGGGGAAACTAGAAAGCTGAAAATCACCTTTGTTTTCAAGTTCTAAGAAGCAAACTGAACAGAGATTTACCGGTAAGATACGGAAATAGGGGGAACACATCCGAGGACTGAAGTGGAAAACCAATGATAAGTTCAAGTGCACCAATTTGCAGTGGCAAATTTCTTGAAGGCAGGTATTGTATTTTTCAAGTTCAGAAAATACAGTACTATTCCAAGAAATAATAAATGTATTATCTGTTGAAATAACTGAATGAAATATTTTCCGTAAAAGCAAAGGGTTCTCCCTCTGGAGTCAGCTAGACTAGATCAGTAGTTTCTACAATTCTATTACATTATGTGACCATTTAGAAACTAAAATCATGCAAATAACACCAAAAAAATCAACTTATGGGGGGAAAAAACGCAAGCTATGCTTAAGAGAATAACTTAAAATGAAGTATCTATAGCAGTTGCCTCAGGACCTTGGCCAGCCCTGTTTGAATCACTATCATAAAAAAAACAGGGGCCACTGATGAAATAGATTTACTGTTAATACTACTCCCTGCATGAAAGAGAAGGATTGGCTGGGCTTGAACAGTAAGTAGCAGTTTGACTGACCACTACCAGGTTACCTTCACTGCATTTCCAAAATTTGAAGAAAAAAGACAACAGAACTGTAGCAATTTATACGATAAATTTATACGATAAACAGGATAACAATTACAATATACAAAATTGTATATTGTATATAATATACTATATATATAGTATATGTGTATATATACAATATACAATAAACAATATACAAAAACAGGATAACAAAATATAAAAGTGTTCAATTTTATTACAGCCTCAAATAAAGGGAGGCAGGTCAAAGGATGACAATGGTCAAGCTTTTCCCAGTTGGTGGGAGTGGTGCCACTTATCCTCTCCTGCCACAGCTCTCTTTAATGCAACTCGAGTACAAGTGGGAGGAAACTGGCACTCCAAGCTCTGGCTGGCCTATGGTTTTATCTGCTTTTCCTCAGTTCCACAATGTTCTGCAAAACAGAGCCATTTAATACCACCAGCAGGTGCAACAATTGTGGAAAATACCTCCCCAACCTTCCATAAAATCTCAAAAGCCAGTATTTGAAATATATCATTATACTTAAGAACTGCCACCATGCTGGATCTAACAGTAGCTCCAGAGGACACATTTTGAAAGACCACATTTTTCTTTCTGAAGTAAACCTTAATGGGTAGGGATATATGCTAAGTGAAAGTCCTAATTTTCCAGAGTCATGGGTTGCACTTATTTACTGCATAAAGCATTTAAGTATAACATTTATTGATTGCCACATTTAAACAAAATTCCTTTTTCAGCTGAAACTGTCTCTGGAGGATAATGACTTCCTAAAATTTATCTACTCTTATGAAATATCTGCTGTTTCTTTGCCCCCTGATAGAAATTCATGCCTCCAATATGCCAGTTGGCATATTGGCATATTGTTGGCAAAAGTCTTACTCTAGCCCAATCCCATCAATTTAAAGATAAGGAATCCAAGGTCTAGAGAGTCATATGAGTCTGCCTCAGATCAGACATATGGCTAATTTAAAAAGCAGTATCAGAATCTGAACCCAGGTCTCCTAAACCTCTAGCCAGTGCTCTATCATATAAAGCCTCATTTCTATTCAACAAAGCTCTCAGAGCAGTCCTTAGTCACTTCATTGTTTCCTCATTTGCAAGTTTCCTCATCACCTTATCCCCTTGATAATCAGAACAGCGGTTCTATGGATCTGCTTCATCTTCATTATGGCAATTTAAGGTGAAGAGTCTATATGCACACAGTGCCACAGGTACTGGTTCTGTAAAATGCTTTCATTTGGGGGGAACAATTTCTTCTCTCCTGCCAGTGAAAGATGAAAATTAAATTCTGAGTATTCATCAGTAAAATAACCTCATGTTGTAATCCTAATATCATGTGTCAGACACCCACGAAATCTTTAAAAAGTCCTTGGTGGCAACGTTCTTACATGTTCTTGAATAACTTGGTTCAAGTCTCCATTCTAAATTGGGTAGTAAAAAGGAAGAGAGAAGTTATTTTTCAACAGCAGCTCTTCCATTAGATTGACTTGCTAACTATTTATGTGACAAATTTAACCTGAAGCACTTGAAAATTAGTAACAAAGGTGTTAAAAACAATATGAAATGAACAATTAAAGCAGAAATATTGCCTTGATTTGTCTCCTGAAAAATGTACAGTCTCTTCAAATTTTTGAGTACTACAGATTTAGTCCCCTAAGATAAGAACGTGTTTTTTTAGTGGTTTTTCTTCCACTGTCCTCTGGCTAAGAAATAAAGAGAGAGTTTTGTAGAGGCTTTTGGATTTTTAAAGACTATTTAAGCTGGTATCCTAGACTTACACCAAATATTAAAAAACCAACGAACCTGGATCTGAAAAAATAAGCAACATGATTTTATTTTATCTTTGGAAAGCAAAGGTTATATAAATAGCAAAACAAACCTAAAATAAAGGACTGAGAACTTAACGGTCAAATAAATAGTTGATAAAGCAAAATCACCAAATCACTTTCCAAACGTGGAGCTTCTCTCTTAATGAAGTTTAATCTTACTCTAGATGCAGAACATCTGCTATAGTTATCAAAAGCATACTGATCTAAACCTACTGTATTAAGGGCTTTATATGCTATCTAAGTCCTTAGCCCTTAATTCTCACAACAACACTTTAAGTATCTATCATTATTTTCATACTGCACCTGAGAAAACTGGGGCACTTCAAGGTTAAGTAATCTGCCAAGGTTACAGAGCTTGAATCCAGCTCTGCAGGTTCACAAACCTGTGCTCCTTAGGCACTCTACTGCCTTCTTGGTAGCACAGAAAACTTGAAAATATGGTCAGACTCTAAATTCTATCTGACGTATTACCCAAGCCACTGTAAATTTTTTTCTTATTGAAGTATAGTTGATTTATAATATTAGATTCGGGTGTACAACAGCAATTAGATATTTTCATATATTATACTCTGTTGAAAGTTACTATAAAATATTGGCTATATTCCCTGTGCTGTACATTACATCCTTGGATCTAATTTATTTTATACCTAGTAGTTTGTATCTCTTAATGAATTATTTTTTCTGGGGTCAAGAAAGCCTCAAGAATTTGCCATCTACACTTCCTGATTTTAGGTTGGGTGAGTGGCACAAATGAAATGTTTTTGTCACCACACGTTGTATCATCACTAAAACCCGAGAGAAAGGGGAAAATTCTTAAACTTTATTTCCTGCTGGCCTAGCAGACCTTACTTAACCACTGTTATATCTATCTGATACACTCAATTAAGTGTAAGATACTAAAGTTACGACTTAAATCTTAAAGAAAATCAACTATATATTAGTCATTTTACCTGTCAGGGAAGTTAAAAGTAGATCAACAGGATATAAACCTGGGTTGTTTCCTTCTTTAGGGGAAATTTCTTGTTAATTCAATGACTTCTTAATTAAACCAAATGGAACAAGTGGCCCTCCAAAAATGAAGTGTAGTGGAAAAGGACACAGAGGAAAAGAGTCACAGTAAGCTATGTGGTGATCTACTCTCACTGATGTTAGAAAAGCGCAGGATGAGTCTCCTCTTGAGTAACTTCACTCTGACCACAGTGGCCACTTGTTACACCTACCACCCACTCCAACACTTCAGGTTCATTAGGAATTAAAAGAAACCCAGCAAGGTAAAGGACACCTCCCGACCAGGCCTAAGGTCTCTGCACCACACTCTGAGGTGCACAGAGAGCCAGTGAAGTGAGTCCTCCACCCACAAGCTTTCGCTGCTGCCCAGGAGTCAAAGCCCAAAGCCTGGGGCCAAGACAGCTCTCCGGCCAGGGCACTGACCCATCTCTAGACAACCCCGCCCCCTCCCCGACCAAAGTGTCTGTGCCTAGAAGGGTGGGGGTAGGGGCAGGGTGAGGACGGCCTGCATAGGAGAGAAGGGGGCTAAGAGGATGTTTCGAACGAGGAAGGGTCCCTTCCCAGACTGGCGGTTCGGGACGCGGCCCGGGGCCGAGGAGACAGCCGGACGCCGCCATGATGGGGCCGGCCAAGACGGGGGGCGTGACGCGGGAGGCCCCGCGCGCAGACCCGGCTCCCCTTTCCCCCCGCCCCTCCCCCGCGTGGGCCTCGGCCACAACTGACCCCAGATACTCACGCTTTGTCCACCAGCTCCCGCACCTTCCACATGTTCAACATCGTGCCCCGAGCGGGCTGAGCCGCCACCTCCCTTTCCTGTTCCCCACGGACCCCAGAACCCTTCCGCGCCGGGACAGATCGAGGCCGGGGTCGCCGCCGCCTCAAACTCCCCCAGTCAGCGCCTTATCGTGCCACAGCCGCGGCGCCGCCAGTGACACGTCGAGACGCGGGGACAGAGGCTCTGCGTGGAGCGGAAGTGCCCGACTTTCCTCCCGCTGCGCGCGGGGCACGCTGGGACTTGTAGTTCTTTCAGCGCGCCAAGCGGGCCAGTCAAGCTGAGAGAGTTCCTGAGGTAAGATTAGTAGGGCTCCTCTTAAACTCTCGGGGTTCTCCGCACCCCTCCCCAGCCCCCGACCCACAGAACCGGAAACTTTAGGGTTGAGGTCGGCAGTCTGTGCCTTAACAAATCCTCCATGCTCACATTTCAGAACCACCGGTATAGAATCTCGTCACACAAACTTGTTTTTCCAATATAAAGCATTATTATGTTATTAATAATGATTACATATAAGGAAGTGTGATTGGTATATGTATTCCTCATTGACAGAAGCAACGCTGAATTTGGTTCCAAATGTCCAAATATACTTCCTTCCCAGGGCTTTAGTTTACATCCTTGTAAATTGAAGAGATTGTATTTTAAAACCTATCCCACTCTAATTCTGTGATACGGGGCTCTTATATTTAGACAGCTATTTGATATCCTTGTTAAATACTGTATTATAAAGCTCGGAAATTCAGTTCATACTCCCTGGGAAACTGTATAAAAACAGCAGTACAACACTATGACAGGCCCAAGAACTTGGCAGGTGTATATTCTTAAAGCGTAAGTATACATCCACACTGCATTCATTGTTTTATTTAAATGGTTGTTGTCATTTTATTTTTAACTTACTCATTTTTGACAGTGTTCATGTTAAAGCCACAAGCAACCTTAAAGTTCATTTGGTCCAACTGCTTAAATTTTATAGTTTTTTTCATTCTACAAATTTTTACAGAGCATTTTCTATGTGCCAGGAGTGGGGAATACAGCTGGGAAGAAGACAGACAAGGCCTCAGCTCTCTTGGATCTTAAAGGTACTCTGGAGGAAAACATAGTAATCAAGGGAACATTTACGATAATTGCAGATAGAAAGTGCTTGAAGAAAACAGAAGATAATGTTATGAAGAATGATGTTAGAGGAAAATAACATTAGGGAGTATTTAGGGCCTCTTTGAGGACTTTTTTTTTTTTTTTTTTGGCATGAAGGATCTTAGTTCCCCAACCTGGGATTGAACCCGTGCCCTCTGCAGTGGAAGCCTGGAGTCATAACCACTGGACGGCCAGGGAATTTCCCTGATGACATTTTATTTAAGCTGAAACTTGAATGATAAAAAGGAGCTGGCAAAAAACAAATAAACAAACAAAACAAACAACTGCAAGAAAAGAATTCCTGGTGAAGGGAACAGATGATGACTCTGATTCACAAAGGAGACCTGAAATTGATTGCTGCTAGTCATGAAGCTAGGTAACAATGATCTCAAATCAAGAATCTAGAACATGTGACCCCTTAGTTAGTTCTTGAGGTCAAATCACCCCTTCATATTGCATCCACTTAATAACTGGAAGCAACTCTGAAAAAGGGTTTCAGTAAGACTTCTGGGATTTCAACAAGACAAGCAAGTTGAAAGAATTGCCAGGCAGAAAAGTACAAAAAGCAGAAATCAGGACAAAGCTATCTGAGAGCTTTGTCAAGATAGGATTGCTCAGGCAGACAGAAGTAAAGTGAGTTGGAGAGTGGGTGGGGAGGGGCAGGTAAAGAGATAGGCAGAGAAATGGGGCTTTCGAATGAGAAGTTTGTGTTTCGTGTTGAAAGGACTGTCCAGCTCAAGATTCAAAGGGTGGAATATGGCCTGGGGAGATAAGAAAGGGAAACTGCTTCCCATAAATAAGAGCTCAGCAAGTTAACTTTCAAACAAGCGGGTTCAGGGTACACCAGAAGAATGGGCCTGGCATAAAAATAACCACCTTCCCTGCCCTCGGCCTGTTTGCACATTCGTAGTAATTCATAGTCAGCTTCACCAGAGTTACCCAGAGAGTACAATACTGTTATCTACTTTGCCTGATCCAACAAGTTTGAAAGTGTCTAGATTTATTCCAGAGTCGTCACCTGTGGTGTTTTCGCAGTTGACCAATGCCATCTAGAATATAACACAAAAAACCTGCCTGTCTACCTTTGATTTAAGAGAGCCCTTAATGGACTCAGAAGAGCCAGACAAGGAGAGTTTGTTAAAAAGTGCTCTGGTCTCTAAAGACTAATCATTTGCATTTTAACAAAGTGTTCCATTTTTACCCTTTATCTTGCAAGTTTGGGAGCAGTTTCCATAGTAACTGCTTTGTGGCAATTTAAATGTGTCCACAGAAAAATAAACAAGAAAAAGTCCCACCTACCCCTCTTCAGGAAAACATATTTTTCACTAAATGGGCTTTTAGTAAGGCCAAACCAACACAAGGTTTGAAAGCAAATGTACTCAGCAGTGTTATTTATGTGACAGGAGCAATTGTAAACACTGCTTCTCTCCTATGACTGGCTCCTTGGTGTTTCCTCCAGAGGAGTTTGATTCCTAGTACAGGGCTGTGGCAGCCATGGGAAGGCTCCGGCCAGATCTATCTTTAAGAGAACCAGTTGAGAGGAGTGTGGATGACCAGCAGCTCCGACAGCCACTTCTTGGGGATCAGCCACAGCATTTATGCCAAGGCTGTGCTGTCACTGGGCTGCTCCCAAGCAATGACTGAGCAAGGTGTTCTGGAGTGAGGCTGTTTCTGCCCAAAGCAGGACTCCTCTGCTGGGCCAGCATTGCCTTGGGTCCCCACTGACCTGGCCCACATTTCCTCGGAGCTTTGCTGCAACTGGACAGATTCTCTTCCAACCCAATCTTCCTTCTCCTTTCTCTCTTGACAGAACTTCCTTGTAGTCTGAAACTCTTCCCACATACTCCTGTTCTTTCTTCCATTTATCCTTCAATAAATCTCTTATACTTCTAATTCCATCTTGGCTTTTGCTTCTTGCAGTATCCAAACTGACACAAGAGGCAAACAGTTGTACCTTGGTCTCAGTATTTGGCCCAGCGAGGGCTGTTTCTGATCACACCTAACTATTCCTCTCTAGAAGTCAGGATACTTGGTTTCGAATCATATTATGAGGGTCGCCACAAGAGCTATGCAGATTGTATATTGCACGACCCCAGGACCATTTATGTGGACTACCATGAACTGTCAGACAATTAACCACAGGCAGGAAGTATAAAGTAGTGGTTAAAAAGTGCAGATTTTGGACTCAGACAAACCTAGACCCAAATTCTGTATCTGCTATTCGGTAGCTTGGTCATTCTGAATAAGTTAATTAAACCGGTATAGCATAGTGGTTGTGAACTGGGACGCTGGAGCCAGATTGCCTGGGTTTGAATCTTAGTGTTGCTGCTTCCTAGCTATGTGACCTTAGGGAAATTATTTGACATCTCCGTGACTCAGTTTTCTTATCATAATGGGGATAACAGAAACCTACCTTAAAAGCTTTTTCAGACAATTAAGCTAATGTTTAAAAGAACTTAGAATAGAATCTAACACAAAATAAACACTCAGTAAATGTTAGTAACCTTGCTGCTACTACTACTGCTGCTGCTAGTAATTGTATTAATCTGTAAAATTTATTCAATATTGCAAGTATTTAGTAATCTCCTACTATGTTGCAGGCACTGTGCTAGGTGGTAAGGAGGTAGATGTATAATTGTAGATAAAACAGACACAGTAAACAAGCAAATAGATATGGTAAACATACTAAATTCAAAGTGATGTGCTGAGGATTGAATGAAGTAATACATATAACTCATTTCACATTGAGTCCTGCATGTAGTAAGTGCTCACTAAATTCTACCTCATCATTATTATCAAATCCCTTATGTGGATCTCAGCTTTTATCCTTATAAGGTGAGGGGTTGGTCTATCAGAATATCCTAAACCTAGCCATACATCAGAAATCCCTGCACATCTTTCAAAATTTCAGATTCTCTTTCCTAACCTTTGAGTTATTGACTCAGTAGATGTATTAATCCCTATACTTTCGGTCACAGATGACAGAAACTCTCAAAACTAGCTTAAGCAAAGCAAGAGCATTTGTTGACCCAGGAGACAGAGGAGTTCGGAGATAGAACTTGCCTCAGGAACTTAGCAGATATGGTCAGAACTCTCTCTGATTTTCATTTTCCTTCATTGCAGATAAGTTTCTTCTAGTTGGCAGGAAATAGGGCTACTACTGTGTGGAGAGTGGGTTGCATTTTTTTCGATTAGGCAACCAGTGGGAAAGGGACACTTTAATCTTTCCTCCACTGAGTCTGATAGCACTGGGAATGACTGATTAGCCCAGTTTGGATCATGTACCTATCTTAGGGCCATGCATTATGGAATTGCTAGTCCTAGGAGAACCATGTAGACTGGGGAAAGAAAAGTTCTCTGAAGAAACGCTGAAGAAAGCCATGCCTCGACAGACAAAAGCAATAGTTATTTACTACTGCAGGTCTAAGGTAGGGTCTAGAAATCTGTATTTTAAAAAACCTCTTAAGTGATTTTGCCAGGGCTTGGGATGCCTTGGGTTAGATGACACAAGGTTCTTTCTAGCTCTGACATTTTTTTTTTTTTTTTTTTTGGTCCACATCACACAGAAGTTGGGTTGTGGAGAGCAAAAGAGAAAAGAGTGCCATGGGGATAATTGAAAAGAAAAAGAAGCGATGAAGAAGTAAGGAGTTAAGTGGAGCCGCAGCACTGTGCAGCAGGTAAGCTGGTAGGAGGGCATGCCCTCCCTAACTCTCTGTTCTGCTGACAGTTGGGCTCTTCTTGGCTGAAATTCAGTCTCCTTTCAGGGCTGTTAGAGGGCTTGGGTGAACCTATTCAGAGAGCCTGGTAGGTTCTCTAAAGGGCTAACACATTCCAAGTCCTTCTGCAAGAATGCGCAGGTGCTGGCAGTAGGTGAGATGGAGGCAGAAGTGCTCTTGGAATCATTTTTCTGCCTCCTGGAATGCTCTCTCTCCTTCTGTCCCCTGACCACAGGGGAGCCCAGAGTAGATGTGCTGCTCCCAGTGGCTGGGCCTCTGAAAGCTCTATTCACAGGAATCCAAGTTGCCGTCAGTGAAGCAACTAGGCAGCCTGTGACTGTGGGAACTGATCCTGCTTTGTCAAGTGAGATTCAGGGCTGAATTGGGTGGATGTCAGAAAGGATGGGCTGGCTGGTTTCTGAGGCAAGGTCTTTCTGCATAAGGGCAAGCGTCCTGGGAAAGCCCCCAGGTGTTCAGAGTTCACAGGAGGCTTTGCTGGTTCTTGAACTCTTTATCAGTTCATTAAAAGAATTGTGCTGTAGTGGAAGAGCTCACTGCAGTGGACATCAAAAGAGTCTGACTGAGAGACCACTGTTCTTTAATAAACAGAATGAATGTGGGTAAAGACTGGAGGTGAAGGGAGAGGTCAGTCAGCGCAAGACATGCTTTTCTGGTAGGAAAGAGTTGACGTTCAGTGTTTATAGAGCATCTGCAATGTGCGGTGGGGTTAAATAGTTGACTAAAACCTGTTGTTACCCAAGGGGCTTATAGTCTAATATGGAAGATAGACTTATAAACAAACAAGCAAAAACCAGAGGGAGATGTGTAATGTGGGGGTGGTGGGGGGAGGAAGGTCAGAGCACCGGCTGTGATATCAGTGGGATTTGGTTCACAACCCATAGCTGTGTGACCTTGACTGAATTCCTTGACCTCTCATGCCTTGGCGCCCTTTCTGGGTAAATGGGGCTGAAAAGAGTCCCTGACTCTTAGGAGTTTGCTGTGGGTGGTGAATGAGATGACATACATTAAATTTCTAGCACACTGATTGACATGTAACAAGGACGGATTAAATAAGATCTGTTATCATTGCTAAACCGTTTGTGTTCAGAGATCATGGGTGACGTGGAGAGGGTATTATAACAGGTTCATTAAGTCTTTAAATAAATATGTGTTTGGGCATTTACCCCACTGCCAAAATCATCCTGTGAAAACAGACACTAATTCCTGTTCTCATGATGTTTAGTCTGAGGGAGTAGGTGGATGTTAAACAAATAACGCTGCGGTAAAGCTATCATTGCACACGATGAAGAATGCTGTAGAAGAAAAAGAACAGGGTGCTATGAGAGAATGTAACAGTGGTGTTTCCTGAAGATGGGATAGGGACAAGGGCAGGGAAAGGCCTCTCTGAGAAAGTGAAGGTGGAAAGATAATTTTGAGCTAACAAGGCAGAGAGAGGAATAGTATTCCAGATAGAAAGAACAGCCTGTACCCAGGCCCAAGGTAGCATGCAGCTCAGCATGTTCCTGGACGTGAAAGAAGGCTCAGTGTGGGGGTGAGGGGAGGGAAACTGGTCAGAGATGAGCTGGGGAGGTGAGCAAGGGTGTGCTGGTGAATCAACTGCTCAATCGACTTCCCAGGGATTTCTCTGCCTTTCTCTGTGCCCTCCTGACCTCTGTGGAGTACATCATCTGCATTCTCATGGCTTCTGGTTTCCAGTTGGGTTCAATGTTGTGAGGGTGGATCAGAAAACAGGGGGAGAGATATTTCTTTCTCCTTCCTTCCTGCTTTAGCAACAGGGTTCTGGCCCTCTGTGGCCACTGCTGGTGTCAGGTGGCCCCCCTTCCATGGCTCCAGCTCTAAGTTTCCTTCCCTTTTCTCTTCAGGCTTTGTGTGGCAATGTTTTCACCCTGAAGCTAACACCTGGGTGCTTCCCCAAATGATGTGTTTCCTCACCCTGCCCACACGGCTGTAAACTGTCCCATTACGGTGTTCTCTTCAGCTAAACTCTGAGTGTGCCAGTGTCTGCTACTGGGAACCTGACTGATACAAGTAGTTACGCTACGGAGGGACTTGTATGGCAAGTTAAGAACATGGCCTTTTAGATTTCTGTCTGCAGTGCAAAAGAAGCTACAAACATGCTTTAGTCACTTCCTTGTCACTTTATCTTCTTCCTGCTACCGCCCCGTTTCTCTGCTCCTTTTAACAGAAGGCTGTCTTCTTCACAAACAGGCTCCTCGTCAGTACTTCTGAAGCTACAGTTGATCACTTCTTCCTTCTCAAAAACTCCCTCTCTCTTAGCTTTCATGACCCCACAGTCTTTTAGGTCTACATGTCGACTCCTTCAGAAACCCTTTGTTCCTCTCCCTGGCTTGTAGATGTTGAGGGGCTGCCTAGGACTTCTCTCCTTCTCCACTGCCATCGTCAACCATAATCATTTCTCATCTGAACTACTGCAAATGCTTGCTAATTTATTCTTCCAAGATCTTTTTGAATCATAAATCAGACCATGTTACTACTTGCACAGAATACTTTATTGGCTTCCCATGGCACTTCGAATCCAAACTTGAACTGTCTGAGGTCCATCCCTGGTCTAAACAGCTGTATCCTGGAGGATATACTGAAACTGTGACCCTCTTACGGGTTAAGACTCAAGGCCGGTTCTGAGAAAAAGGGTGCTAAAATCTGTCATTGACAGTGTGGCAGTACCCCTTTTTTTAACACTTAAAAAATATGTTTATTCCAGCCAATCCTTCCTAGAATAGGTCTTCATGGTATTGACTGGATTTTTATAGCATCTTGGACTGTCAGTTTAAGTTTGGAAAGTTGCCAAGGTTTGGTTCACAATTTGTTTGTAAACCCTCCCTTGCAGTAGGGTTACTTCTGCTACTCTTGTTGATGTATTGATTTGACTCGTTTCTTCTTTTTCTTGCTAAGTATCTATTCTGGTGACAACTTGTTATTATAGAAAAGGAGTGTCATGAGTTTTGTTTGGTTTGCAATAAGTTTCCGACTATAGAAGCCGCTTTTCCTGTGTGTTAGCAGTTCTCTTGAATTATCATTTGAGTCTTAAGGCTTCTGGTGGGCGTTATCTAAACCTAGTTCCTGTTGGGCAGGTATAACATTAGAATTTCCCCATCTTTGATGATTCATCCTGAAAAGTAGTGGGTCACTGATCTGGCCTGGGAAGCCTAAGAACTGACAGATGCAAACACCTATTGGGAGGGGAAGGATGGAGAAAAAGTTAGCAAGGATTATTATCTTTTTGAAGTACAGATTCATCCTCTTCCTTCAAAATTTTTTTTTTTTTTTTTTTTGCGGTACGTGGGCCTCTCACTGTTGTGGCCTCTCCCATTGCGGAGCACAGGCTCCAGACGCGCAGGCTCAGCGGCCATGGCTCACAGGCCCAGCCGCTCCACGGCATGTAGGATCTTCCCGGACCAGGGCATGAACCCGCATCCCCTGCATCGGCAGGCAGACTCTCAACCACTGCGCCACCAGGGAAGCCCGTTTTTTTTTTTTTTTTAATTACCAAAATTAAAATATGTTCATACATCCTCATATATCTACCCTTTGACCCAACAATTCAAATCCTAGGTATTTATCCAAGAGAAATGGAAATCTATGTCAAAATTCTTGTGCAACAGAGAACTATATTCAGTATCCTTTGATAAACCATAATGGAAAAGAATATAAAAAAGGAGGTATGTATATGTATAACTGAATCACTTTGCTGTACAGCAGACATTAACACACTGTAAATCGACTATACTTCAATTAAAAAAAAAATTCTCATGCAAGAATGTTCACTGCAGCTTTGTTCACAATAGCCAAAATCTGGAAACAACCCAAATGTCCATCAGCAGGATATGGACAAATTGTGATACACCATTTGAATGGAATACAACTTAGCAATGAAAAAGGAATGAACTACCAATGTATACAACAACCTGGATGAATCTCACAGGCACAACAGTGAACAAAAGAAGCCAGACACAAAAAATTATGAATCCATTTATATAAAATTCTAGAACAGTTAAAATTAATCTAAGGTGAAGTAAGTCAGAACTGGTTGCCTGAGGTGGAAAGAAGGGTGGGGACAGCAGAATTAAAAATGAAAGTTATATACACTCATTTCAATAAATGAAACAGTCCAAAAATATGTAAAGAAAAGTTGATCCTTTTCCATTTATTTTCACCCCTCTATGGTAATCCTGTTAAAAGCATATGTATTTTTCCACACTGTCTTCGTGTTCCTATAAATATAAACAAATATATGTGCACATATGTAACTTTTGCTTTAGGATCATACTATACATGATGCTTGCTTTTTAAAATACCTGCTTAATAATATATTATGGCTATCCCTCCAGTTCAATAAATATAGATCTAATTCATTCTTTTTAATACTGGTGTGATTCCTTAATATGAATGTACCGTAATTTATTGAACCATTTTCTTATTGATGGATAATCAGGTTGTTCCTACTTTTTATTTTTGCCACTGTGAACAATATTGCAATAAAATAGATCTTTGCACATCTATCTTTACATATGGTGTTTAGAGTAGATTCTCAAAAGTGGGACCAGGGAAAGATATGTTATATGTTTTTTTACTTAAGGATGTTGGCAAATTGTATACCAAAGAGAGGATAGCAGTTCTTTCTCTCACCAAGCAACATATTGAAAAGCCCATTTTGTCACATCCTCACCAGCACTAGATGCTATTGCTCTTTAGAATTTTTGCCAATTGTATTGATAAAAATATGTTGCCTTAATTTCAAATTACTCCTAACTGTGGGAAAAAAATATGTTTTCATACCTTATGTAAAAGTCCTTTTTAACATCCCTCCCATTTTTTAGTACTGGTTCTTCTTAGGCAGTATGGCTCACACCCTTCAAACTTGTATTTTCAGGTATATTGGGAGATGAGAGGCAAGCATGGCAGGGAAGGAGCCATTCCCATTCTTTTTGTTTGTCTTTCCTCTAGTTCAAATATTCAGCCTAATGGGATGAATGAAATGAGTGATATACCCAGAGATATGAAAGCAGTTGCAAGCCTTAGCTCTGTGGCATAGGACAGAGACACCAGAAAAAGTGACTTGAACCTGAAGTGTATTCCTCAGCTGAGTTTGTCACCAACCTTGCTTCCACTAGCACTGCATTTCCTTCAGCCTCTTTGCTGCAGATGTTAGCTGGCTTAAGCAGAGTTAGTTAGAAAGGCCTTCTCTGAATACCCTGCCTGAAGTTGGTTCTGT
This sequence comes from Lagenorhynchus albirostris, assembly GCF_949774975.1. Lineage (NCBI taxonomy): Eukaryota > Metazoa > Chordata > Mammalia > Artiodactyla > Delphinidae > Lagenorhynchus > Lagenorhynchus albirostris. The sequence continues at coordinate 132,990,966 of NC_083097.1, forward strand.
CATTGCCTATCGTGCAGCCTGCTTATTTTCATCCTGGTACCAACAGGGATCTGTGATTGTCTTATTCATTTATTTACTTGTTGTGTTGGGCAGTGTCTCAGAACTCAGAACATAAAACAGAACTCAAGAGGGTTTAATTGAAGAGAATGAAGCCAGTGGACCCTTCATGGAGCCAAGGTCAGGGTTAAGGGTATTAATAAGGATGTTGAGGCATCTGGGACTAAGCAGCATTGAGGACCCATTACCATCAGTTTAAGGTCTCTATTGCTATGTAACAAGGTGCCCACAACTTAGTGACTTAAAAAAAGCAACCACCATTTATTTGCTCACGATTATTCAGTTTGAGCAGGGCTTGGTAGAAATGGCTCATCTCCGCTCTGTACTTGGTAGAGTTGGCTGGGGAAATTCAACTGGAGCTGAGTGAGGGTCCAAGATAGGTACGTTCATACATCTGGTACCTCTGTGCTGGGGTGGCTGGACTGGTGAGTGGTGGGCTAGACTTGTCTCTCTTTCCATGTGATCTCTCCCTGTTTAATAATTTAGCCTGAGCGCTTATTAGGTGGCTGGGTCCCGGGAAAGTCAAAGTGGAAGCTGCTGGCCCTCTTAAGGACTTGTCCCAGAACAGGCAGAGCATCACATTTGCCACATTTTTCTGGTCAAAGCAAGTCACAAGGCAAGTCCAGATTCAAGGGGAGGTGAACTAGATACTACTTTTTAAGGGGAGGATCAGCTTGAACATATAGGTTGAAATGCATCATTAGTAGCTGTCTTTTCAGATAATCTGCCACACATGCTTCAGTATGAAAAGATAGAGGAGATCTGGTGCTATAGAGGAAGTCTATCCTACAGGAGATGTAGTAGTTGAAATTTACTGCCAGAACTGTGAGGCTGAGGCAGGGAGAAGAAATACCCTCATCTCTCTCTTCCTGCTGCCTAATTTCTTGCTAGTAAAAGGGAGCCTGGTTTACACAGTTCTCAGAGGTGAACCCTACCTCTCCAGAAGCAGGTCAGAAAAGGCCACTGAATAGGTTGGGGATGGGAGAGCCATTGAAGAGAAGCAGCATATATTTTATTATCCATTTTTCATATTAGAATATGTTTCATCAAGGGAAGGGAGCATTTATCCTGATCACATCTGATTCCCTGGGTATAGCAAGTGCCTGGCACTTTCCAGGTACTCAATAAAATGTGTTGAATGAATTGAGTTCAGTTATCTGAGAGTCATAAACTTGACGGTCCTTGTTTCTGATAGTGCAGAGGAAACACCTGAAAGATAGCAAGATAGAGGTTAATGAGAAATGAAACCAGCTTGGTCCTAAGGCCATAGCTTCACTTTGGGGCTAGTCATCATATAAAGCATGATGCAGATTTCCTAGAGACTGACATGGAGTGCTACTAGAATACTTTTAAAGTCATAACAACCAATCTGACCTCCCTGGTGATTTTCTGAGCATTATTCTTTCCTCACTGGGTTCCCTGATGATGGGCTTAGATGCCCTGAATTGATTTATCTGTTTTCCTTAATGTAGCACCTTTAAGAAGCTGGAATTTATTTTTTTAATTGAGATATAATTCACATATCATAATAGTCTTTTAAAGTGTGAATTCAGTGAGGTTTAGCATATTCACATCGCACTAATTCCCGAACACTATCATTAAACCTGTATTTGTTAGCAGTCACTTACCATCTCCCTGTCTTCCCAGTCCCTGGCAACCACTAATGTACTTTCTGTCTCTGTAGATTTGCCTACTGTGGACAATATATATAAATGGAATCATGTAATATGTGACATTTTGTGTCTGGCTTCTTACACTAAGCATGATGTTTTCAAGGTTCATTCATTTGTGGCATACATCAGTGCTTCATTTCTCTTTCATGGCTGAATATTACTCTTTTGTATGAATATACCATATTTTGTATATCCGTGCATCAGTTGATGCACATTCATTCTGCTTTTCAGTTACCTTGAATAAATAGTGCTATGAACATTTGTGTACAAACTTGTGTGTGGACATATGTTAATTCTTTTGGGTATAAACCTAGGAGTGGAATTGCTGGGTCATATGATACTTCTATGCTTACTTTTTTTTTTTATGTTTACCTTTTTGAGAAACTGCCAGAAAGTTTTCCAAAGTGGCTGCACCACTATACATTCCTAACAGCCATGTATGAGGGTTCCAGTTTTTTCACATCCTCTTTAGAGCTTGATAATGGCCATTCTAGTAGGTGTGAAGTGCTACCTCATTGCGGTTTTGATTTGTGTTTCCCTGGTGGATAATGATGTTGAACATCTTTTTATGTGCTTATTTGCCATTTGTATATCTTTTTTGAAGAATTTTATATTCAAGTCCTTTGCCCATATTTTAATTGAATTTTTTGTCTTTGTTGTTAAGTTGTAAGACTTCTTTATATATTCTAGATACAAGTCCCTTATTAGATATATGATTTGCAAGTACTTTCTCTCATTTTTTAATTTTATGTTAATTTCTTCACAATAAAATAAATAAATAAAGTTGTAAGGAAAAGATGTGGAGAAATATCAACAAAAACAAAAACAAAAAATTCTACAATTTCAAAAAGGGGTGAGGAGGTGGGAAGGGAGCAGGTTGATGTTAAGAATCCTTACCACTCACAGCAAGCTGTCTGAGCCTAGTGAAGCCACACTTCTCTACTCTATGGTTACACCTGCCAACTGGAAAGGTTACTGCAAGGGTTCTAAATATCTCACAAAGACTGGAATTCTAGAATTGCCTGGTATTTCCCCTTCCTGGCCATTTCATCATAAATTGGGGTCTCAAATTCAAGGGCCATAAATGAACCCAAATCTAGGATATATACTCTGGTTAAATACCAAGTATACTCCCAGGGACAATGGATTTTGCTCAAAAATCCAGGACATTTAGCTGTTAAGAACTACAGCTCTCTGAATGATTCTAACACTCAAGGGATTTAAAGAACTCATACTACGCTAAGGCTGCTGCTGCCGCCACCAAGAAGCCTGTGTGCGAGCACAGGTCACTATCCACACCCCCCTTCTGCGGAGCCTGTGCAGCCCGCCACTGCCAGGGTCCCGGGATCCAGGGACAACTCCCGCGGGAGAACATACGGCGCGCCTCAGGCTGGTACAACGTCTCGTCGGCCTCTGCCGCCGCAGGCTCGCCCCACACTCCGTGCCCCTCCCTCCCCCCGGCCTGAGTGAGCCAGAGCCCCCGAATCAGCGGCTCCTTTAACCCCGTCCTGTCTGAGCGAAGAACAGACGCCCTCCAGCGACCTACACTTAGAGGCGGGACCAAATCCAAAGCTGAGCCCCTGAGAGCTGTGAGAACAGAGAAGAGAAAGGGAAATCTCTCCCAGCAGCCTCAGAAGCAGCGGATTAAAGCTCCACAATCAACTTGATGTACCCTGCATCTGTGGAATTCATGAATAGACAATGAATCATCCCAAATTGAGGAGGTGGACTTTGAGAGCAAGATTTATGACTTTTTCCCCTTTTCCTCTTTTTGTGAGGGTGTATGTGTATGCTTCTGTGTGAGATTTTGTCTCTATAGCTTTGCTTCCACCATTTGTCCTAGGGTTCTATCCGTCCGTTTTTTTGTTTCATTTTTTTTTTAATTTTTTTTCTTAATAATTATTTTTTATTTTAACAACTATTATATTTTATCTTTATTTTATTTTACTTTATCTTCTTTCTTTCTTTTTTCCTTCCTTCCCTCCTTGCTTCCTTCCTTCCCCCTCCCTCCCTCCCTCGCTCCCTAACTCCTTTCTTTCTTTCTTTCTACTTTTTCTCCCTTTTATTCTGAGCTGTGTGGATGAAAGGCTCTTGGTGCTGCAGTCAGGAGTCAGTGCTGTGCCTCTGAGGTGGGAGAGCCAACTTCAGGACACTGGTCCACAAGAGACCTCCCAGCTCCACATAATATCAAATGGAGAAAATCTCCCAGAGATCTCCATCTCAACACCAGCACCCAGCTTCACTCAACGACCAGCAAGCTACAGTGCTGGACACCCTATGCCAAACAACTAGCAAGACAGGAACACAACCCCACCCATTAGCGGAGAGACTGCCTAAAATCATAATAAGTCTACAGACACCCCAAAACACTCCACCAAACCTGGACCTGCCCACCAGAAAGACAAGATCCAGCCTCATCCACCAGAACAGAGGCACTAGTCCTCTCCACCAGGAAGCCAACACAACCCACTGAACCAACCTTAGCCACTGGGGACAGACACCAAAAACCATGGGAACTACGAGCCTGCAGCCTGCAAAAAGGAGACCCCAAACACAGTAAGATAAGCAAAATGAGAAGACAGAAGAACACAGCAGATGAAGGAGCAAGATAAAAACCCACCAGACCTAACAAATGAAGAGGAAATAGGCAGTCTACCTGAAAAAGAATTCAGAATAATGACAGTAAAGATGATCCAAAACCTTGGAAATAGAATAGAGAAAATACAAGAAACATTTAACAAGGACCTAGAAGAACTAAAGATGAAACAAACAATGATGAACAACACAATAAATGAAATTAAAAATACTCTAGATGGCATCAATAGGAGAATAAATGAGGCAGAAGAACGGATAAGTGACCTGGAAGATAAAATAGTGGAAATAAGTACTGCAGAGCAGAATAAAGAAAAAAGAATGAAAAGTACTGAGGACAGTCTCAGAGACCTCTGGGACAACATTAAACGCACCAACATTCGAATTATAGGGGTTCCAGAAGAAGAAGAGAAAAAGAAAGGGAAGATATTTGAAGAGATTATAGTTGAAAACTTCCCTAATATGGGAAAGGAAATAGTTAATCAAGTCCAGGAAGCACAGAGAGTCCCATACAGGATAAATCCAAGGAGAAATATGCCAAGACACGTATTAATCAAACTGTCAAAAATTAAATAAAAAGAAAACATATTAAAAGCAGCAAGGGAAAAACAACAAATAACACCCAAGGGAATCCCCATAAGGTTAACAGCTGATCTTTCAGCAGAAACTCTGCAAGCCAGAAGGGACTGGCAGGACATATTTAAAGTGATGAAGGAGAAAAATCTACAACCAAGATTACTCTACCAAGCAAGGATCTCATTCAGATTTGATGGAGAAATTAAAATCTTTACAGACAAGCAAAAGCTGAGAGAGTTCAGCACCACCAAACCAGCTTTACAACAAATGCTAAAGGAACTTCTCTAGGCAAGAAAAACAAGAGAAGGAAAACACCTACAATAATGAACCCAAAACAATTAAGAAAATGGGAATAGGAACGTACATATTGATAATTACTTTAAATGTAAATGGACTAAATGCTCCCACCAAAAGACACAGATTAGCTGAATGGATACAAATACAAGACCCATATATTTGCTGTCTACAAGAGACCCACTTCAGACCTAGAGGCACATACAGACTGAAAGTAAGGGGAGGGAAAAAGATATTTCATGCAAATGGAAAACAAAAGAAAGCTGGAGTAGCAATTCTCATATCAGACAAAATAGACTTTAAAATAAAGACTATTAGAAGAGACAAAGAAGGACACTACATAATGATCAAGGGATCAATCCAAGAAGAAGATATAACATTGTAAATTTTTATGCACCCAACATAAGAGCACCTCAATACATAAGGCAAATACTAACAGCCATAAAAGGGGAAATCGACAGTAACACATTCATAGTAGGGGACGTTAACAGCCCATTTTCACCAATGGACAGATCATCCAAAATGAAAATAAATAAGGAAACACAGCTTTAAATGATACATTAAACAAGATGGACTTAAATGATATTTATAGGACATTCCATCCAAAAACAACAGAATACACATTCTTCTCAAGTGCTCATGGAACATTCTCCAGGATAGATCATATCTTGGGTCACAAGTCAAGCCTTGTAAATTTAAGAAAATTGAAATTGTTTCAAGTATCTTTTCCGACCACAATGCTATGAGACAAAATATCAATTACAGGAAAAGATCTGTAAAAAATACAAACACATGGAGGCTAAACAAAACACTACTTAATAACGAAGTGATCACTGAAGAAATCAAAGAGGAAATAAAAAAATACCTAGAAACAAATGACAATGGAGACACGACGACCCAAAATCTATGGGATGCAGCAAAAGCAGTTCTAAGAGGGAAGTTTACAGCAATAAAATCCTACCTTAAGAAACAGGAAACATCTCGAATAAACAACCTAACATTGCACCTAAAGCAATTAGAGAAAGAAGAACAAAAAACCCCCAAAGTTAGCAGAAGGAAAGAAATCATAAAAATCAGATCAGAAATAAATGAAAAAGAAATGAAGGAAACGATAGCAAAGATCAATAAAACTAAAAGCTGGTTCTTTGAGAAGATAAACAAAATTGATAAACCATTAGCCAGACTCATCAACAAAAAAAGGGAGAAGACTCAAATCAATAGAATTAGAAATGTAAAAGGAGAAGTAACAACTGACACTGCAGAAATACAAAAGCTCATGAGAGATTACTGCAAGCAACTCTATGCCAAAAAAATGGACAACCTGGAAGAAATGGACAAATTCTTAGAAATGCACAACCTGCCAAGACTGAATCAGGAAGAAATAGAAAATATGAACAGACCAATCACAAGCACTGAAATTGAAACTGTGATTAAAAATCTTCCAACAAACAAAAGCCCAGGGCCAGATGGCTTCACAGGCAAATTCTATCAAACATTTAGAGAAGAGCTCACACCTATCCTTCTCAAACTCTTCCAAAATATAGCAGAGGGAGGAACACTTCCATACTCATTCTACGAGGCCAACATCACCTTGATACCAAAACCAGACAAGTATGTCACAAAGAAAGAAAACTACAGGCCAATATCACTGATGAACATAGATGCAAAAATCCTCAACCAAATACTAGCAAACAGAATCCAACAGCACATTAAAAGTATCATACACCATGATCAAGTGGGGTTTATTCCAGGAATGCAAGGATTCTTTAATATATGCAAAACAATCAATGTGATAAACCTTATTAACAAATTGCAGGAGGAAAACCATATGATCATCTCAATAGATGCAGAGAAAGCTTTCAACAAAATTCAACACCCATTTATGATAAAAACCCTCCAGAAAGTAGGCATAGAGGGAACTTTCCTCAACATAATAAAGGCCATATATGACAAACCTACAGCCAACATCGTCCTCAATGGTGAAAAAATGAAAGCATTTCCACTAAGATCAGCAACAAGAAAAGGTTGCCCACTCTCACCACTCTTATTCAACATAGTTTTGGCAGTTTTAGCCACAGCAGTCAGAGAAGAAAAGGAAATAAAAGGAATCCAAATCGGAAAAGAAGAAGTTAAGCTGTCACTTTTTGCAGATGACATGATACTATACATAGAGAATCCTAAAGATGCTACCAGAAAACTACTAGAGCTAATCAATGAATTTAGTAAAGTAGCAGGATACAAAATTAATGCACAGAAATCTCTGTCATTCCTATACACTAATGATGAAAAATCTGAAAGTGAAATGAAGGAAACACTCCCATTTACCATTGCAACAAAAAGAATAAAATATCTAGGAATAAACCTACCTACGGAGACAAAAGACCTGTATGCAGAAAATTATAAGACACTGATGAGAGAAATTAAAGATGATACAAATAGATGGAGAGATATACCATGTTCTTGATTGGAAGAATCAATATTGTGAAAATGACTCTATTACCCAAAGCAATCTACAGATTCAATGTAATCCCTATCAAACTACCACTGGCATTTTTCACAGAAGTAGAACAAAAAAATTCACAATTTGTATGGAAACACAAAAGACCCCGAATAGCCAAAGCAATCTTGAGAAAGAAACATGGAGCTAGAGGAATCAGGCTCCCTGACTTCAGACTATACTACAAACCTACAGTAATCAAGACAGTGTGGTACTGGCACAAAAACAGAAAGATAGATCAATGGAACAGGATAGAAAGCCCAGAGATAAACCCACGCACATATGGTCACCTTATCTTAGATAAAGGAGGCAGGAATGTACAGTGGAGAAAGGACAGCCTCTTCAATAAGTGGTGCTGGGAAAACTGGACAGGTACATGTAAAAGTATGAGATTAGATCACTCCCTAACACCATACACAAAAATAAGCTCAAAATGGATTAAAGACCTAAATATAAGGCAAGAAACCATCAAACTCTTAGGCAAAACACTCTATGACATAAATCCAGCAAGATCCTTTTTTACCCACCTCCTGGAGAAATGGGAATAAAAACAAAAATAAACAAATGGGACCGAATGAAACTTCAAAGCTTTTGCACAGCAAAGGAAACCATAAACAAGACCAAAAGACAACCCTCAGAATGGGAGAAAATATTTGCAAATGAAGCAACCGACAAAGGATTAATCTCCAAAATTTATAAGCAGCTCATGCAGCTCAATAACAAAAACACAAACAACCCAATCCAAAAATGGGCAGAAGACCTAAATAGAAATCTCTCCAAAGAAGATATACAGAATGTCAACAAACACATGAAAGAATGCTCAACATGATTAATCATTAGAGAAATGCAAATCAAAACTACAATGAGATATCATCTCACACCAATCAGAATGGCCATCATCAAAAAATCTAGAAACAATAAATGCTGGAGAGGGTGTGGAGAAAAGGGAACCCTCTTGCACTGTTGGTGGGAATGTAAATTGATACAGCCACTGTGGAGAACAGTATGGAGTTTCCTTAAAAAACTACAAATAGGACTACCATATGACCTAGCAATCCCACTACTGGGCATGTACCATGATAAAACCGTAATTCAGAAAGAGTCATGTACCAAAATGTTCATTGCAGCTCTATTTACAATAGCGTGGAGATGGAAACAACCTAAGTATCCATCATCGGATGAATGGATAAAGAAGATGTGGCACATATATACAATGGAATATTACTCAGCTGTAAAAAGAAACGAAATTGAGCTATTTGTAATGAGGTGGATAGACCTAGAGTCTGTCATACAGCGTGAAGTAAGTCAGAAAGAGAAAGACAAATACCGTATGCTAACACATATATATGGATTTTAAGAAAAAAAATGTCATGAAGAACATAGGGGTAAGTCAGGAATAAGGCCACAGACCTACTAGAGAATGGACTTGAGGATATGGGGAGGGGGAAGTGTAAGCTGTGACAAAGCGAGAGAGAGGCGTGGACCTATTTACACTACCAAACGTAAGGTAGATAGCTAGTGGGAAGCAGCCGCATAGCCCAGGGAGATCAGCTCGGTGCTTTGTGACCGCCTGGAGGAGTGGGATAGGGAGGGTGGGAGGGAGGGAGACGCAAGAGGGAAGAGATATGGGAACATATGTATATATATAACTGATTCACTTTTTTATAAAGCAGAAACTAACACACCATTGTAAAGCAATTATACTCCAATAAAGATGTAAAAAAAATTAAAAAAAAAATAAAAGAACTCATCCTCAGATATTTTACATATAGAAATAGTAAAAGCATAACTGAATTTCACTGCGTTTTAAAAACACAGTTCAGGGGCTTCCCTGGTGGCTCAGTGATTGAGAGTCCGCCTGCCGATGCATGGGACGCTGGTTCGTCCCCCGGTCCGGGAAGATCCCACATGCCGCGAAGCGGCTGAGCCATCCCCGCTGAGCCTGCGCGTCCGGAGCCTTTGCTCCGCAACAGGAGAGGCCACAACAGTGAGAGGGCCGCGTACAGAAAAAACAAACAAACAAACAAAAAACACAGTTCATTTCCAATTCTACCATGCAGCTGAACAGGCTGTGGCTTCAGAGATGCCTGTGGTCACTAGGATTAGAGGACTCCCGGTCCCGGGAGTGCCGGGCCCTTTTATGCCTGTGGGATTTATCTTGATTCCTACTTCTACTTCTGTGACTACGCCCCTCAGAGCGCCCACTGTGCCGGCTGCAATGTGCGTCTGAGCTTCGACCTCTGTCTCTATCTCTGTTCTTGTCTTCTCTCTCCTCCCTCCTGCTTGATGCCTTGTGTTCGTGCTTGGGCTTCTCCTTCCTCGGCTCCCTCTCTCGGTCCTCTGTTCCACCACGGCGGGTCGTCCTGATCTCGGGGGAGCTGGGCTGGGGCTTCCACACCTCCCTGGACTCTGACTTCTGACCCCTCTCTGATTTCTTGCCACTGTGCTTTTTAGAGCCAGGGTCATCCTTTTCCTTTATCATCTTGCTTCTGGGTGATGAAGAGGAGGCTGGCTGCTCTGCCTGTACCTCCTGGTCAGTCTTCTCTTTTTTCCTTTCTTTTTTGCGTTTTCTGGTGGGTTTGCCATCTTCAGAGCCCTCAGATGAACTCAGTGAGGGAGTGTGAGCCCCGCAGCCCCCTCTCCTGCAGCTCTTTGGTCACATCATCCATTTCTTCTGAGTCCTTAGGAGCCCGATAGTTAGACACATGATCCACTCGGATAGTTCTTCCTTTGATCTTGATCCCATTAAAATTGTCAACAGCCAGAATTGTGCTCCTCTGGTCTTCATAGCAGAGGAAACAGAATCCTTTGGATTTCCCAGTCTTCTTGTCCCGTACCAAAACAATGTTAACAATTTCGCCATATTGTGAGAACACACAGATGATGTCCCCTTCAGTCAGCTCATAAGGAAGCCCTCCCAAGAAGATCCAGGCGCTGTCCTTGTACTCGGAGTGCCAAAACACCTTCTCCGCTACCCCCAGCTGGACCTCATGCTCATTCAGCGCGTTGATCAGCTTAACTTTAGTTAAAGGGTTCATCTCTGCGTGTTCACACTCAGAAGCTGGGAACCGACTTCACGCTCAGAACCTAGGAAGCGACTTCCGGGAGAAGCCGTCTGATGCATGCGCAGCCCAGGTGCTGTGCGCGCATCTCTTTCTCGCATTTTGTACGTTGTCTTTGTCACTTAAAAAAAATATATTTAGGGACTTCCCTGGTGACGCAGTGCGTAAGAATATGCCTGCCGGGCTTCCCTGGTGGCGCAGTGGTTGAGAGTCTGCCTGCCGATGCAGGGGACACGGTTCATGCCCGGGTCCGGGAAGATCCCACATGCCGCGGAGCGGCTGGGCCCGTGAGCCATGGCCGCTGAGCCTGCGCGTCCGGAGCCTGTGCTCCGCAATGGGAGAGGCCACAACAGTGAGAGGCCTGTGTACCGCAAAAAAAAAAGAATCTGCCTGCCAATACAGGGGACATGGGTTCGAGCCCTAGTCGGGAAGATCCCACATGCCACAGAGCAACTAAGCCCGTGTGCCACTACTGAGCCTGTGCTCTAGAGTGAGCGAGCCACAACTACGGAGCCCGTGTGCCACAAATACTGAAGCCCGCGCACCTAGAGCTCATGCTCCACAATAAGAGAAGCCACTGCAATGAGAAGCCTGTGCACCACAACAAAAGAGTAGCCCCCGCACGACACAACTAGAGAAAGTCTGCGCTTAGCAATGAAGACCCAATGCAACCAAAAATAAATAAAAATTTTTTTAAAATTATTTATTTATTTATAATAATGATTTAAGACCAGTCAATTGAGTCCTTTTTTTTTAACTTTATTTATTTTTGGCTGCGTTGGGTCTTCATTGCTGCACGCAGGCTATCTCTAGTTGCGGCAAGCAGGGGCTGCTCTTGGTTGCGGTGCATGGGCCCTAGGCCCACGGTCTTCAGTAGTTGAAGTATGCAGGCTCAGTAGTTGTGGCTCACGGGCCCTAGAGCACGCGGGCTTCAGTAGTTGTGGTGTGTGGGCTCAGTAGTTGCAGCGCAGGGGCTCTAGGGTGTGTGGGCTTCCATAGTTGTGGCTCATGGTCTCTAGAGCACAGGCTCAGTAGTTGTGGCACATGGGCTTAGTTGCTCTGTGGCATATGGGATCTTCCCGGACCAGGGATCAAACCCATGCCTCCTGCATTGGCAGGCGGATTCTTAACCACTGCGCCACCAGGGAAGTCCATATTTATTTATTTATTTAGGCTGCACTGAGTCTTAGTTGTGTCACGTGGGATCTTCATTGAGGCATGCCAGATCTTTGCTGAGGCATGTGGGATCCTTAGTTGTGGCATGCAGGGTCTTTTAGTTGTGTCATGCGGACTTCTTAGTTTTGGCATGCAGACTAATTAGTTTTGGCATGCAGATTCTTAGCTGCGGCATGCAAACTCTTCATTTGTGGTGTGCATGTGAGATCTAGTCCCCTGACCAGGGATTGAACCTGGGCGCCCTGCATTGGGAGCTCAGAGTCTTACCCACTGGACCACCAGAGAAGTCCCTCACTTTCTTGATAATGTCCTCTGAAGCACAACGTTTTAAAATTTTGATCAAGTCCAATTTATTAATTTTTTTTTTCTTTGGTTACTTGTCCTTTTGGTGCCGTACCTAAATACTGCATATTCCAAGGTCACAGAGATCTACCTCTATATTTTCTTCTAAGAGTTTTGTAGTTTTAGTTCTTAGATTCAGGTCCTTGATCCATTTTGAGTTAATTTTTGTATATGGTGTGAATTGCATTCTTTGCTTGTGAATATCCAGTTGTCCCAGCACCATTTGTTGAAAAGATTATTCTTTTCCCAATGAATTATTTTAGTTGATTGATGGTAACTGTCAGAAGTTATTCCTAATGTCAATAATAATGACTAGAATTATTGCTGACTCTTAGTTTCCATGAAGAATTTTTGTCTCCTTCAATTTGGGTACTTTTGTTTCAGAGGTCATTCCAGGATCTCAGACTTGTATTCTTTTTTTTTTCCCCCCATATCTACCTTTTAATTTTTATTTTGTTTTATTTATTTATTTTTAATTTATTTATTTATTCTTGGCTGCATTGGGTCTTCTTTGCTGCACATGGGCTTTCTCTAGTTGTGGCAAGTGGGGGCTGCTCTTCATTGCGGTTCGCTGGCTTCTCATTGCAGTGGTTTCTCTTGTTGCAGAGCACGGGCACTAGGCACATGGGCTTCAGTAGTTGTGGTGCATGGGCTCAGTAGTTGTGGCTCACAGGTTCTAGAGCACAGGCTCAGTAGTTGTGGCACACAGGCTTAGTTGCTCTGTGGCATGTGGAATCTTCCAGGACCAGGGCTCGAACCTGTATCCGCTGCATTGGCAGGCAGATTCTTAACCACTGCACCACCAGGGAAGTCCCAGACTTGTATTCTTGATTAACACAATGCTGAACCCACTAAGGGAGGTGGCTGAGGGAGGACAATGGTGTAAGTCCCAGTCCAAGTTTGAAAGCCCAAGAACCAGGAGTTATAATGTCAAGGGCAGGAGAAGACAGATGTCCCAGCTCACAGGGAGAGAGTGAATTCACCCTTCCTCTACCTTTTTGTTTTATTCAGGCCCTCAACAGATTGGATAATGTCCACCCACATTGAGGAGGGCCATCTGCTCTACTCGTTTCACCAATTCAAATGCTAACCGCTTCTGAAACACCCTCAGAAACATACCCAGAAACACTGTTTTACCAGCTATCTGGGCATTCCTTAGCCAAGACAAGTTGATGCATAAAATTAACCATCACAAGGATTAAATGAGTTTTAATCCTGTGAAATGCATTACAGATATAAAGAAGGCAAATGTCAATGCTTTGGCAAAAGTTGGACTAGGTTGTCCGAAAGCAAGCTTTGCACTTTGATTAATTAACTGGGTAACCTTGCCCAATCACTTAAACTCTCAATTTCCTGTTCTATGAATGCAGGTAATAATGACAAGTTTAAGGACCTTTCTGAGTTATCGTTGAGACTGAAACAATGCAGTAGGTGTAAAAGTGCTTTGGAAAACTTCTTATTCTAGGCATTGCTTTCATTCTAAAAACTACCCTTGAATTGTTTATAGTACCGATTTATCCCTGTGCTTGGGGCCAGCCCCAACTGATGTTTACAATAATAAAACATTAATATGAGATTTCTTACAACTTAGCTGGGTAAGGGCCAGGCCCTGGTACTTGCCTCACAGAAAGTAGTTATACAGCGTTTATTAACAACGAAGCTCTCAACGAATACTTTTGGTGCTGGGGTAAAATGTGACTGAATAATATCAACTATAGTCTTTTATTGATGACTTAGAATATGGAGGAAGTATGTTTTAAAAAAAAAGTCTCAGATGACCTTATTTACATTGTGGTGCAGCTGGAAGACCTAAGTCTTCATACCCTCGTCCACGCACCTCCCATCCACCCCAAGTAGTTATGGGGAGGAAGATAGTTTGCTCAAGGGAACCCTATTTGAGGGGAGGGGGACAGTGAACCAAATAAAGGAACCGTAGTAATCCAGAGCACTAACTCCAGTGTTGAGAAAGATACATTTGCAAATTATGAAGCATTTAGGTATGATTCTCTATATTCCTGTGGATTGGTTTAGATTTAACTGCCTTTGATGATTAATGTTAAGTTTTGGAAGATACAAGTAGGTCCAAAAGTTATTGACAGGCCAAGATAGAAGATCTTTGTCACCTACCATGTCAAGAGAGACACCAAAAGAGGACTGGACACCTGGAGTATCAACAACCCCCTCCCCTACAGCGCACCTCCTCGACAAATATCTGAGTGTTATGTCAGACTGAGTAACTCAGAATTTGAGATATTTTCCCTAGGGGAAACACCTCCCCTGGTTGGGGAAGAGATATGGCGCTGGGGCAAAAACAGTCCTTGTGAGAAAGGGTGGAATTTTCCAGAGATTAGAGAGGAGGGTGGTGCTTTCATATGAGAATATGAGGGTCCAGAAACAAGGTTAGGATCTGGGGGGATTCCAGGAAGGAAATTCCCTTTATGGAGGGTTTAACCTCTTAGGTGCTTTTCCTTTTAACCACGAAAAGTTATACTTAGTATTTAGTTGTATACTATTTCCCTCATACTCTGTAATTGCCTTTGGCTTCTTCCAACCCTTCAGTAAAGTTTGATACACAGCTTCTTATTAGCTGTGCCTCAATTTCCTTATCTGTAAAATGGAGATAATATCTACCTCTTAGGTGAGGATTAAATTAATACATGTTAATTAATCTGCTAATTAGGGCTTCCCTCGTGGCGCAGTGGTTAAGAATCCACCTGCCAATGCAGGGGACACAGGTTCGAGCCCTGGTCTGGGCAGATCCCACATGCTGTGGAGCAACTAAGCCCGTGCGCCACAACTACTGAGCCTGCACTCTAGAGCCTGCAAGCCACAACTACTGAGCCCACATGCCACAACTACTGAAGCCCGTGATCCCAGAGCCTGTGCTCCACAACAAGAGAAGCCACCACAATGAGAAGCCCACATACCGCAACAAAGAGTAGCCCCTGCTCGCCACAACTGGAGAAAGCCCACATGCAGCAATGAAGACCCAGCACAGCCAAAAAAAAAAACAAATTTATTTTTTTTTAAAAAGTGCTAATTAACGAGTTAAATTAGGATACCCAGAAGCACTTGGCCTATAAAAATGCTCAGTATATGTTCACTGTTGTGCCTGTTGTTACCATACCTTCTCCTCTTCCTCTTCTCAAGGCCTTTCTTGTTTTTTTTTAATTTGGCCACACCATGTGGCATGTGGGATCTTAGTTGCCCGACCAGGGATCGAACCTGAGGCCCCTGCATCGGAAGCACAGAGTCTTAACCAATGGAGTACCAGGGAAGTCCCTCTTAAGGCCTTTCAGACAGCGAAAGGAGCCAGAGCTGCTTCCATTTTTTGAGGCTACCAGTGTATTAACAAATAAGGAAATTACAAAATATGATTGCAAAATATTGGTATGCTTTAAACATTTATATATGACAAATTAATGCTTTGCAACACACACACGAAAAATACAAGCAGTAAAACTGCGCTCTTTATGTGGTAATTACAATGGTATACAAATTATGTACTGTGGACACTGTAGCTCAGGGATAGGATGCAAGCCTAAAGCTGAAAGGCAAGGCAAACATCAGTATCTTCCAGTCCTGTCACCTTATCTTCCTATCTTTATTTATAAGCCCGTTGAGAAAAATCTTTACAGGAGAACTTTAGTCTGTTCATGAATGGGAGGCCAGACCAAAAGTCCCCTCTGCACCCCTCTACTCCCAATCCTTGTGCTCAAGGCAGATTCATAAAGGGAAGTAAGGGCCCTCTCTCCCCAGACCCCTCCCACCACCTTTGCAGAGAGAAGTGGCCAAAGACCAAGTAGCCTGAAGGAGCAGTCAAGCAGATGATTCTGGAAGGGACAAATCATTAACGTCCACTTCCACCTCAACTCTTCCCCTAACATTCATGAGGAAGATAAAAATCTAAGGGGAGAGAGAAGCTGACATTCTAGTAGCTTGAGTAATGGCTGGTTGTATAGAATCACAGGTGAGCCAGGCTTCAGCTTCATGGGCTGATCCTTTCACTGTCATCTGTCTTGATGGAAATCTTTCTAAAATGGAGTCTACTTCCCCACGTTATTAAAAAGAGTGTACTGAAAATAAAAAACAGAACCAAAACATAGTCTACAAATGAAAAAGATGGATGACATTTTATTTGAGATACCATGTGCTTGTGAATCATGTCTGAAGAGTTTTATTTTGGCAGAGAGGAATACCTAGAAACTCATAGCAGAAGATAAAAAATGCGCACATATTTTCCACACTATCTCTGTTTTCTTTATATTTCCACGTTGGTGTCATAGCTCTCCATATATCATCATGGGGGTGAAGAAAAGGCTTTGTATTCATTACTGTAAAAGTGAACCTGCAGAGAAATGTGACTGCAAGCATTTCTGTTGGATGAGGACCATTTAAAGTACTTTTTTTTTTTCTGGAAAAAAAAAAATGAAGAGTACTAATAGAGGACAAAGCTAAGAAAGCTCTTAAAACTAATTTCCTTAAGAACAAAGAAAGAAAACAAAGTTTTATTTCCAGATTGAGGCCACTCCCTCTTGACTCAAGTTTTGGCCATTATTTCATTCCCTTTTGAACCCCCAAGGTACAGTGGGATAAGGGAAAGGGGATACACATTGTAGACCAAAGTCTTGGGTGCTGGTTTATCTCAGGTCCTTACCAGTGTATGGTTTCAGGCATCTCTGAATCTTGGATTTTCTATTTGTAAAATGACCCAGTTTCTCCCCTGCTCCAGGAACATTATAAAGATGAAAAGCAGTAGAGATTTGTGACTATACGTGTAGATGTATGATGTTGCCTAGTGCTTGTCCTGGAATCTACCTGTTGCTCAACAAAGGGCAGTTGCTATTATGTGTTAGTTACATTTTATTCCCAATTGCTTCCCTTAGTATGTTAATCTTCCCTGTTTTCATCTCAGTTGTTTTGCTCTTGCCCAGTGGGATGCGTGGTATGACCACCCATTCGTTCATTCATTTATTGATTTATAAGCTTTTTATTATGGAAAACTTCAAACATACCCAAAAGTAGAGAGCGTGGTATAAGCAAGCCCAATGTACCCATCACCTAGTTGTGAGCATTAACTCATTGCCACTCTTTTTTTCATCTGCACTCTGTCCGCCTCCTTCCCCACTGGATTATTTTTAAATAGATCCCTGACATCATATCACCCATACGTAAATATTTTAGTATGTTATCTCTAAAAGATAAGGACTGTTTTAAAAACACAACCTACATTAGTACACCTAAAAACAATTCCTTAATAATGTAAAAAATCTCAGAATCAGTTAATGTTCAAATTTCCCAATTGTCTCACTATGTCTTTTAAAAAATTGCTTGGTTTCATTAGGATCCATGAGGCACATAGATAGCATTTGATCCATGTATTTCTTAGGTCTCTGATAATCTGTGGGTACCTTTTCTTTTGTCCTTGCAATTTATCTGTTGCAGAAGCAGGTCACTTGGAAGTTTGGAGTTTTCCAAATTCTGAATTTTGCAAACTGCATTCCCATTGTGTTGTTTAACATGTTTCTCACCCCCACAACACTGCCACCCTCTCCCCGCCCCGGATTCCCTGTAACTGGTGTTTAATTGTGATCTAATTCAGATTCTAGTTTTTGGCAAGAATATGTCATGGATGTTGTTATGGACTGAACTGTGTCTCCCCAAAGTTTGTATGTTGATGTCATAATCCCCGGTACCTAAGAATGTGAACTGTTCTTGGAGACAGGATCTTTAAAGAGGTAATTTAGTTAAAATCATATCATTAGGGTGGGCCCTAATCCAGTATGGCTGGTGTCCTTATAAGAAGAGGAAATTTGGACACAGACAGTTACAGAGTGAAAACCCAAGAAGATGGACCATCTGCAAGGCAAGGTGAGAGGCCTTAGAAGAAATCAACCCTACTGACACCTTGATTTCAGCCTTTTAGCCTCTGTGAGAAAATGAATTTCTTTTATTTCAGCCACCCAGGCTAGAAAACGAACACAGGTGGTGTTGGGAATTTCTATCACGAGGCACATAGTGAGAGGTCGTCTCCCTCTATGGCAATATAAGCTATCATTGAGGATTTTTTTTTTTTTTTTGCGGTACGCAGGCCTCGCACTCACTGTTGTGGCCTCTCCCATTGCGGAGCACAGGCTCCGGACGCACAGGCTCAGCGGCCATGGCTCACGGGCCCAGCTGCTCCGCGACATGTGGGATCTTCCCGGACCGGGGCACGAACCCACATCCCCTGCATCGGCAGGCGGACTCTCAACCACTGTGCCACCAGGGAAGCCCCATTGAGGATTATTGACTAGATCCATTATTTCATTCAGGGTTTGCAAAAATGGTCACATTCTAATTCTATCATTACTTTTTCATTCAACTGGGATTTATTTGTTTTTCTAAAGGGAAATGTTTCCTTCACCAATTGTTTGGAAACTCTGAGAACAAAAATAAATGCTTGATTTTCTCTGTATTCACCAGTATTCAGAATAGTGAGTTGGTTCCCTAGCATCTTTCAGAAACGCTTCTTTTTTAAAATGAACTCATGAAGTTTAGTACATTTGACTTGTTTGAATTAATTACAGTTGTTATTCTATTTAATGTTCAGATTATTCCAACTTTGGCCAAGGGGAACTTTTTCACTATGGCTCCTGAGTCCTTTTGACGCAACACCAGACTTCTTTAACTGCTTCCTCGCTTTTTATTATCACACGATATCCAGACTTGTCTTTTACATCTTCTGCTTCAACCTCAAGTCAACTATTTTACCAAGGAAATGGTATTTGGAGGCCATGATCTGAAGATTAGCAGTGCTCATTTCTATTGGGTTTATTATTGTTTTTATGACATTGCAGTGGAGAGATCTTGGCAATACTTTTTTTATTTTAAAAAGGAAAGACATCATGAGTTCATAATAATACAAATTTATTATTACAGGGTATTATGTAATATCTTTGATTTTCATAGTATTTGTATCTATTTTCTCCTAATCTGAAAATCTTGGTTCCTAACAACATTAACAATTACTTATTTGCTTTATTCTACCATTAATATAATAGTTTCAGAATAATAACAGCAATATTATTACTAACAATATGATTACTAAACATACTTTAAGATAGTTTTGCGGTTCCTTTTCTTTACTAGGGACACATAGCCAAAGTACTATGTTTTAAAACCATGTGAAGTAATTCCTTTCAATATACTGTTAGTTTTTGTTTTATTTTGTTTTTATTTCTTAGGAAGTGCCTTTATTTTTGTTAATCATGTAGACATTTAGGTGGTTAAAAGTCAAATCTATAAAACACATTATATGCAGAGTCTAGTTTCTCATCTTATTCCCTCTATCTTGTTCACTCTCTCCCCAGCAGGTAACATTTTGTTTTAAATATATGTAATCTCTTTTATATATATGCAAATATATATATAATATGTGTGTGTGTATATACATACCATAGATATCATGTATGTATAAGCCTATATGTATTTAAACAGGAGCTTACTGCAATAACTTTTCTCTGTCTTGTTTTCTCACTCATTGTTATACCTTGGAAATCACTTCATAGCATATTTATAGCTTGGAGAACTCCACTGTGAGCATGGACTATTATTTATGCAGACAGCTTCCTACCGATGAACACTTAAGTTGTAGCCAGTCTTTTTCTGTTCCAAGTAATGCAATTTGCACTTGGCACAGCATACACAGAAATTTTCCTATTTTTGTAAGTGTATTTTTGGGATCAAAACTTGGAAGTGGAATTTCTGAGTCAAAGAGAAAATGAAAATTTTGTAGATATTGCCAACTAACCTCCACAGAGGTTGTACCATTTTGCATTCCCACCATAAAGGAATGAAAAGTTCTGTTTCCCCAAAGTAACATCACAGAATATGTGGTCAATCTTTTGGACTTTTGCCATCTGATAGGTAAGAAGTGGTATCTCAGCATGGTTTTAATTTACATTTCTCTCTCTATGAGCAAGATGGGACATCTTTTCATATGTTTAAGAGTCATTTGCATTTCCTTTTTTTTATGAAAGAATTCTTTCTGACTCCTCCCTTTCTATGATCTCCCTGTAGTTTCCAGGTTCCTGGTGTTCCCCTGTTCAGTCCTCAGGCCTTTAGGTACAACACTCAGCCTTGGATTTCCTACAGCTGTGCCTGCATCAGTGGTGGGAGAACAGTAAGAAAGAAAAAAGCAATAGGTGTTCTCCCCAACTCCTTAGGCTCAAAGTCCCTCTAATGAGAGAGAAAGGCTCCCCTCCTCAGAAAGTAGACACCTGTAGGCCCTGGCTGCTGTTACTGTTGCTGTCGTTGCTACTGTGGGATTGCCTGAGGGCTGGTGCTTGAGAGCACAGAGAAAAGGACCACCCCCAAGAAATTTCCATTCTCCCTTAGCATTAGCCCAGCTCTAGAAGGCTTCTCCTGGACCTCTCTTTCTCTGCCTCCTGACAAGCTCTGGATATCAGGATGTCTAGAAACCAGGTTGGGGATACCAGGGAAAAAAGGGGAAATTCACAGCTGGTTTGGTGGTACTTCAAATTCTGATCTTCTCTAATTTGCCTTCTATGGTTTAAGTTAAGAAAACTTCAGGCTTTCTAGCCATATCTACTGGGAGAGAATGTGCTTACATCATCTTACCTGGAACTGGCACTCCTGCCTCAGGGATTTTCCACTTACTTTCTTCCCTGCTTGAAATGCTTTTCACCCAGATCTTTGATTGACCAACTCCTACTCATATTTCAGGTTTTAACTCAATTGTCACCTGCTCAGATAAGCCTTCTCTGACTACTCTCTATAAAGTAGCCTCTTCCAATCCTAGACACCCTTTGCCACAGTATTATGTTGTCTGCATAGCATTTATCATGACCTGAAATTATCTTCTTTACTTGCTCCTCGTCTGTATCCCCCTAAATCTGTGAAGGCAAGGACACATCTTGCTGCTTACTTTCTCACCTGCATTTAGAACATTGACATCTAGAAAGTGTTCAGTAAATAGGTGTTGAATAAAAGAATGCAAAGGAATTAAGCAGTATTGGGGTAAAATAAAATTTGTTGGCTGATGGTCTGAGGAAGTGTAATATCATTACACTGAGGCCACAAGCATGGAGTAGTGGCCATGTGGTATGGGAATAGAAATCAAAATTGTGGCCCTCATCTTGGCTGTGACTAATTTGCTCTGTGGTATTGGAAGTTTCTTCGTCTCTTTAGATTTTAATTTTCTCATCTGAGAAATGCTAGACTGAGATTTGTTGAACATGAAAGTCCTTCCAACTTCAGCATCTTAAGCTTTTTAAATATTTAAGCCAACAGTATGCCTTTAAAATTTAGTTACATGATCCAAAAGGATCAGTTATACCAGAAGAACCTGTCTCTCCACAGTACGAAATTTTACTTTGGCAAGAAGGTATGAATGAGATAATGATGGGAAACGAGGTCTCGGTAGGTTCTGACACTGAAATGACTGACTCACTCCTGGCAGTATACATCTATTTCAATCATTATTTTTTCTTCTCCAATCCTCCAGTTAAATCTGGGTTAGTAGAGTTGCATCTCCCCTTCCCACTGTAACAGGTGTGGACCCAGAGATCCTATTATTACTAGCTTGCAGCAGACATCCTGGGCTTAAATATTTTGGTTTCCCTCAAGTTCCTTGGGAGTTTGGATTTGAGAAACGTCAGGCCAAATCCAAACACATCGAGGCCCTAGAAGTCTGCACCAGGAATGCGGTGGTATGTAAATAAATCACTTTGCTATTTATATTTCTCTCTAGTGTTGGTGTATGAATCATATCCAAATTATTTACCACAATGGAATCAAGAGCCTTTTACAGAGAAGTCTGGAAAAAGGGCCTGTTTTCTCCTTTTCTCTAGTTTCTCTCATGTTTTCATCTACTTACTGGTATTAGATGGATACTCATTCACAAAACATTTGCTACGTTCTAGACACTGTCTAGCCTTTGGGATGAATCTAGATGCAAGGAGAGCTTTTATTTTCCTTCATAAATATTTTGACCTTTTATTGCTATTCAGTTCTTCCTTTACTGCATCTGTGAATCTCTGAAGATAGTGCCTGTGGTTTCCTTAATATAAAGCTAATAAAATTGTCACTCAGAGTATTTTTAAATGACATGTACAATTATTAGATAGTCTTGCTGCTGGGCAGTGGGGCACAATTAGATTTTGCTGTCATAAAGTATTAAAGTGAGAAAGTTTATGGACTGTATGTTCTGTTTGGATAGAGTTATTTTTCTTTATTTATGTGGGCCCATGTTTAAGAGTGATTCGAGGACTTCCCTGTTGGTCTAGTGGGAAGGAATCTGCCTTCCAATGCAGGGGACACAGGTTCAATCCCTGGTCCGGGAACTAAGATCTCACATGCCACGGGGCAGCTAAGCCCACACACCACAACTACTGAGCCCATACGCCTCAACTAGAGAAAAGCCTCCACACCACAACGAAGATTCTGCAACTAAGACCGACACAGCCCAAAATAAATAAAATAAAATAAATAAATAAAGAAGAGTGATTCAGAGATTCAAAACTGAAGTGCACGATTGTCACACTTTAAGTTCAGAGATATTCATTACCGTGTTACCATACAAAACACTGGATATGATCTGATTGTTCAATATAGAGAACTGATTAAATAAATTAGAAGAGAATTCAGTACAGCCATTACAATTATTGTAGAGTTGTAGTAATATTGGAATGTGTATACAATATATTATTAAATAAAATAATTAGGTTATAGCAGCACATGACCCAGTTTTATTTATTTATATATTTTTTAACATCTTTATTGGGGTATAATGGCTTTACAATGGTGTGTTAGTTTCTGCTTTATAACAAAGTGAATCAGTTATACATATACATATGTTCCCATATCTCTTCCCTCTTCTGTCTCCCTCCCTCCCACCCTCCCTATCCCACCCCTCCAGGCGGTCACAAAGCACCGAGCTGATCTCCCTGTGCTATGCGGCTGCTTCCCACTAGCTATCTACCTTACATTTGTTAGTGTATATATGTCCATGCCTCTCTCTCGCTTTGTCACAGCTCACCCTTCCCCCTCCCCATATCCTCAAGTCTGTTCTCCAGTAGGTCTGTGTCTTTATTCCTGTCTTACCCCTACGTTCTTCATGACATTTTTTTTTCTTAAATTCCATATATATGTGTTAGCATACGGTATTTGTCTTTCTCTTTCTGACTTACTTCACTCTGTATGACAGACTCTAGGTCTATCCACCTCATTACAAAAGCTCAATTTCATTTCTTTTTATGGCTGAGTAATATTCCATTGTATATATGTGCCACATCTTCTTTATCCATTCATCTGATGATGGGCACTTAGGTTGTTTCCATCTCTGGGCTATTGTAAATAGAGCTGCAATGAACATTTTGGTACATGACTCTTTTTGAATTTTGGTTTTCTCAGGGTATATGCCCAATAGTGGGATTGCTGGGTCATATGGTAGTTCTATTTGTAGTTTTTTAAGGAACCTCTGTACTGTTCTCCATAGTGGCTGAACCAATTCACATTCCCACGAGCAGTGCAAGAGTGTTCCCTTTTCTCCACATTCTCTCCAACATTTATTGTTTCTAGATTTTTTGATGATGGCCGTTCTGACTGGTGTGAATGATATCTCATTGTAGTTTTGATTTGCATTTCTCTAATGATTAATCATGTTGAGCATTCTTTCATGTGTTTGTTGGCAGTCTGTATATCTTCTTTGGAGAAATGTCTATTTAGGTCTTCTGCCCATTTTTGGATTGGGTTGTTTGTTTTTTTGTTATTGAGCTGCATGAGCTGCTTGTAAATTTTGGAAATTAATCCTTTGTCAGTTGCTTCATTTGCAAATATTTTCTCCCATTCTGAGGGTTGTCTTTTGGTCTTGTTTATGGTTTCCTTTGCTGTGCAAAAGCCTTGAAGTTTCATTCGGTCCCATTTGTTTATTTTTGTTTTTATTTCCATTCCTCTAGGAGGTGGGTCAAAAAGAATGTTGCTGTGATTTATGTCATAGAATGTTCTGCCTATGTTTTCCTCTAAGAGTTTGATAGTTTCTGGCCTTACATTTAGGTCTTTAATCCATTTTGAGCTTATTTTTGAGTATGGTGTTACAGAGTGATCTAATCTCATACTTTTACATGTACCTGTCCAGTTTTCCCAGCACCACTTATTGAAGAGGCTGTCCTTTCTCCACTGTACATTCCTGCCTCCTTTATCAAAGATAAGGTGACCATATGTGCGTGGGTTTATCTCTGGGCTTTCTATCCTGTTCCATTGATCTATATTTCTGTTTTTGTGCCAGTACCATACTGTCTTGATTACTGTAGGTTTGTAGTATAGTCTGAAGTCAGGGAGCCTGATTCCTCCAGCCCCGTTTTTCATTCTCAAGATTGCTTTGGCTATTCGGGGTCTTTTGTGTTTCCATACAAATTGTGAAATTTTTTGTTCTAGTTCTGTGAAAAATGGAGTGGTAGTTTGATAGGGATTGCATTGAATCTGTAGCCAGTTTTATTTTTTAAATTGTAAATAAATGTATTTGTAAAAAATATAAAAATGAGTTAAAAATGTAAAAAGTATTACGATTAGTTACATGTAAATAAATAAATCATAAATAAGTAGTTTATCAATATATTATATACATATAAGTAAATGCACAGATATGTGTGTATATTTATATATGTATAGATATATATTTTACCAACCTCAAGGAAAATTCTGAATTCTCTGTAAATATTAATAATCAGTGATTATCTCTAAATTATGGGTGATTTATGGTATAACATGGTTAATCTCAAGAATTTTGGAGCTAGACCGCATGGATATAAATCCTGGCTCTACCAGCCATGTGACCTTTGTTTGGCAAGTTACATAACCTCTACATGCTTCAATTTTCCCTCTGTAAAATGAGGATGATAAAAACTATACCTGCCTCATGGGATTGTTTTGAGTAATAAGTTATTTAAGATAGGAAAAGTGCATAGAATAGTGCTTGGTATATAGTAACACTATGTAAGTATCATTACAATTTTCAGTATTATCCATATTATTAGCAACGATCATGTAGTCTTCTATACTTAGAAAACAATTCAGTAAATGTTATTTTTAACCAAAAACATATTGCATTATTGATGCAATCTTTCCAGCAATGTACCCCCTTGTATCATAAATATATCAAGTCAGAAGGAAATGACAATGAAAATAATATGCATTAGGGTTTTTGAAGACATTATTTAAAAGCCATAAATACATTCACCCTTTTCTGTCCATTTAGTGTCAAATATAAGCGGATGGTGAAGAGTTTCTCCTCCAGCAATGATGTCTAACTTTGGCACACATCAGAATTTCCTGGAGGTCTTGTTAAAACCTAGGTTGCAGGGACTCACCCCCAGAGATTCTGATTCAGAAGGTCTAGGATGAAGTATGAGCATTTCTAACAAGTTTCTACTTGATGCTGGTGCTGCTGGTTCTCAGGACCACACTTTGAGAACCACTGACCTAGAGTACCTAATGCCATAATCAGGCGGAAGGGCCTTTTTTCAGTCACTCCCAGCTGTATGATGTTCCTTTTCTCTTCCCTCCCTTTCTTCCTTCCACAAATGCATGGAGCATCTACCATGGGCCAGGTGTTAGGTGCTGGGGATAAAAAAAATGTCTTGCTTTCTGTGAGCTTATAGTTTAGGGGGAAACTTAAGCAAGTTATTTAATCTGACCTCTGATATCTTAACCAGAGAATGAAGAGTTTAATCATTAATTCCTTTTATTGGCAACTATTGGACATTTACTATGTCCCAGGCTCTACGCAAAGCAAAAACAAAACAAAGCTATTTAATTATATAATGTTTTCAGCATTCATAAATATTCTAATTGATCCTCACAGCAACCACTCATGGTAGATAAGGTACGATTCACCCTCTTCCACAGATGAGCCAACCAAAGCTCAGGGAGGTCACGAGTGCCTGAGCTGGAAAGTAGCTAAGAGGGACTTGAACTCAGCTCCTTGCTTCCCATTCCAGACAGAGTCTTTCATCTATATGCCATTGTGAACTAAATTTTCTCCAAGGTCTCTTTGTGCTCTTTTAGTGACTGTGATAAATACTGGTTGAATTAAATGCTGGTCATTTTTAACATTGTTTCAAAGCTGTGGGTAATACTTTTAGATAAGCATCTGGAAACTCACTTAACATTATTGGAAGTACAAGTCAGCAAATATTTATTGAGTATCTCATACACAATAGGGAATGTATGACGTGTTGGAGATTAAAAATATATATATATAAATATATATAGGGTCTTTCCTGGTGGCGCAGTGGTTGAGAGTCCGCCTGCCGATGTAGGGGACACGGGTTCGTGCCCCGGTTCGGGAGGATCCCACATGCCGCGGAGCGGCTGGGCCCGTGAGCCATGGCTGCTGGGCCTGCGCGTCCGGAGCCTGTGCGCCACAACGGGAGAGGCCACGGCAGTGAGAGGCCTGCGTACCGCAAAAAAAAAAAATATATATATATATATATATATATAAAAAAATACAAATGTATCATAAAATATAACATTAATGTATATAACAGGACATATGTATATATGTATATATTTATATATATATAAATACCATTTACCTGTTTCATATACAGATATGCTTTAGTATTTTGACACAGCTACCTTGTCATTTCATCTGTGCTTTAGTTAACAGTGGCTCAAGGGACTCATATATATTATATATAATATAACATATATTATATAAATTATATATGACTATATATTATATAAAAACATATATTACATAACTCCTGTTTTTGAAGTCTAGTAGGACAGATAAATAAAAAGGAAATATAATACTACAACATGATGTGGTAAGGACAATGACAGAAGAATGCCTAGAGTGCTAGGGGACAACAGAGTGAGGACACAAACCCAGCCTGGGGAAAGTTTCCTGGGGAACTTACGTCTCAGCCGATTTGTGTGAGATAAATGAGCAAAAGCGGTGGGGAGCACGTGATCCTAGCAGAGTGATCCATAGAAACTGAGGCTCCAAGGTGTAAAACAGCAGGTCGTGTTCAGGGAGTTGTATGTTCTTTGCTGGACCTGAAATGTGATGTGTGGCTGTACAAAAGTCCGGAGAGGCGGGCGGGGGCTTAGTAAGCCACGCTTGGGCATATCCTGTATGTGGTAGGAAGACTACGTATCCTAGAGGTTCAAAGCTTGGGCTCTCAAGTCAGACAATGTATCCTTGACCCCACTTCTTGTATGTATTAGCTAGTGATCATGGGCAATTTAATCTTTATGAGCTTTGATTTTCACAGCTGGAAAATGGGGATAATAATGCCTGCTTCTATGGGTTGTTCTGAGGATAAAATGAGGTAATGCAAGTATATCTCTTGACATAGTGCTTATTACAAAATAATCTCCCAATAAATGATAATATATGATAATGATAATGATGATGATGATGATGATTAGAAGGGATCATTATACATAACTGCCTAGTTGTGCATCATATTGTAATTATACTGGAAAGTAAACAATTGGTGATGACTCCCTGGGAATTGACTGTCTTAGAGACCACAGTAGCTTGGACAGAGAAAGCATGGACACGTTGTGTAAGTGACTTTGCATTTCTTTGTCTATCAGGAAAGGTTTACTGTTATTTACCAACAGTGGAAAGACAGAGAAATGACCATGGTTCAGCATCAGGGAGGCTGTCATTAATAATTACTTAGTTTATGCTTTGTTTTATTCATTGTGGTGGACTCTGAGCCAAAGAATAAGGAGGTAGATTTTCCATTCACATCTGAGGAAGGTCAGGCAGCCTTGAGTTTCAGGTTCCTGGTCCACGGGTGCATTGACCACCTTGTTTATTTTCCAGATAAGAGCGCTGTGCTGAAGTTCTGTCCTGAAGACGGGGGCGGGATGGGAATTGTAGACTCCTGTGTAGGGTGTCTGAAATCTGGGCTGCCTCTTGTACAAAACCCTTCAAAAATCACAGGCCCTTGGCCAGCAGGTGGTTGTGTAGCTGCTGTGCTCTTGGGAAGAATGTCTCAGCCCCTGTGGCCTAGGGACTTAGGGAGAGGAAGGCTGAAGGAGTAATCACACAGAGTAGCCAGTACCAACAAATGGAGGGAGCAGCTCTCAACCCTTGCGCACATATTAGAAGGCACAGTGGTGATGATAGTGACCAGCAGGGACTGAACAGAGCTCTTACCTCCATTTTTTCCAGAAGTGCACCACACCCATGCTCTGATACAAACCAAGACAGAGAGAAGCCACAAAAATGACTGATGACAGTTGTCATCTTCTCACTGACCTTGTCGTCTGGGACATGAAGGTGGATTTTGTGTGGTTTATAAAAATAAAAATATGTGACATTGGGACTTCCCTGGTGGCAAGTTAAGAATCCGCCTGCCAATGCAGGGGACACGGGTTCAAGCCCTGGTCCGGGAAGATCCCATGTGCCACGGAGCAACTAAGCCCGTGTGCCACAACTACTGAGCCTGTGCTCTAGAGCCTGCGAGTCACAACTGCTGAGCCCACATGTCACAACTACTGAAGCCTGCGCACCTAGAACCTGTGCTCAGCAACGAGAAGCCACCGCAGTGAGACACCTGCGCACCACAACAAAGAGTAGACCCTGCTCACCGCAACTAGAGAAAGCCCTCATGTAGCAACGAAGATTCAACGCAGCCAAAAATAAATAAATAAATAAATTTATTTATTAAAAAAAAAATGTGACATTGCTCAAATCGGGTCACAATTTCTACTCACTAAAATAACTTTCATACAGACTTCAATTCATTGCAAGTATTGGCAAGCATCAACTCATATGCCAAAGAAGACTGGCATAGGAGTAACCTTCCCCGCCTGATTGTGGGGCCTATTGACTTTCTCACTTCTCCCTTCTCTGTTCTCAGTCCCTAGCACCCACAGCACCCTATATATGGGCACAGCCTCCGTGAATGGAAGAACATGCATTGGAGTCTTGGATGGGTGCTTTTGAAAGACCACAGACCCTGGTTGATCGTATTTCCTGCTGGTGGTCAGGAGGTTTTAGCAGGCACTGTATTTTTTTCTTTTAATGACTCTCCAGATTTTGGACTGTTATCAGCTCTGCCACTGCTGCTGTCACACAGTCTTGGCAAGAAAATGTCACACTACCCTCACCACTGCCACCGCCCACCTCCCACGCCCCTTTCTCCTTGTAAACCTCAAAGGACTCCAAGGTAAGTTGCCACCTCCTGCACTGCCCTCCACCAGTTTGACTGGTTTTTCCTGCTACAGCAGCCCAGTCTTTGAGGCCTTGGTGACCCATGGAGACCTATGCGGTTAGCAGCCATAGGACGAAAATACTCAGGTTTGGCAGGCAAACAGTAGGATTGGTCTTTTAAACTGATTCCGAGAACCTGAAGAGTGACTTTGTTGTAAAACCTGTGATTTTCCTTTTTCCTTTCCAATAAGTTGGATTTTTGAACTATACTTAGTATTCAGAACTCAAAGTCCTCTCTGTGCTCATTGATGAGAACATATTACAAAGTGAACCCTTTCTCTCACTAAGGGGCAGAGGGTTTCTGAAGAACCCTGCTGTTGTCCTTCAGATGGTAATCATATTTGACACGCTTCAACTGGCCACGATCACACCAGGTTCTTAGTACATTTCTGAACAAGGAAGAGGGAAAAACCATTCTCCCACTCTTAAAAAGAAATGTGCAGAAATTACTGATTTAATTCAAGCCTTACCTAGATAGGAACTGATTACTATAGAAAATGAGGCAAGAAACTCACATGTACTGGAATACCTACTATGTGCTAGGGACTTAGTACACATTCTCTTGTTTAATCCTCCAGCTGGCTAGCTGGCTAGCTTAGCAGGCTATCTGGCAGGCTGCCATTAATTAACATGGCAGCAGCTGCGGGAGAGCCACACCAGAAGCTGCAAGGCCAATTGAGTTGCCCAGTGTCACTTATGCCATATTCTGTTGGTTCATGTGAGTGATGAGGCCAAATCAGATTCAAGAGGTGGGGAAACAGATTCCACTTCTTGGTGGGAATTGCTGAAAAAGGGTATGCAATATAAAGGGTGGGGAGAATTATTGAGACCATCTTTGGAGATCAACTGTCACAATGGACCTGAAAAAGAGAAAGGAATAATGATAGCTGATTCATACCTGTCAAGGTGTAATATTAAATGAAAGAAGATTCAAAAACTGATTTGAGGGCTTCCCTGGTGGCACAGTGGTTGAGAGTCCGCCTGCCGATGCAGGGGACGCTGGTTCGTGCCCCGGTCTGGGAGGATCCCACATGCCGCGGAGCGGCTGGGCCCGTGAGCCATGGCCGCTGAGCCTGCGCATCCGGAGTCTGTGCTCCGCAACGGGAGAGGCCACAGCAGTGAGAGGCCCGCGTACTGCAAAAAAACAAAACAAAACGAAACGAAACAAAAAAAAACTGATTTGAGCCCCTTGCTAGAAAAGTGCAGTGTATGGGCAATTATCCACTATAAATAAGCAGAAGTAGTTTCTGTTTGTCACCATGACCTACAAAATCAATTAGGTAGATTTCATCAGGTTTGGAGGGTATGTTTGCAAAGATCAGACAAAATATGGGCAATATTGATTTGGCATGCATGGGATTCACTTGTGAGGATCTCTCTCTAAAGAAGCCATTCTTTAGAGCAGTTAAAATTGAACTGAGGCCTGCAGACTGCTGACTGGGAGAGACAGGCCAAAGGACTGAGATGCTGTAGGCAGAGAAAAAAACAAAATGGTTTCAAATATGAGTCCTAAATTGAAAGTCAAAAGGGTGAATGCTCCTAATGACAGGTGCTGATTTGCAACTGAGCTGCTTATCACATAAGCAACTTTGAGAAGCATGCTCCTGGGTAAGCAATAAGCGGGATTTCTTTAACAATGGTTAATGATTTTCCAGGCCACACCAGGTGGACACCCTTGTTATTAGGGTCTATTGTTATTTCCCTATCTCTAAAGGCTTTCTACCGCTGATAGTTAGCTCTGATAAGCAGGGCTTCATATCTCAATGAGGTTTACTTCTTAGAATGGCCTTGGTGCCTCTGTTTCCTGGTAATGGATTCAGAAAGCAGCCAAGGAAACACGGTGGCTGGTAGGGGAGGGATGGAAAAATCCATGAACTTAATTAAAATACTGTACTCGTGGGAAGAATGGCAGTAACATGAGATTGGGATGTAGAAGGCCTGGCTTTAATCTTAGCTCTTCTGCTCACCAGCTATAAAACCTTAGGTGCTTCCCTCGTTTCCATGCCCACAACAGGTAGTATCTGTAGTTTTCTCTTGAATCTAATCACTGTGCAATCCATCTCTCCTGCCACGATCCAGGCCTTCATCAACTATCTTTTGGGTTAAAGTAACACCTTTCTAGAGTTCACATCTGAACATGCTGCCCTTCCCTGTTTCTCCATTGCCTCTCTGAACACCTGAGTTTGAAAAACAAGACTTTTTATGTCTTGGACCTGTCTATCTTTGCAGGTTTACCTCTTGCCACTGCTCTCCCTCTGTGGCAGGCTGACTTTTTAAAAAATAGACTAAATTCTTCCTCCCTGTATGCGCATGCTTTGCAAAAAGATTGTGTAGCTTCTCCCATCAAGAGGTAGAGTCTGTTTTCTCACCTCTTGACTCTGAGTTGTCCTTGTCACTTTGGCTTACTGAATGCACTGGAAGTGGCACTGTGTTATTTCTGAGCCCAGGCATCAGAGGCTTGGAGTGCTTTTGCTCTTTCTTTTGGAATCCTGCCACTGCCATGTGGACAAGGTCAGGCTAGCCTGCAGGGGGATGAGAGACTATTTGGAGGAGAGCCCAGCTGTCACAGCCAGGGCTATCCTAAACCAGTCTACAGCTAGCTAATGCCCAGACATGCGAGAGAGAGACTACCTGCCCAGCTCTCAGCTGTCTGCTGATACATGAATGAGCCAGCCAAGACTAGAAGAACAGCTCAGCTGAACTACAGACTCATGAGCAATAATAATGATGTTATTATTTTAAGCCACTAAGTTTTGGGTGGTTTGTTACACAGCAGCAGCTAATTGATACACCCTTAATTTAATCTCTCTGTATTGTGGGGTCCAGTCAGGCTAAATTTCTTGCAGTTTTCTATATATTGCCACACTGATTTTTTTTTTTTTTTTTTTTTTTTTTTTTTGTGGTACACGGGCCTCTCACTGTTGTGGCCTCTCCCGTTGCGGAGCACAGGCTCCAGACGCACAGGCTCTGAGGCCCTGGCTCACAGGCCCAGCCGCTCCACGGCATGTGGGATCTTCCCGGACCGGGGCACGAACCTGTGTCCTCTGCATCAGCAGACGGACTCCCAACCACTGTGCCACCAGGGAAGCCCTGATTTTTACCTTTTGATCTTTGCACAGGCTGGTTCCTCTGCCTGAAATGTTCTTATCCTTCAGCTTCACCCTTTCCTTGGCTAAAGTCTGTTCATTTTTATGATTAGCATAGATGGCTCTTCCTCTAGCAAGATTTGCCTAACCCTCATCAAGAGCAGGTTAGATGTCAGTCACGTTCTCCCATAGCATCCTGCCCCTACCTCTTTTGTAGCACTTGTCACACTGTATTGTAATTACCCTCCTCTCATCTGACTTCCCACTGTCCTTTAAATTCCTGGAGGCAGGCCTGTATCTTGTTTGAAGGAGTATTGTTTAAACCTAACATGTCTAATATATAGTAGGGACAAAAGAGAACTTTGTCAGTGAATGAAGTTATTTTACTTCCCTAAGTTTCTGTTCCTTCATCTATAAAATGTAAGGGGTGGAAAGAATCCAATGATTCTTGATGAAAATACGTTTTGTATTGCATGCTGCCTCTGATCCATTGGTCCTGAATATCTGTAGTTCTATACTGAGAAGGATTGTGGGACTGTGACTAGAGTTATGGGGAAGAATGTCATGATTAATAAGCTATGTCTGTTATGGTCAGGAAATAGGAAGTGACAGCAAACCTGCCAAGGATGTGGCAATCTAGGGAAAGATGATTCCTCTGACTGCTTTGAATTAGAATCTTGCTCAACCCAACCATAATCTGCACTATATATTGTACTAATGAACGGAAAACCAAATATGAAACTGACTAGATGCTAAAATTAATGTCACTTGCTATGGTAGAGACTAAGTGCTTGCCAATCCGTTTTCTCTTCTGCCTGGGCACATATATTGGACTATGTTTCTCCAGCTCCTTGTATTAAGTCTGGGCCATGTGACTAGTTCCCACCCATGTAATATAAGCTCAAGTAATGTAAGTCATCTATGGGCTGAGCCGGTTAAGCACAAGGAAGCCTTCTTTGGGCTCTCTCCTTCTCCCTTCTTGACCAGCTCCAAAGAGAGAATTCACTGGAAGGATCTGGGTGCTTGAGGAACTGCATTCCACACTGGACTGTGATGGGAATGAGAAATAAACCTTTATCTCTCAAATCACTGAGATTTGGGGAGGTGGGGGGAGAGTTTTTACCCAACTGTGTCTGCCTACTTTTTTTCCTCTAGTTTTAGGTGTGCAGACATCAGGGACTTAGATGCCAAATATTAATGGCATCTGTAGAAGTCAAAAAAATTACGTTTGATAC
The DNA here is from genome assembly GCF_949774975.1 of Lagenorhynchus albirostris. Classification (NCBI taxonomy): domain Eukaryota; kingdom Metazoa; phylum Chordata; class Mammalia; order Artiodactyla; family Delphinidae; genus Lagenorhynchus; species Lagenorhynchus albirostris. Next base: position 133,024,795 of record NC_083097.1, read on the forward strand.
TTCAAGTGTTTCAGGTCACCTAAAGTAATGACTTTATAAATTGAGATACTTTACAGTATGTGCTATTCTCACCTGCATTTATTATTGCTTTTTCTACTCTTGGATTCTTTTCCCATATAAAGTGACCCACCACAGGCACATGATAAAAGCCCCACATGGAGCACCCTCCCCTGACCCTTTCTTTGCGCTGCACGGCATGCAGGTGGGATCTTAGTTCTCTGAACAGGGATATTACCTGCGCCTCCTGCAGTGGAAGTGCGGAGTTCCTCCCTACCCCTTCCTTCCTTCCCTCCTTCCTTCCTTCCTTCCTTCCTTCCTTCCTCCCTCCCTCCCTTCCTTTCTTTTTAATTTTTTAAAAATTAATTTATTTAATTTTATTTATTTTTGCCTGCATTGTGTCTTTGTTGCAGCACACAGGCTTTTCTCTAGTTGCGGCGAGTGGGGTCTACTCTTCGTTGTGGTGCGCAGGCTTATTGCTGTGGCTTCTCTTGTTGCAGAGCACGGGCTCTAGGCACACGGGCTTCAGTAGTTGTGGCACACGGGCTCAGTAGTTGTGGTGCACGGGCTTAATTGCTCCGTGGCATGTGGGATCTTCCCGGACCAGGGCTCGAACCCGTGTCTCCTGCATTGGCAGGCGGATTCTTAACCACTGTGCCACCACGGAAGCCCCTCTTTTTAATTTTTATTGGAGTACAGTTGATTTACAATGTTGTGTTAGTTTCAGGTGTACAACAAAGTGAATCTGTTATACATATACATATATCCACTCTTTTTTAGATTCTTTTCCCATATAGGCCATTATAGAGTATTGAGTAGAGTTCCCTGTGCTACCCCTTTCTTTTGATATGTTACCCAACAGACCCTGCAGGTAAAAAAGTTTATTGTTCTTTAAGCCCAATAAGGTAATGACTTCTACCCTCAGATTTCCTGCCTTCCACAATTTGATTGCAAAAGTTTCTGAAGCTCCTGACAGAAACAGAAAATGTAGATTTAAAATATTCATGCCTTTCTGTCCGCAGCAGCATGGGTTCATGAACATGCATATCCAGCCAGTCAGCTGTTGCCTTCTGGTTCAGGGAGGCAGGACTCAGCCTACAGGACACGAAGTGGGAGAAGTTGACCTTTCCTATATCTCTGTCCTACAGTCTTGGGCCTCTTACCTCCTAAGTTCCTAGATATCAAGCCCTCATTCTTCCCCCAATAATTATGGTCCCCAGAGCTGCCTGTTCTTCATACAGTAAAATGTTTTCCCCGATGATCCCAGCAAAACTTCCCCATCTGTGGCCCAGCTCTCTCAGTCTGCTCTCTTTTCAATGCACTAATCTGATCAATTTTGGTGAACTAATGACTTACTGGGTACCTAGTAAGAGAAGTGGCTTTCCTTCACCTCTCATGTAATAAATGAACATCTCCATAGTAACTCATGGGTTACTTGATGTTGTCTAAACTAGAAGTTTCACACTGGGCCTTTTAGGCCAGTAAGGAAAGAAGGAAGGCTCTGAGACTGACCACTGCGGGGAGGTCCTTGGACAAGCATGGCCTCCTGACATTCCTCAAGTCACCCTTTGAAGGCAGTGGTGTGACCTGCCAGTGCCCAGGGCCAGCCCAGTGTGTATGCTGTGATGCTGGAGGAGACTAGAGTGATGGAGACAACAGGAGTTTTGATGGAATGGGCAGCAGGATTTTAATGTGTGCCAGGGTGCATGTAAAAGGGCTGTCCGAGTGAAGGTCAAAGGGTGGTGTAGATTTCTGTTAAAAACAGGGCAGGAGTAGGGCACTGGGACTCGGTGGGGATAGAGAGTGGTTTTAGAGTGTAACAGGCTAACAAGAAAATGAGGCCACTTGGAGTTTGCTTTTTCCATGATTGATGGATTTTCGTGGGTGTCATAGAGTGGGCCTGAGGCTTAAATTTGCCTATGACTTTGGTTGACAGGGGGAGCCCACACCACCACCGCCACTATACAAGGTCATATTTATTGAGTCCTTGCCATGTGCCCATGGTTCATTTATTGCTCCCTACAACTCTTTGTGGTCTCAGTATCATTATCCCCTATTTATAGATGAGGAAATGGCAGTTAAAAAGTAACTTGTATGAGGTTAGCAAAGTGGCAGAAACTTGAGCCCTGTTCTTAACCACCACACCTTACTGTTAAAAGCATCCCCGAGAGGTAAGGGGGGACAGAAATCTTTCTAGGGCCTGGACCTCCTGTTATCAGGCTTGCCTTTTTCTTGATAGGTAGGGGAAAGCCTAAAGGGTGAGGGAGTCAGTGCCGAGCTGTTCAGTCAGAGTCAATGCTGGCAGCGAGGATACCACCAGCATCTTTGGCTGGCCACACTCTCTCCGGGCAAGTCTTTGCCACCAGTATCCTTTGGCCGATTTGAGAAAGCAAGCTGCCTTGCATAAGATAAAGCCTCATCAGTGCCAGAGGAAGGGAAACATCAAGGTGAAAACCCTAGAGAGTCTGGGATTGTCATAAACCTCGTTGGTCAGGCAGGGTCTCCTGATAGAAGATTCTCCAGCCATTAAATGGTCCTGGAGGAGGCTGACATGCTGCCCTTCTGAGAGCGAGGTGATGACAAAAGACATGCAGACATAACTGTACATATGTGAGTGGAAAATCCATTGTGACAACAGGCTGCAGGATGGACTTGGTCAACTGGCTGGATCTTGATTGCCACGGCATGTCTGGAGAAGTCAGCCATGGCTCCAGTCCTGGCCGCCAGTGTGCGGGAAGTGGTTCAGCAATCAGGTCTTTCAAAATCAGTTTAGCTCATGCTCCAAAGTCCGGGCTGTAATTGACAGCAATTTCCTCCCTGGTTTCCTGAACTGTTAGATAAGAGTGCTGAACTGTTTTAAACGTTTTTGAGGCCAGGACTCACCTTCAAGTGGAATGTTAAGAGGCACATGCAATGAGATTTGACTTAATTCTAGACCTTTCCTTCCCTCTAGTATGAATAATTAGCAGAGCAATCCCCACCTTTGGTACCTGGAGTTTATGTATAGTGATCCAAAGAGGGAAATAAAGAAGCCCGTGCCCAGTGGTGGTGGAGTAAAAAGATTTCTACCCACCTTCTGTGTTTTATGAAATGGGGATGACAATAATGAACTCTGCTGGATGGGTACAGACCAATTAGTCCAAGTTTATAAAGCTCAGAGTCTTATTACAGCTTTCCTGCTCGAGGAGAGTAGGCAGGACCATCCTGTGACTCTGCATGTGAAACTAATCAGATCCTCCAGCTCTTCAGACCCCTTGACAATCTTGGGCTATTTGCATCTCCAGGTTAAAGGAGGCTGTTGCTTTTTGGATACTAATCAGTTGTGAAAACTTTTGATCTCTTGGAAACGAAAACCCCGTTGCAATTGCCTTATTCTGAGCGTGGTGAGAGCTGAACAGGGGAGGTGCAGAGAGGCTGGCTTTACTGGAATGAGTAGTGTGTTTAGCAATTGTGAGCTTTAGTTCTATTTTCCTTGGGGCTCTGTGGGATCCTGGAGAATCACTTACTATTTCTAAGTATTTTTCCCCCAAATGTGATCTGAATTTTGTCTTATCTCCCCTGGGAGAAATTGGAGAAGTTATTGTGATAAAACCGTAGATCATCACAGCTTGTAGATTTAAATTAGAAAAGCTTTGCATACATGTTTTCTGGGCACTATATATATATCTATCTATATATATATATATCTATATATATAGATAGATATAGATATGCTTATGTATACATATGCATACTGTTTTCCTACGGTGCTATTTTAGCCATACTAGGTACTTTTTAGGGATGAAAATTATTCTTCTACATCATGGCTTCTCAGCAGTGGCAGTGTTGACATTTTGGACCAGATCGTTCTCTGCTATGGGGGGGACTGTTTAGCAGCATCCCAGGCCTCTACCTAGTAGATGCCAGTGGCACCCTGTGAAATTAATTAAACAAGGAAGCCATTAAACTGAGGTGGTTCTAATGCCTTACTTAGTCTATGTAAGCAACCACGACTAAGGCTGTAAATGCCCCAAGGTTGAGGTATCAAAACCTAAGGCTAACCAAGCATAAACAGCTAACCTAGGCTTTCCCAAATAGGGCAACCACTTAAGCCATAGCCAATCAAATACTTTCCTTGTGTTGCTTCTGTGGTCTTATCTCTCAAAGTCTTGCCCCCAGCTCCTGTTGGAGGAGGTTCCTAATCACTTCCCATTTGGTACTGCCCAATACGAATTGATTTTTGTTCAAATAAACTCTTAAGAATTTCAATATGCCTCAGTTTATCTTTTAACAACCCCTAAGTCATGACAATCAAAAATGCCTCCAGACATTGCCACGTGTCCCCTGGGTAGGATTGCCGGATTTAGCAAATAAAAATACAGGGTGCGTAGTTAAATTTGAATTTCAGAGAAACAATGAATAAATTTTAGAATGTGTAAATTTAACTGGATACTATATTTAATGTGGTAACCTACCTGGGGGGACAGTCTCCCCCTAGTTAAGAGCCACTCTTCTAGATAAAGATTTGCATTTATCAGTGAACTCACATTACCAACAACCTCATCCTCCTCTTATTCCTGCCCCACTTTTCTTTCTTTCTCATCTCTCTCCCTAATTCCAGCCCTTATGATACACGATAACGTAAATTACATTGTGGGTCTCACGACAAATTGTTGCTAGACTTAGGCATGAGAGCAAATAGAAACAAATTACTACTGTATGTGTAGTATTATGATAAAATGGGAGTCAGTCAAAAAAACAAAAAAACAGTGTAGGCAATTCAAAGTCATTCCTCTCCAAGCAGAACCCTTCCACAAATGGCACAGGACCCAGTCAGGCCTTTGAGGAAATGGAACTCTGTGTGCTTCCAAAGTCTCCACAGACCCTTTGAAAGTCAAGCCCAGGAGTCACTGTGAATTTTCCTTTTTGCCATTTAATCAACAGACAGTTTTTGAGCACTGACTGTGTCAACCAGGTGCTGCATGGCATACAAATAAGGAAAAGGCACAGTTTGTGCCTGGTAGAGAAGAAGAAGCAGGTTGTCCCTCCATAGAGGGCTACTTGCTGATAACAGGTGGCACATTCCCAGGGCCTAATCAAGATGCAGATGAGAAGCAAAAGGAGAAACGGATAACAGTGGGCAGGGTGGGAATCAGGAAAGCTTTTGTAGAGTAGTTAAGATGCAAGGATGGGTAGAGTTTGGGGCGGGGGTAAACGGAGTTAGCTGGAGACCTGGGACTGCCTCCTGAGGATCAGTGATTTGGTGCTCAGAGCAGACCAATAATATGGTGATCCTTTAAATTGATAGTCCTTAAATATTTATTCAGGATCAGTTCAGAGGTGAAGTGGAACATGCCATGGGGGAGGATCAGAGAGGAGGCTGGCTTCTGTTAGCCTTTAGTCTCTCCTTGATTGTCCCCAACAATTTATTATTGCTCCACTTTGCAAAACAAAAGTTAATTACACCACTAGTTTATTTATTTATTTTAATATTTACTTGTTTATTTGGCTGCACCTGGTCTTAATTGTCACACGCGGCATCTTCTTTGCAGCATGCAGGATGGGCATGCGGGGTCTTTAGTTGTGGCATTCGAACTCTTAGTTGCAGCACGTGGGATCTAGTTCTAGGGATGGAACCTGGGCCCCCTACATTGGGAGCGCGGAGTCTCAGCCACGGGATCATCAGGGAAGTCCCTAGAGCAGTAGTTTAGAGACGATCTTTTGGTACTGAGCTTGCTCTTTGATGGGACCCTTGCTCCCTATGCCCTCTGCAAGCAACTTATCCTCAATGTTTCATCCAATTCCATGTGGAGCTTTTAGTGAGACAAGGTCTCCATTTTCTTTGATTTGTCATTGTATTTCAGTGCCTCTTATAGATTATTAATTGCCCAACTTAGTCCCCTGTTAACCCAGCTCTAAAGCTATCAGGATACTATTGACACATATGCTGTGATTAACCATTTATGTAGTGTTCATTCTTTGAAAAGGTCTTCGCCAAATCCTCCGTGAAGGGCTTTTGCTAGTGGTGGCAAGATACAGTGGTCCCATGGAAGGAGTGTTAGATTGGGAGGCAGAAGGCTAGCTTTGAGCTCTGGCTTTGCAACTAACTTGCTGAATGTTCTTTTGTAAGTCACATCCCTGCCTTGGACTCCCATTTATTCCTCTAAAAATGGGAGGTTAGATTAGAAAAGGGTGGCAAAACAGATTTTATCTGGCTGATTGGTAACAGTTCCCTTGAATGCTTCATAGAGAAAGCTTTTTAGAACACATCTGGGCTCCGAAAGAAAGAATAATCAATTAGCACTGTCTACCATGGGTGAAAAAAAGGGACGGTGGTGGTGATGATAGCATGGGTGCCTCATTTTTAATATCCCTTGGTCAAATAGGCTCTAAGAAATTCCAACTGGAATTCTGAAACCTAATGCGATTATTTGTTAAATATTCAAAGAGATTTTCTGTATTCAGAATTGGGATTCTGTGAACTTTCTCAAAATTACAGTTGGGTTGTTTAGAGCAGAGGAATAGCTATAATTCTTTGCTTCATTTAGGACAGCTTTGCTTCTAACCTGCCATCAATTGGATCTATACATCTGTGGTTTTTCTTGAAGTGGGGAATTTTTACACTGATAGAGTCATATTTTCACTAAGCCCACAAGCACACATTGACATTTTTCATTATTAAGTGATAGGATCCTAACCAAAACAAAACAAAAAGTCAAACAGTATAAACCAAATTAAAATGTAAACTACAGGCTGAGTGAAAATATTTGTAAATATTTACCTAAAATATATTAAAAGATAAAGAACTCCTAAAATCAACAAGAAAAAGATAACTCTGTATAAAAAGAGCAAAGACTATAATCATAACTGAAAGAAGAAATGTAAATCTCTTGACATATGAAAAATAGAAAGATATAAAAAAGCAAGATGCCATTTTTCTATATCATATTGGCAAATGATATTCAGTGTGGACAAGGAAAGAAGGCAGAAAAGGGTATAAATTGACATAATCATTTTGGAGGACAATTTGGACTCATCCATAAACGCTTGAAATGCATATGTCCTTTGACCCAGCAATTTTAATTCTAAGAATTTACCTAAAAAAATACTGGTAAAAAAAATATATATATAGATATAGATAGATAGATATAGATATAGATATATACTCAAGGATATTTATTGGAGCACTTTTAAACACCTAATAGAGTCAACTTAAGTACATATAATCAATAAAGGAACAAAGCAAGCATGATACGCCTATGTTGTAGTATACTATACGTGCTAGATTATGCTGGGTCAGCTTGGTTTAACTGGGAATCATTTCCCAGACTTCCCTTCCCTGTATGGTTCTGTGTTAAGAGTTGGCTGAAAGAGGAGATTTTGTGAGATTGGGCAGGTGGAAGTGAAGAAGTGGCCATTACTCTCAGAGGGTTGTTGTGGTCAGTTGTGGTGACAGACAGGTGCTGGTAGGGTTCCAGTTTGTCGTTGGTGCTCTCAGGTCTTCCTAACTGTGGGTCCCAGACTGAGCACTAGTTGCTTGGCTGTGGACCCACAGAGGCAGTAGTAACACAGAAACAACAGCTTTCCATAGACCTTTCCACAAGCTTCTTATTTGTGGTCATACTTCAGAGGCTGATTGCTCTTGGCTTCCCAGATTAACAAGTTAGTGGTTCTTCTGATCATCTGGTTTTCCCTACTTGACCTTTATTTCTTTCACAGTTTCTTTCACAATGGTGTAAGATCCGATTTCTATATTAAAGTATTTATTTTATAAAGTATTTATTTTATATACTCAGAGTGATTTTGCTTCCCCGACCGAACCCTCTCTGGTACGGTTATTGGTACTGGAATGGTTCCAGGAAATCAAACCATAAAGATTGGAATCTGGAATTAGCTGTTTGATCAGATTTGATTTTATGGCATAAATGAGCCTGTTGCCAGTGGTAAATGGGACACTGAGGTATATAGTGGCAAATCACTTACTTTACTGATCACCTGTAGTCACCTGGAGCCAAGTGCCTATGGAAGGCAAGATAACCAAGTAGCTGCTACCATAAAACACTGTAGTGGAAGTAAAAATTTAAGGACTGCAGTTGATTAACTACTTCAAGGTCACCAGAGAATTTGGAGAAAGAAAATAATAAGCTCAGGGATTTTAATTCTTAGCGCAAAGGCCAAGTAAGGAAACACAGATCTTCTATGACTTCTCTGAAAAAAAAAAAAAAGCTTATCTTTTGTAGCCATGGGCTTAGGTTTTTGAAAATCAGACCCAAAGTCTAATCCTGTGAGTGGCTGAATTACAACACAAATGCAGTTCGCAAGTCTCACAAGGTCTCGTATGTTAAATTTATGCTTCGTGTTGGCAGGAGTGGGATCCTGAAAATTAAGATGGGGATATATGGGTAGATTCCAGTAAAGCTCAGCACTTTGAACCTCTAAAAATTTTTTTTATATTGGTACAATACTTTTTTTTTTTTTTTTTTGCGGTACGCGGGCCTCTCACTGCTTTGGCCTCTTCCGTTGCGGAGCACAGGCTCCGGACGCTCAGGCTCAGCGACCATGGCTCACGGGCCCAGCTGCTCCGCGGCACGTGGGATCTTCCCGGACCGGGGCACGAACCCGTGTCCCCTGCATCGGCAGGCAGACTCTCAACCACTGCGCCACCAGGGAAGCCCTACAATACTATTTTTAAAATACAATTTTAAAGGTTACACTCTACTTACAGTTATTACAAAAACATTGGCTATATTCTGTGTTGTACAATACAACCTTGAGCCTATCTTACACCCAATAGTTTGTACCTCCCACTCCCCGGTCCCCATAGTACCCCTTCCTCCCTCCCCACTGTAACCACTAGTTTGTTCTCTATATTTGTAAATCTCCTTCTTTTTTGTTATACTCATTAGTTTGTCATATTTTTTAGATTCGACATATAAGTGATATCATACAGTATTTGTCTTTCTCTGCCTTTCACTTAGCATTATGCCCGCTAAGTCCATCCATGTTGCTGCAAATGGCGAAATTTAATTTTTAAAAAAATTTATTGAAGTATGGTTGATTTACAATGTTGTATTGCTTTCTGGTGTACAGCAAAGTGATTCAGTTATATGTAGATATACATATATATATTCCTTTTTATTTTATTTTCCATTATGATTTATTACAGGATATTGAATATAGTTCCCTGTGCTATACAGTAGGACCTTGTTGTTTATCAATTCTATATATAATAGGTTACATCTGCTAATCCCACACTCCCAATCCTTCCTTCCCCCATCCCTCCTCCCCCTTGACAACCACAAGTCTGTTCTCTATGTCTATGAGTCTGTTTCTGTTTCATAGATAATTTCGTTTGTGTCATATTTTAGATTCCACATATAAGTGGTATCATATGGTGGTTGTCTTTCTCTTTCTGACTTACTTCACTTAGTACGAAAATCTCTAGTTCCATCCATGTTGCTGCAAATGGCATTATTTCATTCTTTTTTATGGCTGAGTAGTATTCTGTTATATATATATACCACATCTTCTTTATCGGTTCCTCTGTGGATAGACACTTAGGTATTTCCCTATCTTGGCAATTGTAAATAATGCTGCTATGAAAATTGGCGTGTATGTATCTTTTCGAATTAGCATTTTTGTTTTTTTGGATATATACCCAGGAGTGGACTTGTTGGGTCATATGGTAGTTCTATTTTCAGTTTTTTTGAGAAACTTCCATATTGTTTTCCACAATTTACATTCCCACTGACGATGTATGAGGGTTCCCTATTCTCCATATCCTTGCCAGCATTTGTTATTTGTTGAACTTCCAAATTTTGCTGAACATTTTTGGTCAGTAGCAGTGACCTTCCATATTGGAGAAGTCTAGTTTCCCTTGACTGAAGAACCTGTAAGAGCCTCTCTTGAGGTGGTAGCTTTACAGTAGAATACTGATCCTCCTCAATACCTACCTCTCACCACTCTCATTGCCTATAGACTTAACCCAGACTTAGTTTTGGCAGGTACCAGGAGGTCAGGTACAAAGTGTAACTCGTGGGGAAGGATCATCAGTGCCAAAAATTGTGGAAGATTTTGTCTCTCTATATTTTTTATATATGGAAATCCAGGGAATATGTTAGGGAATGAATCTGGATGGGTGAGGGTAAAAGGAATATTATGCCAGATCCAGTCACATTTATAAGTTTGGGTGCACAAGAAATTTTGTATTTAACATGGGGTGGAATCAAGGAACCACGGGACTCACCGTGAAATGGACCTGAGTCATAAGTCCCTCTTCTAACTGGTAGAATCATGCATCATGCATTTCCAAGAATTAGTGTTAGTTCAGTAATCTCTAAAACTACATGATCTAACTTCCCACAGAAGTGGGAAAAAATCTATATTTGTGTATATATATGCACACACACACACACACACAATTCATGTTAATTCATTCATTAAGAAAAGTCTGGAAAGCCTCACACCACATTGTTAATGGTGGTTAATTTGGGATTGGGATTTGATGATGGTAGTCAGAGTGATGAATAGATTTTGCCTTTTAAACTCCTTTATTGTTTAACTTTGTTATAATGAGCAAATATAAAGGTATATTTGAGGGAAAAAACCTTCAAAAACAATAAATATTAGAATTTTGGAAAATACAAATAGGGCAAAGGAAAATGTATAGTGTCTGTACTTCTGTAATCAAATATAATTTCTTAAACATTTTATTTAAATTTCTAGTCTTTTCTCATGCTTTTAAAAACAACTGTTTAGTATAATTGCCATAAAATTAATTGCACATATATAAAGTGCTCAATTTGATGAGTTTGACATATGCCTACACCTGTGAAAGCATCACTGAAATCAATGTAATGAACGTATTCATACTTCTCAAAAGTTTCTTTATCTCCCCTACTATATTCCCCAGCAACCATTGATCTGCTTTCTTTTACTATAGTTTATTTTGCATTTTCTAGAATTTTGTATAAATGGAATCATACAGTATTAGTCTTTTTTGTCTGATTTCTTTCACTCAGTTTGATTATTTTGAGGTCCATCCATGTTGTCATGTGTATCAACAGTTCATTTCTATTGTTGAGTAGTATTCCATTGTATGGAATTCCAATTTGTTTATCCATTCACATATTGGTAGACATTTGAGTTGTTTCCAGTTGCCTATTACAAATAAAGCTGCTGTGAACATTTGCATATGTCTTTCTTTGGACATATACTTTCTTTTCTCTTGGGTATATACCTAGGAGAGAGAAATGTCTGAATTTTATGGTAGGTATATATTTGACTTTTTAAAAAAACTGTCAAATTTTTTTCAAAGTTGTCCTACCATTATGCATTTCTACCAGCAATGCATGCAAGTTTCAGTTACATCTTTTTTGTGTGTGTGGTACGCGGGCCTCTCACTGTTGTGGCCTCTCCCGTTGCGGAGGACAGGCTCCGGACGCGCAGGCTCAGCGGCCATGGCTCACGGGTCCAGCCGCTCCGCAGCATGCGGGATCCTCCCGGACCAGGGCACGAACCCGTGTCCCCTGCATCGGCAGGTGGACTCTCAACCACTGCGCCACCAGGGAAGCCCTCAGTTACATCTTTATCAACACTTGGTAGTGTCAATCTTTTTAATTTTAGCCATTTTAAGAATTGTGTAATGACATCCCATTGTGGTTTAAATTGCATTTTCCTAATTACTAATAATGATGAGCACATTTTTGTGTGCTTATCTGCTATCTGTATATCTTTTATTTTGGTGAAATGACTGTTCAAATATTTACATATGTTATCATTTTTAAGCTATTATTATTGAGTTCTGAGTGTTTTTTATATTTTTTAGTTACAATTCCTTCATCAGGTAACTATTTTGCTGATATTTTCTCCCAGTCTGGGACTTGCCTTTTCAGTTTCTTAATAATTTCTTTTTTATTTTGTAGAGTAAAAGTTTTTCATTTTGATTGTATTCATGGGTCTGAGTTAAATGTTTACTCCAAAGTCTCCTATGTTTTCTTCTTGAAGTTTTATAGTTTTGGTTCTTACATTTAGCTGTAAGATTCCTTTTGACTTATTATTTGTGTATGGTATAAAGGAAGGATGAGGTTTATTCCCTTGTATCATTTGTTGAAAAGATTATCCTTTCCTGTTTGAATTGCCTTGACATTTTGGTTATCAGTTAATTGAGTTTGTATGTGTGGATCTCTTCTTGGAGTCTCTGTTTTGTTCAATTTATCTGTAAGTATGTCTTTTTATTAATACCACATTTTCTTTTTAAGATAGCTTTATAATAACTCCTGAAATCAGGTAGTGTGTGTTCCCTTACTTTGGTTTTTTTTTTCAAAATTATTTTGCTTATCCTTTGCATTTCTGTTTAGATTTAAAAATCAACTTCTGTCAATTTCTGTAAAGAAACTGGGATTTATGACTCGGATTGCATTGAATCTATAGGTTAATTTGGGGAGAATTTATGTCTAAATACCAACAGTGCATTTCATTTTGATTTGGTTTTTACATAACTGAATAGCGTAGTTATAAGTAAATATGTGACTTTGAAAAGGGATGAAATTAGGAATTGCTCATAGAGCAAAGTTATCTTGCCCACAGGGACTGAACTCATGGCTTTGACATTAGAAGTATGGTATTGTTAGCAGCTATTCCTTAGCTTAATTCAAATAAAACATGTTTGGTCAAAATTAAATCTACTTTTTTGCATTGTACAAAAAGAAAATGTTGATGTTTGTTGAGTATGATTAGCAGAATACATCTAAAAACTGTCTGACCACCCAGATGGCAAATATGTGAAATAATCCTGTTATTACCTTGTGTCTTCCTCTCCACCATGGCAGAAATCATTCATCAATCACAGCATTCTTTCTCAAAGAATGTGCAGCACACAGGTACTGATTTTTGGTTAGCAGTTGTCCTCAATGAATTCAGTTTGTCTTTTCTGCAGTATAGGGAATTCCTCCACCACTGATGGGGGTTGAGTTGACTTCTTATGCTAAAGTCTTATGCAATCTCTGCATTCCTTTCACCTGGATCCATTAGGCCAAGGATATTCCATTTGTTTTTGCAACTCAAAAGCTTTGGGCAACTTTTGGAGAAAGTGTATTTGGTTAAAGGTTTTCCTTATTGACTCTAGCCCATCCCTGCATGGGGATTCAAGTGGAATCAATACAATGGGAGCTTTAAATAGTGTATAATGACTTAATTGCAAGGATATGAACATTCTTGTAGGAGCCCTTGATCCCACCTTCTACACTGAAGCCTTTAGACGTTTTGCTGACCTTTAGGTGCAGCTGAAAATATGTCCATTGTACTTACAGGCCTGATTTCTAGGGCGCTCTACTTCAGACTCTCCCAATCGGTCATCCTGTGAGGTCAATACTCCTACCGATAGTTTGCCCCTTTGGTTTCTTTCTTGTGACTTCTCTGAGAGAATAGGTGCCAGGAAAGCAAGCTAGTTTGGGAGGGTGAGGTACATGGATAGATTCCATTTTAGGGTCGTTGAGTTGAGATGAGGTGGTAATGGGATATCCAGGTAGAAAAGAGTTGCAGATTTGGAGTTTAGGAGAAAGGTCCATGTTAGAGATTATAGATTTAGGAGGCATTTACACATAGGTGACTGTTTAAGAGGCTATGGTAGATTGAAATCACCATCACAGGTGGAAGTGTACACAGAGAGAGGCCTACGGCTGGACCTTGGGGACACTCACATTTGAGGGATAGAGGAAAAATAGAGGAGGTTGAGAAGAAACGATGGGGAGAAAAGCAGCATCGCCACATTGGGACCCTTCCCCATTCCTGCTTGGCCATCAAAACTTTGCATACACAGCCGATAGAATAGTGACTGGTACATAATTGGTATTTAACAAACTTCTGTTGAATGACGGAATGAGTAGAATCCAAAAGAGATTTTCTAGGAGAAACCTAGGGTTGACAGTCTCCAATGTTGAAGCAAGGCTGGAATGAATGAGGAAAGGCTTCATTGAGAAAAGGATTTTAGATTTGGGGATTAGACAATTACTAGTGACTTTACAGTATGCAGATTATAAACTCCTATCATCTCACACTTAGGTTAGGAACCTGTAAAGTGCAGATGATAAGACGTAATTCCCTGGATTAATGTGAGGATTCAGTGATATAACCTGTAAACCATGTTAAGTACTTAGCTCAGCCCCTCATTAATTCATTAAACTAATATTTAATTAGTGTTTACTAGGGCCAGGTGTAGTTGTATTATCTGCGGAAAGACCAGTGAATAAAACAGAGTTTGTGCTTTCATGGACCCGATAGTCAACCTGGAGTGGGGACAGATAATAATAAACAAAAACATCTGAGAGTGACAGATGCTGTGCAGAAAGTAAAGGATGATGATCTTATAGAGAGCGATAGGATGGCTACTTTAGGTAGATTGGACAGGTAGATTGGACTCGAGGAACTGATATAAACTGAGAGCTGAAAGATGAGCCGATATTGATGATGATGATATGATTCTCTTCTTCCTCTTTTTATTTCCGTTTCTCTCTTTCCACTTCAACAACAGTGCTCTAGTGCTATATAGGTATGTGAGGCAGGTGAACACACCTGCCTCACGCACCATCCTATCTCATCACATCACTTTCAAGCTTGAAACCCTTCCATGCCTCCTGAGTGACTTTGCAAGTTGTTATCTGGACTATGCCATCAGAGAAAAGTGCTGCTCCCGCATTAGAAGCTTGCTGGCGGCTCCACATGGTGCTTTAGAAAAGGCATCCTTGCCCGAGGCAAAGGCATTTACACCTTCCAGGGACACATATGATTAGAGACTGGCAGAGGAGATGCAGACACAGACACAGAGGAGGGGGTGGATAGGAGGCTAACAGGAACTTAATCTGTTAGAAGAGGAAAGGCCTTTGAAAAGTGAATTAACGATATTTATAGCTGCATCAGGTAAGTAGCTGGAAAGAGCTCGCTGATAATGAAGGCAAGGTTGAATTCCCATAGGGACCAGAGAGCTTCATGTGGAGAAACTATGCTACTCATTCTCTGCCTATGAGACTTAGGCAAACACTCAGAATCTCAGTTCCCCAGTCTAAAAGGGGGCATGCATCTCACCTGCCTGTCCCATATGTCATGAGGAACAAATGAGAATGGATAAAGTGCTTTTTAAAATCATAAATTTTAAATATGACCTATTATTATTACTGATTACATGATTATTTTCATGGCCATAGATACCCTCCTCCCCTACTTCTTCTGTAGTACATCAGCTGGCTGTTTCTCATAGTGGAGATTCAACCACACTGTGAATGCTCCTTATAAATCAATCTATATTAGCCCTTGAATAGGCCCGTTATATTGACACTGACAGTCAGGAAGATTATTTTCATAGAAAGAATACAACATATATTCTCAAGTGCTGGTGCTTGGGTCTATTCTACACTTGTTTTGGTTAAATCTTTTTCTTATTTTAACGTTATACTCAATTACAGTGCTCCTAACCACTAATTACTAGTGTGGAATTTCCTGTTTCCTCCTCATGACTGAATCCTAGACCGAGTCACCCCTGATCTTTCTTTTTTTTTTCCTGATCTTCAGAGGACTAGTAATTAGGCCATTTGGTGTCCACTACCCGGCGATGACAACGATATGGCACTAGTGCCTCCCCTCCAATTCCCTGCTCATTGTGGATGCTTCTAATTGATTATTGCACTTTCTCCTATTATTTTTTTTCATTAAAAAATTTTTTTTTTGTGGTATGCGGGCCTCTCACTGTTGTGGCCCCTCCCGTTGTGGAGCACAGGCTCTGGACGCGCAGGCTCAGCGGCCATGGCTCACGGGCCCAGTCGCTCCGTGGCATGTGGGATCTTCCTGGACAAGGGCACGAACCCGTGTCCCCTGTATTGGCAGGCGGACTCTCAACCACTGCGCCACCAGGGAAGCCCCACTTTCTCCTATTGATGTGGCTTCACAGCTCTGTCTAATTTGGTAACCACTGGTCACATGCAGCCATCAAACATTTGAAATGTGGCTCGTCCAAATAGACGTATGTTTTATAGGTAACATTCATACCAGATCATGAAGACCTAGCACAAAAGAAAAAATATAAAATATCTCAATAATTTTTATATTGATTACATGTTGGAATGATGATATTTTGCATGTATTAGGTTAAACAAAATATGTTATTAAAATTAATTTTACCTGTTTCTTTAAACTTTTTTAAAGTGGTTACTAGAAAATGTAAAATTGTATGTGGTATTCACACTTGTGGCTCGTGTTTTATTACTAGAGTACGGTCCTGCTTTCAAATCATTCTTAAGACAGTTCTTTAGGCAGTCAATTACCAATAAACCAGAAATAAAAGCAGTCATGTTTTATGGAAGTGGGAAAGAGATCAACACATTTTGAGTTTTTAGTTTTAGAATGAAAAAAAGAACCTTCAAATGTATTTAGTTTAGTGGTTCCCAAACATGTCTGTGCTTTAGAAAATCCCGGGATCTTAAATTGTAAAATGATAGATTTCTTGGTTCTGCCCCTGAAGATTCTGGTTTAGTAGGTCTGGCTTGGAGCCCCAGATTGTGTATTTTCAATAAGCAGCCCTGGAGATCCTGATGTGCAGCTCAGGGTTTGAGAACTCCTGAGCCAGAACTTTTTTACATTTCAATGAAGGGACTTTCCTGGGGTGACAAATTGTTATTGGCAGAGCTAGGACCAGAGCACATGTTCCTCATGGATTATATTTTGTACTACAGATCCCTAGAGTATTTTGTACTACTGCGACCTATGAGTCTTCTCAGCACTCAGGTTAGAATGAGGAAGTCAGGGTGCATCTCAGCAGGCAAGCATACTTCTTTCGCTTCCTTATTTGGAGAAAGCCCGGTTTGGCTCAGCAACCCCCTCTGCTGTCAAAAATCCCTAGCGCAGCTTGGCACAGCTGGCTTTGGGGAAGGGAGGCCCGAGGGGAGTTAAAAACGAAGGACGTAGCAGAAAGGACAATAGAATCAGGGAACTTATTTGCAGTCAGGTGGTGGTCAAGAGGAAATGTTGCAGTTTAAGACCCATAGAGCCAAACCAGCCAGTAGAGGTTTTTTACCTGACTGCCTCCTGGTCTAGAGGAGGGTATTTGGACAAATCATTTCACTTCTCTGGGCCTCAGTTTCTTCCTCTGAACAGGGGGTAGAATGACATGCTCTGCTTCCCCTCCCTCACTGGAGACTATTTTAAGAGTCTAATAGAATAATGGGAATGTTGTTACTAATGTTTTGGTTCACTGGCACACCACTGGTTAGAGATGGAGCAAGACTTTGAACCTTGGTCTCCCAGTTAGTTAATTGTGTATTATACAATTTCAGCTAACAAAGGAGAGATGTGTTCAGCTGCTTCCAGGGGATGGGGCAGGATAAAATTACAAGGGAGGTTGAGGCTGGCCTCATGCCTAGATGAATTAAAGCCAGGTAGCTATCCTCTTATTTATACATTCATTCTTTATTTATTCAGCTTATATTTATTGAGCACCTCTTATGTGATTGAAACCATGCAAGGCATAGTGATACTAAGTCAAATTAGATATGGTCCTTGTTATATCTATGGTTCTCTTTGTAACCCTGAATATTTCCTTTGTCCGAAATATTCTTCACTAGCTGTCACAGTACACAAGTAACATGGCTGGGTGAAATAATAATAGCTGCCATTTACTGGGAGCTATGTGCCAGGCACAGTGCTAGGCACTTTCCACAAACTACCTCAGAGAGCAGGAGAAGAAATAGATCTAGAAACATTTAGCAAATTTCCCAAGGTAACAGTGGAGTAGGTGCGGGAGTTGGGCTCATACGCACTCTTTAAACCACAATGCTGTACTGACCTAAAAAAACACTTCCTTTGGTAAAAGCATTAGGTAGCTGTTAGGCCCTGGGCAAAATGTATATTTACTTGTGTGTGTTCATCCAAGTGTTATAACCTAGAATATTTGAAATATGTTTAAATAAATTATAATACTTTTGAAAAATATTTAATCATCTGGAAAAGGGCCATTGATAAAACGCTACTTCATAATAGGAAGATATAAATCTGTTTGATACTAATTTTGTGAAACACCCACCCACACCCATAAATATAGAAAAAAAGGTTGGAAAGCAGTTCACTATTGTTTTCAATATTGCTGTTAGGCAGTAGTGTTTTGGGAGAGTCTCATTTTCTTTGAACTTTTCGAATTTTCCATACTTTCTATAATGTTTTAAACTTTTCTCCCTAACATTTTATTATAACATTTCAAAATCTACAGAAAATTTGGAAAAATTTTACAGTGAGTATTCATATACTCACCATCTAGATTCTACAATCAACGTTTTACTACATGTGCTTTATCACATATCTATCCAGTCTTTTATTTAATTCATCTTATTTTTATTTTTATTTTTTTGTGGTACGCGGGCCTCTCAGTGTTGTGGCCTCTCCCGTTGCGGAGCACAGGCTCCGGACGCGCAGGCTCAGCGGCCATGGCTCACGGGCCCAGCCGCTCCGTGGCATGTGGGAGCTTCCCGGACCGGGGCACGAACCCGTGTCCCCTGCATCGGCAGGCGGACTCTCAACCACTGTGCCACCAGGGAAGCCCAATTCTTCTTATTTTTTGATGTATTTCACAATAAGTTGTTGACATCAGTACACTTCTTCCCAACTACTTCATCATACATATTGTTAAAATTCAATATTCCTGTACTTTTTTCTTATGAGATTCACTTACAATGAAATACACAAATCCTATGTAGCATTCAGTGGGTGGGTGATGACATACGCATCCACTTGACAAATCCTTATCAAGATAAAAAACATTGTCATCACCCCAGAAAGTTCCCTCATTCCTAGTCAATCCCTATCCCAAAATCAACTTCTGTTCTAATTCTTTCCAGCATAGATTAATTTTGCTTGCTATAGAATTTCATGTAAATGGAATCATATAGTATATAGTCTTATGTAGGGCTTCTTTTATTCAACATAATGTTTTTGAGATTTGCCCAGTCTGTTGCATGTATCAGTAGTTTGTTTCTGTTGCTGGGGATGGTATGACTACACCACTGTTTGTATTTCCAGTCTCCTATTAATGGACACCTGGGCTATTTCCAGTTTTTGGCTGTTATAAATAAAGATGTTATAGTTTTTCTTTTTTGTGTAGATGTTTTTCTTTTGGATAAATACCTGGGTGTAGGATTTCTGGGTCATAGGGTAGGTGTATGTTTAGTTTTGTAAGAAACTGCCAGAACTACTTTCCTGGTGGTGCAGTGGTTAAGAATCCGCCTGACAATGCAGGGGACACAAGTTCGATCCTGGGTCCGGGATCCCACATGCTGCGGAGCAACTAAGCCCGTGCACACAAGTACTGAGCCTGTGCTCTAGAGCCCGTAAGCCACATCTACTGAGCCCCTGAGCCACAACCTCTGAAGTCCGCATGCCCTAGAGCCCATGCGGCACAACTACTGATCCCATGTGCCACAACTAATGAAACCTGCGTGCTCTGGGGCCCGTGTGCTGCAAAAACTGAGCCTACGTGCTGCAACTACTGAAGCTTGCATGCCTAGAGCCTGTGCTCCACAACAAGAGAAGCCACCGCAATGAGAAGCCTATACACGGCAATGAAGAGTAGCACCCGTTCGCCACAACTAAAGAAAGCCTGCGCGCAGCAACAGAAGACCCAACGCAACCAAAAAATTTACAAAAAAAAAAAAGGTCCTCCCCAAACCCATCTCTCTTTCAAAAGAGAAAAAAGAAGAAACTGCCAGACATTTTCCTACAGTGGCTGTACTATTTTTGTACTCTTGCCGACGATGTAAGCAAGTTCTGGTTGCTCCATATCCTTGCCAATATTTGATGGTGTCAGTCTTTTAAAGAATTTTAGCCATTCTGATGGGTATGTAGTGGTATCTCATTGTGGACTACATATTTATCATCATAAAATAATAGGTTTTATTTAAAAATAAATAAAACTGAAATGATGCCAAGGACAAGAAAAAGAAAAAGTACTGGAAGTAAATTTGATAAAATTAATAGTGCTCTTCTCTGGGTAAATTATGAATGTATTTCTTTCTTGTCCTATTTTGCTTTAGTTTCAAAATTGTCCAAAATAAACTCATATTCTTTTTATTAAGAAGAAAACATATCTTTTTGTTAAAAGAAAATATCCATGAGAGTTAATACATTAAGAGAATTCGGTGATATTTTAGTTGTCAATGATTTTATGTGATAGCTTAAAAAGAGGTGGGTTTTAATGGGCTATATTTGGGCCTTACCTGTAAATACTCTGTGAGATTGTGCAAGCTGCCCCCTCTGTCTTTGGTTTCTTCCTCTTTTTTCATAAGTGGATTGGAATAGGTGCTAAGTCCTCTGTCAGTTAGAAAGAAAATGCAATAGTGATAGGCATTGGAGGAAATGAGAGCTAGGACAAGTAAACTTTGATGGAGAACAGAGGCTCGCTACTTAGGGTTTTCAAGCTGAGTAAAAGAGCCATTTGCCATGGGATTCATAGAAGAGATCCAGGCCCACAGGGAGACTGCACGGTATAGCAACAATGTGAGTTTAAGAGTCAGATTGTCCTGGATTCAAATCCAGACACAAGAGTTCTTCTTGATCTTTGATCTTAGGCAAGTGCTTTAATCTCTCTGAATCTCAGTTTCTGCATCTACTAAATGAAGGTACTCATCTTTATCCTTTTGACTGTGTATGTGTGTGTGTGTGTGTGTATTTTAAATTGGATAATATTTACAAACATTGTCATTTACAGAAGTGCCTGTAACAGGCTTTTGCCTTGGAATGTGTAGGCAAGTGACAAAACTGGGGGAGAGGGAATTGAAATGGAAATAAAAAGGGACCAGAGATAAATTTAGAAACCTAGATTGTGAAGGTTTAACGGAATGCTAGAGATGATCTAATCAAACCCTCATTTTGCAGAGGAGAAAATTAAGGTATAGAATTGATTTCCCTGTGGAGGTGGTGGCAGGAAACCCATGTGGTTTATTTTCTAGACTTACCATAACTCTTTGGCTAACTTCACAACTTGACCTTAGCCTGGTGTCAGTTAGATGAAGTGGAATTTTCTTTGCACATCCCATTAAGACCACTCAACTTGGGGGATTTCAAATGCTGTAACCAGCAGGGGAACAGAAATAAGCTCTCCAGGAGACTTGCCACTGGAAGACTGAACTCTTCAACTCTTTAAATTTTACAAGTTCAAGCAAAAGCCATGTTGTTGATCAGCTTAGCTCTGTCCTGGAGCTGTTCGTTGCTTTTGACTCTGCTTCTTTCTAAGCTCAGGCACCAACTTCCCTGGAAAGTATGTACTGCCCACCAAGGGATTTTCTATGTATTAATTTCACCCATGAGAAGTTTCCTCCCTTGTCCTGTCTTGTAGGCTAGAGACTTACTATCTGACAACTGTATGGTTTTCTGTCCCTTTCAAAGGAGAAGAAATATCCCTGCCACACTGATTTGCCCCAGTTTCTTTCAAGGTTGTTTAGCACTGTTTGTGTGGCATTACCTTGCTTCTCTGCTTAATTTCAGAGAAAAAGATTTCTTTTCAGAAAGCTAAAAATTAAGAGTGTAGAATCCCTCCTTTTAAACGTCAGTCTTTTGGTCTGTAGAAGGATTTCAGCAATGTCTTGGATGGTTTTACTGGCTGAGAAAAAAACAAAAAGAAAAGAAGAAAAATCAAGATCCAGCTTGAATTTTCTCTTGCTCTTTGACCTGAGTCTCTGTAAAAAGTCTTTTCTCCCTGCACTCCACATCCCTCCCTGACTTTGCAAAGGGGTGCTCTCTGCCCTGGAGATCTTGAGACAGGAAAAAACATTAAGCTGTCCAAGGGAAGGCAGTTTTCACAAGAGGATTTTTACTCCACGCTCATTCAAAAAATAATGAACCTCTTGTGAGCAAATCTCTTAGGAACCATATAGCCTAATTTTCTAAGATGTTGGATGGTGATTAGAGGAGTGAGAGGGCCCTGGGATGCTATGAAGACTGACTTTGGATTTGTCTTTCCTTCCGTATCTCTCAGCATCAGGGTTAGCTTTACCCTGGAAGGAACAATTTCTAGCAAGCTCCTTCAACCCAAGGCATAGAAAACACAGAAGAAATATTGATGCATTCTTGGGCTTTCCAACACAAATGTATTTCATAGAGTCCTTGCTGCTATAAAGAAATTCTTTGAAAGCAAAATGTAAGAGAGCATTGTTTGTAGAAAAGTCCTTTCTTCCCTTGGCTAAGGGCTCCTTGTTCTTTTGCTATCCCCACTGCCTCTCTGCCCTGCTTTGTTTAGATGATAAAGTCAATATTGTACTCCACTTACTGACATTCACTAAGGTAGGGAAGATGCAGTCATGGCCCCAAAGGCCTGGAACTCAGTTTGGCATCATAAGTTCAGGCTTTGGTTTTGCTAATGACTTCTCAGTCTTCAGCCTCATCCAGTCATATCTCAGAAAAAGATTTTTCATGTCATAATGCACGTGAGACATTTGACACAGGTCCAGGCAACAGAGTAAGCACCCAGTAAATTCTAGCTGTAGTTGGCATGAAAGTTTGTTCCCCATAATGCTTTCTTCCTTAATAGGGGTGTGTGGTGTGTGGACTGGACTCCCTTAAGAGCATGAGAGACATGGCTGCTGAAAGGGGGGCAGGGTACAGGAAGAACTGCTCAATATTTGTTAAAGACAAATATTGGCTAGTTCTTTTCCTGAGGGCTGCCTCTATAGCTGTGGGTCAGTGTGTGGTGAATCTAGAAACGTGGTAGACTTTAAGACAGATTTGGGCTCCGGGTTCTATTCTACTGATCTTAGTTGTGTAATATTGTGTAAGTTACTTAAAAATATCTCTCTTCTAGGTTTAGTAGAGCGACCCAAGTTTTCTGTGCTCTTTCCCATCTTCTACATTTGATGCTGGGAGAACTAGACTGGAGCACTGGAAATGACTCCATTCTCTGTGTGAAACCAGCCCTGAAGAAGCAATTAAGGCAGCCCGAAGGTTGTTGGCAGAAGCCTAATAAACCTTATGGGAGTGTTATTTGGGGTTGCTAACCTTCCTCACAATTGGACTCTTCTATTTACAGGTTAGCATCAATAATAAGCTCCATTGAAGAGAATGGCTCTAATTGGTTCCTAGTTGTTGCTTTGGGTTAAAAGTTGACCATCTATTCTGAGAGCGATCTGTTTGAGTCTGTGTCCGCAGTTTGCCCAAATGAACTGATAAATAAGTGAAAGATTCACTCCACATCCTGATTGTTGAGTCTGCGGAAAGCCCGCCCAAGCAGTCTGGCTGGATTTCATCTATGAACCCACAGAGTATTTTGGCACCACGTGGATGCTGACTTTGTATGCAGGTGTGTGCATGTGTGCATGTATGTGTGTTAGAATGTGTTTTAGAGAGAGTTTAAAACCATGATGCAGACAAATGAGGACACTTAGAAAAATAAACCAACCAAAGGCCCAAGTAGACATCTGCTTGCTTGACTGATCTCTCCTGCATCAGTTTAACTTAAAAAGCATAAATGAAAACATTTTGGCTTAATGAACATAACCTGTGATAAATTCTAATGCTTTAGGAGGCAAATAAAATAATGAGAAGAGGATTCAGCCCTAAGACTGAGGATATTCCATAACTTTCTCTTCGGGGAATTATTATTAGAAGGATATTTATTTAAGTCAGATGTATGGTTCTGGTCAAGGGCCATTATATAACTTTTTTCTTGACTTATATACTCTTTGAATTAGTCCTTTAGATTCTTTTATTGTGGTAAAAATATGTATATTATGTAACATTCACAATTTTTAACTGCACGGTTCATCGGTATTAAGTACATTTATATTGTTGTGCAACCATCACCATCGTCCACCTCCAGAACTTTTTCATCTTCCCAAACTGAAACTTGGTATCCATTCAATCCTTCATTTGTAAGAGACAGCAAATTACAGATTTTGAAACCATCCATACCTTATTCACATGAGGAGTTATTGCAGAAATAGCACATCATTTATATTTTCTTATTCATTTACTCAGCTATTCAACAGCTAGTGACTAAGTACTGATGATGAGCCAGTACTCTGCTGGAGATGATGTTGAATAAATCAGATGAAATTTGGCCTTCAGATCTTACAGTCTGTTTTCTTCTTATTGTGGGAGGCAGAATAAGGGCCCCCCAAAATGTCCATGTCCTAATCCCTGGAACCTGTGACTGTGTTACCCTGCATGGCAGAACGGGGCTTTGTGGCGTGATTAAGTTAAGGATCTTGACATGGGGGGATTATCTTGGATTATTTGGGTGGGCCCAGTGTCATTACAAGCATTCTTGTAAGGGAAAGAGGGAAGCAGGAGAGTCAGAAAAAGAGATGATACAACAGAACAGAGTGATGGGAAGGGGGCATGAGCCAGGGAATGTGGGCAGCCTCTAGAAGTTGGAAAAGGCAAGGATTGGATGCTCCCCTAGGGTCTCCAGAAGGAACACAGCCTTCTTGACACCTTGACTTTAGCCTGTAAGACTCATTTTGGATTTCTGATCTCTAGAACTGTAAGATACCAAATTTGGGTAGTTTTAAGCCATTAAGTTTGTGGTAATTTGTTATAGCAGCAATAGAAAACTAACACACTTGTCTTTTTGCTTAGTCAGTTTTAAGTTAAGGGGTTTCTTAACTGTGAGTTTTGCCTGGTTGGTTCAGGAAAGTGTGAAGTTTTTTCAGAACACAGAATTGTGTTTGCTCTAGAAGCCCTGCCTGCCTCATGTCATCAGGCCTGTGCTGGAACTTAAACAGACTGTAACTTGTATTTAACTCATCATAATTAATCCATCATATTTCATTCATTAATTCATCATTATTTAAACCATCATAATTCATTCATTAATTCTCACCCCCTGGCACCATGCTGGGTATACTTAATGCCTAGCACTCAATCTAGGAGACATCCTATACTTGGCTTGGGTCCCTTCTGAAACAGGGCAACTTTTAGACATGATGGTCATTCTATTACTTAGTAAATTTTCATATGTGTAACCACTTCGTCTATGGTAAAAATGGTCACTACCAAATGCTGGTAGTGTAGTCACATGTGCCCATTACTAAACTATAAGATATGTGATTTTTCTGAGACTTGGAGAAAAGGCATAAATGTTCTACACAGGAATCTTTCTTACATTAAAAAGAAAATCTTTGACAATTCTGAACTCTCAATGTTTACCTCCTCTGGTGCTTGTTAGAAACAGTAATCCTTATCCTTTTTGCCGGATAATTCTCTCTTGAGAATGAACAATGATATTTTTCACTCTGTGCCCTCCCTCTCCAATCTGCCTGGCAGAGAGATCAGGGCTAAGTGGGTAAATGAGTAAATAGCTACTGGTCTTCAGAAGAAAAACACTTGAGCATGAGAATGGGAACTCCATGTTCTCTGTCTTCTTGATGTAAGACCAGGGAAGAACTGATTCTCTCATTATTCTAGATCTTCATAAAAGTGAATCTCTTAAAAACATTTCTGAGGCTAGTTGAACATGTCTCTTTTGTGTTAAAAATAAAATCTGGGGAAAAGAAAGTTGAACCTCTTTAAAATGGCTTATACAGCCCTCCATGACCTGACTGACCCTTTTCCCTACCTGTCCAGCCTTATCTCTCATCATTTTACCTCCTAATATTTCAACCACTCTGAATGTTTTTAGTTCCTCTGACATTCTGTCTCTCTAGTGTCTTAGCAGTACCTGACTCAGCCTGAACCATGTTTTCTTCTTCCCCATGTTCCCTCCACCTTGGCCTTGCTGACTCCTACACAACCTTCAGCTTAGAGGCTGCATCCCTGGGTTAGCTTTCCCTGATCCCACACTATTCTGAAACACAGCTCTTAGGCATTGTGTTACTGATTCCCATTTACTTGTCTTTCTCCCCTACTAGACTGTGAGCTCCAAGAAGGCATGCATGTTGCATGGGGGCCTGTGTCTTTTTTATTCACTGTTTCCCCCACTCTGCCTGGCACTTTCTTCTAACAGGCTGGCACTCTGCCCACAGGCCAGATCTACCTCAGGCAGCCTTTTATGTGCCACCATTTGTTTTAATTACACAGTTGTACATGACTGAGCAAACGATGGATGGATACCTGTAATCAAACAGTCCGGAGATTTTAAGCACTTTCGTTCACTCCTGGAGCAGTCACTGAGCCTTGGCAATAGGCAATTTAAATTCTGGACAACGAGTTTTCAAGCCGCTTCAATGGCTACATTTTGAGAAGAGCGGAAAAACTCCAACACTTTGATAATTAGACTGAATCAGTTTTCATAATTCTACTTTATGCACCAGGATAGTTAGCAAGCTTCATTATCAGCAGCCTGATGAGAAAGCTTTTAGCTTCTGATATAGATCTTGTGAGTAATTTCGATTTGCAACCAAACTATGGCCACTCTGAACAGCAATGTTTCTTAGACAAGATGACGTATAGTTTCATTATAACTAATTTCAAAGTAGGTGCAGAACAAAGCATACAATTAGCATCTTGTCTATGTATGTTTGATCCAGAGAAAGGACAGCTGACTGCCACAGTTGAAAGCAGCCACCAAAACCCCCTGTAACCCAGAGAAGCCTGTGTTTGCTGAACCTGTAAATTTATATCTTTTCTTTTGCTTTGTATGTCTGGAACAGAGCCAGAATCTAAAAGACTCTTACTAATTAAGGGGAATGTATCTTTAAGAAATTCCCAGAAAAGACATTTGACTTATTATCTGACAAAGCATCCTGGGCTTCCCCTTTTGTAAGGGAAAACTCATGAATTACTCCTTCATTGTCTCTCTTAACCCACAGTAGCCTGAATGCTCCAACAGGGCAGAGATCATTTCTGTCTTTACTACTGAATCCCCAGCACACAAAGTAGACGCTTCATGAATATTCGTTGGATGGATAGATGAATGACGTGGATGAATAAACTTCCATAGTGCTGTACAGGTATATGTGCATTTTTATCTTTGGCAGCTCTGCCTAACTGTTCTGAGTTAGAACTCCATAGCTTATTTGGAAAATTGCTTTGTATTCTATTTCAGTTACTATGGCTACACAATAAACACCCCCCCAAATTATGACTTTACCCCTCAACAACATCTAACTTGCTCACAAATCTGCAGTGTGAACAGGGCTCGGTGGAAAAAGCTCATTTCTGCTCTACTTGGTGTGGGCTGGGGCAGCTTGGAGGCTGGAGAGGGGATTCATCTGAAAGCTGCTCCTAGCCTAGGCTAGGAGTCTTAAACAGCTGAGGGCTGGTCTACCAGTGCTCATCAGATACCTTTCTCTATCTCTTTGTTGTCTCTCTATATAACCTCTTCAGCATGGTGCCTTCACGGTAATTGGACTTTGTATATGATGGCTCAGAGCTCCAGAAGTGCATGTTCTAAGGACAGAAGAAAAGCCAAGTAGACAGTGTATTGCTTTTTATGACCCGGTCACAGGAATCTCATGGTGTCATGTCTACTGCATTCTATCCCTTTGAAGAAGTCACCAAGGCCAGCCTATCTATAATCAAGGGGAGGTTGAATTAGATTCCACATCTCCTGGGAGAAGTGCCAACGAACTTGCAAACATGTTTCAAAACCATCACTCACCCAGTCACTTTTCTGGAAGTTTTGCGATATCAATAAAGTCCAGACTTAACACTTACTCTGAGTGAGACAGAAACTCCCGCAGAGAAGTAAAACTTGAATATCATCATCACTTGTTACATAAAGGGATAAAGATGGGGAGTTTGAATGTGGACCCTTCTCACTCCAATGTAAGGCAAAGGGTTGTAACTCCTCCAAAGGGTAGAATTTTGGGGTGCATTTCTGTTCTCTGAATGGGTGCAAGTGGGACTTTTATAAAGGGAGAGGGAGAGGAGGTATAGCAGTCAATTTCAATGTAGACATTAGTAGACACAAGCTTTTCTGTACCCTCATTGCTTCCTTACTCTGTTCCAGCTTGTCCCCTCAGGCCAGGCTTAAAGGAAGGCTGGTTAGTGATTTTCCCCTGGTTCTCCTGTTGCCCTTTCCAGACCTTTTCTTCCCCCGCATCTCCCACAATTGTGCAAAATATCATTTCTATAATAAACTTAGTAAATTTTATATTCCATAATACTGATAGTGGTTCTGTTACCTAATTGAATTCTGACTGGTAGAGAAGAAACCAACATCATATTATTTTATAAAAAATTCTTTTTTTTTTAATGGTATAATTCAGTTTGCCTACTTTTTAAAATTTATTTATTTACATTTGGCTGCGTTGGGTCATCGTCGCTGTGTGCAGGCTTTCTCTAGTTGTCGCGAGCGGGAAGCTACTCTTCATGGTGGTGCACAGACTTCTCATTGCGGTGGCTTCTCTCGTTGCAGAGCACAGGCTCCAGGTGCGCTGGCTTCAGTAGTTGTGGTGCAAAGGCTCAGTAGTTGTGGCACACGGGCTTAGTTGCTCCACGGCATGTGGGATCTTCCTGGACCAGGGATTGAACCTGTGTCCCCTGCATTGGCAGGCGGATTCTTAACCAAAGTGCCACCAGGGAAGTCCCCAAAAATTCTTTTTGACTAAATATAGCTTGAATAGTTTATTATTTGCAATATGAAGCCTCAACTTCATATAGATGGGAGCTATAACCCATGTATATGGGACCATTTAGAATCTAATGGTGCTCCCCAGAACACTTTGCATTGATCTCTATTTAAAGCATCACCCAAAGATGGATAGAGTACTGGTTAATAATACGCAGTACAACATGTATTTTTCGTCTGCTAGACCAAGGGTTGGCAAACCTTTTCTGAATGAGACCAGGTAGTAAACATTCTAGGCTTTGAGAGTCCCTATTGCAAAGACTCAAATGTGCTAAGTTGCAAAAAGAGCCACAGATAATACATGATTGAATGGGAGTGGCTGTATCCCAATGAAACTTTATTTACAAACACAGGCTGTGGGCAGGATTTGGCCTGTGGGTCTTACTTTGCCAATCAGTGCTCAGAAGCTAGTTGACATTCTGTAAATGGTCTGATAAAGGAAAAACGCTATATAATGGAAATGCTTTTCTGGAGGACCAGAGGGGATGAAACAAGCAAATGTGTAAAAGAGACAAGAAGTGACTTGCCTCAAGTATCGCCTATGCAACAGGAACGATATCAGAGAACCAAGGGGAGGAAAGAGAGGAAAAGGTTAATGTTAAAGAAATTGAGATTAAAGTAAATTTATTTTCCCTGTGTGCTGATAGGAAATGTGTTGTGGGAAGTATATTTGTTTCATGAAGTGGGGCGCAAGCAATGCCGTGTTTTTACATATCCTAAAAATATTAAGCCTCGCTCAGGCCCCCACTTGTCAAGGTTGACCAGGCAGACAGTACCAGTCATTTGTGTGTATATGTGGGTATGGGGGTAGCAGCGGCTCCCTTTCCTAGCCTGGTCGGCTTATGCAGTCCAGGAAAAAGGCGAAGGTTTCTGGCCCTCAATTCAAAGTGGTCACCATGGTGCCAAGCCCTACTATGGGATTGTGGCTGAGGTTCCCAAGGTCACAGCACTGGGGACTCAGACCAGTGCCTCAGAGACTGTGAGTGTGAGGAGGGCCAGTTCTTCCTCATCCCCCAGCTGCAGGCCTGAGGAATCTCACCTCAGATTACCCTCAATGCACCAAAACATCAAGTGACTACTCTTCACTCTGGAACCACCTAATTAGTTGCAAGCTAGTTGCCCCTAGAATGTTTTGCCCAAATACCCTCTGGCCAACTGGCTGAGTATTTACAGCCCTACTAGAAAAAGTCTGTCTCTCCTGAAGGCCTGACCCTGGGTAGAGCCTTCAGAACTGACAAATATGGTTTGGGTTGTAATTAGGGTCCTCCCACCCCCATCCCTTTTAGACAGCTTTCCTTTTTGGCCCTGGAAAGAACGCCTTCTGGGAAGGAGTAAATACCATTCATTCCTTCCTGATAGATAAGAAGAAATAGACACAGAGAAATATCTCAGTAGATTATCATTCTACAGTAAATTCTCAATAAATTATCATGCTGCATATGTGAAATACCTTTTGCTGTTAAAAGAAACTCATGAGAATCAAATGAAACAGTGTGTGGGAAATTTTGGTTTCTTTTTTTTCTTCATTGTTTGCAGGGCATGGAGGTGAAAAGTACATTTCCTGGATGGGGGTGAGGTTCACAGTTAAAACTAGGAGAGAGCAAAAGGGTTTTCAGGATGAGAGGAGTTACAGAAGAAATACTTCTCTCTTGCAGATCTGTGAGTTTTTTTTTCCCCTCTCTGAACTCTAGATATGGTGTGTGTCTTCTGAGTTCCTGAAAATGGGCCAGCTGTTTGCAGAGTATTTAAAGAACTCAAGGGAATATTTCTAAGTTATGATGATCTCCAAAAGGGAGGCAGGGAAGATTAAGGAGCTGCTGAGTTTACCTCACGGGTGCATGATTCACTGACCCTTGTTCTTAAAATACCTGGTAAGGTGGAGCCTAGGAGAGCTGAGAATACATGACTGGACCAGACCCTGCTACAATCTGCACATTCTTCAAACGTGGGGGTGAAGAATAGGATTTTGTTTAAGAACATTGGTATTAGAGGAAGTTTTCCTTATAGCTCTTCTCATTATTAACTGTATGAACTTTGTGCCAGGGACTCCCTAAGCTTCAGGCTCCCTGTCTTTAAAATGGTAATAGCAGCATCTACCTCATAGGACTGAGGATAGTGTAGAGTAGTGGTTAAGAGTATGGATGCCAAGTTGGACTCTCCGGGCTCCATCAATTATCAGCTGTGGGTGAGCTTGGGCAAGTCCTTTACCTTTCCAGGCCCACTTTCCCCATATGGAGAATGGAGATACCAGGACCTATCTCTTAGTGTTGTCGTAATATTGGGTTCGCCAAAAAGTTCGTTCAGGTTTTTCTGTAAGATGTTATGGAAAAACCTGAACAAACTTTTTGGCCAACCCAATACTTTAGTAAGTTAAGAGAAGTAAACTATTTAGGGTGGTGCCTGTCACCTATTAGAGCTTAGGAAATGTTAGTTCTTCATGATGTTATTAGAAACAGGAAAGAAACTGGGGGAGCCAATGTCAAAAAGCCTATGTGAGCCTCTAGTAGATACCCAGCATCACGGTGGATCCAAAGGAGATGCAAGGTGTAGGACTATCTTACATGCATAAGTTCTTTGCCCAGAAAGGTTCTTTGGACAGATATCTATACTTCACTTATAGACTGATGCTCAGAATCCAATCATTAATGAATAAATTCATTAGCCTAAGACAGTGTATTTTGGTTTCTACTGCTACATAGAAACTACCCCTAAAATGAGTGACTTAAAATAACAGCAACCATTTATTATTTTTCCCGATTCTTTGGGTTGACTGGGCAGTTTTGCTTCACATGGTGTTGGGAGAGGCTGCAGTCATCTGGAGGGCTCAATTGGGTGGGACATCCAAGATGGCTCACTCACCTGGCACACAGTCAGTGTTGGTTGGGAGCTGAGCTGGGGATGCCAAACAGAGCACCTCACTTCTCCTCCATATATCCTTTCCGTGTGGCTTTGGCTGCTCATAGCATGTGTCTGGGTTCCAAGCAGTAGGAAGTAGAAGCTGCTAGTTCTCTTAAGAATTGGGCTCAGAAGCTGCAGAATGTCACTTCTGCAGCCTTCTATTACTCAAGCCAATCACAGGGCCAGACCAGATTTAAATGGAGGAGAAATAAATTCCATCTCTTGTTATGAGAAGCAGTTTTCAGGGACAGGAAAGGGCAGTCTTTGTAGACTAGCTATCTGTAATTTATTGCCGTGTAACAAATTATCTCAAAACATAGCAGGTTAAAACAATGGACATTTGGGAATTCCCTGGAGGTCCAGTTCTCGGCGCTTTCTCTGCCGTGGCCGGGTTCAACCCCTGGTTGGAGAACTAAGATCCCGCAAGCTTCGCGGTGTGGCCAAAAATAAAAATAAAAAAATAAAAAAATGAACATTTATTATCCCACGATTTCTGAGGGTCAGGGATCTAGGAATGGCTGAGCTGAGTGGTTCTGATTTCAGTCTCTTATGATGTTGCAGTCGAGCTGCAGTTTCTGAAGGTGCTGGAATATCCACTTCTAAGCTCACTCATGTGGCTCTTGGCAGGAGGCTTCAGTTTCTTGCCACAGAGTTCTCTCCATAAGGCTGCTCATCATATGGTTTCCCCCAGTATGAGCGATCTAAGAAAAGATAGACAGCATGATAGGGAAAGGGAGAAGAATGAGGAGAAGCAAAGTGAGAAGGAGAGGGGGCGGGTTCAGGGGAGAGAATCTCAAGGCATGAACTGCGATCCTTTTATAACCTAATATTGGGAGTGACATACTGTCACTTCTGCTATATGCTATTGGTCATACAGACCAAACCTGGAACAGTGTGGGAGGGGCCTACAAAAACGGTGTGGCTTGGAGATTTCCGGGGGTCACTTTAGAGGCTGCTTACCCCAGTAGTTCATAGTGGTGCTGTGCATGAGAAGTTTCTCACAAGCTTGTTAGGTATGCAGATTTCTTGGCTAAGTTTCCAATGTGAACCACACTTTGGGAAACCTTCACCCTATACCAAGGCTTTAGTATTATTGACTGTGTGATGTCCAAAGCGCAGTTAATTGTCTGCTGTAACCACACATTTACACTTTAGTGTGAATAGATGTGGGTTTCTCTTCTGCCTCCCAGAGGTTTTAATGCTTACTAAACATGCAGACCACAGACTTTTAGGTTATTTGGAGCAGATGCCACTGACAGATACATGGTTTTTTGGTTTGGGGTTCTTCAGTGAACTCTGCTTATTTTTAATTTTTCCTGAGCTTCAGATCCCTGCTGTTGATTGACATACACGTTCTTTGAAGATAAGTGTCTGTATCAGTGGCTACTTTCCTGTAGATACTCAACACATGCTTATGTACAATGATGATGTCACTACCACTGGATTTCATGAGCATCCCCAGTAAGACACTAAGTTCCTAATCTTCTAGTTTGACTCTTATCACCATGAGGAAGCCCTCCAAATGTATTTGGATTTATCCCCCCTCCTTCCCTCCCTTCTTCCTTCTTTCCCTCCCTCTGTTCTAGTCAACAGAATGTCTGTATAGGTGTCACCTTTTGGGCTGTCTCTTAGCTCACAATGATTCTCCCTTCTCTTTTG
Source organism: Lagenorhynchus albirostris (assembly GCF_949774975.1). NCBI lineage: Eukaryota > Metazoa > Chordata > Mammalia > Artiodactyla > Delphinidae > Lagenorhynchus > Lagenorhynchus albirostris. The sequence goes on from NC_083097.1 coordinate 133,057,865, forward strand.
TTTCCTTTGCAGTGCCCCCACTAGTTGAATTTGAACCACATAGCCCTGATCATCTAAACTTAGCAAGATGGGTCACTGTGGACACCTGATTCAAGTCAGGCAATCTGATTCTTCCCCTGGAATTTGGAATTAGGACCAAAGTGGAGACAACAAGGGATTCTTTTTATATGACTGGACTCTTGCCCTATAGGTACAAAAACTGTGATGGAACTGAGTCCCTTCACCACCACCCTGCCCTTTTGTTGTGTAGGCTGATAACAGAAAAGTCAGTCTTAGTGATTAAAGAGCAAAGCAGATGTAGGGGCGAATGGGTGATGAAATGTGGGAGAGAGTGACCTTTGGATTCCAGATGGCTTTCCATTTCTTATATCTGTCTCTTCCTGAGTCTTGGCTTGGATTCCATGAGCTTCCCATGTATGCTTTTAATATGTGCCCCATCTCCCTACCCTTTTAAATTTAAGCTAGCTCCTATAGATTTCTGTTACTTCATTGTTAACACAATCCATCTATGCAGGCACTGTGCCTATACCTGTAACCTGGTGAGTTCAGACACTGAAAGAGAGGATTCTTGCTGAAGGCCACCTGCAGAGCAAATGTTGCATGGATATAAGGTGTTGGGAACACCCAGGAGGGATTTCTAACTCCACCTGGGAGTACTGGCAAAAGTTTTGCCGAACAGGTGAAATCTGAGCTGGGCTTTGAAGGATGATCGGAGTTTACTGGGAATGACAAGGGTCTAAGTCCGATGTGGCCAAGCTGGTATGTAAAGGAATAAGGGAGAGCACAGAAACTGGAGATGTCATTTGATGCCAGAAAAGTCAAGGGTTTCTTACGCCATGCCAAAAATAACAAGGCATATTTTCAAAAGAGAAATGAAGATAATCTAAAGCATAATTTGGAAACAATTGGTCTGGAATATCTCCTCATTATGGATTCATTTGCTATGCACAGTAATAGAGCTGGTCCTTTTAAATGCATTTGGAATTCAAATGACTCTCACATATACCTTCTATAAGGTTTGGCCTATATTTTAGAGGAAGCTATTGGAAAGCATCCGTAATCTTTCATTCTGGTTGTAATATATTTCTGTGGCATGGCAGAGGCATTAAAAAAGAAGACTTTCACACATCACATTGGCTTGGGCCGACGTTAATTAGAAACAAAAGCAATTTGTGTTTAATTTAATGGTAGTGGGAGATTCATTATAATGTTCTTTGGTCAGACACAGTGCAATGAAGGTAGATTTCTGTGTTATTTTTCTCTCTCTTTCTATTTTCTTTGTCTTTCAAAGCTATGGTTTAATGTATTTCCTGGGAATTCCGACTCTATTCTTTTCATTTTCTCTCCCATTTGATTTTTGTTGTTGTTGTTGTCACTATTAAATTCGAAATTCAGTTCTTTTCTACCTCTAAGCTTACATTTGTTTGTTTCTGCATCCTGTAACTACACATTTCTAATCTTCTTTATGGTGGGCAAAGTCAACTGTGGATTATTCAGGGGTTAGTAGCCGGGTTACTAGGTCACCTTCTTCTTCCTGTTTATGATTTTATAACCTTTCACTAACACATTCATTGATAATTACCCAGGGATGAAGGAGGAAAAGGAACTCGAACAATTAAAATTTGGTGATTTTGGGGCAAATTTGATGAAAGGTTGGTTGGGGAAGGATTTGAAACTCCTGGCTAAAAGCAAGAACTTTGATTGTCAGTAGAGCTGATATTCCTGGACATACTGACTTTCCTGGATTAGAATAATAGGTTGTGGAGGGAAAGGCTAACAGTATTCTGAGACTAACCCAGTTTTTTATAATACCTGATTTTTGGAGGTAACTATAAGAGTTCAGGACCCTCAGGCTCCTTTCTGAAGTTTTAGCAAGCTGGAAGAAAACGTTTTCTTTTAAGAAGATAGGTCCTCTATCTTACTACTACTTCATGAGATAATTTGCCTACTCCTTCATGAGATAATTTGCTTCTCATGTGGGAAAGCAGAACAGCCAGAACCCCCACTCACTTTATTGAAAGGTGGATGTAGATAGTGCGGCTTTCAGGCCCATGGATGTGCATTCTAGTCCTTGCTTTGCTGTAATCTAGCTATGTGATAACAACAGAAGCAGTACAAATAATACACATATCCTTATGGTTTATTGAAATATTGTTTTATGCCAGGCATTTCTTCTTATACTTCATTCTTGCAAAAACCTTATGAAATAGGAAAGATTAATATCTCTACTTTATATACAGGGAAACCGAGGGGGAGAGAGAGAGGGAGAGAGAGATTATGCAGTTTGCCCGAGGTTACATGGAAGGAGACTGGCAGGAATCTAACTCCAGAGCCTTTGTTCTTAACTGCTACGTTGTACGTTCTTCCAACACTCAATTGCCTAGTCTCTCTGCTTATTCTTACAAAAGGGAAATTCATGATTGCTGTGACACCCTCTTCCTACGGGGAGGATCAAATGAGAGTGTGAAAGGGAAAATGTTTTGAAGACTATAAAGCAGCAGAAAAACGCAAACAGTTATGAAGATGGACAGGCTGAAAGAGAGAAAGAGAGAAGGAAGTCTCCCTGGAGTGAGAATTAGAGTTTGACCTTCAGCAAAAGGGCTGCCATCACTTAGTGACAGCCCAAGGTGGGAGCCTGGGTCCCTTCTTCCACAGCTGTCAGAATGGCAGGGGCAAGGGACAGACGCCAGGCCTGGGCATCCAGGCGTGATTGGCAAGGCCCTCTTCACCAGAGGCTCTGGGCAGATTCACTCAGAGCTTGACCTTTTGAATGTAAAACACTTGTCAGGTTGCCAACTGCCAACCAGCCAGGGGGTGGATTCAGCCAGGAGAAGAATATTCCTGTGGCTGTTCCAGGGATGCTCTCTCTCTGGACCCTGTAACCACAGGGTCTCTTTTGAAGAGAAATGGCCTCTACAGAGCTCAGGGTATACTTGGAAATTGGAATCTCTTTAGTATCAGGTTGGTGTTTCTCAAATTTAAAAACCATGCCTCCATTTTATAAATGTGATACATTCTGTAGTTTGTATTATAAAAATTAGTTATACATATTTTTCACTTTTTAGCTATAGAATTGTGTGGTTTATTTGAGTGTTTTCACCTCAAGTCTGGTAAGTCTCTCTAAGCGAGTTTCAAGGGGAGGGAATGCTTGTTCTCTTGGTAATCATTGATATAAATAGTTTATAGAAATGTCTCAGTTGACCCATTTGCATAAGAGATTGGCATAAGAGAGCTTGTGAAAGCAAAATCACGGATTGTTCTATAAACTTGTTATTGGTGGAAAAGCTTTCCTTTAGGAATAAAAAACCAGAGAAGTCTAACATGAGAAGTTAGTAATTTATGTATTTGCAGTCACTGACTACCTAGAATATGCATTTACATCATGTTGTTTAAATGTTTACAGTTAGGTCGATTGTAAAATGGCTGCAAATTCCTCCCATTCCAGATTGCATTCCCCTTTGCCATGTGACTTTGCTCATCCTTCTGTCAAGAGATGATAGAGTCTGTTTCTCTACCTCTTGAATCTGGGCTTGTCCAGATGACCTATTTTGGTCAAAGGAACATTAAGAAATGTGATGCAAGCAGAGGCCTGAAAACTGCTTATGCTTTGGGCTTGCCCTTTCTTGCTGCTAGGAGTCTTTTTGCCACCACTGACAAAATCCAGATCAGCATCCTGGAAGATGAAAACACATGGTAGAAAAGACAAGGGGCCAAGAGGAGGCCCCTATCCTGACTGTTCTGCCAACCACCAGGCATGTAAGTGAACCACTGTGTCTTAGTCTGTTTGGGCTGCTATAATGAAATACCAGAGACTGAGTGGTTTGTAAACAAACAGACATTTATTTCTTACGTTCCTAAAGGCTGAGAAGTCTAAGATCAAGATGCCAACAGATTCAGCATCTGGTGAGGGCCTGGTTCATAGATGGCCGTCTTCTGGCTATGTCCTCACACGATAGAAGGAACAAAGGAGCTCTCTTGTGGTCTTGTGTTCTGTAACAAATATATAGTCGATTTTCATCCTGTTCCTGGCACAGAGCTCCTAAGACCCTTGAAATAACCTAAGTAATGTGAGCACGCTTTTCAACCACACCTGAATTTATGTTATTGAGGTCACTTTTGGATAGCCCTTAAGGTTGGGGACCGGTTGCCAAGGGAACCATTAAAGTATTAGAGGATTGGAACTTTCTGCCTCCCCTCCCACCCCTCTACCTCTGGGGAAGGGAAAGAGGCTGGAGATTGAGTTCAATCACCAATCATCAGTGATTTAATCAATCATGCCTATGTAACAAAGCCTCCATAAAAATCTAAAAGGATGAGGCTCGGAGATTTTCCAGGTTGGTGAACAAGAATGTACCCACATGCCCAGAGGGCAGTGTACCCCACACTCGATGGAGACAAACTCCTGTGCTTGGGATGCTTCCGGCCTTCACCCTATGTATCTCTTCATCTGGCTCTTCATTCGCATCCTTAATATTCTTTGTAGTAAACCAGTAATGTATCAATAGTAAGTAAACTGTTTTCCTGAGTTCTGTGAGCCACTCTAGCAAATTAATCAAACTTGAGGAGGGGGTCGTGGGAACTTCTGAGTTACAGCCATTCTGTCAGAAGTACAGGTAACAACCTGAATTGGAGCTTAGCATCCAAATGAAGTTGGGGGTGGGCAGGGGGCAGTTTTGTGGGACTGAGTCCTTTAACACAGAGGATCTGATGCTTACTCCAGGTAGATGGTATCAGAATCTAAATTGTAGGGCACCAGGCCGGTGTCACAGAATTGTGCAGTGTGGAGAAAAGCCCCACACATCTGGTGTTAGATGTGAAGGCAAAGGAAGTGTAGGTGTGAGAGAAGAGGAGATACTCAGATTTTTCCCTAAAGAGGTTTCTTTTCCTTTCTTTTTTTTTTTTTTTTGGTTATTCAGTGTTTATTAAGTAGATTCAGTCTTACATATGATATACAGATTCAAAAGAAAAAGGATTCTACATACTTAAGGAATCAGTGCATTGAGCAAGTAGCATCATGGAGATAACGGCTTGATTAACAGCTCATTGGTCTTTTGTTAAGTGAAGAGAGGGAGTTGGCCTGTGTTAGTCATTCCACAAACAAAACAGAATTTAGTTGCATCACATAGAGAGGACACATTCTTTTATTTTATTTTTATAAATTTATGTATTTATTTTGTTTATTTTGGCTGTGTTGAGTCTTTGTTGCTGCGCACGTGCTTTCTCTGGTTGCGGAGAGCGGGGGCTACTCTTCCTTGCGGTGTGCGGGCTTCTCATTGTGGTGGCTTCTCTTGTTGTGGAGCACAGGCACACGGGCGTCAGTAGCTGCAGCACGTGGGCTCAGTAGTTGTGGCGCACAGGCTTAGTTGCTCCATGGCATGTGGGAATCTTCCCGGACCAGGGCTCGAACCCGTGTCCCCTGCGTTGGCAGGCGGACTCTTAACCATTGCGCCACCAGCGAAGCCCCGAGAAGACACATTCTAAGAATTAAAATATTAAGCCACATTTACTGGAAAAACTCACTATATAGAACACAAATCATTTTTATAGAGCATTGAAGAGGAAGTCCTCACCTGCTTAGAAGAGCCACGTTAAGTTGCATAGGTACATATCTGTAAAAATATAATTTAGAGGTGAAGCCATTGATTAAGTAGCAAAGAGTCATCTTTAAAAGTTGGTGCCATCTGCTTTGTCTTAAGTGCCGTATGCTTACTGTCAGGAGCCCCCTGCCCCTCCCCAGAGGTGATGCCTCATGAATGAGCTGCCTCCAGGGAACCCTGAAGAAATGCTTATACCGTCTGCATTGGAAAGTCTTAAAAGTCATCTCAGGTGGGGAACTTGCGCTCTTCCCCAAACGTGTCTAAATTATGCCAGGGGATTGGAAACCTCTTGGATTGTCCCTAAATCTTGGTTGGCTTGACCCTGAAGCTCCCATGAGTCGACGTGACCTTCCCATTCCCAGGCTGTCGGGAGAAGAGCTATATCCACCCCCGGCTCTGCAGCCAAGCCCTGCTTTCACTTTCCATGAGTCCACACAGTTTCCCACCTGCAGCCAATAGGAAGTCTCCCTTCTGACCCCTGCTCCTAAATGGACCACATGACAGAGGCATGTAGGCCATCTGCCACACGGAGATTTTTCTGAGATTAGAAACATATTTTTCAGCAAATCTGAGTTCTGTGTGGTGTAGGTTTTTTGTTTTTGTTTTTAGGTGGAAACAGGTAAAAAGTGAGAGGTTTGTGTTTTGTGGCTTTGCTAAGCAGATGAGCTTTGAGGTGCACGTTCAAGAGGTTTCTTTTTGAAGGGCATTAATCCCATTCATGAGGGTCTACCCTCAAGACCTAGTCACCTCTCAAAGACCTCACCCCCAAATACCATCACATTGGGGATTAGGTTTCAACATATGAATTCTGAGGAGCACAAACCTTCAGTCTATAATATAGCCCAAAACCTCCAGTCCCATCCAAGCTGCCAGTTGATAACAGAGATTTGCCAAGCTGGCCTAGACCAGAACAACCGCCCAGTTGATCCACAGGATCATGAGAAATAATATTTACTGTTTTAAGCCGCCAAGTTTTGGAGTATTTTATCATGTAGCAAAGATGATACAAACTCAAATTTCAACCCCAGTCCTTATGAGAAAAATTAGCAAACTAAGGCCATGGGGCTGGCCCCCCATTTTGTAATTAAAGTTTTATTGGAGCACTGTTAATTTGCAATGCACTTTTTTCCAGCTTCATTGCGATATAATTGATATACAGCATTGTGTAAGTTTAAGGTGTACAATGTGATCATTTGATACATGTATATATTGCAAAATTATTACAATAGGGTAAGTTCACATCATCTCTATCACCTCATCTAATGTACCGAATGGTGACTGTTAACAATATTGTATTATAAACCTGAAAGTTGCTGAGAGAGTAAATCTTAAATTTTTTCACCACACCAAAAAAAAAAAGTAATTATGTTATGTATTTTCTATGGCTGCTTTTGAAAAATAATGGCTGAGTAGTTGTGACAGAGGCCAGATAGTCCTCAAAGACTAAAGTATTTACAATCTGATCCTTTAAGAAAAATTGCTGACCCCTACCATGAATTGTTTGTACTTTTCTGATTGCTGTAAAGGAGGTTTTCTTGATGCTGATTCTTTGTTAGTTGCATGTACTGGGAATATTTGCTCCAAGTTTGTAATTTATTTCACATACTTTAAGGTGTCTTTTGATAACTAATAAATTCTTAATTTTAAACAGTCAAATTGATAAATCTTTTTTTTCATAGTCAATGCTTTTTATGTCCTGATTAGAAATCATTCCCTACCTCAAGGTTTAAAAAAATCCACTTAATGGGGCTTCCCTGGTGGCGCAGTGGTTGAGAGTCCGCCTGCTGATGCAGGGGACACGGGTTCGTGCCCCGGTCCGGGAGGATCCCACATGCCGCGGAGTGGCTGCGTCTGTGAGCCACGGCCGCTGAGCCTGCGCATCCGGAGTCTGTGCTCTGCAACGGGAGAGGCCACAACAGTGAGAGGCCCGCGTACCACACACACACACAAAAATCTACTTAATTTTTTCTATTTAAAAATAAAAGTTTTGTTTATTCCATACTCCTAATTTGTCCCTCCTCCCCCTGTGGAATTAACAGATTGTATCTGGGATTAATAGATACAAACAACTATACATAAAATAGATAAGCAACAAGGATTTACTGTATAGCACAGGGAGTTATATTCATTATCTTGTAATAGCCTTTAATGGAATATAATCTGCAAAAAAAAAAAAAAAAACAAACCTGAATCACTGTGCTGTACACCTAAAACTAACATAATATTGTAAATCAACTATACTTCAAAAAAAGTAATAAAAATAAAAGTTTTGTTTTTCATATTTATGCCCTTAATACAATAGAATTGATTTTTGGTTATAATGTGAGGCAGGGATCCAATTTCTTCCTTTTCCACATGGATTGCAATTTTTTTTCTACAGCTGTATTTAATGAACAGTTACTCCTTTCCCTACTGATGTGTCCCCTCTGTCATCTATCAATATTACATAAGTGTGTGGCTTTGTTTTTGAGCATTCTATTCTATTCTATTCTATTCTATCCTATCCTATCCTATCCTAACCTATCCTATCCTATCCTATCCTTTTCCATATTTGTAACTCTTTTTCCATGGAGAAACCTGGTTTTCATTATCCTTGATGTATTTAACTATTTGCTCAGTTCCCTCTGTATGTAACCAAATTTTTTCTGTGTAGGCCAAAATATAAGAGGGGGAGGAGGAGGGGCAAGGAAAGGAAGAAGGAGGAAAGAGGAAGGAGGAAAGAGGAAGGAGGAAGGAGGAAGGCTTTTGTTTTTTATCTTTATTTTACAGAACAATCTGCCCTCTCTCACAAACAAGGAAGAAAAGACCCAGAAGGGCAGGGGAGGGGATAAGTGCCCCAGGGGAAACAGACCAGTCCAGTCACTGCCTTTGGGGTGGGGCTAGGTGGCAGGCTGGCAGATGGAGCCAGCTGGCCCGTCCTTCTGTCTCCTAGGTGGTTCCTGGCAGCCTTTTAAAAAAAGACTTTTTTTAAATAAAAGAACAGTTTTAGTTCACAGGAAAATTAAGAGGATGATAGAGATTTAATATACTCCCTGTCCCCACACATGCATAGCCTCTCCCACTGTCAACATCCCCCACCAGGTTGGTACATCTGTTATAACTGATGAACCTTACATTGACATGTCGTTATTACCCAAGGTCCATAGTCTACGTTAGGATTTACTCCTGGTGTTGTACGTTCTATGTTTCTGGACAGATGAATGTACAAGGATATGAATCTATGGTTAAGAGTATCATATAGAGTAGTTTCACTGTGCTAAAAATCTGGCAGCCTTTTAAAGCTTAAGTTCCTTGGTTATTTTAGAGGCAATGCTTTTGAGGGCCATGGAGGTGCTGGCTGTGTGTTTAAATGACCCTGTTGAGGACCATTGTGGGAGTTTGCACACCTCCGCCTCCCACTGCAGGAAGCCTTCTTGGCCCTGGGGTGCCATGCATGCACAGTAGCACCATTTCTTATTCAGCTCATACTGGCAGCTTTTGTGTCAAGCACCTTGCTGAATTTTCATGCCATGTTAAAGGACTCCATGGAGTTTGTGATCTTCATACTCCATGTAAAGTGCAGTGTGTGGCTTGGCCTCCCTAGCTTTGAGTATCTCCATATGCTGTTTGCTTACAGGTTTATGCAGGTTCCTTCTGGCACACCTGAAATAAGCATACCTTCATATAAACTTGAGGGAGAACTTGCTAAAGAAGCCGCCAGTGGCCCAGTGCTAGCTGTGGTTATTGCCCGAGGGAGAGGTTGGGATCACATTGTGGCAAAAATCTGCTGATCCCAAATGGACTGCCCAGTGTGTGGGGAATTTCCTTTGGATAAACTGTGGAGGAAATTTGTTCCATCTGGGGTCCCAGCGTCGCTGCTAAAGTTTTGGGTGGAGGAGGAGGCCGCAGGGACACACGGGAGGTTGTGCTGGGCTGCAGTGTTTGGCAATTAACCTAAGTGAGTCCTAGGATCCCTTTCTGTGTGTAACCTATGGATGCATCAGCTCAGTCTGCAGGGTCCTGTAGTTAGACAGTGGCTCTACATAAAGCTTTAGCTTCTCATCTTCATGACCCACATTCGTTCATGAATCCTCCATGATTTACTCTAAAGTATCTCTCTTGCTGGGATTGAAAATGAAAGATTTCTTGAGCAGGTTTTCATGTTCCATGCACAAGTCTAAGAGAATATGGTATATTTTGCCCAGTACTCCCTCTCATATCTCCTTGAAGTTCTGCCCGTCAAAGGCAGGGCTCCACTGACCAGTATAAAGGATGACTCCTAAGCTCCACACAGCAATGGAGGGTCCATCATACTTTTGGCCCTGGGAGAGTTCCAGGGCAGCATAACAGGGGACTGCCACAGAGGGTATCCAGCTTATTGCTAAAGGTGAATTTGATGCAGAAGCCAAAGTCTGCAATCTTGGTGGTCATGTCAGCATCCAGGATAATAAACTTCTGGTGCTGGTACTTTATAGCAGACTCTATCTGGCAGAATTTGACTTGGATCTCTTTTTCTTGCAAACTGCCAAGAGCCACTAGGTACTCTCTTCCAGTAGCATATTCCATGACAAGGAGTCTTGTCCTCAGCCTCCATCACTTCAAATAACCTCACTGTATTGGGATGATTCAAAGCCTTCATGAATTTTACTTTGTGGGATAGTCCCTGGAGACTGGAGGAATCCTGTTGACACTTGTCAATGATTTTCACAGCTACCTCCTTCCCAGTCAGGATGTGTCAGGCCAACTTCACCTTGGCAAAGGTACCCTTGCTGTTGGTCTTGAGGAGCTGGTTGTTGCCAGCATGGGTCTCCTCCTCAGCAGAGATGGTGGAAAGCCCTGCAGCATGTTAGATTCGCTGCAGGGGTTGAAGGCAACGTGTCCCAAGATCAGCTTAAACGTGGGAAAAGCTGGTGAGATTGGTCCAGGTCACCTCAAAAGAAAATCACTTTTCACACTACCTGATGAACTGATCTTTATAATGGAATCAAAACACAATGGCAGGGGCTTCCCTGGTGGCGCAGTAGTTAAGAATCCGCCTGCCGATGCAGGGAACACAGGTTCGAGCCCTGGTCCAGGAAGATCCCACATGCCATGGAGCAACAAAGCCCATGTGCCACAACTACTGAGCCTGCGCTCTGGAGTCTGAGATCCACAACTACTGAAGCCTGTGCGCCTAGAGCCCGTGCTCTGCAACAACGAGAAGCCTGCGCACTGCAATGAAGAGTAACCCCCGCTCGCTGCAACTAGAAGAAGCCTGTGTGCAGCAACGAAGGCCCAATGCAGCCAAAAAAAAAAAGAAAGAAAGAAAAGAAAACCACAATGACAAACTAAAATAAAAATACACTAAGTAAAAAAGAAATGAGAAAAAATAATTTAAAAAAATGAGGGAAAGAAAAAAGATAAAACTATTAAGTAAAAAAAAAAGAGAAAAAGAAAAATGGAAACCAGTGAGAAAAATTAAAAAGAGAAAAAAATAAAATGAAAAAGAAAACAAAAAAAAAACCAAATGGAATATACAGACAGCCTACAATGTAAAGGAGAAAACAAGCTAACTTTGGTCAAAATCCCTCAGGTCACTGAAGAGCAGCTTCCCAAGCTAGAAGGACCACAAATCTAGGCCAACCAGGAACTTGTATAGGTGCTTAGAATTCCATAACAATGGCTCCTTATGAGGACATAGCAAGAAAGGGACCTATTACGGTTAGTGATACTCCACAGTGGTTTCCTCATTTTTTTTTTTTTTTTGGTCTGATGAACCCTTTTAGACTTAAAAATATTATTGAAAATCCCAAACAGCTTTTCATTTATATGGATATAGCTATCAATATTTACATTATTAAAATTTAAAACCTGTATGATGTTTCAATGGCTTTTTTATTTCTAGTTTGAAAAGTTGTAATAATTTTTGGCTCAGTGTATTTTCAAATGTCCAAATATGTGGGGATTTTTAATTTGTCTCTTTATTAACTTTTTTCATTTTATTCATTTTTTAGTTTGTATCTATAAAATAAAAATACTCTCTATAAGAAATATAACTTAAATGCCATTCTAAAACTACTGATTCCTCAATACCATCATCTAGTCAGTGTTAAAATTTAATTGTCTTATGCATTTTGAAAATTTTGGTTTTTCAGATTATCTGCTTGAATTAGGATCCAAAAATCATTTATATTTTGTGATTGGTTCATATGAATTTAAACCTCTTTCAGTCTGTCACTTTCTACTCCATCTCCTTCCTTCCCTGTCTTGTTATTTATTTTTGATGAATTCATGTTGTTAATTTCCTACTGTTTGGATTTTCCTGATTGTATTCCTGTAGTGTACATTAACAGGTTCCTCTGTACTTCCTGTAAATTGATAGTTTAAATTGCAAGGCTGATGAGATTTAGATGTGATCTTTTTGGTGCGACTCCTTCATGCATGGTGGTGTGTTCTTTTATCAGGAGGCTGATGGTCTTTCTTTTTGTGAGGTTAGTAGGCTTCCATGCTCATTGCTGAGATCCATTAAATCATGACAAGTAGCAAAATACTAAATTTATCATCCCTTCATTTATTAGCTGGAATACTTCTGCAAGAGAAATGTCTCCCAATTAGCTCAATTACCTCGTGGTCATTGATGATGGTCTTTATGATTCCTTTTCCTGAAATTTGTTGGAGGCTTTTTTATTGGGCTAACACGCATATTTTTTTTCAATTGTTTTTCATATAGGACTTCCAGGTGAAATTTCACTTGAGCAAACGTTTCTTCAGCAAAAAAGTTAGTTTGAAAGGTTCTGAACTAAGCCAAAGAAATAATGGCCAAGTGAGGAATTTTGGCATCAGAAACATCATTTTGGATATTTGAGGTCCTGCCTGAGAATATTTGGGATCTTGTTAGGGCTGAAAAAAATATAAAGTCAACCATCTACAGCGCTACCCACAGCCCTTACCAATGTGCCCAGCATGTAATATATGGTCAATGTATGGTAGCCATTGCTAATATAGCATAATCTAACCATCTAATTTTTTATGTGGGAAACTAGGGCTCATTCATTAGTTTGTTCATTCATCAGATGTTTCCTGGGCCCTTAGGAGGCACTATTCTGGGTGCTGGATAAACTTCAGAAGAAAGTCCCTGAGTTTCCTGTGCTTTGTTGTGGGGTGGGGAAAACAACAAGTTAACAAATTAACAGCCATATTGAGAGGGTGATGAATGATATGAAGGAAATAAACATGATGATGTGTTAGTGCTACTGGGTGGGACATTACTTTAGATGGGTACTAACATTTCATATGAAATTTCTTTGACAGGAAGGGGCAAGATCTATGAAAAGGACTCTCTGAACAGAGGGTACCACAAGGCAAAAGGCTCTGAGGAAACCAGTTTGGTATGATTGAATTGCAGAAAGTCAATCAGTGTGGCTGACATAGTAAGCAGGCAGAAGTGTGGTGGAAGGAGAGTCGAGAGAGGCAGGCGGTGGCAGAGACCAGAATCTAGCTTTTCTGGTCGATTCTGTCCTGATACATTTTGTGTTTCATTTTGCATGATTCTGGGGCACTGTAGCTGTGTTTCTTCAGCATAACATGCGCAGCTGCAGAATAGAATGTTTTAGAAATCGCTTCTCTCTCCCTGTCTGCCCCTGCTCCCGTCTAGACCTGTCCCTTAGGTAGCCAATTCTGAAGGAAATCTGGTCCCTTGCTGCAGCCTGGGTTTTGTTTCTGATGACTACAGTCTCGGTGTTCCTAGGGACTGAGGTGTGAGCTGCTGTTTTGAGCAGGGTTGAAGAGCCAGCTCCTGGACCATTCCTGCTTTGTGCTCTGCCCTGACCTCTGGTGGACTCAGCCTGCTAAGACATTGACCAAGCTAGAAGCTGGAAGCCTTTGCCTTCTATCCCGACCTGCCTGAATTTGGTTCGGAGTGTGCACTCTATTATGAAGGCTTTGTGAAGAGACAGAATTTCAGACACTGCCATGGGGTGGCCAGATGGCTTTTGACCATCCAACACCTTTTACGCTGGTATGACAACCATTCTTTAGAGTTTGGATGCCATCTATCCTGCCAGTACCCCAGGCACAATGCATGGGCATAGGATCCAGCCTGACCAATGGGAGCATTCATTCCTTTGGCCTGAAGGATTGGTTCAGAAAGAGCACATGGTCCAAATTGGGCAGATCAGGTCTTCTTTAAGGGTTTGATACAGGGACCTTGGGACAGAGGGCATCTCTCTTTCCCCTGGATCTAGAATTTTATAGATCCTTGTATACCTGGATTGCCAGTAACCATCTGTTTGGCCCCATTGAGAGAGGCTGCCTGAGAAATTAACACTGAGGAGGAAGGTGGGGTCTGGAAATTCAAAGGGAGTTATCATTTAAGCTTCTGCTTCTGGGTGTGCCAAGGGTGAACCAATAAATTCCTTTTTTCTCTTAAGCTACTTTCAGTTGGGTTTCTGTCACAACTGGAAATCTCCTAATTAATACCACAACCAGTGTTAGTCAAAGTTATTATTAGTAGTAGATAATCAAAAGTAAATTTGAAGTATATACGGTGTGACACCTTCCTTTATGACACCACATTTGTAATTATATACTGATCTGGGTAACTATTTTTTTAAATAAATTTATTTATTTTTATATTTTAAAAAAAGTTCAAAATTAAAATTAGGAAAAGAGAAAAGATTGCCCTTATCTGAATGGGCACTCACGTTTGCATTGCCTTTAAGAAACTTCCAATTCCCTAATTATAGGACAAATACACCAGAGAAGGACCATTTGCATTACAAAATAATTTTTAATTTTCCAGGGGGGAAAAAATCCCCTCAAGTCTTATTCAAATAATAGCGATTAAAATGATCCAATGGGGGCTTCCCTGGTGGCGCAGTGGTTAAGAATCCGCCTGCCAATGCAGGGGACACGGGGTTGAGACCTGGTCTGGGAAGATCCCACATGCTGCAGAGCAACTAAGTCCATGTACCACAACTACTGAGCCTGTGCTCTAGAGCCCACGAGACACAACTACTGAGCCCGCATGCCACAACTACTGAAGCCCGCGCACCTAGAGCCCGTGCTCCACAACAAGAGAAGCCACCACAATGACAAGCCCGCACAATGCAATGAAGAGTAGCCCCTGCTCGCCGCAACTAGAGAAAGCCCACCTGCAGCAACGAAGACCCAATGCAGCCAAAAATAAATAGATAAAATAAGTAAATTTATAAAAAAAAAATGATCCAATGAAGAGTTCAGCTGTAGGAGAAATTGGAATTAGCCCTAGAGGGCAAATCTTCCCTCCCTCCCTCCCTTCTCTCCTCCTTTCTTTCCTTCCTCTCTTTATCCCTTCCTCCCTTCCTTCTTTCCTTCCTTCTCTCTGTTATTTTGCTAAAATAAAAAAAGTTCTTTTTTTTTTTCAAGACTATGAAGTTACTGTAAAAAAGAAAGTTCGGACAATAAGGAAAGGTGTAAAGGAGACAGCAAAAATTACCCATGATGTTACTACCTAAAAAATAATAGTAAAAGCAGTGTAAGGCATTGTTCTAAACATTTTACATATATTAACATGTTTAAACTTCACTAATAACCAGAGGAGGTAGTTCCTACTGTCATTCACATTTTACAGAAGGGAAAGTTGAGGAAGAGAGTGTTAAGTTTCTCAAGATCAAATTCTGTGTGGCCTTGTTGAGAAAGAGGCACTTTGGACCCTTTGGTAAATAGTCTTTGGTACATATGTGTGCACAGTTGCTCACATTCATGTGTGTGACAAATGTGCACACACCATAATCAGCCACATGTACACAGACTTGCGCACACATATGCCACTATTACATGTATGAGCACACAGACGTTTTACAAAACAATCATTTTATCATGGCACCTTATGACTTGATTTAAAAATATATACAATAGTAAGCAGAAGAGTATAATAAACCCCATGTGCTCATCACTCAGATTCAACAGTGGTCAACTTGTGGCCAATTTTGTTTCATCTCTACTCCCAGTACTTTCCCTTCTCTATAGATTAAAAAAACAAACAACTAACTTTGAAATAATTTTAAACTTAAGGAAAATTGCTAGTATAGAGAATACCCAAATACTCTTTACCCAAATTCACTGATTTTTGACATTTTGCCACATTTGCTTTATCATTCTCACTCTTGTTTTCTCTGCATGTGTGTATGTATGTGTACACATATATATAAAAATTTTAATTTTTTGGACCATATGAAAGGAGGCTGCATGGCTGAGGCCCCTTTATTTCATCATACCTCAGTGCCCATTTCCTAAGAACGAAGATATTTTCTTACATAGCCACAGTACAGTTATTAAATTTAGAAGTTAATTAATACAGTACTTTTATCTATGGTTCATATTCACGTTTTGCCAATTGTCCCAATAATGTTTTTGTTTTTTATTTTTTTACATCTTTATTGGAGTATAATTACTTTACAATGGTGTGTTAGTTTCTGCTTTATAACAAAGTGAATCAGTTATACATATACATATGTTCCCATATCTCTTCCCTCTTGCGTCTCCCCGCTTCCCACCCTCCCTATCCCACCCCTCCAGGCGGTCACAAAGCACCGAGCTGATCTCCCTGTGCTATGTGGCTGCTTCCCACTAGCTATCTACCTTACGTTTGGTAGTGTAAATAGGTCCACACCTCTCTCTCGCTTTGTCACAGCTTACACTTCCCCCTCCCCATATCCTCAAGTCCATTCTCTAGTAGGTCTGTGTCTTTATTCCTGTCTTACTCCTAGGTTCTTCATGACATTTTTTCCCCCTTAAATTCCATATATATGTGTTAGCATACGGTATTTGTCTTTCTCTTTCTGACTTACTTCACTCTGTATGACAGACTCTAGGTCTATCCACCTCATTACAAATAGCTCAGTTTTGTTTCTTTTTATGGCTGAGTAATATTCCATTGTATATATGGGCCACATCTTCTTTATCCATTCATCTGATGATGGACACTTAGGTTGTTTCCATCTCTGGGCTATTGTAAATAGAGCTGCAATGAACATTTTGGTACATGACTCTTTTTGAATTATGGTTTTCTCAGGGTATATGCCCAGTAGTGGGATTGCTGGGTCATATGGTAGTCCTATTTGTTGTTTTTTAAGGAAACTCCATACTGTTCTCCACAGTGGCTGTATCAATTTACATTCCCACCAACAGTGCAAGAGTGTTCCCTTTTCTCCACACCCTCTCCAGCATTTATTGTTTCTAGATTTTTTGATGATGGCCATTCTGACTGGTGTGAGATGATATCTCATTGTAGTTTTGATTTGCATTTCTCTAATGATTAATCATGTTGAGCATTCTTTCATGTGTTTGTTGGCAGTCTGTATATCTTCTTTGGAGAAATGTCTATTTAGGTCTTCTGCCCATTTATGGATTGGGTTCTTTGTTTTTTTGATATTGAACTGCATGAGCTGCTTGTAAATCTTGGAGATTAATCCTTTGTCAGTTGCTTCATTTACAAATATTTTCTCCCATTCTGAGGGTTGTCTTTTGGTCTTGTTTATGGTTTCCTTTGCTGTGCAAAAGCCTTGAAGTTTCATTCGGTCCCATTTGTTTATTTTTGTTTTTATTTCCATTCCTCTAGGAGGTGGGTCAAAAAGGATATTGCTGTGATTTATATCATAGAGTGTTCTGCCTATGTTTTCCTCTAAGAGTTTGATAGTGTCTGGCCTTACATTTAGGTCTTTAATCCATTTTGAGTTTATTTTTGTGTATGGTGTTAGGGAGTGATCTAATCTCATACTTTTACATGTACCTGTCCAGTTTTCCCAGCACCACTTATTAAAGAGGCTGTCCTTTCTCCACTGTACATTCCTGCCTCCTTTATCAAAGGTAAGGTGACCATATGTCCGTGGGTTTATCTCTGGGCTTTCTATCCTGTTCCATTGATCTATCTTTCTGTTTTTGTGCCAGTATCATACTGTCTTGATTACTGTAGGTTTGTAGTATAGTCTGAAGTCAGGGAGCCTGATTCCTCCAGCTCTGTTTTTCGTTCTCAAGATTGCTTTGGCTATTCGGGGTCTTTTGTGTTTCCATACAAATTGTGAATTTTTTTGTTCTAGTTCTGTGAAAAGTACCAGTGGTAGTTTGACAGGGATTGCATTGAATCTGTAGATTGCTTTGGGTAATAGAGTCATTTTCACAATGTTGATTCTTCCAATCCAAGAACATGGTATATCTCTCCATCTGTTTGTATCATCTTTAATTTCTTTCATTAGTTTCTTATAATTTTCTGCATACAGGTCTTTTGTTTCCTTAGGTAGGTTTATTCCTAGATATTTTATTCTTTTTGTTACAATGGTAAATGGGAGTGTTTTATAGATTTCACTTTCAGATTTTTCATCATTAGCGTATAGGAATGCCAGAGATTTCTGTGCATTAATTTTGAATCCTGCTACTTTACCAAATTAATTGATTAGCTCTAGTAGTTTTCTGGTAGCATCTTTAGGATTCTCTATGTATAGTATCATGTCATCCACAAACAGTGACAGCTTTACTCCTTCTTTTCCAATGTGAATTCCTTTTATTTCCTTTTCTTCTCTGACTGCTGTGGCTAAAACTTCCAAAATTATGTTGAATAAGAGTGGTGAGAGTGGGCAATCTTGTCTTGTTGCTGATCTTAGTGGAAATGCTTTCAGTTTTTCACCATTGAGGACGACGTTGGCTGTGGGTTTGTCATATATGGCCTTTATTATGTTGAGGTAAGTTCCCTCTATGCCTACTTTCTGGAGGGTTTTTTATCATAAATGGGTGTTGAATTTTGTCAAAAGCTTTCTCTGCATCTATTGAGATGATCATATGGTTTTTCTCCTTCAATTTGTTAATATGGTTTATCACATTGATTGTTTTGCGTATATTGAAGAATCCTTGCATTCCTGGAATAAAGCCCACTTGATCATGGTGTATGATCCTTTTAATGTGCTGTTGGATTCTGTTTGCTAGTATTTTGTTGAGGATTTTTGCATCTATGTTCATCAGTGATATTGGCCTGTAGTTTTCTTTCTTTGTGACACCCTTGTCTGGTTTTGGTATCAAGGTGATGGTGGCCTCATAGAATGAGCTTGGGAGTGTTCCTCCCTCTGCTATATTTTGGAAGAGTTTGAGAAGGATAGGTGTTAGCTCTTCTCTAAATGTTTGATAGAATTCGCCTGTGAGGCCATCTGGTCCTGGGCTTTTGTTTGTTGGAAGATTTTTAATCACAGTTTCAATTTCAGTGCTTGTGGTTGGTTTGTTCATATTTTCTTATTTCTTCCTGATTCAGTCTTGGCAGGTTGTGCATTTCTAAGAATTTGTCCATTTCTTCCAGGTTGTGCATTTTATTGGCATAGAGTTGCTTGTAGTAATCTCTCATGATCGTTTGTATTTCTGCAGTGTCAGTTGTTACTTCTCCTTTTTCATTTTAAATTCTATTGATTTGAGTCTTCCCCCTTTTTTTTGTGATGAGTCTGGCTAATGGTTTATCAATTTTTTTTTATCTTCTCAAAGAACCAGCTTTTAGTTTTATTGATTTTTGCTATCGTTTCCTTCATTTCTTTTTCATTTATTTCTGATCTGATCTTTATGATTTCTTTCCTTCTGCTAACTTTGGGGATTTTTTTGTTCTTCTTTCTCTAATTGCTTTAGGTGCAAGGTTAGGTTGTTTATTCGAGATGTTTCCTGTTTCTTAAGGTAGGATTGTATTGCTATAAACTTTCCTCTTAGAATTGCTTTTGCTGCATCCCATAAATTTTGGGTCATCGTGTCTCCATTGTCATTTGTTTCTAGGTATTTTTTAATTTCCTCTTTGATTTCTTCAATGATCACTTAGTTATTAAGTAGTGTATTGTTTAGCCTCCATGTGTTTGTATTTTTTACAGATCTTTTCCTGTAATTGATATCTAGTCTCATAGCGTTGTGGTTGGAAAAGATACTTGAAACAATTTCAATTTTCTTAAATTTACCAAGGCTTGACTTGTGACCCAAGATATGATCTATCCTGGAGAATGTTCCATGAACATTTGAGAAAAATATGTATTCTGTTGATTTTGGATGGAATGTCCTATAAATATCAATTAAGTCCATCTTGTTTAATGTATCATGTAAAGCTTGTGTTTCCTTATTTATTTTCATTTTGGATGATCTGTCCATTGGTGAAAATGGGGTGTTAAAGTCCCCTACTATGAATGTGTTACTGTTGATTTCCCCTTTTATGGCTATTAGTATTTGCCTTATGTATTGAGGTGCTCCTATGTTGGGTGCATAAATATTTACAATTGTTATATCTTCTTCTTGGATCGATCCCTTGATCATTATGTAGTGTCCTTCTTTGTCTCTTGTAATAGTCTTTATTTTATAGTCCATTTTGTCTGATATGATAATTGCTACTCCAGCTTTCTTTTTGTTTCCATTTGCGTGAAATATCTTTTTCCCTCCCCTTACTTTCAGTCTTTATGTGTCTCTAGGTCTGAAGTGGGTCTCTTGTAGACAGCAAATATATGGGTCTTGTTTTTGTATCCATTCAGCCAATCTGTGTCTTTTGGTGGGAGCATTTAGTCCATTTACATTTAAGTTAATTATCGATATGTATGTTCCTATTCCCATTTTCTTACTTGTTTTGGGTTCGTTATTGTAGGTCTTTTCCTTCTCTTGTGCTTCTTGCATAGAGAAGGTCCCTTAGCATTTGTTGTAAAGCTGGTTTGGTGGTGCTGAACTCTCTCAGCTTTTGCTTGTCTGTAAAGGTTTTAATTTCTCCATCAAATCTGAATGAGATCCTTGCTGGGTAGAGTAATATTGGTTGTAGGTTTTTCTCCTTCATCACTTTAAATATGTCCTGCCAATCCCTTCTGGCTTGCAGAGTTTCTGCTGAAAGATCAGCTGTTAACCTTATGGGGATTCCGTTGTGTGTTGTTTTCCCTTGCTGCTTTTAATATGTTTTCTTTGCATTTAATTGTTGACAGTTTGATTAATATGTGTCTTCGCATATTTCTCCTTGGAAATTCTTCTGTATGGGACTCTCTGTGCTTCCTGGACTTGATTAACTATTTCCTTTCCCATATTAGGGAAGTTTTCAACTATAATCTCTTCAAATATCTTCCCAGTCCCTTTCTTTTTCTCTTCTTCTTCTGGAACCCCTATGATTTGAATGTTGGTGTGTTTAATGTTGTCCCAGAGGTCTCTGAGACTGTCCTCAGTTCTTTTCATTCTTCTTTCTTTATTCTGCTCTGCAGTAGTTATTTCCACTATTTTATCTTCCAGGTCACTTATCCGTTCTTCTGCTCAGTTATTCTGCTATTGATCCCATCTAGAGTATTTTTAATTTCATATATTGTGTTGTTCATCGTTGTTTGTTTCCTCTTTAGTTCTTCTAGGTCCTTGTTAAATGTTTCTTGCATTTTGTCCATTCTATTTCCAAGGTTTTGGATCATCTTTACTGTCATTATTCTGAATTCTTTTTCAGGTAGACTGCCTATTTCCTCTTCATTTGTTAGGTCTGGTGGGTTTTTATCTTGCTCCTTCATCTGCTGTGTTCTTCTGTCTTCTTATTTTGCTTATGTTACTGTTTGTGGTCTCCTTTTTGCAGGCTGCAGGCTCGTAGTTCCCGGTGTTTTTGGTGTCTGTCCCCAGTGGCTAAGGTTGGTTCAGTGGGTTGTGTAGGTTCCTTAGTGGTGGGGACTAGTGCCTGTGTTCTGGTGGATGAGGCTGGATCTTGTCTTTCTGGTGGGCAGGTCCACGTGTGGTGGTGTGTTTTGGGGTGTCTGTGGCCTTATTATCATTTTAGGCAGCCTCTCTGCTAATGGGTGGGGTTGTGTTCCTGTCTTGCTAGTTGTTTGGCATAGGATGTTCAGCACTGTAGCTTGCTGGTCATTGAGTGAAGCTGGGTGCTGGTGCTGAGATGGAGATCTCTGGGAAATTTTCACCATTTGATATTATGTGGAGCTGGGAGGTCTCTTGTGGACCAGTGTCCTGAAGTTGGCTCTCCCTCCTCAGAGGCACAGCACTGACTCCTGGCTGCAGCACCAAGAGCCTTTCATCCACACAGCTCAGAAGAAAAGGGAGAAAAAGTAGAAAGAAAGAATTAGTAGAAGTAGAAAGAATGAATTAGTAGAAGTAGAAAGAAAGAAAGAAAGAAGGAAACAAAGAAAGAAAGAAAGGAGGGAGGGAGGGAGCGAGGAAGGAAGGAGGGAAGGAAGGAAAAAAAGAAAGAAGATAAAGTAAAATAAGATAAAATATAAAGATATTGAAAAAAATAGTTATTAAGAAAAATAATTAAAAAATAATTAAAAAACAAACAAAGAAAAAAAAAACGGACAGATAGAACCGTAGGACAAATGGGGGAAGCAAAACTATACAGCATAAATCTTGCTCTCAAAGTCCACCTCCTCAATTTGGGATGATTCGTTGTCTTTTCATGTATTCCACAGCAAGTTGATTGTGGAGCTTTAATCCCCTGCTTCTGACGCTGCTGGGAGAGATTTCCCTTTCTCTTCTTTGTTCTCACAGCTCCCAGGGGCTCAGCTTTGGATTTGGCCCCGCCTTTGCGTGTAGGTCACCGGAGGGCGTCTGTTCTTTGCTCAGACAGGACGGGGTTAAAGGAGCCGCTGATTCGGGGGCTCTGGCGCACTCAGGCCGAGGGGAGGGGGGGCACTGCGTGCGGGGCGGGCTTGCGGCGGCAGAGGCCGGCGTGACGTTGCACCAGGCGTGAGGCGCGCCGTGCGTTCTCCCGGGGAAGTTGTCCCTGGATCCCGGGACCCTGGCAGTGGCGGGCTGCACAGGCTCCCCAGAAGGGAGGTGTGGAGAGTGACCTGTGCTCGCACACAGGCTTCTTAGTGGCAGCAGCAGCAGCCTTAGTGTCTCATGCCCGTCTCTGGGGTCCGCGCTTTTAGCCGCGGCTCGCGCCCGTCTGTGGAACTCCTTTAAGCAGCGCTCTTAATCCCCTCTCCTCGCGCACCAGGAAACAAAGAGGCAAGAAAAAGTCTCTTGACTCTTCAGCAGGTCCAGACCTTTTCCCGGACTTCCTCCCGGCTAGCCGTGGTGCACGGCTAGCCCTGCAGGCTGTGTTCACGCCACCAACCACAGTCCTCTCCCGGCGCTCCGACCGAAGCCCGAGCCTCAACTCCCAGCCCCGCCCGCCCCGGCGGGTGAGCAGACAAGCCTCTCAGCCTGGTGAGTGCCGGTCGGCACCGATCCTCTGTGCGGGAATCTCTCCACTTTGTCCTCCGCACCCCTGTTGCTGTGCTCTCCTCCGCGGCTCCAAAGCTTTCCCCCTCTGCCACCCGCAGTCTCCGCCTGCGAAGGGGCTTCCTAGTGTGTGGAAACGTTTCCTCCTTCACAGCTCCCTCCCACTGGTGCAGGTCCCGTCCCTATCCTTTTGTCTCTGTTTATTCTTTTTTCTTTTGCCCTACCCAGGTACGTGGGGGGTTTCTTGCCTTTTGGGAGGTCTGAGGTCTTCTGCCAGCGTTCAGTAGGTGTTCTGTAGGAGCTGTTCCACGCGTAGATGTATTTCTGATGTATCTGTGGGTTGGGGGGAGGTGATCTCCGCGTCTTACTCTTCCGCCATCTTCCCGGAAGCTCCCCCAATAATGTTTTTTACAACATTTTTTTTGCCTCTAGCCCAAGATCTAGTCCAGGATCACATATAGCACTGAGTGGTCATGTCTCTTTGGTCTCCTTTAATCTGGAACTGTGTGTTTAGCCTTTCTTTGCCTTTCATGACTGACATTTTGGAATAAAGGCCATTTATTTTATAGAATGTTCCTCAATTTGGGTTTATTTGTTGCTTTTTTGGACTATGCTCAGATTACGTATTCCTGGTCAGAATTCTACTTGGTGATGTCGTATCTGTCTTAGCATATCACATCTGGAGGTACACAATGACCATTGGTAATGCTAATTTTCATCATTGGGTTAGTGTATTGTCGTTTCTCTATTGTATGACCTACTTAAAGAAAATTTAGCTACATATACTAGTTTTATTTACGAAGCAAGAAAAGATGGACCCACAGCATCATCACCGTCACTGAAGGCTTGTTATTATGTCGGATGCTATGCTAAATGCTTTACCTGCTTTAATTCTCACAACCACTCTCTGAATAAAAGTAAAGCGTGGCTGAGAGAGTTTAACTTGCCAAAGGCGGAGTGGAGCTTCAGACCTGGCCGGCTAACTCCAGAGCCTGTGTTCTTAGTCATGTACTACTGTTTATTTATCCAATTCTCTAACTTTGTGTGTTTTAATTATTTCTCAGTCTTAACTTTTTAAAAACAATGCTGCCATGAATATCTCAGAATAAACATTTTTATGAGTCCTCAAAATCTCAGCCCTTAGACCCCTAGGTTTATTTCTTTATTCACAAGGCAGATATTAAATAAACTAGAAACTATACTCAGCAGTAGGTCTTCCTGTAAAACTATGTCAGCTGAGAGTTGGAAGGGAGTCTTTCAATTGATTTTTCTGTTCTGGGCAAGAATCTTCTCTAACAATGACCTAGTAACAAACGTGATTAGTAATACCACCCCTGAACACCTTGCTATATTTCAACTACTGAGTCACGCCTTTTTCCTTTGTGATTTTGTTAGTCTTTACAATAATGCTGTAAGGTAGGTGTTATCCCTCTATGTCCAGATAAGAGCAAACTTCCTGTGGCATCCCTGACAGATGGGTACAGCCTCATTTACACATATCTGTCAATGGGGAACTCTGTTTTGCAAAGCAGATCAGACCACTTATGGATCCCTATAATTGCTTACTTACTACTATAAGTAAGAATTCACTTAAAATCACTGTAGAATTCACTAAATCTCTTTTCACATGATAGAGCTTGTTTAAATAATTACAATGAATTTGTTGAGCACTTGCAAGGGACCAGCATTTGTTCTCAGTGTACTTCTCACAGATATTACCTCACTTATGCGCAGTGACCTTGTGAGGGGGGTATGTTACTGTTTC
Organism: Lagenorhynchus albirostris; assembly: GCF_949774975.1. Classification (NCBI taxonomy): domain Eukaryota; kingdom Metazoa; phylum Chordata; class Mammalia; order Artiodactyla; family Delphinidae; genus Lagenorhynchus; species Lagenorhynchus albirostris. The sequence continues at coordinate 133,082,357 of NC_083097.1, forward strand.
CATTTTATATATGAGGTGACTGAAGCCTGTGGCTATTAAGTAGTGAGGCCAAGACCGTTCCATCTCACCTGAATGTACTTACCTGGTGGCTTTAGAACCTGACCTCCCCAGAAAGCTGCCCATGGACAGGAAAGTAAAGCTGGTTACTGGGGTCAGCACAGAAGAATGTCAATTTAGAAAGACAGAAAACAGCTGGCCCAGTTCCTTCCCAAAACTTTCCAAAGTTTTCAGTTTCATACGGTATGCATGTGGGTTGGAACAAGGAAAATTTAGATGGAAGCCTAGCAAACATTAATTATCACATCAACAAACATCTGTAACATCTGTTGATGTTATAAGGGCTTACTATGAAACCTAATGGTGGACACCTTGCTGTGTGCAAATTTACTTTAGAATCTATTTTGCTTATTCTTCTATTATGGGTTGAATTGTGTGCACCAAAAAGATAGGTATATGTGAATGTGACCCTATTTGGAAGTAGGACCTTTGCAGATATAATCAAGTTAAGATGTAATTATTAGAGTGGGCCTTAATCCAACATGACTAGTGTCCTTATAAGAAAAGGAAAGTGTTATGTGAAGACAGAGACACACAGGGAGAATGTCACATGACAACAGAAGCAGAGATTTGAGTGATGCAGCTGCAGGCTGTTGGCCTAAAACAAATACACTGCTAGTTATTTCTCCAGCAAAAACGAGTTTATTCAGGATCAGGAAAGAATTGCAGTTTTGGGTCTACAACCATGGCAAGCCATGTGCAAGTCCCAGCACAGCAAGGGAAGGACAGCATTTTTATAGAGGGGAAAAGGAAGTCTGGAGGGCTATAGTAAACAATGAGTCCAGAAAAACAGAGCTTTTCATTGGCTGAGTTGTTGCCAGGAGAGAAGAGGAGGTCTTTCTTCCTCCTCGTGGGCTCTGCTATCATCCCAGGGCACGAGAGCTCCCCCTTCTGGTTTCCTGACTCTATTTAATTGAGATATCTGTTTATTAATTTTTTACAAGGCCAAGGAACACCAAGGATTGATGCCACTATAAGAAACTAGGAAAATGCAAGGAAGGAGTCCATCCCAAGTCTCAGAGAGAGTGTGGTCCTGCTGACATGTTGATTTCAGATGTCTAGCATCTGTATAGAATTGTGGGGGAAATACATTTCTGTTGTTTTAAGCCCTCAAGTCTGTGGTATTTTGTTACAACAGCCCTAGGAAACTAATACAGCCTCCCATTCACTTCTTGAGTTGATAAATTATCCTAAAGATTTGAAGCCCATTCAGTTGCATAGATACTTTCCTTTTGTTTGTTCCCTCTGAGGTTTTCAAACTTCAGTGTGTATAAACAAAAGTATATATGTGTGTATATATATATATATATATATATATATATGTATTCTATAGGTGGTTTAGAGGATTTTTTAAAATTGAAGTGTAGTTGACTTACAATATTGTGTTCATTTCAGGTGTACAGCAAAGTGATTCGGTTACATTACAATACATATATATATATATGTATACATCTATATTCTTTTTTTAATTCTTTTCCATTGTAGTTTATTATAAGATATTGAATATAGTTCCCTGTGCTATACAGTAAATTCTTGTTGTTTGTGAGGATTTTTTCAATAGATAATTTTCACTGTAATTTTTTTCATATTTGTTCATTTAGAATGTGACCACTAAACTTCTTTGTATTGTATTTCTCTTTGCTTTCTCTCCCCTAGGCAATATACCTCCAGTTTTTGTTGGAATATTTTCCTAGACCATTTGCCAACCAAATGTGTTCTCCTTTGAATATATTATAGTAGATCAGTGTCTCTCTTAAAATGTGTTACTCGGAACAGTGATTGTAGTGGGACTGTTATCTTCCTTTTCTTCGGATATGGGCACTGTACTTCTATCAGTGAAATCTAACTTTGCTTCTTTTTTTAAGCAGCCACACAGCAGTTCTTTAATTGAAACCCCACATCTTTTTTTTTTTTTAATGGATAGCTCCTAAGTCCGATTTTATACCTTTTGAAAAACACCAAATTATAGGTGTTTTAAGACACCTAAATAATAGTGTCACATTGCTCCTATTAATTTTTTATTGTGTGCAACTAATAGATAAGTAAGTCCTGGAATCCTAATATACAGTACAGTGGTTATAGACACAAAACTCTATTATAAACTAAAAAAAAAATTAAAATTGCCAAGAAATGTGATCTCAATTGTTCCCAACACTAGGAGAGATGATAATTATGTGACTGGGTAAAGGTGTTAGCTAATGCTACATTGCTAATTATAATGCAATATAAATATATCAAATCAATATGTTGTACTTTAAACTTACAAAATGTTGTATGTCAAATATATCTCAATAAGAAAAAACTGAAAAAATGTATTTTCTCTTAATCTCTCTCTCTCTCTCCTCCAGCTTGTTGGTCCCATGAGAGTGGTCTCCCCATTTACAGGTATCATCTCTGGATTCAATAAGTAAGTTTGCCTTTTAAAAATATTCATGAATATCGACTTTCTTCCTTTAGGTCTGTGCCATGTTTTTGCATTTAAGTTTGAGTGGGTATTCCGTCTTCCATCTATTTGTGTGGCTCTTGTGGGAGTTTTGCATTTTATTAAATACATTGCTTTCTTTAGATGCTGCCTTCTCTTTCTGTCTCTTGAGGAGAATCTGTGAATTTTTTTTTTTAGTCAGAATATTATTAAGACAGACTTAATGCCTCTGGATTGTACCAATCTTTTAAGAATAACAATGTAGGGGCTTCCCTGGTGGCACAGTGGTTGAGAGTCAACTTGCCGATTCAGGGGACACGGGTTCGTGCCCCAGTCCGGGAAGATCCCACATGCCGCGGAGCAGCTGGGCCCATGAGCCATGGCTGCTGAGCCTGCGCATCCGGAGCCTGTGCTCCACAATGGGAGAGGCCACAACAGTGAGAGGCCCGCGTACTGCAAAAAAAAAAAAAAAAAGAATAACAATGTAATAATAATATTATTTTTATATGAAGGGAGCTGGTAATAAAATTTCCTAATAATTATTGGGTTTCTCATTTATGAAAAATAATTTATTGAGATGGAAGTCACATATCATAAAATTAACCATTTTAAAGCAAACAATTCGGTGGCAGCAAGTACATTCATAATGTTGTGCCACTGCCACCTCTGTCTAGTTAAACATTTTCATCACTCTGAAGTAAAACCGCCTACCCACTGAGCATTTTTCTCCCTCTCCTCCTTCCCCTCACCCCCTGGCAACCATCAGTCAGCGTTTTGTCTCTATGGCTTTATCTATTCTGGATATTTCATATAAATGAGATCATACAGTATGTGACTTTTGTTTGGCTTCTTTCTCTCAGCATGGTTTGGAGGATCATGTTGTAGCATGTTTCAGTACTTTATTCCTTTTTATGACTGCATAATGTTCCACCGTGTATTTGTCCATTCATTTGTTGATGGTCATTTGTGCTGTTTTCACCTTTTGGCTACTGTGAATAGTGCTGCTGTGAACATGCCTGTGTATGTACTTGTCTTAGCACTATCTTATAAACTGTGCCTTTTAGGATTTGGAAAACACGATCACTCTTTTTCTAGAAAACCTTTATTTGGGTGACTGTATAATTTGTAAATAGAATGATACCACCACAGAAGTTTCTTGCATTTTGTAGGGCTTGCTCTCCCCTGGATTATGTTCACATTTCTGGGACATATTTCAAGCTGAGTGAGTATATCACCATCATCTCCCTCCTGATGTTGGTGATGGTAGCTATCATTTGAGAGCCTATCATATAATAGATACCATTATTATCCCTATTTCACAGAAGGAGAAATGGAGGCTTATGAAACTTAAGCACCTTTTCCAAGTGATAGACTAGTGATAGAGCTAGGACTAAAACCCAGGTCTTTGTGACTCTAAAACTTGAGGTATGTGACAATTCTGTGCCTGAGTTTCCTATCTTTCATGAAGTTGACTTTTTCCCCCTAATTATCGTGGATAGCTACTGACCATCAATAATAATAAACTTTCAATCAATCAGTCCTGAAATCAATTTAGTGGGTCAAAAACCTCATTAAAAATGGAAATGGATGGAATAAGATGGAAAATATCATGTAGTAAGGGTATTATTTTATGAAACTTTCATTTGTCATGTGTGTGTGTCACGTATATGTGTGTCTGCATGGGGTCATGACATAAAATGTATCTCTTATTATGGGTTGCAGTCAAAAAAGTTTGAAAAAATGCTCTAAGCCACTCAGGTTCATTTCCCCCCTAAACATTTGAACTTTTATGCACCTAAGCAGTTTTTGCTGTCTTCTTCACTCTCAAACATCCTCTTATGCTCCAAGTTCACAAATTACGGAAGTACGACATTTTTTTACCCCTTCATAGCCATCACTGACTGATCCTACATGTAATTTTACAAAATTGCAGTGTGCATGCCTTTGAAGTTCCGTTCCCCTTTGTAATTAAATAACACACAGGTAAAAAAGTGCACACTTATTAAGCGCTTTAATAAGTGATAGCCCACATCGATCCCATTCAACACAAAGAGACCATTTGTGCTCGTTTGTCACTTACCGATGCCCACATCAGACGGACAAGACACAGGAGAAGACATCTTCCCTGCTGTTTGTCACATAGTGTAAATGCAATTCAGGGGCGCTGGTCCACAGACAGCCTCCGGGAAGGGCTCCTGTGGATATACAGATGATAATTCCACATGGTAAATATTTGGTTTTCTTCACGTCAGTAGCAATTCATAGTAGTTCTCTGGGGACCCTTTCAAAAGCCAGTTTGAAAATTTGTTCCTTAAAAGAACAGTTTTTTAAAAAATTAATAATGAGAACATATTAAAAATGCCACGTTGTTGGTGGGAAAGCCCCAAAGCAGTCTTTTAATAAACTGGAGTGAATTATAACTTAAATCCTACAAAATAGTATTAAGATTTTACATTTTTATTTGTTTCAATGCAAGAATTCAGTCTCTCATTGAAACGTAAAAAAAAAGTCATGCAGAAAGTTCAAGGGATTCTTGAACCGTAGGGACGGCTGTGGAGAATGATCATTGAGTCTATGTTGTTAAAACACCCTTTGCGTGTAAAACACCGTACTGAGTTTGAGGAAAGGGAAAAATTATGATATAGCAAGCTGCTTCAGGAAGCTAGCCAACAGAAAACTCCTCTGTGTGTTCGTAGCATACATTTAAAGGAAGTTCATCAAGATCTTGCATGTAATTAATGGTAGGAAAGTAGAACCGTAATGTCTGTTAAAAAGGGAATAGTTAAATACATTTTGGCAGAATCATGTAATGGATGGCAGAAAGCTATTAATAAGAAAGAGGTAGATCTTCAAGAAGACTGAGAAGAAAACTTTATTGTGAAGAGACCATGCTTCTGAAGAACCTGTTTCATTCACTTGTTTTTCCAGCTCTTTGAATAGTCCCTGCCATATAGTAAGTGTTTGGTAAATATTTATTGAATGAATGAATGAATGAATGATAATATGATAGCATTTTAATAAAAATAAATGAGGGGTATCCACATACATGGGTAGACATCAAACTGTCAAGAGTGGTTAACCTGAGGAGTGGGCTTGGGGTCAGGGAAAGGCAAGTTTTGGGAGAGCAGAGATCATATCTCATTTGGGGCCCAGTACCTTTAAGAGCACCTAGCATGTTATTTGCTTACCATGGAGAATAGAGAAATAGTAGTAATAGCTAACACTCACTATTTACTTACTGAGTGCTATACTCCATGCTGAGCACTTTATGTATGTCTCCTCATTTTATGCTCACAGCAATCCTTTAAGGTCAGTATTATTATTACCCCCATTTTACAGTTGAGGAAGCTGAAGCTGCAAGGTTTGTAAGTGACTCATCTACAGACAAACAGCTAGTAAGTAAAGGAACCAGGTTGAAGTGTGGCAGTCTGGATCCAGTATCTGTGTGTCTAACCACTGGGCTCATAACCTGTAGTTGCCTAACTCATTCTTATATTCTAAACAGGGACTACAAGGATGCCTTGAACATGGTGCTTGTATCAAACACTGTTAGCTGCTTAGCTTACATAGCAGCTGTTTCTTACTTCTTCCTAAGTTTACAGACTCCCCCACCCCCAATTTTGTTCAGGCTACAACATACTCTGGAAATAATGAACCACTCCAGAGTCCAGGGTCTAAACCTACTTTGGTAATTCCTATTTGCTAGGGAGGTTTAGGTGTGGCCATGTGACCAAGCTGCGGCTAATTAGGTATAAGGAGAAGTCTCCTGGGAGGGCTTTTGCTTCTGAATAAAAAGAGATGGTAAGGAGATCAGCTCCTTTCCTCTGGTCTTAAATTTGGTTGTGTGAAGATGTGATGTTTGCAGTAAATCAGCCACATTGCTTGAAAAAGGAAGGCCAAATATAAAAAGATAACATGGTAAGGGCCACAGATCAGAAAGGTAGAGAGAGTCTGGGTACTGGTTGATATTGGTAAACCTCTGCGTCAGTCCTGAAATTGCCAGAAACAGAATTAAATCGTGAAATTGTGCAAGCCATATCCACTGTTATTTGTGGCTGAAAGCAGTTCTATACAGTGCTCTAAAAAAGCCTTGTTGAATTGAAAGTATTGATGAATTCAAGGAGGTGACATAAGCTATATTCATAAAAGATAACTAACAATGCAAGACCTTGTGTGTTGAGTATCAACTGAGTAACATAGCCTGGTGGGCCTATCAAGAAGGTCTTCGTGGAAGAGAGAAAATGTGAAGTGAACCTTGAAGGCTAGTAATAGTGAAGGTGTGGAGTTAATAGTTGTGCAAAAAAAGTCACTTTAGGTTTTGATCTCATTGGTCTCATTTTTGAGACTATTCTTGATAGCAGAAAACACAATATTAGTTCATTCTAGCTGTACTAAGTCAAGTCACGATTTTCTGCTTTCCTTCCTTATCTCTAGGACATCCAAGTTCTGAAGGGCTCATGTGGTATCATGGACTTATCTGGTGTTTGTGCATGACAGACAGGCAGCCTGTCTGTCTGTCTTATCATCCCCTCATTTTTGGACTGCACAGGAAGGGGCCAAAAGCAGGGCTCCTTCGCAGAGATGGGGAAACTGAGACCTATAAAACTTAATGCCTCCCCTAAGTCATACACCAAGCGATAGAACTGGAAATAAAAGCTCTTTGGAAGTGTTCACATCTTTTGCATCCCTTTTAACTCTTCTCCTTGCCCAGTGCCCAGAGAAGTTTTTTTTTCTTCTCATTGTGTCAATAAAAAAGTAGCTAAACAGTTGTTTCCCCACAAAACATTTGTTTGCATTAGGACTTTTTGCTTTTGGAAACTTAAGGTTGACCTTTATCTTTCTTTGTGTTTCTTCTGTGTCTACCTTTCCCAGAGAGGAAGAAGACCAAGATCTTGTTTAAATAGAAGAGTGATGAAGGGGAAAACATCATGCTCTGACAAAGAGAAACAAAAGTAAAATATTCTACTGATTAAATCTCCAAAATTTAATTTTGCCATAGAGGAACAAGTAGAATGATTTGTTTTGCTTGGTCAGATCTTGGTTCTCCTCTACTTCACTGGTTGCTCCTTCTCGTTCTCTTTTGGGGGTTCTCTTTCTCCCTCACCTCTTATTGGAGGGCTTTGGGCACAGTCTTAGCAATCTCTACTCCTCTTCTAGAGGTGCTTGTCCAATCTCATGGCTTTAAGCAGCTGCATGTGCTGTCAATGTGCAAATTTATATCCTTTGCTCAGTACCCCATCTTTGAGCTCCTGTATCTGGGATCCTCACCTGGCTGTCTAATAGACATCTCAAACCCAACCTGTGCAAAAGAAACTCTTGATCTTCCTCCCACAAACTTGCCCTATTCACATCTTTCCCGATCTTCCAACTGCTTAGGCCATAAACTTTTATCATCCTTGATTTCCTTCCGTATCTCATACCCACATCCAAAGCATCAGCAAATCTTGTAGGTACTATCTTCAAAAGATATCTAGAATCTAACCACTTCTCACCACTTCTGCTATTACCACCTTAGTCCAACCTTCTATCATCTCTGATGTGTGTGATTGTGGAAACCTACCTACTGGTCTCTGTGCCTCCATTCTTGCTTATCCCCATAGTTTGTTCTCAAACAGCAGCCAGAGTCATACAAGATCACGCTACTCGTCTGCTCAAAAAGCTCCATTGACCTCCCATCTGACTCAGAGTAAAAGCTAAAGTTTTTATTTAACTTTAATTTTTAATTTTATTTAAAGTAAAAGGCTTTACTTAATTCATACCCTTATTACCTGGCTGACTTTATTTCCTTTTACTTTTCTACTTGATCATTCGGCTCCATAAATTTCCTCTCTTTTCTTCAAAATGCCGGAATGCTCCTCTCTCAGAAATCTGCACGTCTCACTCACCGCTTAGCTGCAAGTCTTTCGCAATTAAGACTTCCCTTGACCGTCCCACTTAAAATTGCAAACCCTTCCCTGTTGCCCCCAATGCTCCTCTCTGTTCTCTTATTTTCCATAGCACTTATCAGCATCTAACATACTATATGACTTACTATTATGTTTATTGATTATTGTCTGTCTCCCCTGAGAAGAATGCAAACTCCATGAAAACAGGTAGTTTTGTCTGTTTTGTTCACTGATGTACCTATGGCGCTTAGAACCCTGCTTAGCACACAGAAGATGGGCAATGACTATTGTAGAATGAATAAATGAATGAAAAGAATCTATATTTCTCATTGTTCTTCTCTGATGTTGCCATTATTATTATTATTAACTGTTTTTGCCTGGTAGGGGGAAATATAGGTTCAAAATGCGGATTTTCATGGAGACTCAAAGCAAACAGTGGGTAAAGGAGATATGTTTGAACTCTTCCAGGCGTCCTCACATCAGAACAGGTACACACATGCCTACCATGCTTGCTTTTGACATCTGCGTGAAAGGAAGGTGGTCCTGCTTGTGTATGACAGAGAGAAAGGGAACTCTCTTACCCGTGCTTTGTTTCATGACTGCAGTTCTCATTCTCCAGACACTCCTTGGTCTGTGACACTAACTAGAATATAGGAATAGGTGATATCGAAAGTATTTAAGTCAGAAAGACAAAAAACAAATACCATATGCTAACACATATATATGGAATCTAAAAAAAAATGGTTATGAAGAACCTAGGGGCAAGATGGGAATAAAGACGCAGACCTACTAGAGAATGGACTTGAGGACACGGGGAGGGGGAAGGGTAAGCTGGGACGAAGTGAGAGAGTGGCATGGACTTATATATACACTACCAAATGTAAAATAGATAGCTAGTGGGAAGCAGCCTCGTAGCATAGGGAGATCAGCTCGGTGCTTTGTGACCACCTAGAGGGTGGGATAGGGAGGGTGGGAGGGAGGGAGACTCAAGAGGGAAGAGATATGGGGATATATGTATATGTATGGCTGATTCACTTTGTTATAAAGCAGAAACTAACACACCATTGTAAAGCAATTATACTCTAATAAAGATGTTAAAAAAAAGTATTTAACAGCTGGTACCATAGGCACTGACCAATCAGATGGGCCACCAGCTGTAAGCAACTGGTGTGGTTCTATGCTTATCACTGAGCATCAGCCCTGAACATAAGTATTAGATAGTAACTTCTCTGCTCACTGTCTTATCAATTTTTCTTACAAGGAAGTGGGGAGAGGGTTTCATGCCAAAGGCGGTATTTCTGAACATCACACATTGGTCCTTAAAGGAACAAGAAGATCCACCGATTCTACATGAGCTTTTGAGGTATTTTTGAAGAATTTCCTCATTTTCATGATTTCAACTTTGAGAAATCTATTCTAAGTTTCAATCTTAATATCTAATTATTGAAATTACAATAGATATGGATGCAATGGCCTAGATTTCACAGTAGAACTTAAAATATCATGTAAAAGGACAAAGTCACTAATAAAATACAAATCTTTATGTCATGTTGCAACTTGCATGTCCTTACACTGTAAGACAGGGCATGTTCACAGTACAAGCAGAAAGTGACATTAAAAATAATTTGTCAAGTGAGAGAGTGGCATGGACATATGTACACTACCAAACGTAAAATAGAAAGCTAGTGGGAAGCAGCCGCATAGCACAGGGAGATCAGCTTGGTGCATTGTGACCACCTAGAGGGGTGGGAGGGAGGGAGATGCAAGAGGGAGGAGATATGGGGACGTATGTATATGTATAACTGATTCACTTTGTTATAAAGCAGAAACTAACACACCATTGTAAAGCAATTATACTCCAATAAAGATGTTAAAAAAATAATAATAATTTGTCAGAGTCACCCATTGTCTAGTTGACTCTGTCCCAGAATTTATGGGCAAGAGGCCCTGTAACACATTGAAAAAAATTAAAACATTACTTCCTTTCTTAACCTTCTCTGCTAGGTTCATCCTAGCCAAATCGTAGGTACTGGCCCTCCATCATTAGGAAGCTTCTGTTTTCTCATACCCCGGCGAACTAGAGCAGAGCTTCTCGGACTTTAATGTGCATGCCTATCACCTGCGTGTTTGTTAAAATGAAGAACCTGATTCATTAGGTCTAGGTAAGGCCTGAGAATCTGCATTCTATCAAGCTCTCAGATGATGCCATTCCTGCTACTCTGTGGACCACACTGAGTAGCAAGGCAAGGACTTTGTTTAAAATCTCTGTCTTGGGCTTTTTCTTCTCAGTTTCCTTAGAAGCCAGGCTTGAATGGGGAGGACTCCCACCATCAGTCATGTCCACTGCATCGAACTTTGGGATAATTTTCTATTGTCTTTTTCTTCTCATTTTATATATGGATTATGTTTTCGGTTCTTTCTTTTCTCCTGTTGTTTCTCTGGCTGTCATGAGCTGGGAATGTGCCACTGAAAAAAGGTGGCACATGTAATTCATTGTGATAGTGCACTGTTTTATTGTAATGCAATTAGCAGTGGACATGTCTGGTTTTACTCTGGGATAGCAGCATGGAGGGAGCTATTTAAATTAGTGAAAAAGTATTAATGGTGAAAAATGTAATTAATACAAGGCTGCTGTGTTGAATAAAATCCCATTGTGTGTGGCACGTGTGCTTGTGTGTGTTATGCCAGACAATGGTAACTGTAACAACTGTTCCCAGTGTTCATTTGCTGGCTGTCCCCTGTGCTGATTTCTGTCTGCTGGTGACGTGGGTGTGAGAGGAGGAGTAATGAGAATCATTATATTCCTCAAAGATCCATTTTTCTATAGTGCAGAGAAAGGTCTTAGATGTCCAAGCAGCGATAGCAGCTAAACATAGTAGCTAGGGACCTTGAGTTGACAATCAGAGCCCCCAGTAGTGCAAGAGGTGGAACTTTTCTTAATAGAAATTACTGTAAATGGATATAGGAGTCATGGGGGTAATCGACTAACCGAGGCTTAAGCATGTTTGCAGAAAGCAAAAGCCACAAAACAGTATGCCTTCCCCCATTATTTCCTAAACAGAAGTGAGTGACAATTGCTGGCAATCCATCTCGGATGAAGAAAAGAGCTCTTTAGGATGTCAAGTTGCATGGAAATTGTAATGAGGATACTGATGCTCATTGGATCTGGTAGATTGTGTCTTTTATGTGAGTTGGGTTATTTTCCAAGAAATCATGTTTTACCTATTTTAAACCTTCTGTAGTTGAGCTGTATTGACGATACATCTCGGTAGGATGCTGTCTTGTAGAGCTTCTTGGAGAAAGCTCTGCTATTCTTTCTGCTTCTGGGTTTGAAATGTGGCTTTGCTTTACTATCTGAAATTTTAAAGTGTAAGCAATAGTGCCACCCAATGGTGTCTCAGCAGCCTTTTGATGGAGAAGAAAATGGAATTTACTTTTAGGAGATCAATTTCATGAAGCTCTATGTTCAAATGTGACTCCCAGGACCCATGGATTATGTCTGTCTCTCAGTGGAGATCCAGGTTCTCTAATTCTTGTCTTCATTGGGAAAAGTGACCTTGGTGGAATTCTCTAGTCTTGTCAATCCAGAGTCACATGCCTCCTGAAAATGGGGAAATTATGCCTGCTATGTTCTCCTAACTTTGAGGATTAGACACTTTCATTCTTGAAAAGTATAAACCTGGTTTTGAATAAAAAGCACTGGTTTGGTATTGCCCCATCAAAGCACTGTAGTTTGAGTACATTCACCACCATTAAAAATCCCATCTCCACGACAGACAAGGGCTTAATCTCCAAAATGTACAAACAGCTCATACAGCTCAACAACAAAAAAACAAACGACCCAATTGAAAAATGGGGAGAATACCTTAATAGACATTTCTCCAAAGAAGACATACAGATGGCCAGTAGGCACACGAAAAGATGCTCAACATCACTAATTATTAGAGAAATGCAGATAAAAACTACAATGAGGTACCACCTCACACCTATCAGAATGGCCATCATTAAAAAGTCTACAAATAACAAATGCTGGAGAGGGTGTGAGAAAAAGGAACCCTGCCACACTGTTGGTGGGAATGTAAGTTGGTGCAGCCACTATGAAAAACAGTGTGGAGGTTCCTGAGAAAACTAAAAACAGAACTACCATATGATCCAGTGATCCCACTCCTGAGCATATACCTGGATAAAACTATAATTCAAAAAGATACATGCACCCCTATGTTCATAGCAGCACTATTTACAATAGCCAAGACATGGAAAAAACCTAAATGCCCATCAACAGATGAATGGATAAAGAAGATGTGGTACATATATACAATGGAATACTACTCAGCCATAAAAAAGAACAAAATAATGCCATTCATAGCAATATGGATGCAAATAGAAATTATCATACTAAGTGAAGTAAGTCAGAAGGAGAAAGACAACTACCATATGATATCACTTATATGTGGAATCTAAAATATGACACAAATGAACTTATCTTTGAAACAGAAACAGACTCACAGACATAGAGAACAGACTTGTGATTGTCAAGGGAGAGGAGGGGTGGGGGAGGGAAGGATTGGGAGTGTGGGATTAGCAGATGTAAACTATTATGTATAGAATGGGTAAACAACAAGGTCCTACTGTATAGCACAGGGAACTATGTTCAATATCCTGTGATAAACCATAAAGGAAAATAATATATAAAAAAAGAACGTCTATATGTGTATAACTGAGTCACTTTGTTGTGCAGCAGAGATTGGCACATTGTAAATCAACCATATTTCAATAAAAGAAATAAAATTTAAAAAAATCCCATCTCCAAACCTAATGCTGCATTATGTAGCAGGCTGCATGCATTGGGCCTTGTACAACTCCAGTTCTTTAAGTATTTATAATTGGAAGTGAGGTGTGGTAGACTGCTGTGGATGACTGGTGCTCATGCTATTCCCTAAGGTCTTTGGTGAACCTCCAGTAGCAGGACACGTTAAGAAAAATGGACTTTTAGTGAAGTTTTCATGAGGAAATAGGGAAGATGATTTGCATCAGAGACCACACATTAGAGAACTAATAAAACCCTCATCCCTATTCTGTCCTCTGCCAGTGACATTGTCATTCCCTGCTCTTACTCCAAACAGCTTCTGAAGACTCTTTTATCATCCAGCCTATTCAGCTTGTGTCCCCAATTTATAGACCCTTGTCAGTAAAACCAAACCCTGGAATTAGCCCCAGAGTGATCATCAAGCACCTCCTGGAGGCCTCCTTCCTCATCAAAGCTTCTGATTTAGTTATTCATCCAAGTAAACAATTTTGGTGGTGGGTGGGCTCTCCTGGTAAGTAGATTTTTCTCTATATTGTTACATAAGGTATACCACACCTACTTCCAAAAGTGATTGTGAACCATTAAGAGATTCAGATATATCTGGAAATATACATGAGTAGCTGATTACATAGTCCAATAGCAGACATCGTTCAGTTTGTTACTGATTGTCCTGTTGCCTTCTGGTACCTCCTTCAAGAATGTCCTTTGGTCTCTCCAAGTGGAAGTATGTGATCAGTTCACCTTCACTCTCTTGGCAACCCCCTTCCTATATTCCTGCTGAGGCCACCAGTTAGCCCTTTCTTCCTGGAAGCACTCTTAGGTTCTCTCCCTCTCCAGGATTTCTTAGACTTCCCAGTTGCTGTTACACTTGAAAGGTGATAATGAATGACAATGATGTAATGTGTCATGGCTGCAGGGATATTTGCATTTAAATGGGGACTCTAACATTTACACAAGTCTGTGTATTTTTAATTAATTGATTAATTAATTTATTTTTGGCCGTGCTGCGAGGCTTGTGGGATCTTAGTTCCCCAATCAGGGAGTGAACCTGGGCCCCCAGCAGTGGAAGCGTGGAGTCCTAACCACTGGATCACCAGGGAATTCCCCACATTTACACAAGTCTGAACCCTAAGGGATGACCTCTTGAGGAGAATTTCAGTCTTGGGGGAGGGCCAACGAGGCAAGCGCTTGGCTGCACATAACCAACATTGTACGTGAATGCCCCTACTCCTGGGTGAGGGCTAGATGCACTTCTCAAGATGGCTGGGTGAGTGAGAACGCAAGTGTAAGCTGAAAGAAACACATGTGACAGTACAAAATCCATATTTGATGCTTGCATGAACCACGACAAGGGTTACAAATGTAGTCACATCTCTTTGACTACCTTGTTCACTGTTGTCCCTAGGGTTTTTTAAAACCACTTTATTGAAGTGTGATCGTTATACAGAAAGCTGTACATATTTAATGTATACAACTTGATGAGTTTGGAGATAAACATACACCTGTGAAACCATTCCCACAATCAGTGTCATAAACATATCCATCACTTCCAAGCGTTTCCTCCCACCCTCTTTACTTACTTATTTATATTTGTGATAAAAACACTTAACGTAAGAGCTACCCTTTTGGCACATTTTGAAGTGTGCAATGCATTGTTGTTAACTATAGGCCAGCAGTCCACAACCTTTTTGGCACCAGGGACTGGTTTTGTGGAAGACTTTTTACACGGCCTGGGGGTGAGAGTGGGGGTCGGGGGATGATTCAGGCGGTAATGCGAGCGATGGGGAGCGGCAGGTGAAGCTTCGCTGGCTCTCCCACCGCTGACCTCCTGCTGTGTGGCCTGGTTCTTAACAGGCCTCGGCCTGGTATGGGTCTGCGGCCTGGGGGTTGGGCACCCTTGCTATAGGCACTGTGGCGCACAGTTGATCTCTACGACTTATTCATCTTGCGTAACTGAAACTTGGTACCCTTGACCAGTACTTCCCTGATGCTCCCTCCTTCCCTAGATTTTGAACAGGGCCTGGCATATAGTAAGTCCTCAATAATTATTTGTAAAATGAATGGATGGATGCATAGGTGGATGAATTCTTTTTCTAATATTGCTTAAACTCTTCCTCATATGCAGGGACTCCAAATATCTTTCTCTTGAGACTTCCGTAACTTGAAAATGTCTATAAATTCCAGGATTTTTCTTAGTTTCAAAAGACAGGTGGGGCAATCAGCCCTCTCTTGACACTGGGCGAGGGGCATCTCTACATTGTTTCAGCTGTTTCTTTCTTGTTGCCTGAGTGTGTCACTGGCGAAGCTGAGTTCTGTGCAGTCTCAAGAGGTTGGTTCACCAGAGAGGGCCACAGAGGTTCTCTAGGGAGGACACCCCACTCCTTCAGGACCAGGGTGAGTGCATGTGCAGAGCTCTGCAGAACTGAGCCTCTCCTTGTGTTCATGGACACAACCACAAAACCAAAACCAAAACCAAAACCAAAAAAATCCGTTCAACCCCACTGAAGTGCAACATGAATATATCAATTCTTAAATCCTTCTTAGAGAAAAGGCTGGAAAAGTATTCCAGGCCCAGCCCATTCTTCAAATCAAAATCTAATTCTTCCTCCTATGCCTGTAATCTGAGGTTGGTTTAGAACACAGTCAAGTCTTTGGGGACAGAATTTGATGATTTCTCTCTCCTAAAGGGTAGGGACACTTAGGAGAAAAGTCTTGAAGATCACCTTCAAATTTTTGCCTTCGGAAGGACCAGTGAGATAGCCCTAAACAACAAAAGTGTTATGGTGCTTCTCAGCCTATAAAAATAGTGTCCCTTTGAGGAAAGCAAAAAAAAAAAAAAATCCCACCACCAGTTTTGTCTCAATGATGCTGATATGCTCTGGGGAATCATATCCCTTTTAAGAGGAGCTTCATTTTCTCTGGATCTTCCTCAACCAAGGTGATTGTCTTGAGCTTTACTGTCAGGAATTTGTCTTAGGAAAGTAGTAAGTTTCCTTTCATTTTCTAAATGCAGTGAATTAACACTAGTGATAAAACTTGGATCGGTTGCTTGTTTTTTCTAAGAAGAATCCCCATAAGGTTGTAAAGAATAAGGTATAAACAGTTTGCTCAGTGCTTGGCTCATAGAAAGCATTCAGTAAGTATTAACTATTATTATTATTGTTGTTATTGCTGCTACAACTACGATTATTATTAGTGGTGGTGGTCCCTGCCCTGGCATCCAATCCTAGCTGTGGGTATTTACTATGGGAAGGAAATAGAGTTTAGTGACATATAATGCATGTAAAGTGCTTAGTATAGTCTCTGGTACAAAGTAAGCATATAGTAAATTTAAGCAAATTTATCAAATATGAATATATTAGGGTAGATTTGGCTGCTGAAATAGAGAACAAAATTTAATGGCTCAAAGCAACATAAATTCATTTTTCACTCATGTTATTGTACCAGGTGAGTGTTCCAAGTGTTAGAGAAAAGTTTTCAGACAATTTAGCTGTGAGCATGTATCAAGATTTTATTACTATCAGGCACAGCAGGGAAATGGACCCTAGAAGGCCACTTCCCAAATTTACTTTTGGCAGGGACATTTGATAGGAAAAGAGTTCAGTTAGATAATCATTGTTAGGCTAGACACAGAAAGAAAAGAAAGTCTGGTAAAGGTCACTAGACCCTTGATTGACAGTTGGCAACTGAGTGTGTGGCTAATTGGGCATGTGGGTAATTGGTTTCCTAGAGCAAACCTTAATCCCATTAAAGTTCACAGAAAATTGCTTAAGCATTTTATCAGGAATGCTAACTTCTCAGAAAGAGGTTGTGAAGCAAAAAGTTCTGCCCCTCAGACCATGTTTGGAACAATTTCTCTTATGTGTGGGGCCATGGGCCAGCTCTGTCCCTTCTAGTCATTCAGGCAGTCTGGTTGAAGGCAGCTCTGCCAGTTTCAGTATTTTCAGTGTATGGCTTTAATACCATACTGGTCATTGGCAGCAGCCAGTGAGAAAGGGGAAAAGAACAGAGATTTCTTTTTAAGAAATCTTGCCTAAGCAAATGAGCCAGAGGTAGAAACAGAGCTTTTGCTCCCACATCATTGAGAGTTTAGTTACATGGCCATCAAGCTCCCAGTAGGGCTGAGAAATACCATCACTGACTGGGCATCCAAGTCCTGCCTGCACATCTTTTACTATGGGGAAGAAATGGAGTTTGCGGACAGTAGTGGTCTCTGCCGCAGTGAAGGTGTGCCCAGCTTTTCTGCACCTACTGCCTTCTGGAGCAGGAATTGGCAAACTATGGGCTTCAGGCTAAATCCTACCCACAGCTGTTTGTATAAATAAAGTTTTATTGGAAAGCCATGCTCATTCATTTATGCAATGTGAATGGCCGATTTCACACTACACTAACAAGGTTGAGTAGTTGAGACAGAGACCACATGACCCAAAGCTTAAAATATTTACTTTTGGGCCTTTTTAGAAAAAAAAAAAATTGCTGACCCCTATTCTAGAGAGAGTTCTGAACTGCCCACAAAAGGGGACTTGCTGGATCAAAGGAAATGTGCATTGAAAATTTCAGTAGATGCTTCCCTTCATACTTGCCCTAGCAGTGAATGAGATTGTCTGCTCCCCAGTATCCCCACCAACACAGAGTAATATCACACTTTTCCATGTGGCCAATTTGAAGGTGAAAATGGTATTTCACTATAGTTTTAATTGTACTTACCTTATTAGTAGTAAGATTTAGTATTAGAGAGTAGGTATAATAAAATATATATTTGGTCTTTGGCCCTCATTCCTGGCATAAAACTTCTAAAACCAGTGGAATTTCCAGAGTGATAGGAGTGTCTTTTGATATTCATAACAAAACCCTTTCAACCACACCTGAGTTTGTGTTAACTAGGTGACCTTTGGAAAGCCTCTAAGGAAGGGGCTGGTTGCCAGGGGAACCAACCAGAATTAGAGGATTAGAACTTTCAGTCTCTTCCACCCTACCCCTCCCCCCTTGGAGGGGCGAGGGCATTGAGGTTGAATCAATTAATCGTGCCTAGAGAATGAAGCTTCAGTAAAATGGAAAGAATGGGGTTTGGAGAGCTTCTGGATTGGTGAACACAGGGAAGTGCTGGGTGGGACAGCATGGAGGCTTTGCACCCCTTTCCCCATACCTTGCCCTTCGCATCTCTTCCATGTGGCTGTTCCTGAGTTAGATCCTTTTATAATAAACTGGTAATCTAGTAAGTAAACAGTTTTGCTGAATTCTGTGAGCTGCTCTAGTAAATTAATAGAACCCAAGGAAGGGCTCTTGAGACCCTCTGATTTTATAGCCAGTGGGTCAGAAGTACAGGCGACATTGGCATCAGAAATGATGAAGTGGTGTCTGAAGTCTTGTAGGACTCAGCCCTTAACCTGTAGGATTTGACACTATCTCTAGGTAGATAGTGTCAGAATTGAGTCTATGTTGTAAGACACTCAACTGGGGTGGAAGAATTGCTTAATGTTTGGAAAACACACATTTGGTGTCAGAAGTGAGGTATAGTAGAGTAGTGTGAGAGTCATATAGGAGTGTGTTTTTTTCCTTTAGACTTACTGTGATTGAAGCTAATCATATTTTAAGAATATTTGTACTTTTTTTTCCTGTGAACTATCTACTTGTCCTTTGCACATCTGTTGGCAAGTATTGAGTTGTTGATTTTGTATAATAATTTTTAGGGGCTTTTTATATGCTAGGGAACAAAGCATTTATGATATGAATTACAGAAATCTACATCATTTTTTTTCTACCCCATTTTTAAATGTATTCTTTTTACTTTGCTTATGGAGGTTTTTGCTGTGCAAATTAAAGAAATTTTTGTGTAGTCAAATTGAGCAGTCTTCTGATTCACGGATTTATATATTATGCTTAGGGGGCCTTTCCACTCCAAGACTGTACAAAAATTTCTTCTATTTTTTCCTAATAATTTTGTGGTTTTCAGTTTTTGTATTTAAATGTTCGCTCCATCTGTAATTTATTTTGTTTTAAGGTTAGAGGAATGGATTCAGTTTTTTTGCTAAATGGCTATCCATTCGGTGAACATCATTACTTTAATAATACATCTTTATCATATATTAATTTCCTGTATTGTTTTGGGTCTATTACTTGAATATTCCATGTTTATTTATGGGCCAGTATTATGTTGCTTTAATTAATGTACATTTATATCATATTTTAATATCTGCAGGGCTAATTAGTCCTCATTATTTTTTTCATATAAGTCCTTTTTTAATAGGACTTTTCTGGCTAGTTTTACTTGTTTATTTTTCCATATGAAAATAGTTCAAAAACACTGCTGATAATTTTTATTTGGATTGTATTAAATTTATATATTGACTTGGCAGAACTGATATCTTTATGATGTCAATGTTGAGTTCTAAAGCATGGGCGTAGTGTACCTTTCCATTTGAAGAACTTGTGCTGTTTTTAAGTTACCTTTTTGGTTATTGACTGAGGTTTCCTGACTGTGACAGATTTCTGAGACTGACCACCTGGTTCATTTCTTAAACTGGCTTAAATTATTGTTTTTATTCCTGGAGTAAAACCTGTTCCACAGGTACAGAAGGTCTAGGAGCTAACCACTTACTTGTGTTATGATATTCACAGAGCAAACACACCTTACTGTAGGGAATGATAAATTTGTGAATTTTGTCACTGCCTTGCCATCCTTAAGTGTTTGTGGTGATTGCTTCATAGAATAGGACAAGGAGATTATGACACAGAGGGAGCATAGATTTGAAGAAAGTGTTGGTTCAAACACTTATATCTGGAATATTCTTTTCTTAGGTTGAGTTTTTAAGAAGCACGTCCTGAACTAGGATGTGGGAATCTTAGAGGTACGGACACTAGAGTGGAGAAGTGAGACAAGGAAGGGGGGAAGCCAGTACAGACAGTTGTTACTGAGCGGCTTATCTCTGTGGGCGACTGTGGCTGTCATACTCTGGACCTCTGGGATGAAGGGTAGAATGTGCCTCAGGCTTATCCCACCTAAGAGCCAGAGCTTGTGGGGTATTTACCAACTCCCATTTGTTGTTGATTGAATGCTGCTTCTGGTGCCATCAACTCGCAGGCACCTCTGGCTTGCCTTGGGCATCTATGACTGCAAAAGCCCAATCAGAGAGTCACAGATGCTGGTGCATGGGAATGGTCAGCCTTCACAGGAACAGTGAGGCAGCGGCTCTGATAAAACTGTCTTAGAAAGACTTAAATTTCTGCATCCTTAGCCACCAGCTGCCTGCCCTTGTTGGGAGAGGATTAGGGCAGTTAATATTTTGGGTTGTTTGTACCATCTATACTGATTTCTTAGGAAATTCTGCCTTCACCTTCTCCCCATTGGGCAGGTCTGTGCTTTACCTTGGAAGTCACTCCTTCCATTCTCATTCCTACCACACGATTGGACCAGAGTCAATCAAAGTGTGCATTGTTTGGGGGCTTGCCAATTACCTATGACTTGTTATTAGAGTTTGTCCCAATTCAAACAAGCAGGGCAGATCCAGTTCCTCTTCTGGGGATATGGAATTGAGAAACAAAGAGCCACTTGCCAGTTAGCAGTAGGAACTAGAATTAAAATATTAATGTAGGAAGAGAGAAACATGATAGCTATGTTCAAGCAGAAACCATGCACAAGCTGGTTGCTAGAGAGGGGAATGTGGAGCAAGGAGAAGAAGAGAGGGCTTCCCTGGTGGCGCAGTGGTTGAGAGTCCGCCTGCCGATGCAGGGGACACAGGCTCGTGCCCTGGTCCGGGAAGATCCCACATGCCGCGGAGCGGCTGGGCCCGTGAGCCATGGCCGCTGAGCCTGCGCGTCCGGAGTCTGTGCTCCGCAACGGGAGAGGCCACAGCAGTGAGAGGCCCGCGTACCGCAAAAAAAAAAAAAAAAAGAAGGAGAGAGAGAGAATAGGGAGCACATGTTAAGAGGTCCAACCCCCCAAAAACTACCTTATTTCTTGCCTTTCCTGATTCCTGGTTGTTCACATTCTCCTGCCTTCCCATGACACATTTCTTTATCCTTACAGTAACTACCTCCACTCTTTATTACTGTTATTATGAGTCAGTTACTATTAATTGTCTTGACCAAAACACACTGGCAGAAAATTGGAGGATGGTCCCCTAAAAGTGACTCATGCTCTCCATTTCTGCTGTTCCTTCCCCCTCCACTGTGTCTGGAGGCAGCTAACCTGCCAGTCCTCTCCCTATGGCTATTGCCAGCTGCTGTGAAAGGCTCTGAGAAAAAAAAAGCTAGAGAAAATGCCAGTCATTAGGTGGAGTACGCTTGTCCTTCCCAGAACAGGCAGTGATAACATCATACAGCTTACTCTATACAGAAGCTAAATTTTTATCCTCTCAGGAAAAGAGGAAACCTGATTAACTTCTTTATAGTAGAAACCCTGTGCTTTATAAATGGGTCCTGACAGTAAAGAGGTTAGAGAGAGGAAGTTTTAGCAAATTTCCTTTAATGAAACTGGATCCTCTCGCCTGAGTTTTTACTGACTTAAGCTTCTTTGAGGAGCAGCTTCACCTTCCATCAAGAGAAGAAGCTCAGCTGACCAAGTAAAAACAGGCAAAAACAAACCAGGAGGCCTAACTCAATCCATTCATACTAAGCAGATGACCCACAATCCAGTTGCATTAAATATAACTTTAACAACACACATAACAGATACTCACTGGACATCTTTTGTGTTCAGGCTTTGTGCTAAGGGCTGGCAGCATGGAAGTGAGTAAGACATACATGTTCCTGCACTTACAATGTAGAGTCTATGGGGAAGATGGACATGGAATACATGTTTATAAGCAAGAGTGTTACCAAGGGGAAGGGCACAAGAGTCAGGGAAGACCTCCCTATCACACTTTTTTTTTGGTTTTAAAGCTGAGTCCTGAAGAATGGGCAGGGGGAGAGCCCTCTAGGAATAAGATTAATATTTGAGGAAGGGGGAAGCCTCCTGCTTGCTGTGTTTCGTATGATCTCCTTGTGCCTCTAAAACTCCACCTCCAGCTCTGCACGGGGCTTTTTCAAGAGTAAGTCACTCATTTTTTGGAGTTGTGGTGGTTTTTGATCACCTGTTTGTTCTCTGAAGCATATGCTTTTGGTGGTGGTGCATCAGCCTGCTGTGGGACATCTGCAGACAGTTGCCTTACAGGCTGTGTGACCTTGGGCAGGAAACGTCCATTCTCTGTGCCTCAGTTTCCTTAACTATAAAGTGGCAAGTTGGGACTAAGTGGTCTTCATCAGAGTCAACGTTCTTGGTGCTCTCTGAATATACTTCATTGAGTTCTGGTGGGGAAGCTCTGCTCCGAAGGCCTCCTTCCAGGTCAGCCAGGGGCAGGGGAAGGAAGGAAAAGTAGGATGGGCTTTCATTTATTCATCAAATAGTTCTTGAAGCGTGCCGGGTGCCAGATGCTGTTCCAGGCGATGAGGATAGAGGTGAACAAGGCAGAGTGTCAGCTGCCCACTCTGATTCAATCAAAAGGACCTTGAGTGAAGAGAGGGTTTGGGGGTTAAAAAAAGGAGAAAACAAGTCTCCTCCTCACTTCGTTATCCAGTGGGCACCTATTGATATATGAAAGCAGGGTTTTTCGTTTGTTTGTTTGTTTTAAAATTAGATTATCCATTTGCTCTCTAGCAAGAAACAGAGCCCTATGGGAAAATGATATTCAGGAAAGGGATATTTTAATGAGAAAAACTTGGGACTAAGGGTGCCACTCTGGAGAGTGAGAATAGGATGGGTAATCAGCAGGGCCCTAGGGCAGTCCAAGGATGTGAATGCCTGGCTGTGGACAGGAAGAAGGGTCAGTTCAGAGGTGGAGGAAGGGCCCCCCAACTTGAGTCTCCCAGTTTTGCCAATGGCTCCTCCTAAAGTTACCAATTAGGTCACAATGCTTTTTCTATAAATGGGTGATGGAGGTGGGGAAGGGATGAAAATAGAAATAATTTATCGTCCTAAAGCAACAAATCTGGGCATAGGCCCAGTGCTACTGAAAGGGTCTTTTTAATGACGCGTGGGCAACTCTCTCTGCTTCCTAAGTCATCAGAGAGGCGATTGGAATGACTTTTAAACATGGACTCCATCAAGTGATGCAAATCTCCCATGATTTACAACCCAAAGAAGTTTATCTTGCTCTGGGAAAAAAGAAGACCTTGGAACCAAAGCCTCACATTTATAAGCCAACACAAACATCTTAAAATAACGCCCCCTCCTCCCTCCTGCTCCATAATGAGAAATGAGAGATTAAGCAAGAGGTGGAGGGCTGTGGGTAGGACCATCGCAATCACCAGTGATTGAGCTTCAAGGTCCAAGGCCTTTGTTGTGGGCACTGGAACCCTAATGATTTATAATTAACTCCAACAAGAAAAACCAAATGCCATGCACTTTCCTAACAGAGCTACAAAAATAACCACATTCACAGTGTTTGTAAAATTGGAAACAAATGTCCCAAGGAACATAAGAGCTCCATGCTGTCCTACCCAAGCTTTGGAGGAAGAAAAATATTGGCACTCAGTCATGACCACAAATGATGAGCCAATATCGTTTGTCATGGGAAATTCATCTAGGCAAAACTGAATTGCACCATTAGCTCTCAGTGACTCAGAGAAATAACCATACTGAAATGCCTCAAATTAAAATCAGTCAAGGGCTGGGTCTAACATTCTCTCTCCTCCTAGTTGCTGAGTTTAGTTTCTTTATCCTCTCTCTTTACATGGAAGAGCTGAGAAGGGGAAAACAATGCCTAATTGTACTCTTGTTCCTGAAATGGCTTAGATCCATGTGGTTCTTTTTTTAAAGTGGGTATGGGTAAGGGTAATGACCATGAAAAGTACGAGGGGGGGCTATGAGGTAGTACAGAACGGCATGGTGACCTTAGTTTACTGTTGAAGGATGATGGGCAGGAGGCGCTGGTGATTGGCAACTGGACTAATGACCTATAACCTTAGTTTGCAAAAAAGAAATTTTTTTTAGGGTATATGAATTCTACTCCATAAATAATCTTAGTTCTTGTGCTGATGTGGAACATGAAAAGTTCGGTTATGGAAGTTTACTAAAGAGAAATTTTCTATTTGTAAGGACCCCTTCGATGCTATTAAACATCAAAATCATCAGCAAAGGATAGAGTTATTGATTCTAAAACAATAATGAACTAAGTCTAGGCCTTACAGTGAACACTTTACAGGCATCTCCTTTAATTTGTACAACCCTATGAGCCAGTCCTTAACATAATTCCCATTTTACAGGTGGGAAAATAAAGCATCTGAAAGTTTCAGTAACTTGCCAGATTTCCATCAGCAAAAAGCAGAGCTGGGATAAGGACCCATTACTATTCGACTCCAAAGCCTACACTCTAAGTCACCCTTAGAGGGTTTCTGTGCATTTCCCCCCTTTAGGTCACTGTTTTCCAAACTGTGGTTGTCAGCTCTGAGGGACCAAAGGAAAATTTCAGATGACCTTGCCGATATGTCCCTAATTCTGTATGTCAGAGAGGTAGAGAACAAAACCCTTTCAACTCTACCATCTCATAATCTTACCTCTGAATCTGTGAATTAAGTAATGTGCCTTCTGTCTGGGGACCCAAGACAGTAATATTAGCTGAGTGAAAAGAATATAGTTGAACTTTCCAACTGACTAACTTGAAGGTAGCAGGAATAAAATGTCAACTTGAACAGTGCCTGAGAATCACCTGTACAGACGTAGTCAGTTTATGTAAACTTTGCGCAGTGAATATGCAAATGTCCTACATATTTTTGTGCTTATACACTTCTAACAGATCTGGATGTGGCCTCTTGGGAGAATGCTGGTTTAAGCCTTTCTGCAAAAGTCACCTATGAAACTGAGAATTTCCACTGTTTCTGTCCAAAACATGGGATTAATTGAAGAAATTCTCACTCCTTGTTTTTTTTTTTTTTTTTTGCTTCAGAGAAATTAATTCTTCCTATGGGAATTTTTTTTTTAATGCCCTAAACCGATCTGAACTTCAGGAACTTGAACCTTGCATTGTAACTGCCTTCTGCCTCTATGGAATATAATCTATTCAAGCTGTTAAACTGTTGTGAACACCAATAATAGAACATTTTTCTAGTGTTCAGGATATGAAGCTAAAGCATATTCGACTGCTGTGTGTATATATATTTGCCCACATTTTAAAACTAACTAAACATTTCAAACCTCTTTTGATTTATACAGAGTTATTTATTACAAGGCTCCTGAACTTTCTAGAGGCAGCAATCTTCCGGTGATCTTTATCAAGCTGTTCTCTGTCCTCCTACTTGGCTGCTTGTTTGGTTCTTTCTTTTTTTTTCCTCTCTCTCCTCCTCTCTCTTTTTTCTTGAGCTTAGTCTTAACAGGGAAATAAAATGTCAAAGACATCAGGAAAAAGAAAAAATCCAATGGTAAAATTTGCAAATGGGAATACAATTTGAAGGCAGCACCAAAGTTAAAGCAGCCAGGTTTTATTGTTTTTTTCCTCTCTGCTAATTAGGCTGCACGTTTTAAATCTTAAACATGTGCAGAGTTGTGAGGGATCTTGCGTGTAGAGAGAGGCTTAATTCCAGCAGCTCTTGATAGCTGAGTGTTCAGTGTTTCAATGCTCACAATAGACACCATCAACAGCTCATATTTTTGGGTGCCTTCTGCACAAATGGTGGTATGGAAGGAAGAATCAGAGAAATTTAGAGCTTGCCTGAATTCCCAGTGGTTTCCAATTATTTTTTTTAGGCCAGAAAACAAAGATGATCTTACCTTGAAGCCTGATACGTAAAGCAGATAACCTTGAGCGGCTGTGCATGTGAATGTGGGTGCATGTGTGCCTCACATTCATTCTTCTGTTAGGACAGAACATTTGTCAGCTGGGAGCAGCTACACAGAGCTCTTAGGATTATAGTTTGAAAGTTACAGATCTTGGACCACCTCTTTTACTGAGGGAAAACCCAAGTTCCAGAAAGCCGCACTGAGTTGTTCAAGGTCACACCCCTAGAAAGAGGTGGAGCAAGCTCTTGAATGAGATCTTATGTTTCTGAGCACTCTGCTCTTTTTTTTTTTCACCTGCTGAATTTTATTTTTAATTTATTTTTTTTTTGCGGTACGCGGGATTCTCACTGTTGTGGCCTCTCCCGTTGCGGAGCACAGACTCCGGACGCACAGGCTCAGCAGCCATGGCTCACGGGCCCAGCCGCTCCGCGGCATGTGGGATCTTCCCGGACTGGGGCACGAACCCGTGTCCCCTGCATTGGGAGGCGGACTCTCAACCACTGCGCCACCAGGGAAGCCCTATTATACGTTTTTTACTTCACACTGTCATGTCTATTTTAACAAATAAGTCCAGGCTTGCCTTCCTGTTAGTTTCTTTGGAAACCACACATTTCAGTTTAATTATATTTTCTTCTCATTCTAAGGAAGGGCTGCAAGGGTACTGTTTGTGTGCTTGCATGATTGTTTGTTTTTTCAGTTTTATTGAGATTTAATTGACATATAACTGCCCTTTCTTTTTCCATGTACTGTTTCACGGAATGCGGAGAAATTATCCATGTTTGCTAGTGAGAAATACAATGAGATATATGTATAAAAATAAAGTTAGTGTATTTGTGAGGATAAGGTTGGATACTTTGTAAAGGCTCATTAACGTGATCATTAAAACTATGTATATTGCTGTTGAATTTGGAGTGTAAGAGATAGCTGCAAACGATTGGTGTAACGATGTTGTAAAAACCAAGGAGGATTCTTTGTAAATGTATTTAAGATCTCATCACTCTTTAAGGAAACCTAAACTGGAGATTGTTAACATCACATTATGAGTTTAGTTTATGCAAAAAAAGAAAATGACCAATTTCAACCAACAGACCTATTCTCAGTGAATGAGAATGTATGAATGAATGAACGAATGTACACTTAACATGTCTAAAGTTAAAAAAAATTGTTGTTATCTAAATACTATTATTTGCAATTATTTATTATTAACTGACTTAAAAAATTGGTCAACTACCAGTCTCAATCATATGAAAATGAGGACCTTTTTCTTTACCATAACCCTGCTGTATGCCCATATTCAGTGATACCAATGTAAATTTTCTGGACATTTGAATTATAATTTTCTCAAAG
Source organism: Lagenorhynchus albirostris (assembly GCF_949774975.1). Taxonomy (NCBI): domain Eukaryota; kingdom Metazoa; phylum Chordata; class Mammalia; order Artiodactyla; family Delphinidae; genus Lagenorhynchus; species Lagenorhynchus albirostris. The sequence continues at coordinate 133,109,626 of NC_083097.1, forward strand.
TTAATAGCATATTACTGGAAACCCAGAATATGTACTTTCCTACTGGATTCTTGTATATAATATGCTGTATTTATAAAGCAAAACAATATTTTCCTCTGTAATTACAATTTAGAGTTACTTTTAACTCCTATGTGATAAGATAATTAAAAAATTTTCCCTTGGAGAATCTCTATCCAAAATATCCAGAGTATCTCTGCAACTTCTGTGCCAGCAAATACAGTAGTTTCTGCCTTCATGGAACTCACCATTGAAAATCACTTCTTATATTATCACCGTTTGGTTGCAATTTTGTATTTTCTTTGTCAAGAAGAAACATTTATCATGTGGATATATGGGTTGTTTTGGAGTTGTCCTGGGTTTTCTGCCAGGTGACTACCTGAGGTTTGGGCAGGTTCCAGTCCAGTAGGGGATGGAGTAGGCAGGGAGTATAGGTCGCCCAGAATTCAAGAAATCAAGTTGTTGGCAAGAGCGGCACAGTGGAGATCTATACTCTGCCCTATTTAATCCCTTTTGCTGAGGTGATGGTGGGGGTCTTTTTTCTTTAGGCAGAAAGGAATCACAAGTGATGCTAGGCTGGGCAGATCCTTCCCATGATTAAGCCAGGGGCAGGGATGCGAGGATTTCCTTACTACCGCCAACCTAAGTCATCTTTGCAATGGACTGACCAATACTATAAAGCCAAAGCATTCATTCGTAGATAGGATTTTCTTAAATTGTCCTTTTTTTTTTTTCTTCTTTTTTTTGGAGCTAGGGGAACAGCGAGAAGCTAGGCTTCAGAGCTTGGGTGATCCAATTACCAATCCTTTGTTAAAAGTACTGCAGCACGCTAGCAATAGCCAAGAAGTCCCAGCAAACATGCACACCTCGCCAGGCCTTAGAGAACATGTAGATTTCAGTACGCATGTCCAAAGCCACACACTTTTCCACTTCCTCTGTTACCCTTGCAGAATAAGGATGAAAGTCCATCCTAGGCAAAATGAATTGGTAGGGTGTGGCCTTTGAGCATTTGATAGGTTCGAAGAAGCTGCCCCCTCCATACTAACAGTAAATACCACTCTTTTTTTCTGTCATCTCAGGCCTATATTTTTGTTATTAAAGATTCATTGCCTCTCTGATTCTAAAAAAAAAAAACATTTGGTTTTCTTCAAATATGGAGAAATCATGCTTTAACTGGCTTACCACCTTCATGGGAATTACTTCATTTCTTTGATTCTAAGATGCATTTTCTCCCACATTTAAACATTTCTGAAATGCTGAATTTGTGTACAATGTATGTGCTTAATGTGATGTTCCATTTTTATTTCTTGGAAGGCTATTATTAAATTGATGATTCATGTAAAAGGGATGACATCGTAGAATCAGAACACCGTGGCTTTTTTAGTTAATTTCCAGTTTTGACTCTGAAATTGTGTAATCACAAGATCATGGTGGTGGTGACTGAAGAGGATGAAATGTGAAGAGTTGGGGGACAGATCCTTGAATTGGGAGAAGGACTGTGCTAGAGAAAATTTGCTGTCATTTTTACTTGGGATTATGACCTCCATTCAGCTGCCTTTAACTGGGCATTTCCCCTGCTGACTAGAGTGAGAAAATTTGGATCTGCTTCATCATTACTATCAAGAGCCATTTATTTACTGTTTGCTATATAAAATTACAAACAGATATAAAGCACAGCCTTTGAACCTCAGGATGTGTTGATTATGGGAAATTGAGAGGTTTTTGTGACTTCACTGGTGGGGAAAGCCTTCCATTAAATGTTATGTTTTGGTAGCATCTTTATTATAATATAATTCACATACCATACCATTTCACCCATTTAAAGTATATAATTCAATGGATTTTAGTACAGCCACACAGTTGGGCAAACATCACCACAGTCAGTTTTAGAACATTTTCATCACCCCAAAAGAAATTCCATACCCTTTAGCAGTCCCATCTCATCCCTCCCATCTTCCTCAACTCTAGACACCACTAACCACTTACATTTGAAGACCAAAAATACAGCATGGTAGAGGGACTAGACTAGAGCAATGAACTAGGAGTTAGAAGTTTCAAGAAGATTCCAAATTTTGGCATTGCTTCTTAGAAATTATTTGGCTTCTTTGAGCCGCTTTTCTTCATTTGTAAAATTAGTATAATGACACCCACATCACAGATAGTCACTATTAATGTGGTGGTTGTGAGGATTAAGTAAGATAACATATATGAAAGCAGCAGTATAGGGCCTGCCACATAGTAGGTTCAGAATGTTATTTTCTTCTTTCTTTCATCTCTTTTCAAGATGGGCCCTGAGCTGAACTGCTGAAGGATGATTGATCTCTCTCTTCTTTTACCTGAAGACCGAATCCTCTGTAGGTGCCACCTCAATGTTCCCTCCCAGAAATTCCCTCTTGGAGGTGGTTAAAGCCCCATGGTGTTGCTGGGGACACCTCAACTCAGTAGTTGAACTGATAATACAAAACAGAGGGTCTGATTTCTGTCTTCCTAGAAAAGAGGAAAAAATCACATTATCCACTTTATTCAGGTAATGGGGAGTCAGCCTAAACTCTCAAAATTTCTACTGACTGAATGGTTTTCAGGTAAATGCAGAGTTCAAGGAACCAAAGTGGTCAGCAAGGGTGACGGATGTAAAACAAAAACTATGATCCTCTCAGTGCCCCCATGTGAACCTCCATGTAGAATAAGGAAAAACAGATGCGGGTCACTGGACTCCAAAAACCCATCCCATTGGCTTTTGGCTCTGGAAGAGCCCATTGAGCAGTGCCAAGACTGTTTTGAAAATCTCAGAGAGGTCTGGCTTGTCTTTATTTGTCCATCATTGAGGAGTTAAAGTGGTGAGGGGTGTTTCTGTCTTAATGTGATGGATGGTGAAATTGAAGTGTTGGGTAATTTCTGTGGTCTGAAGACCTGAAGTCTTCCAAGGAGAACATTTATGATGATCTTCTCATGAGTCTGAACTCTCTGGTCCTGCTTCTGCCAGAATCAGGATGCTCCTGAGAGGTTTTGCTTCTCCTTATGTGTCTATTGACTTCTGCCAAAGAAGCTCCAGGTTATTAGACTGAAAATAATTTAGTAAAAAATAAGTTGATTGACATAACTATTTGGTAAAAGAAAAAAAATAAAACAAATGTTCTTCAGATGCTATTCTTTGATAATTTTGGTCCATGATTTTGGCTACTCTGCACTCTTTATTCATCTTTAAAGATTTTTGTTTGTTTAAAATTTAACTTTTTAATTTTTCCCCTGTATATTTACTATTACTTTTCAAATTCATTTCAAGCCCATTATTCTTATTCTTTGATGTTTGTTGAAATGGAAAGTTAGGATAATAGGACTTAGTTGAAATATCCAGAATATCCAACAATTCTTAGTGTGATAAACACACAAGTTCAAACAGTATATATGGTGTAATCCTATATTTATAGAATAACAGTCATTTATAGAAAAGTATTTGAACAACTATACATCAAGGTTTGAACAGTGTTTGCCTGGGTGGAATTATTTTGCTTATTTGTATTTTTTTAATCCATTCAACACAATTTTATTAAGGCCCTACTAAATGTCAGCCATGTTCTCTATGTTGGGGATAAAGCAGTAAAGAAAAAAGACAAGAAAAGTTTGCCCTCCTGAAGGTACATACCAGCGGGGAGAAAGAGTAGCTAAATGAATTAAGTAAAATAAATAATAGGTTAGAGAGTGAAAAGTACTACAGAGAAAAGTGAAGCAGGGAAGAGGCACAGAGAGTTGGGGAGGGGTCTCAATCTTAAATAAGGCCATCAGGGAAGGTTTGACTGTGAAGGTACCTTTTGAGTAAAAACTTAAAGGAGATAAGGGTGTTAGCCGGGTGGATGTCTGGGGAAAAATGCATGCTAGTCAAAGGAACAGCAAGCGCAAAAGGCCTACCAGGGGAGCATGCTGTGTGTGTGTGTGTGGGGGGGGGGGGGTATGAGATAAAGAGAGTAGTCATGAGTGAATCCAGGTTTTTGGCTGGGACAACTATAAGGATGGAAGTGCATTGAAATGGGGAGGGCTGCAGGCTGATGAAGTTTGGGAGGTGATCAGGAGCTCGGTTTTAGACAGGTTAAATTTGATATGCTTATTAATCATCCAAGATGTTTCTCTAATGAGAATGCATTGTTCTGAAATTTGGAAAAAAACAATAAATGACATTTTAAAAGATAGTCTAGGGCTTCCTTGGTGGTGCAGTGATTGAGAGCCCGCCTGCCGATGCAGGGGACGCAGGTTCGTGCCCTGGTCCGGGAAGATCCCACATGCCGTGGAGTGGCTGGGCCTGTGAGCTGTGGCCGCTGAGCCTGTGCGTCCGGAGCCTGTGCTCCGCAACGGGAGAGGCCACAACAGTGAGAGGCCCGCGTACCGCAAAAAAAAAAAAAAAAAAAAAGATAGTCTGCTGTGGGACTAGGTTGTTCCAAGGAATTCTCTATTGTTGCCCTAGATTGTTCAGTTGACTAAATTTCTGTGACCAAATTGTTTTTAGTCAAACCATTTGGACTTGGTGTATGCAGGAGGCAACCCTGGGTAACCACCAGCACACTTGCTCTTTGGACTACTCTGTTTAGAAGAAAGTTGAAAGCAGACTCAGCAGTGCTTTGCTGTCTTGGCTTTCAGGCCGTTGACTCAGATGACTTCCTAGATGCTTGTTTTAACTCGCCAGTCCCATAAACTCTGCCTGACTTCCTGGACCTTTGACTCTTTCATCAGCTTTGCTGATTCCAGATACTTGCTTGAAGTTTCAAGGATCTGGGGCACCTGGATCCTTAGTTCTTCCTGTCCTCTGATGGTCTTTGCCTAATCACACTGATCCTGTGACCATCATGCTCTCAAAAAGCAATTCACACAACATTTCGTGAATACCTGTTTTATGTAAAGCACTGTATTAGGCATTTTGGGGATGATAATGAAGTTGAGATGTGGCACTGACAAGTAGGAGGTTCCAGTGTTGTGGAGGAGGTAAGTATGTATAATGAGGTGATGATGACAAGCATGTAATAGTCTGGAGGGGAATCGAGGGCTCTGATTCTTATAGTAATGGCCTACTTGGTCCCAACAGCTCTGGTCCAGCATTATAGATTTTTTTTCTCAGAGGCTTTTTTGCACTTTTCAATATTTAGCCTTTGTTGTTTGTTTTCTGATTATGAAGTAACAGATATTTATTGTAGAAAACATGGGAAAAACATGAAGAAAAAAAATTACTCGTAATCTTATCATCCAGAGATAGAATGTTTCTGTTAAGAGATAGAAGGTTTCTGTTAATGTTTCTTTTCATTCTTTAAAGAAAAGTTTTATTGTTGGCATTTTACCACATCAGTATTCTTTGGAAGAATGTTTTTTAAATAGCTGAATGGAATTGATGTTTCACCATTTATTTACTGGCCCTCTAGTATTGAGTCTTTTTATGTTTTCATAGCTAAGTTCCTCCTTGCTTGGGCAATATCGGCCTGGAGTTGAGGCTGTCCTAGGGTACCTGGGGTAGAGTCGAGTCTCAAAAAAATGGAGCTGTGCCCACATGGGGTGCACTTGGCTGAGAGGGGTGCAACCCCTGGGGCATGAATAACAGCACTTAATTAATCCATGCTCCTCCCCAAGCTTGCACACACATGAGCATAGTAGATACCACAGCTGAAAAGTCAGTGGGAGCCCTTGTTATATATTTGAAAAACTGCTTATCATTGGTAGACCAAGGAACTCTGAAATCATGTGATTTTAATATAGTACATCTTTTCTACGATAAACATCAGTAGTTACATTTGTCAGAAGAGTCATAAAATAGAAATGATACAGTACCCTTCTTTGAAAAAGTAGAGGATTATCAAAGCAAGATGGAAGAAAGTAGCGTGCTGGGTCCTCTTATAATGTAGATAAATATTCCTGCTTCAGTGAGATTCCTTCAAGAGAGTGAGCTTAGGAGCAGAGGAAAGAAATAGTATAAAATTAGAAAGACAGTATTGTGTTGTTTTAGACTTTGAAAACTGATAATGCTTTCCAAGTCTGGTATGTGAAACTTGCCCTTTTCTTTTGGCTATTCTAGCCACAGATGAATGTCTTCTTGCCAATTAGAACATTTTTGAGGTGTTCTCCTTTTCTTCACGTGATGTTGGTTGTGATTCCATGCTTGCCATTATTTATAAATTAATTTCTGGCATTGTAGTAAATTCTAGGAAAACCAATAAAACCACAAGTGTGCAGTTAAATCCTTCTGTATTTTTTCTATTTATTTATTTACTTTTGTTTAAAATTTTTTTTCCTGTGGGAAAGACATGAAAGTTAAAAACAAAGTTTCCATAAGTGGATGGGTGGTTTATAGGATACATTTCTAATCTCCATTATTCCTTAGTCTTTTCATTGCTGTGTACCTATTCTCTCATTTGCTTGAGGCTATTTGATTACCTTTCTTGATAGGAATAGTAAAGAAATTAGTCATGAGGATCTAGGCTGATGGAAAGAAATTGGTGGAATGTCTTTCTCTTTTGACAAAAAGTGCCAGAGCTGATAATCAGTACTTCCTTAAATATAGCCAAACCAGGAAGCCAAGTAAACTGGTGACACCAGTAAAATAGTCATATATGAAGGGTGTATTGAGATGACATAAAATTGTCAGAGAGACTCAGTTCTTTTTAAAGTGACTTTCAGCCTTTTCTGAGAAAGATTTTGTCAAGAATTTTGTAGGAAGTACTTGTGAATGCCATAGAACAGTATCTCCCCAAATGAGTTCTACAGAATGTCAAAGAGTTGAGTGGGGACCTGCTATTTGTACCTGCCCTGAAGCTACTTCTGGTAACGACACCCTGATTTGCCTCTGAGGAACTACTCCTCCCCACTGTTGGCCCATGTGGTTTGGGTGTGACTGAGTCCAGAGTGTGGGACTCGTAGCCTAGGACTGTTCAATCAGTACATTCTATCTCAACTGTCTTGGGAATCGGTACAGGGATGACCATGTGACCAAAGATAGTCCAGTGAGATTCATCCTGGATCTTTTATGGAACTGTGGGGAAGGAGAAGCCCCTTTTTGGGATTGCTCGGAAGGAAGGATGTGAGCTCAATGCTGATGGTCGGTCTTTCTGCCTTGTGGGAAGAGCCTGCTTTAATGAAGCCAACACAAAAGAATGTAGAGCCCAGAAATGGACACAGAGCCGTGACATTGTACAAGATCCTGAGTCCTGCCAGGCCTAAAGCCAGCCTATCTCTGGACTTAAATAAATTATTTTTTTTGTTTTAGCCAGTTTGTGCTGGGCATTTCACATCCACCACTGAGAGTTTTGGCTAATTTAAAAAGTGTTATGTGAATACTGAGCTGTCATCAAACAGGTGTGGGAAATCCTGGGCACATTAGTTTGGTTCTCCAGAAGTAGACTCTGAAATAGGATTTGTGTCCAGGTAGTTTATTTGGGAAGTGGGGAGTGGGGAAGTAAGCCAGTGAAGGGAAGTCATCTAATAAGTGGTACCTTATCAAGCCGGTGAGCACTGTGGATGACTAGAGTTTAATCCCATGGGGAAGCTATGGGAGACAGTGTAAAGCACATACCTCAGAGTTATCCCATCGAAGCAGCAAGGGAGCTGGGATAGTTACATCCTAAATCCCATCAGTTATTGGTTGAGGGCTGCTTTTTGGTGTGTGTGTAAATTTCTTGGTACTTTAGTTCTGCTCTGCAAGCAGGCAGAATCGCCTTCTGAGAGGACAGAGAGAGAGAGAGAGAGAGAGAGAGAAAGACAGAAAGAAATCAGCCCAGACAAAGAGGTGTAGATACTGACATTTGGAAGTCAGCTGGACCCTAGGGATATGGGGTAAACAAAGCAAAGGTTTCTTTACTTTAGGACTTCTTAGAGTCTTTGATATACTAATATAGATACTGAATATCCAAAAGTGAGGTCATGGTAAGCCGTGTTTTCAAAATTTATTTTAACATAGAATCTTTTCTTTGTGGATTATCTTTGGAACGTGCAGTCTACAGCACATGCTTTGGGTAATGCTGTCTCAGAATATCCTAGATTTAAGGTGTAACCTAGCTATAAAAACTTGCAGGACTCAATAGCATGCACCTCAAAAATTGGAAGGAATCAATGGGTAAAACTGTTAAACCTTTGGTCAGTGTTATGGACTGGATGTTTATGTTCCCCTCAAAACTTGTATGTGGAAATCCTAACTCCCAATATGATTGTATTAGGAGGTGGGGCTTTTGGAAGGTGATTAGATCATGTCAGTGGAATGTACATGAATGGAATCAGCGTTCTTATGAGAAGAGACATGAGAGAGTTTGCCTGTTTCATTCTTTGCTCTTTGCCATGTGAGGACACAGTGGAAAGACAGCCATCTATAAGCCAGGAAATGGGCTCTCACCAGACTTCAGATCTGTCAGCATCTTGATCTTGGACTTCTCAGCCTCCAGAAATGTGGGAAATAAATTTCTGTTGTTTATAAGCCACTTGGTCTATGGGTCTATGGTGTTTTTGTTATAGCAACCTGACCTCAGACAACCAACAAGTGTAATTGTTATTTCTTTTAAGTTAGCAAATGACTACTGTAGATGATTCTACAGTTTCACCATCGTTTAAATGGTGAGGCAACAGAGGCCTAGAGAGTTTCAGTCACTTGCTTTTGGTTGTTAACTAAAATAGTTTGTGCAGAGTCAGGACTAGAGTCTAAACTTAGGGTTTTTCTCTCTGTGGATCATGCATTTTAAGTTAGGGCTACGTTGGAACCATATTCTGGTCCTCTAGTCCCCCAAGTAGGCTGCCAATCTTCTTTAAGCACTTTCCTTTGTCTCTAAGTATTTGCTTTAACAGGTAGCAGAATCTGGGGTTGTTTTTCAGATCAGTTTTGCAAATGAAGGCCTTGGGCCCTGTGTATCATCTCCCTGGGGCTGCCTGGCAGGCAGCCTTCATTGTCTGTAGACCTGGGATTTGTTTTGGCTTTGTGAAGAAGACTGTGTTTCCTTGTACTTGCATTTCTAGATCATAGTCATAAATGCACCCAAGCTCATGGATACCAATGAATCAGAGAGACTAGTTAGGTCAAGAACTGCACTCATGACCAGCTTGTGTATGATTCCTTGTGCTATTACTGAGTGTGACTGGAAGCAGTAGTTCTAATATGTAGCTGTATCTATTATGTAGTCATAGCATTCTCAAGGTCTTGGCAAATATGCACATAACAGGCATATACCCACACAAAGGCTTAGCAGGCAGACTTTTGATTGCCTGGGATGGTTTGCCAAAGTAAGTAGGTTTTAGTGTCTAGGGACATGGCCTTGGTTTCTCAAACTGAGAGAAGTGATGGGGAGGTATTTTTGCAGAATACAAAGAACACGGAGTTATTATTTGTTCTTACCCTGTGTTCCTGGGTGATAAATGGCAATGATCAGGGTTTTCTGCTGGCTGTTTTGGACCATCAACATTTTGATGCTGTCATCTATTTTTTATGTTCTTACATGTTGATGCTTACATATTTGAGGTGAATCACTGGAGATCTGTATGGTAAAGACACTAGTAAAAGATCTTCCAATAATTTGTAATATCATTGCCAAGCATGGCCTCTTCTTTTTTTTTTTAAACATCTTTATTGGAGTATAATTGCTTTACAATGGTGTGTTAGTTTCTGCTTTATAACAAAGTGAATCAGTTATACATATACATATGTTCCCATATCTCTTCCCTCTTGCGTCTCCCTCCCTCCCACCCTCCCTATCCCACCCCTCTAGGTGGTCACAAGCACCGAGCTGACCTCCCTGTGCTATGCGGCTGCTTCCCACTAGCTATCTGTTTTACGTTTGGTAGTGTATATATGTCCATGCCACTCTCTCACTTTGTCAAGCTTACCCTCCCTGCTCCCCATATCTCAAGTTCATTCTCTAGTAGGTCTGTGTCTTTATTATTCCTGACTTGCCCCTAGGTTCTTCCTGACCTTTTTTTTTTTTTTTTTTTTTTTTTTAGATTCCATATATATGCGTTAGCATACGGTATTTGTTTTTCTTTCTGACTGACTTCACTCTGTATGACAGACTCTAGGTCCATCCACCTCACTACAGATATCTCAATTTCGTTTCTTTTTATGGCTGAGTAATATTCCATTGTATATATGTGCCACATCTTCTTTATCCATTCATCTGTTGATGGACACTTAGGTTGCTTCCATGTCCTGGCTATTGTAAATAGAGCTGCAATGAACATTTTGGTACATGACTCTTTCTGAATTATGGTTTTATCAGGGTATATGCCCAGTAGTGGGATTGCTCGGTCCTATGGTAGTTCTATTTTTAGTTTTTTAAGGAAACTCCATACTGTTCTCCATAGTGGTTGTATCAATGTACATTCCCACCAACAGTGCAAGAGGGTTCCCTTTTCTCCACACCCTCTCCAGCATTTATTGTTTCTAGATTTTTTGATGATCGCCATGGTGTGAGATGATATCTCATTAAGGTTTTGATTTGCATTTCTCTAATGATTAATCATGTTGAGCATTCTTTCATGTGTTTGTTGGCAATCTGTATATCTTCTTTGGAGACATGTCTATTTAGGTCTTGTGCCCATTTATGGATTGGGTTCTTTGTTTTTTTGATATTGAACTGCATGAGCTGCTTGTAAATTTTGGAGATGAATCCTTTGTCAGTTGCTTCATTTGCAGATATTTTCTCCCATTCTGAGGGTTGTCTTTTGGTCTTGTTTATGGTTTCCTTTGTTGTGCAAAAGCTTTGAAGTTTCATTAGGTCCCATTTGTTTATTTTTGTTTTTATTTCCATTTCTCTAGGAGGTGAGTCAAGAAGGATCTTGCTGGATTTATGTCATAGAGGGTTCTGCCTATGTTTCCCTCTAAGAGTTTGATAGTGTCTGGCCTTACATTTAGGTCTTTAATCCACTTTGAGTTTATTTTTGTGTATGGTGTTAGGGAGTGATCTAATCTCATACTTTTACATGTACCTGTCCAGTTTTACCAGCACCAGTTATTGAAGAGGCTGTCTTTTCTCCACTGTATATTCTTGCCTCCTTTATCAAAGATAAGGTGACCACATGTGCGTGGGTTTATCTCTGGGCTTTCTATCCTGTTCCATTGATCTATCTTTCTGTTTTTGTGCCAGTACGATACTGTCTTGATTACTGTAGCTTTGTAGTATAGTCTGAAGTCAGGGAGCCTGATTCCTCCAGCTCCGTTTTTCATTCTCAAGATTGCTTTGGCTATTTGGGGTCTTTTGTGTTTCCATACAAATTGTGAAATTTTTTGTTCTAGTTCTGTGAAAATGCCAGTGGTAGTTTGATAGGGATTGCATTGAATCTGTAGATTGCTTTGGGTAGTAGAGTCATTTTCATAGTGTTGATTATTCTAATCCAAGAACATGGTATATCTCTCCATCTATTTGTATCATCTGTAATTTCTTTCAACAGTGCCTTATAATTTTCTGCATACAGGTCTTTTGTCTCCTTAGGTAGGTTTATTCCTAGATATTTTATTCTTTTTGTTGCAGTGGTAAATGGGAGTGTTTTCTTGATTTCACTTTCAGATTTTTCATCATTAGTGTATAGGAATGCCAGAGATTTCTGTGCATTAATTTTGTATCCTGCTACTTTACCAAATTAATTGATTAGCTCTAGTAGTTTTCTGGTACCATCTTTAGGATTCTCTATGTATAGTATCATGTCATCTGCAAACAGTGACAACTTTACTTCTTCTTTTCCAATTTGGATTCCTTTTATTTCCTTTTCTTCTCTGATTGCTGTGGCTAAAACTTCCAAAACTATGTTGAATAATAGTGGTGAGAGTGGGCAACCTTGTCTTGTTGCTATCTTAGTGGAAATGCTTTCAGTTTTTCACCATTCAGAACGATGTTGGCTGTGGGTTTGTCATATATGGCCTTTATTATGTTGAGGAAAGTTCCCTCTATGCCTACTTTCTGAGGGGTTTTTATCATAAATGGGTGTTGAATTTTGTCAAAAGCTTTCTCTGCATCTATTGAGATGATCATATGGTTTTCCTCCTTCAGTTTGTTAATATGGTGTATCACACTGATTGATTTGCGTATATTGAAGAATCCCTGCATTCCTAGGATAAATCCCACTTGATCATGGTGTATGATCCTTTTAATGTGCTGTTGGATTCTGTTTGCTAGTATTTTGTTGAGGATCTTTGAATCTATGTTCATCAGTGATATTGGCCTGTAGTTTTCTTTCTTTGTGACATCTTTGTCTGGTTTTGGTATCAGGATGATGGTGGCCTCGTAGAATGAGTTTCGGAGTATTCCTCCCTCTGCTATATTTTGGAAGAGTTTGAGAATGATAGGTGTTAGCTCTTCTCTGAATGTTTGATAGAATTCACCTGTGAATCCATCTGGTCCTGGGCTTTTGTTTGTTGAAAGATTTTTAATCACAGTTTCAATTTCAGTGCTTGTGATAGGACTGTTCATATTTTCTATTTCTTCCTGATTCAGTCTTGGCAGGTTGTGCATTTGTAAGAATTTGTCCATTTCTTCCAGGTTGTCCATTTTTTTGGCATAGAGTTGCTTGTAGTAATCTCTCATGATCCTTTGTATTTCTGCAGTGTCAGTTGTTACTTCTCCGTTTTCGTTTCTAATTCTATTGATATGAGTCCTCTCCCTTTTTTCTTGATGAATCTAGCTAATGGTTTATCAATTTTGTTTATCTTCTCGAACAATCAGCTTTTAGTTTTATTGATCTTTGCTATCGTTACCTTCATTTGTTTTTCATTTGTTTCTGATCTGATCTTTATGATTTCTTTCCTTCTGCTAACTTTGGGGGTTTTTTTGGTTCTTCTTTCTCTAATTGCTTTAAGTGTAAGGTTAGGTTGTTTATTTAAGATGTTTCTTGTTTGTTGAGGTAGGATTGTATTGCTATAAACTTCCCTCTTAGAACTGCTTTTGTTGCATCCCATAGGTTTTGGGTCATCGTGTTTTCATTGTCATTTGTTTCTAGGTATTTTTTGATTTCCTCTTTGATTTCTTCAGAGATCTCTTGGTTATTCAGTAGTGTATTGTTTAGCTTCCATGTGTTTGTATTTTTTACAGATTTTTTCCTGTAATTGATTTCTAGTCTCATAACGTTGTGGTTGGAAAAGATACTTGATATGATTTCAATTTTCTTAAATTTACCAAGGCTTGATTTGTGACCCAAGATATGATCTATCCCGGAGAATGTTCCATGAGCACTTGAGAAGAATGTGTATTCTGTTGTTTTTGGATAGAATGTCCTATAAATATCAATTAAGTCCATGTTGTTTAATGTATCATTTAAAGCTTGTGTTTCCGTATTTATTTTCATTTTGGATGATCTGTCCATTGGTAAAAGTGGGGTGTTAAAGTCCCCTACTATGAATGTGTTACTGTCGATTTCCCCTTTTATGGCTGTTAGTATTTGCCTTATGTATTGAGGTGCTCCTATGTTGGGTGCATAAATATTTACAATTGTTATGTCTTCTTCTTGGATCGATTCCTTGATCATTATGTAGTGTCCTTGTCTCTTGTAATAGTCTTTATTTTAAAGTCTATTTTGTCTGATATGAGAATCGCTCCTCCAGCTTTCTTTTGCTTTCCATTTGCGTGCAGTATCTTTTTCCATCCCCTCACTTTCAGTCTGTATGTGTTCCTAGGTCTGAAGTGGTTCTCTTGTAGACTGCATATATATGGGTCTTGCTTTTGTATCCATTCAGCCAGTCTATGTCTTTTGGTTGGAGCATTTAAGCCATTTACATTTAAGGTAGTTATCGATATGTATGTTCCTATGACCATATTCTTAATTGTTTTGGGTTTGTTATTGTAGGTCTTTTCCTTGTGTTGTGTTTCCTGCCTAGAGAAATTCCTTTAGCATTTTTTTTTAAAGCTGGTTTGGTGGTGCTGAATTCTCTCAGCTTTTGCTTGTCTGTAAAGGTTTTAATTTCTCCATCAAATCTGAATGAGATCCTTGCTGGGTAGAGTAATATTGGTTGTAGGTTTTTCTCCTTCATCACTTTAAATATGTCCTGCCACTCCCTTCTGGCTTGCAGCGTTTCTGCTGAAAGATCAGCTGTTAACCTTATGGGGATTCCCTTGAGTGTTATTTGTTGTTTTTCCCTTGCTGCTTTTAATATTTTTCCTTTGTATTTAATTTTTGATAGTTTGATTAATATGTCTTGGAGTGTTTCTCCTTGGATTTATCCTGTATGAGAGTCTCTGTGCTTCCTGGCCTTGATTAACTATTTCCTTTCCCATATTAGGGAAGTTTTCAACTATAATCTTTTCAAATATTTTCTCAGTCCGTTTTGTTTTCTCTTCTTCTTCTGGGATCCGTATAATTTGAATGTTCGTGTGTTTAATGTTGTCCCAGAGGTCTCTGAGACTGTCCTCAATTCTTTTCATTCTTTTTTCTTTATTCTGCTCTGCAGTAGTTATTTCCACTATTTTATCTTCCAGGTCACTTATCCGTTTTTTTGCCTCAGTTATTCTGCTATTGATCCTTTCTAGAGAATTTTTAATTTCATTTATTGTGTTGTTCATCACTGTTTGTTTGCTCTTTAGTTCTTCGAGGTCCTTGTTAAACGTTTCTTGTATTTTCTCCATTCTATTTCCAAGATTTTGGATCATCTTTACTATCATTATTCTGAATTCTTTTTCAGGGAGACTGCCTATTTCCTGTTCATTTGTTTGGTTTGGTGGGTTTTTGCCTTGCTCCTTCATGTGCTGTGTGTTTCTCTGTCTTCTTATTTTGCTTATCTTACTGTGTTTGGGGTCTCCTTTTCGCAGGCTGCAGGTTCGTAGTTCCCGTTGTTTTTCGTGTCTGTCCCCAGTGGCTAAGGTTGTTTCAGTGGGTTTTGTAGGTTTCCTGGTGGAGGGGACTAGTGCCTGTGTTCTGGTGGATGAGGCTGGATCTTGTCTTTCTGGTGGGCAGGTCCACGTCTGGTGATGTGTTTTGGGGTGTCTGTGGCCTTATTATCATTTTAGGCAGCCCCTCTGCTAATGGGTGGGGTTGTATTCCTGTCTTGCTAGTTGTTTGGCATAGGGTTTCCAGCACTGTAGCTTGCTGGTCGTTGAGTGAAGCTGGGTCTTGGTGTTGAGATGGACATCTCTGGGAGATTTTCGCCATTTGATATTACATGGAGCTGGGAGGTCTCTTGTGGACCAGTGTCCTGAACTTGGCTCTCCCACTTCAGAGGCACAGCCCTGATGCCTGGCTGGTGCACCAAGAGCCTTTCATCCACATGGCTCAGAATAAAAGGGAGAAAAGAAAGAACGAAAGAAAGAAGATAAAATAAAATAAAATAAAGTAAAATAAAATAAAGTTGTTAAAATAAAAAATAATTATTAAGAAAAAAAATTTAAACAGTAATAAAAAAATACAAAAATGGACAGACAGAACCCGAGGTCAAATGGTAAAAGCAAAGCTATAAAGACAAAATCACACATAGAAGCATACACATACACACTCACATAAAGAGAAAAAGGGAAAAAAAAATATATCTTTGCTCCCAAAGACCGCCTTCTCAATTTGGGATGATTCGTTGTCTATTCAAGTATTCCACAGACACAGGGTACATATAGTTGATTGTGGAGATTTAATCCGCTGCTCCTGAGGCTGCTGGGAGAAATTTTCCTTTCTTTTCTTTGTTCGCACAGCTCCCGGGGCTCAGCTTTGGATTTGGACCCGCCTCTGCGGGTAGGTTGCCTGAGGGCATCTGTTCTTCGCTCACAGACTTCGGGGACTCTGGCTCACTCACGCCGGAGGGAGGGAGGGGCACGGATGCGGGGGCGGCGCCGTGACGTTGCACCAGCGTGAGGCGCGCCGTGTGTTCTCCCGGGGAAGTTGTCCCTGGATCACAGGACCCTGGCAGTGGCGGGCCGCACAGGCTCCCGGGAGGCGGGGGGAGGTGTGGAGAGTGACCTGTGCTCGCACACAGGCTTCTTGGTGGCTGCAGCAGCAGCCTTAGCGTCCCATGCCCGTCTCTGGGGTCCGCGCTCATAGCCGCGGCTCGCGCCCGACTCTGGAGCTCCTTTAAGCGGCGCTGTTAATCTCTCCTCGCGCACCAGGAAACAAAGAGGCAAGAAAAAGTCTCTTGCCTCTTCGGCAGCTCCAGACTTTTCCCCGGATTCCCTCCCGGCTAGCCGTGGTGCGCTGACCCCGTGCAGGCTGTGTTCACGCCGACAACCTGTCCTCTCCCTGGGATCCGACCGAAGCCGGAGCCTCAGCTCCCAGCCCCGCCCTCCCTGGTGGGTGAGCAGACAAGCCTCTCGAGGTGGTGAGTGCCGGTCATCCCTGATCCTCTGTGCGGGAATCTCTTCGCTTTGCCCTCCGCACCCCTGTTGCTGTGCTCTCCTCCGCGGCTCCGAAGCTTTCCCCCTCCGCCACCCGCAGTCTCCACCTGCGAAGGGGCTTCCTAGTGTCTGGAAACCTTTCCTCCTTCACAGCTCCCTCCCACTGGTGCAGGTCCCGTCCCTATCCTTTTGTCTCTGTTTTTTCATTTTTCTTTTGCCCTACCCAGGTACACGGGGAGTTTCTTTCCTTTTGGGATGTCTGAGGTCTTCTGCCAGCGTTCAGTAGGTGTTCTGTAGGAGCTTTTCCACATGTAGATGTATTTCTGATGCATTTGTGGAGAGGAAGGTGATCTCTGCGTCTTACTCTCCCGCCATCTTTAAGCTCAAGCATGGTCTCTTCTATCCATTTCTGCTCATCCTCCAAGATAAAGGAAAAGATATGTACAGTTTATTGGGTAACTAAGTTGCGGAATACTTCCATTTTTCTCCAAACAGTAATACATATCTAGAGGCTTATTTTCATTAAAATTGCTAGGTGGAAATGTCTGCAGTGTATATTTATTATGATTGATTAACATGCGCTGTGTATATATACCAAATACTCAACAAGCCATGTCTATCTCTCATTTCTGGGATTTCAAAATTTAGTAGTAGATATTATCTACACAAATATAGTGAAACTGTCTTTTAAACATGCATCTTTCTTTTGTAGCTCTGGCTATACAGTATTTGACCTGGGTCAGATTATGTATGCTGAAATATAACTCTGTAGAAGAAAACCTCAATACAATGTGATAAGCTCATCAACCGTTAGTTTATTATACACTATTAGTATTTTATTGGAATGGCTATTACTATTAGAAGAAATATCTTTCAAGTTTTAGTAATCTCATCTGGACCCAGAATGGTGCTCATCTTACGGTGGATACAAAAGTAAAAGGAAGACATGGTCTCTATTTTCTAGAAGTCAAATGACTAGACATGTATTTGTGAAATGTAGAGGATAGAAAGTCCCAGATATCGTCAGGCACTAGATTGTGAGAGACTTTTAGAGAAATATACTTTCACAGGAAGGAAGAACCATTATGGGATGAGGAGGTTGGAAATGATTTCCTGGAGCAGAGAAGGGACACTGTCCAGTATCTCATGCCTCTGGGCCTTGAAATTTATTGCTGAGTTTACTGTTTGTTCAACATTTGTGGGTCTTCCAGTCCAATATATATGTTCCCAAAAGTGGACATGATGGAGCTGATTACAATAGAACATTCTATTCTCCCTACCAAAGGAAAGACTGTTTCAACATAACTGTTCAGACAGTATTTTATATCATCTATCTTTTCTTTTCATATTACTTTGTGACTCTACTAAAGAGTATGAAGATATGCTTCAAATATAATTTTTTTGGTTCAGTCCACTCTCTTGAAATGAAAGGGCATTTTCTGAGTGCTTTGTAAGACAGAGTAGTGTGATGTAGTAGAGCGATGATATTGGGAGTTAGGAGACCTAGATTTAAACCCTGGTCCCGACATTTCCTGAGAGATGTTGACCAAGTAACCTAACTTCTCTTAGCATCAGTTTTCTCACCTCTAAAAGGGAAAAATATGACATGCTCTACCTACCTCCTATGTTGGAAGGATCAAATGAGATAACACAAGTAATAATATTTTTATAATCTGTAGTATTTGATACAAATATGAGGTATTATTAATGCAGCCTTAAACATATGTGTCAATTTACCCATCTGTTAAATGGAGGCAGGAATTGTATCTACCTCATTGGATTATTTTCAGAAACAAGTGGAATAAAACATGTAAAGCCTTTTAAAATAGTTTGTGGCAAATAAGTACTCAATAAATCTAAAGATTACAGGATAACTCTACTTATGAAACAAAAAAAACCCCTGTTTCATCTTAAAGCCAAAAAAGCATTTTTCCTTGTAACATATTCACTAGTCAACATTTGCTTTTACCTTCAATGTTAAAAATGACATCTTTGAGTGAGGTTGGTCATTGAAAAAATAAGTTTCCTCCTTTGATCAGTGCTGCTCATATGGAAGGGGCAAACTAGCCATGTGGTTCTGCCTGGATGGGGCCAGCTGGGAGCAGGAATCAATTATATTAGAGATTCTCAAAGTGTGGTCCGAGGTCTGGTCTCTTCTATTATTTATGCTGTGAGATGACAGCATACATGCTTTAGTTTCTGGCATAAATTAATAATTTGATATTGAATTAATAATTATTCCATTGAATACAAACCAGACGTCACCTCATTGGTGTCTCATTGAAAGCAGTGAATATCCCCCCGGGCACTTGGAAGGTTTTCTGAGGATGAAGTGGATGGACTTGGACCATCAGTGGTGAATGCCTTGAAAAAATGATCCCTGGATCAAAGAATCTTTACAATCCTTGAATTAGTCCTCCTTTGACTGTGGTTTTCTGTGAAGTGGCCAACCCAACAGAAATGCTGTGGGCCCGCAGTAGACAAACCCCTTCAAACTTGAGGGGTGGGGTTTTAAGAGGCCTATGTATCTTATACTTGTGTATTGTTCTCAGACCTTATGTATCTATGGATATGTTTTTGGGGAGTGGAGCAGAAGACTCCTAAAGGGAAAATTGTACTTTTTCTGGAAAGGTGAAAGATCCTGGAAGGTGTATTATTTTTTTCAAACTGAAGGTAATTTTTCCAGAAGAATCCATCATAACTGAGAGTACCAACTTTCTCTCTCTAAAGGTCATACTTCTAGTCTGTTAAAGAAAAAAAAATTTAATCATACTTGTTAAAGATGGTAAGGCAGACTTTATTTTTTTGATTTAATTTTTATTTTATATTGGGGTATAGTTGATTTACAATGCTGCATTATTTTCAGGTGTATAGCAAAGTGATTCAGTTATATATATACATATATCCATTCTTTTTCAGATTATTTTCCCATATAGGTTATTACAGAATATTGAGTAGAGTTCCCTGTGCTATACAGTAGGTCCTTATTGATTATTTTATATATAGTAGTATGTATATGTTAATCCCAAACTCCTAATTTATCCCTCCCCCCCACCTTTCTCCTTTGGTAACCATAAGTTTGTTTTCGAAGTCTGTGGGTCTGCTTCTGTTTTGTAAATAAGTTCATTTGTATCATCTTTTTAGATTCCACATATAAGTGATATCATATGATATTTATCTTTCTCTGTCTGACTTACTTCACTTAGTATGATAACCTCTAGGTCCATCCATGTTCCTGCAAATGGCATTATTTCATTCTTTTTTATGCTCGAGAAATATTCCATTGAATATATATACCACATCTTCTTTATCCATTCCTCTGTCGATGGACATTTAGGTTGCTTCTATGTCTTATCTATTGTAAATAGTGTTGCAATGAACATTGGGGTGCACGTATCATTTCGAATTATGGTTTTCTCTGGATATATGCCCAAGAGTGGGATTGCTGGATCATATGATAGTTCTATTTTTAGTTTTTTAAGGAATCTCCATACTATTTTCCATAGTGGTTGTACCAATTTACATTCCCACAACAGTGTAGGAGGGTTCCCTTTTCTCCACACCCTCTTCAGTATTTATTGTTTATAGATTTTTTGATGATGGCCATTCTGACTGGTGTGAGGTGTTCCTTATTGTAGTTTTGATTTGCATTTCTCTAGTAATTAGTGTGTTGAACATCTTTTCATGTGCTTTTTGGCCATCTGTATGTCTTCTTTAGAGAAATGTCTATTTAGATCTTCTAAAGATAGTAAGGCAGTCTTTATTCAGGACCATTGTGATAGTATAGGGACCACTGAAATACGATTTTATAGTCAGGGAGAGAGATTGGGCTCAGCTTTGAATACAGCATGGGCAAATGGGAATTTATAGCCAAGGAGCAGGGTGGGGGGGTCAGTGGGTGGAAAATTGCTAAGAGGAAACATCAGGGATAAGGGGGATTCTGGCTAAACTGATCTAATAGGATTCTTGCTGAAGACAGGCCAGGATGATCAGACATTACCTGGGGGATAGTGGAGGATGAGGAACCTGATCCGGTATTGAAGGTGATCAGATATCACAGATGAGGGTTCTGGTTAAACTGACTTAGTAGTGCTCTTACTAAAACTAGATTTTACAAGGAAGTGCACAGATGGGCCTTGGAGAAGGTTCAGGAGCCTGAATAAAGTTGGGTGGAGCAAAGAACCTTTGTGAATCTCAGAAACTGAAACCCACAGGAGAAGCTGTTAGGAAAGACTCAAGTCTGGTCAGATGCAGTCATCTGTAGCTGCGGGTCAGTAATAGGCCTGCATGGGGTAGGTGTACAGTTATCAGCCTTCTAGGTTTTGGGGTGTGGCAGATACTGCTCACTATACTCTTACTTTGTTTTCATGCACACAACTAAACTACATTTCCCAGCCTCCTCTGCAGTTTGATGGGCAGGTGACTGAATTCTGGCCAATGGCATGTGGGTTGAAGTAATGTTGCCACTTCCAAGCCTGGCTCCAAGACCTCCTGTGACTCCAATTCCCTTCTTCTGTGTGCCCCTGGCTCAGAGGTGAAGTCCAGAGAACTATGGATAGCAGGTGGCAGGGCCCCAAATAGAAGGAGCCTGGGTTTTTGAATTGTTATTTGGAGGAGAGCTGCTTGCATTTTATGTTAAACAAATGTTTTATGTTAAACAAATCTTTACTGTTTTAAGGCTTTGGGATTTTGGAGTTTTTGTTACTATGGTTAATCCATCTGTTGAATATGCAGAGGAAGGTGGCCATCATCAAGCAGAACATCTTGGTCCTTCCTTAAGGGAAATGAATGTCTAGACTCAATTGAACAGTGCTTTCTAGAATTGACATAGTCATCAGCTTGTAGCCAACGTCAGGTGAGCACTGTAGTCTTCTGGAACAGGATTGTTAACATGTGAGTTGTTTCACAAAAGCATCTCATGTAACTGGATGAACTCAGGAGGTGACCAGCCCTACAAATAAGTAAATTCCGATGACTTGCCAGGTGTGCTTTTAGGACTAGTTCCCCAACCTCCTTCACAAGTTTCCCAGGGTATTTAAAAATCTTCATTATTAGAATCCTTAACTAGACGGCTAGAATATTACCTCAGAAGGTTCCTGTAAAAATGCATCTAGTTTACCTAGGAGAGGTACCGATTAACCAATTCACCCCCACTAAGAGTATCTAGCTTCCCAGATTTTGAGCAGAGCACCTGAGATTAAAGAGATGACACACTGGTTAGATGAAATTTTGATGGGGGCAGAGTGGGCGGGGAGAATTAGAATGAGGGGTGCTTAACTGAGGGTAAGGAAGGTCTGGTTAGGAGACTACAATTCAAGGACTGCTGAGTGCCTGGGAGGGTTGCAAAAAGAGCAAGGAGGGCTCAGCAGGTAGGGTGGTGGGGAGTGAGAATGGGAAGGACGTAGGCAGACAAACTTTGCCCCCATCATCAAATTTGGCTTAGTAAAAAAAAGTTCAGAACACTTTTCATGAAAGATCTTTTGGACTTTGTTCCAGAGTAGAGGTGAAGTACTAACCTTGTTAGTTACTAACAGCAAAGAAGAGTTCTTTTTTTCTTTTCTTTATAGATGGGATAAGTAAGGTATATATTTTCTCCACTCTTAAATTGATCATACCTTTTCCTGAAGGAATTCAGAGATACTTTACATTTTCTGTTTTGGGTCAGGCCTAAAACTAACTGATGACATTGGTTGACTAATCTCAGCTCAGTCAGAAAACGGTGGATCAGAAAAAATGATCACATAAAAATTTTTTCCAAAATAACATCCATGTCATAGCCAAATATTCCTCCTCATCTTTCTCCTCTTCCTCTGGCTCCTCCAACTTTGGCAGCTTTAGAAGTTCAAAAATCAAGCTTTAGCTGCGGAAAAACTTCTGTCTCAGCTAAAGATTAAAGTAACAATCTATTCCCTTAACGCAGAACTGCTGATTTCAGGCACGTATATTGGTTGGGAGCCAGTCAGTGGTATGTTTCGCAGTTTTGAGTTTGGTGAATACATGTACGTATCTGTCTCACTTACCTAATGATTGAAGCTTCTATTTTTACATTAGCCTCTCCAGGAAACCCACAATCACCCTTCATTAGGAATCTGTAGACTGTGAGCTCCTTGAAGACAGGGGCACCTTCAGCTATTCTGTTGTCCTGACAACAGTACTTAACACATGACAGACAGTGAGTAAATATTTATTTAGTGAGCCAGTCAGTTATGAGGCCTCACCTTTTATTTTTTTCTCCACCCTGAGAAACCCAAGCAACCACCTTCACTAAATGCTTTTCCCCCACAAATAGACTTACCTGAAAGACAAATTCAGTGAAGCTGAGAGTTGAGATTGATCATAACACATTCCTCCCAACTTCATTTCCATCAGGTATGCCAGGTGATTTTCACTAGATGCACTCTGATTCTTTTTTTTGAGGGCTTTAGCATAGATAAGTGTGTATTTTTCTGGCTAACGTACATATTCCTTTGGCATTTGCCATGGAAAAGACCCCACCTAATCTTATTTATTTAATTAATTTTTTAAATTTATTTTTTTTGAAATTTATTTTATTTTTTTTAATACAGCAGGTTCTTATTAGTTATCTATTTTATACATATTGGTGTATATATGTTAATCCCAATCTCCCAATTCATCCCCCCACCACCCCGCTTTCCCCGCTTGGTGTCCATACGTTTGTTCTCTACATCTGTGTCTCTGTTTCTGCCTTGCAAACCAGTTCACCTGTACCATTTTTCTAGATTCCACATATATGCGTTAATATACAATATTTGTTTTTCTCTTTCTGACTTACTTCACTCTGTATGACAATTTCTAGGTCCAGCCACATCTCTACAAATGACCCAATTTCATTCCTTTTTATGGCTGAGTGATATTCCATTGTATATATACACCACATCTCCTTTATCCATTCATCTGTCAGTGGGCATTTAGGTTGCTTCCATGACCTGGCTATTGTAAATAGTGCTGCAATGAACATTGGGGTGCATGTGTCTTTTTGAATTATGGTTTTCTCTGGGTATATGCCCAGTAGTGGGATTGCTGAAGACCCCACCTAATCTTTAGGGTACAAGGAATCATTCAGTTGTCCAGAACTCACTTAAATGTTCTCTGCATTTTCTAAACCTTGTATTTTTCAGCTTCTGTGATGATTCTGTCCTCACTTTCTTCTCTGTGAGCCTTTCCTTACCCATGTTTCTTGAGGTGGGCTAGAGGAGTCTATCGAATTGAATGTTGTCAGCTGTAAGTAAAAAGAAACCCAGTGAGGTGTGGTGTAAACAATCTGGGCATTTTTACGATGTCAAATAAGAAGATAGGGAAGTTGCAGGCTTGGTTCATTTGGAGGCTCAACCAAGTGAAATCCTAGGTCATTTCCATCTTTCTGCTCTGCTGTCCTTGGCATATTTGTTCTTAGACTGACATCTTTTCATGATTGGAACAAGGCTGCAGCAGTTCCATGCATCACCTCTTCACCAGCCATGCTGAGAGGGGAAAAATGGGCTTCTGTCATCTTGCACATTTGATTTTAGGAGCAAAAAAACCTATCTCAGAAATCCCTCTACAGATCTCCCCTCAATCTTATTGGCTTGAACTGGGTCACATGCCCACTCTTAAACTAATCATTGGAAGAGAATTGGAATTACCATGACTAGTTTAGACTAATTAAGATTTACCTTTGGGACTGGGGAGGAGCCGTATCTTCTTTGAAACATAAAATTAGAGTCATGCCTGTAAGGGAGAAGGGAGAAAAGAGCTGTCCCAAGAAGTAAAGGGGACATGATTTCAGTCTCCCTAGGAGAGCTTTGACTTCACGAATGAAGTGGTGATCATTCAGCTGAAGGCTCTCTGGGCAGCTCCCAGTGGAACCCCCAAGCCTTATCCCACCATGGTAACTTCTCTGCCTTGGACCCAGAGATGTTGTGCTCTTGTTTGGAGGATGACTTGTCTCACCAGTGTATTAACTCTCACCCTGACCCTCAGGATTTCCTGGTGGGCAATTATAAGATTTATTTTGACCAAACTTTATTAAATATTTTAAAAAGAAACAAATTCTAAAATTGGGAATGAAAGAGTCTTGTCCTTCCCCTAGGCCTGTCCCATTCCTAAGAGGTGTCACTGATAAGGTCTTATGTCTATTTTTTAAGACTTTATATTGGCAGGTTTTAAAAGATACACAGTCAGGGACTTCCCTGGTGGCACAGCGGTTGAGAGTCCGCCTGCCGATGCAGGGGACGTGGGTTCGTGCCCCGGTCCGGGAGGACCCCACATGCCGCGGAGTGGCTGGGCCCGTGAGCCATGGCTGCTGAGCCTGCGCGACCGGAGCCTGTGCTCCGCAACGGGAGAGGCCACCAACAGTGAGAGGCCCGCGTACCGCATTAAAAAAAATAAAAAATAAAAGATACACAGTCAGAACATGTTTAAGGGGAGAAGTGACCAATGTCTTTGTAATTAAAGCCACAGCCTGGGCCCTTCTGAGTGATAGTTCTCTGGATTCTCTAATGCCACACTGTGCAAGCCACCCAGGACCAGTCTGTAGACCTTGGGGATGCCCAGAGCTGGACCAGAGGGCATCTCTCTTGGTTGTGGCATAGTGGCTACTCAACTTCAAAGCACCAAACAATGATGATTTTTTCCAGGATATTGCACCCACTTTTTAAAATAGAACATATTACTGTTGTTATAAATCAATGAACATGGTTCATAATAGCAATAATGCCCTTGAAACCTGTTAATTCTGCCATCAGAGAATAGTATGCCAGAGCATTCGCTGCCCTTGGCTTCACCTTCAGCTATTAACTAACAAATCAGTTATTAGCTGGTGGTAATGACCAATTTTCAATGATTGGAATGATTGCTTAAATATTGCCCACCTTGAAAAGAAAATTATTACTCAACCGAGAACTGAACTCTTATTTTCAACTCAGTAGAGCTAATGATCTTATCTCACTCCACAGTGTCTCCCTCCCCCAGTGCCTCCCCCTGCCCGACCCCCTCGCCTCATCTGCTCTCCTCCTGGCTATGAGGTGTGCAGAGATCATATGGTTACATAACTGCTTCCCTCTCGGCCTCAGTGACTTGAGTCCAGGAAAAGTTCCATATTTAATATTTATTCACCAAGCGGCAGTGGATGAAGACAGATGGTAATGAAATCAGTCTTGCTGAAAGTGACCACGATGATAATACATTCTTTATAATGTCCAGGAATTCTGGACTCTTAGTCTCTGCTTAAATGCATGTTGGCGCCAACTCTGTCGTCTTAAGCTTTACTATTCTTGTCATCCTCCTGACCTCTCCTTAGACCAGAGCAGGCAGTCTGTGCTAAAGGCATCAATCTGTCTTTCTCCTCATGTAAATGCTTTAAACACCTATAGCCACAAATGACTCACCAGCAGAGATTTTTCCAAAGAGGAAAAATGAGAAGATAAAGTAAAGGAGCCCCTTCAGAGTTGGTGGAATGGCTGCTCTTGCTGGAACTCATGTACGGGCAGGTTTGGCTGTGCTGCCCATTGCCTGGAGCTGCTTTTTCCTAACACCCAGGTTACCCAGCTGGGCTTGTTGGGGATTTCAGAATTTTTGCAAACTGGGAGAGAGATTGGGGCAAGGGGGATCAAGGGGGCAAAGAAGATATGTAAAACAAAGCTAAGTTGGCAAAGAGTTGGTGCTTCTGTCAAATGAGTAAACTCAGATTGCTGATTGCGCTGGAGATACCAATATCCTGGGTCAGGCAGAGCTTTTTAAAGCAATCTGGCAGCCCTTTTTAGTAGTAAGAGGTAAATCATTCTGACGTCCCTTGCTATTCAAAGCATTAATCATGTTGAATTCCTTTGTTATTCTGGGGTCTGGATCAAGTGTAATTCTATAGGAATTCCATTGTAATCTCGTATTAATTAATCTCTGTTTTATGGTGCCAAAAACCTTTCCCTGAATTTGTTTGCTTGTACATCAGTGATTAGCTTTTTTAGTACCTAACTCTAGCTGTGGAACTGTTACTCCCCCCCCGGCCCCCGCCTCCCCACTTATGTTCTTTTTCATCTCAATCTTGGAAATTGTCATTTTCCTTGGGTAGGAACTGGGGCAGCTCACATATTTGTTAAACTGAAGTGTTTTGAGAGGTGGGAGGAGAGGAGGATGAGAGGGCTGGTTGCAGTTTCTTTGAGAAACCAATAAAAACTGGGCTCAAACTCTAGCTCTGCCACTTACTAACAGTGTTACTTTTGATCACATTAAATAACCTCAGTTTCCCTTTCTGTGAAATGGACATTAAAATGGTCCCTGTTTCCCAGGATTGCTGTGAAAATTAAACAACAACCAGTTCTCTCTCCAGTGATGACAAAGGCAACTCGGGGAGGGGATAAATTCCCCACCCTAACCCCGTATTGTCCTCAGTCAGTGACAACACAGGAAGGGTCTTCCCTCCAGGATGTAGGATGTTGGGGTAGATCATTGCTCGTGTCAGTTCCAACTTGAAAATTCGGAGTGTTTGCATAGAAACCGTGTGTTACTGGCCCCAGGAAACACCTGCCTGCCTCTTGGCTCTTCCCAGAATATGCCTAAGCAACAGTGGAGGGTCAGAGGCTGAGATTCTTGGCTTTCCAGTGGTAAATAATGAATGTTGCACCAGCTGCCAGCAGACTCTGAAACCGTCTGTTTTGAGATACAGAAGGAGAGAGAAAAAAAAAAACACCTAATATGCATTTTTCTGGTCCATCATCTTAAAATAGCTCTCTTCAGATTTCAAAATAGGTAACTCTACCCTCTTTCCTGGCTGGCTTTCTGCATCCTGCCACAAAATAGGACTACTGGCCCTAGATTTTGACCTGGTATAAAAAGCAGTATATTTTTGACCTGGTAACAGTCACATTTCTACACCATAAAATATTAAAGCAGGCATGACAGTGCCTTTAAGATCTTTGAGGCAGGTGCTATCAAAATGTGCCCCTTTATTATTTATTTATTTGACTCTTTCTGTATAGTGAAGTTTAAATGTTTTTCAGGCCAAATAATTAAATTCCATTATGGAAAGTGGGTGGGGATTGTTGGCAAAATGAGCTCACTCTGGCTATTAGACCCGTGAGTCCCCAGGGGGACACCATGGAGGGGAATATAAAATCTGGCTTATGTTTACATGTAAGATATGCAGTATGGCCTATATTGGGCTTGTAGGAGTGATGCTACATACGAAACTGAACAGGGAGGGTGCTGTTAGAGATCCTGCTCTTCTAGCCAGCATCCTCTTAGAGCAGGGGTCTGCAAACTGTGGCCCTCAGGTGAAACGCTGCCTATTTTTGTACATCCTATGGGCTGAGAATGGGTTTTACATTTGTAAATGGTTGAAAGAAATCAAAAGAAGAATATTTTGTGGCATGGAAAAATTATATGAAATTAAAATCTTATTGTCCATAAAATTTGTGTGTGGGGGACACAGCCACAACCATTTGTTTACATATCATTTATGGCAGTTTTTGCATTCTACAAGTTGAGTGGTTGCAACAGAGACTGTGTGGCTGCAAAGCTGAAAATACATACTCTCTGGCCATTAATAGGAAAAATATATTGACCCCTGTCCTGGAGGAATTTGGACTTGGGCTCTGGAAAGGATAACATTGGTAGTAGAAGAGTTTAAAGTTGTTTATACTGTTGACACATTTGGATATTGACTCTTGGTGTTGGTGAACTTGATTATTTCCTGAAATGGACAGATAGGCAGGTTAAGGGAAGAAAACAGGGATTATAAAAAGGAGTTTTTGGATCCCATGACTGTCTTCCCCAAATGCAGCTCCCAGGGTTGCATATTGGGTGACATCCTTTCCCTCCCTTTCCAGTGTCTCCTTATGTCTTCCACTCATCACATCCAGTGCTTCCACCTGAGTCTAAGCCATGACCATCCTCCTTGGTCTTTGAGGAAAACACCCTTAACTGGTCTGTTTCCATACTTGTTCCATAACAGTTCACCCTTCACATAGCAGCTATAGTGATTTCTGCACAACCTCTCACTGTTGTGGCCTCTCCTGTTGCGGAGCACAGGCTCCGGACACGCAGGCTCAGCGGCCATGGCTCACGGGCCCAGCCGCTCCGCGGCATGTGGGATCTTCCCAGACCGGGGCATGAACCCGTGTCCCCTGCATCAGCAGGTGGACTCTCAACCACTGCGCCACCAGGGAAGCCCAGCTATAGTGATTTTTAAAAGACCAAAATCAGTTCGTATACCTTCCCTCAGGTTTTTGCATGAATATATTCCCTACTTCATTCAAGTCTCTGCTCCAGTGACACCCCCTGCAAAAGGCTTTTCTACTCTTTCCAGAGTAGCCTCCATCTCACCCCATCGCCATCTATTTTATTACCTCTTTTTATTGCTCTCTTAGCATTTGTCACTGTCTTACATTATCTGAGTGCATTTATTGGGTTATGCTTGGTTTCTCCCACCAGAATGGAGGCTTTCTGAGACTAGGTATGTTGACTACCTTATTCATTAGAGTATTTCTAATACACATGTATTTCTCACATGAGTATTAAAGAAAAGTTTGTTGAGTGAATAAGTGGATCAGTCCTCCTGGAAGAAGCCCGATGCAGCGTTGGCATCACATTCTGCCTGCCTACTTCTCCAGGGGCATGATGACTTTGTTAATTTCTTTCATTGTCTCTTGCCTGTCAGCATATCATAAAGCAGCATATTGACTAGAGAACTGCACTGAGGGCCAGTTTATGAGAGTTTAGTCCTGTGTTTTGTACCTTAGATCGCTTGAACAGTCTGATTTCTTTCTGGATCCTTTTCATCATCAGGAGCATTATGAAGGTGGTCAGAATGTCCAAATGTTGATGTTAGCTTCCCCATTAAGAGCCTGGGCCATGGAGTTAGACTGACTGGGCTTAAATCCTTGATTGCTCTTTGACCCTGGGCTAGTCATTCAAGCTGTCTGTGCCTCTGTGTCCTTATCTCTAAAGGAGGCTTAATAATAGCACCAATATTTTAGTTTGTTGTGAGGTTCAGATGAGACTATAAATATAACAGTCTATATTACAGTCTATAATACAAGTGCTGAGCATGGTACCTGCCATATGGCAAATACTCCGTAAATATCACTGTTGCCATTATTATCAGCTGAGGATTTCCTGCTTGATTATTCTTTCATTGATCTAACAAAAATTTTTAAAAAGAATTAATTGTTTGCTGGGACTGTGTTAGATTCTGAGGATGAAATGGGCAAAACAGACATGTCCCTGTCCTCAAGGAGACAAAAACAAAAAATTACTCAAATTTTGGTTTTTCAGTATCTAGTTCTGGGATAGTATCCAGAGCTTGAGTGATGCAAGACACATGTAATGCATACTTCCTTCCTCTGAGGCACTGCCATAACTGAATGCATGTGTCCCCCACAAATTCATATGTTGAAATCGAATCCCCAATGTGATGGTAGTTGGAGGTGGGACTCTGGGAGATGATTAAGTTTTAAGAGTGGAACCCTCATGAATGGGATTAATGCCCTTATAAAAGAGACCCCAGAGATGACCTGAATGGGAAGGAAATCCAAAAAAAAGGGGATATGTGTATACGTATAGCTGATTCACTTTGCTGTACAGTAGAAACTAACACAACATTATAAAGCAACTATATGCCAATAAAAATTTAAAAAAAAAGAAAAGGAAACTGAGGAGGACAGTCATCAGATGAGATACAGAAATTGACAAACAATAGCACGGCACTTACAAGCAATCTTTTAAAATTAATTTTTATTGGAGTATAGTTGATTTACAATGTTGTTCAGTTTTTTAAAGCACATACAAAATGTGCTAGTGCTAAAACAATGTAACAGGTTTAAGCAAGCTATTAATAGTAGTGGCATATACACATCGACCTACTATAAAAAATTTTGGTGCTATATAATATGAATAATTTTTTCTTACATGTGTTAACATTGTAGATAATAGTTTCTTTTCTCTTATCAGCTTTAGATAAGTTCTGTGCCACGTATATCAAACAAAAGTTAAACATTTAGTCAATTTTATCCAGAAATTTAAAGGCTTTTGTATATTCTTGGGTAGCCAACTCCAGTTTTAAGAAGACGGAAAATGAAGTAATTTATTTATATTCACAATGGTCACAAATCTGTATTGAAATCAAGATTGCAATGTAAGTGTTGATCAAAAAAAAAAAGTAAGTAAAAGAGACCCCAGAGAGCTCTCTCACCCCTTCTGCCATATGTGAGGACACAGAGAGAAGACAACTGCCTATGAACCAGGAAGTGGGTTCTCATCAGACGCCAAATCTGTGGGCATTTTGATCTTGGACTTCCCAGCCTCCAGAACTGTGAAAAACAAATGTTTGTTGTTTAAGTTACCCAGTCTATGGTATTTTTGTTATAGCAGTCTGATCGAACCCAGATAGGTACTTACCATCTGTTTGGACAGGTCAGATCAATACAGGTGGGAACAGTCAGTGCCATCACTGGGTAGTACTGACCATAAGGTTACACAGGAGAGAGTGTGAACATCACAGAGGAATCAGGACCTAAATTGGGTCTTAAAGCCTTGGGTAGGTGGAGGAATAGCAAAGGACATTTCTAGAAGCAATAATGATATGAACAGTGGCAAGAAAAGGTCTCTTAGACCTTGGTACAAGGTAGTCTACCAGAAGGGTGAAAGAAAAGGGTGAGAGGAAGCATAACAGACTCTCAGTAAAATTAGCTCTGATTTCATCTTAAAATAGTATCGTTGCTTCCCCATCATGTTTCTCCCCTATAATGTTGACATAATTCCTTTCATTGATTCACTGAAACAATTTTCTCAAAAGCCATACAGCTATGTATGGAATTTTATTTTTTGTCTTCAATATTAGCTTCAAATTATTTTAGAACACTTTTTATTTGAAAAGCACTTTACAGTTATTTTTGTGAGAGCTTCCAAATATACATGTTGACCAGGACAGTTAGCCTCATTTTATGGATGACGTATCAAAGGTGAAGTGACAAAAAGACAGAGGGTCTCGCTCAGGAAGACTGGCTTGAGAAAGATGAGAAACAAAGGCCCCCACAGAGTTGGGATAATGACGAAGACCGGGGCATGGCATTAGGCTGCTAAAGCTTGGCTCCTGGCTTTAAACTTTACTGTGAGACCAAGGCAACCTGTTGAACCTCTCTGAGCCTCAGTTACATCATCTGGAAAGTGGAGATAAAAATACTCATCAAGGTCCCTATAGAAATCAGATCAAACAGTATTTATAAAGTGCATGCTGCAGTGCTTGGCACAGGTTAATTGCTTGATACCTGGTAGTTGTAAATGTTATTACCAAGTTTCTTGGTTGCCTTTTGGTAGTCATGAGCCTCCCTCACTGGACATATTTTTATTTCGTCTAATTTTTGAGTGCAAGAATTTTTAAATTGTGAAATAGAATTGACACTAGAGCTAGAAGGAACCTCCATTTCCCAAACATTAGTGTCCTGAGAGAAGACTCTAGATATCTGGCCCTAAAGAGGCTTGTGGTCAAGTAAATAATAGAGTTCAACAGTTAAATAAGTTTCTAAAGGCAGGACTTTTAGTATGTTAATGTGGATTTCCAAGAGGAAACTGCAGTGTTCCCTAAACTTTGTGTCTGTAGAACCCTTTGCCATGAACACCTATTAATAGCTCATGAAACCCCAGTGTTTCTTGCAGTAGGCTTTGGAAGGTCCTAATCTGGTCAACCCTCATTTTACCAAAGAGGAAGCTGAATTGAGGAGAGGGAAAATGGCTTATCCCGAGTCACAGTGAGTTTACTGGGGCCAGGACTAGAACCCCATCTTGATCTAGCGCCCTTCCCTCTGGTCTTTATCTTCTCCCTCCTTTGCACTGCTCAGTAGCCGTTTCCATAGATGTACGTATGGTCTGTTGGGATGTCTCCACGTCCTTCCGCCTAACTCTGCCCTCCGCCGCTGCATCCTCTCCTTTAGCTCCCAAGTGTTCTTGACTGCAACCTCCCCCACCCCGACCCCCCGCCACTGAGCCCTACTTCCTTTTACCCAGGAATATGTCCTTACTTCTTGTCACTTAACTTTCCTGCCACCTGCACCCTTCCTCCTGGAGCCTGTCCTCTTATCAGGTAGCCATTTTGCCCTAAACCACTGAAGGCTGGGAAAAGCTTCATGTGTGTAGCAGATGCTGTCAGGCCCCACCAGATCCCCTTAGATCTTTTTCACATACTTGCCCCTGGGAGCTTTTTCTTTTATGACCTGCCCTTGTGACACTGTGTCTTTGAAGGACACTTTTGTGCTACAGGGGTGGCTTCACCCAAATTCTCAGAGCGGTAAAATGGCCTGGGGTTTACTTGTCTAGGGCTGCTCTTGGCCAACAACTGACATGTTCAGGAGTGTGAAAGCCCAGCTTTCTTGCCTCAAATTGAGACAAACTCTGAGGTATGTGACTTACATTCCAGGGTTCCCTGTGGGATTGGGATGAATCTACTCTTCATGTGGATTTGCCAGAAATCAAACCTTGGCTTCGCTTCTCCCTCTTCCCATCCTGCTTCTCCCTTGTTGATTTTCCCTGGAAACATCTCTTTAACAAAACACTTGCGTGTGAACCCTCCTCCCAAGGTCTGCTTCTGAGGAGCCCCACCTAACACACTATGTTTCCACATCTTAGAGAAAGACATACACATTTAATATGAAGAAAGGATACAATGGAAATATCAGCCACTGTGGCAAAGCCAGGGTTTAATACATTTTTGGGGTGGGTAGGTGGTATGGGGGGTAAGTCAGGAGGACTTTAATGAGCCCTGCAAACCGAGCCATGTAGGTGACTTCCATTTTGATGTGTTAGGCTTATACTTAGTAAAGGAAGGAGAGGACAAAGCTGGGAATGCCCTTATTTGGGCAGATATACGTTAGCATATATTTGGTTTTATGGGCCAGAGCACGGGTCATGGAGGGAAAAAGGATGATTTTGCATTTAGTTCTACTGAAGTTCTATTTCAAGGTTCATTCTGACAGATGTGCCAAGTTCTCCTGTAGCCATCACCAACATGCCACCAATCCTTTTTTATCCTGCACACACTGGCAGCTTATTTAAAATCACCACACCCCAAATGACATGGTTTTTGTCCTCCACCAGATGGTTCAATTAGTCAAGATTTTGAAAAAGCCAAATGGAACATTTTTTTAGCCCCATCTATTCAAGTCAGCCAACCCTTCCAAGCTGGGTGGCGATTCTGAGAGCAGCAGATTTATGCAGCTCCAAGGCATCAGGGTTATTACTTTTTGATGAGCTCCCGGAGGTATGGAGGAGGCTGCCAATATGGTCTACATACTGGATAATGTCAACCCTAGAAGAAAATGGAAAGAAGAGCTTTCTTTCTCTTGGACTGTTTTGGAATGAACATGTTAAAGAACTGTGATGAAAGAACCCATTTTCTGTTCTCCTGCCATGACACACTCAAAGTCAATGCAATCATGCTGATTTCAGTCCTCTAGTATCTTGGTGCTACCTGGATGCCCTTACTTGAAAGATACATGGAATTATTAGTTCCACATTTCTTCCCTCACAATTAGCATATTAATGTGGCAGATTGATAATGCTAGAAGGATGGATGCTTGAACACACAGGCTGCCTTATTCTGGGTGCTCCAGCTAGGAGCCTCTTTTTTTCAGAGTGAACCCCGGCACATTGGCACCAAGTCACAGGATTTAAAATGTGAAAGGCATCATCTAGTTCAAACTCCGCCTTTTACCCCGAGGAAAACTAAGGCTTAAATAGATGACATGATCTGATTCAAGGGAAGCTTGTTGGGCCCGTAAGCTAGAAACTGGTTGAATGAAACAATTTTCTATTGCAGTCACTTATTTTAAGGAGGCAACTTGGTGGTGATGGGAAAAATGAGAAGAATCTCTGTTGTGTAGTCAATAGACCTGGGTTCAAATCTTGCATTCACTACTAGGTGTAACTTGGGTAAAAAGACTTAAATTCCCTGAGTTTTAGCTTCTTTACTTTTAAAACCAGGACAGAAATAGCTTCTTGGCAGGAGAATTAAATTGAAAAGTCTTTAGAATATGTTTAATCCAGAGTTGGCCTGTAGCAAGGGCTACACCAATGTTCTCATTGCCTTTCTTTTCCTCCCAAGACACAAAGCTGATGCATGGCAAATCTGGCCTTCAGTTCCTCTGACTTCTGGTTTGGTATTCCTTCTACCCTACCTTCATTCATTCCTTGACTCTTAGTCTGAACGACTTTCTTCTTGTGACTGAGTTGGTGAATAGCTTTGTCTAACTGTAAATTTTAGAAAATTAGCAACTGTAAGATGGGGGTTAAAAATTACTGCAAAACAAGACTCACAGAATGGAATGGTTTATTCCAGATACAGAGTAGCAAGAATGGCTGATAATGGAGGAAGTGATATTGATTGATTGATTAGTGAATTCAATAAATATTTATGGAGCACATGCAGTGATTTATAACTCAGAGGTGAATGAAGCAGATACATGGTCTGTGTGCTCACCAAGTCACTCAGGGTAGGGTCTAGAAGGATTTGTTCTTTAAGTAGATCCTGACTGAAATTTACTCCCTTTGAGCTTGTGAAAGATACAGCAAAATATAGGTTAAATAAAAGAACTCTGTAATAGACACAGCCTGTGATCAGGATGTGGAACTCACAAGAGATAGTAAAAGCTGAAAATGTAGGTTTAAAAAATATTTATGAAAAAACAGATGAAAGATGGATAACTTGTTGTAAGGGGAAAGAAAGACATTTTGGAAATATTCCAACCTTTGAGATTGATGCAGAGAAGACAGAACTGTTTCCATATCTCATTCTTTTAGCAATAAGATGAAGTTATGAGAGCTTCCACCAGTGAAGCTGGGTGCTTTAAATGCATTATCTCACGTAATCTTCATAGAATGGGCTAGCAGGTTTTAGTATTATCCTCATTTTTATAGATAAGGGAATTGGGATACTAGGAGAGGTTTATGAAATGACTCAAGGTCAGACTCATGGTTCAGAGTCAGGCATTCCGACTCTGGAGCCCAGGGCATTAAACCACTTCTTGGCCCAGCTTTGGAGTGAGGCACATCTGGCAGGCTCAGCTTTGCAGTTCACAACCCTGCACACTTGAGCAATTACTGAATATCTCTGCAATTCAGTTTCCTCATCTGTAAAATGGGTTCTGTCCCACGGTTGTGCTGACAGTTAAGTGAGATAATATTAGTGAAAGTGTGTGGTTAATCTGCCAGACAGATAGGTGACCAACTGTCCTAGTTTTATTGGGATTTTCCCACTTTTAGCACTGGAAGTCTGCATCCTTGGAAATCTCTCAGTTCCAGGCAAATTGAGACAGTTGATCACCTCCATGAAAGTCCCAGTCCAACCTGCAGACTGTTTGGACAAAGTACTAATAGATTTGGGGGAACAGGAAGCAGCTCAAAGAGGCAGATGAATTTCAGCTGATGTTCATTAAACCACTGTCAACTCTTGTGGGCTGAAGGGCTTCCGGGAAAGTCTTCCTGATAAAGCCTATGAGAAAAGTGGGGGAGTTAGAGCAGGATTTGGGAAACAGGATGCTCGCCAAGCCATGGTGCTAATGCTTTAAATCTGTCAGCCTCCTATACACAGCCTGTCAAGTGTTCAGAGCCCAAGGATAAGTAACTGATTACAAAGGTGATGGGGGTTGACGGGGGGAGTTCAGGTGGCAAACTCAGCTACCTTTAGCCTCTCCAGGTACAGCTTTCTCCCTTCCCTCTTTCACAGAACATGGATCTTGGTAGACTTGAATCTGACTTTGCCCTTGACTAACTGCGTGACGTTGGACAAGCTATTTCATGTCTTTGATCCTTAATTACTGCATCCATAAAATGGAAATGATGATAATCCTAACCGCCTGCGATGTGGTTAGGATGGAATAAGAAATTGTGCCTGACATGAAGGAAGCGCTCAAAAATTGTTGGTTACTGCTATTGCTATTACTATTCCTATTTATACTATTATTATTAGTTATTCTATTAGGGTAGGGTTGCCAGACTTTGCAAATAGAAATATAGGATGGCCAGGTAAATCTGAATTTCATGTAATAATAAATAATTCTCAGGACATACTTATACCAAAAAAATTCATTGTTTACCTGAAATTCAAATTTAATTGGGCATTATCCATTTTGTCTGGCAACTCTATATTAGAGTGACTAACCATCCTGGTTTTCCCAGGTCTGAGGGATTTCCCAGGACACATGATTTTTAATCTAAAATCGGGACTTGGGCATGATTAGCCATCCCATTAACGTAGCAGTCTGGCTGCTTTTTAGAAGGTCATATTTGACTCTCAAATGTTGTTTACAGGCACTCTTCCTCTAAAACACACACACATCCACATGAATGCAATGTTTTGCATGTATTTTCAGGAATTTCTTGGATCCTTTGAAGCCTGTGCATGAATTCCTGGTTAAGAATATAGGCTCAGAAAAATCATTCAGGTTCCAAGCTTCTTTCCTTATTCTTCTTTTGGCAAAAATTGTGAAAGGGGCTTCCCTGGTGACGCAGTGGTTGAGAATCTGCCTGCTAATGCAGGGGACACGGGTTCGAGCCCTGCTCTGGGAGGATCCCACATGCCGCGGAGCGGCTGGGCCCGTGAGCCACAACTACTGAGCCTGCGCGTCTGGAGCCTGTGCTCCGCAACAGGAGAGGCTGTGACAGTGAGAGGCCCGCGCACCGCGATGAAGAGTGGCCCCCGCTTACCACAACTAGAGAAAGCCCTTGCACAGAAACGAAGACCCAACACAGCAAAAATAAATTAATTAATTAATGTCAGATGCAGGCTTGTGACATCCTCTGTCACATAGGGGAGGACGTAAGTCAGGCACCAGCAGATAAGCAAAGCTTTAAAAAAAAAACAATTGTGAAGATCTTTTGAGGAGATTCAGGAAATAGGTGTTGAATGAGCTGTGGCCCTCTAGCCACTCCCACAGTGAGTTTTCAGTAGATGAGTCCATTGATCGATAGAATGAAGACTAGTACATATGTGTATGTAGCATAAAATGAGGTAGTCTGTCTGTTGAAATTCATCCGCTTAGTTAATCCAAATCTTTCCTCTGAATCCACTTTGAGGTCACAGTGATCTGTTCTGATGATCCATATTGACTGAGTTGATTGAAGTTTCTTATTTACTCTTTCACTCTAGGAACGAAGCAGGTCGTGGTCTCATCAGAATTGGGAGATATCATATAGCAAATATGAAAAAGGCATATGCTTGCCTAGCTCTTGCTCCTTTTTCTTTGTAGCACTTATTAGTTTTTTACTCTTTTAGAAAATATAGTGAAATATACACATACATGGCTGCATATAACAAGAAGGACAGTATAAAGAGTGATGATAAACAACCGCTTACCCACCATCCAGCCTAATAAGTAGAACATCATCAATCATTTGATGACACCTGTGTGCCCTTCATTTTCACTGTTGTGCAGTGTTCCAGTGAATAAATATATTTCAACCTATTTATCCATGCTGCTTTTTGGGAGCATTTGGGTTATTTCAAGTTTTGTTTTTATTTTCCTGTTACAGACAATGCTGTCAGCATTCTTACATATGTCTTCCCGGTATACAAGGACAAGTTTTTCTCTAGTGCGTACATTTCAGAGCGGAATTGTTGGCTTGGAGAATAGATGTACCTTCTACTTTATGCTGATTGTTTTCCCAGGTGTTTATAGAAGTTGTAGCCCCACCAGAAGTGTACGGGAGATCCCCCCCCACCCACTTGGTGTTGTCAGACTTGTTAGTTTTTGCCTATCTGGTAGATGTGAAATAGTAGCTTATTGAAATTAACACGTTGTTTTCTTATTACTTATAAGGCTGAACATCATCTTATATGTTTATTGCTATTCATTGTTTCCTTTCGTGTGAAATGCCTGTTCATGTCTTCTGCTAATTTTCTATTTTTATTGCTTAGATTTGTTGCTTATACATGTTGCAAATATCTCTTCCCAGTGGTTTTCTTGCCACTGTCTCTGAAGAGTGGTTTGTCACCTTGTCATGTTTAGAATTACTTGTTCAGTGCCTGCCCCTCTGATTAGGCTGTAAGCTCCAGGAGGCGAGGCATTGAGTCTGCTGTCTCTGTCTCCAACACTGACATAGCACCTGACCTCCATATATAAATACACCTGATGTATAATATGAATATGTTTTTGTTGTTGCTATTTTTAAACTGCTTTTTACAGAGGAGGGCAGAGCAGGTTAGGTGGAAAATCTTTGCCATCGAACCATGGTTAAGAACATGGGTTCTGGATGCGACTGCCACTTACTAGCTTGGTGGCCGATTAACCTTTCTGTGTATCAGATCCTTCATCTGTAAAATGCTCCCTATCTTATAGGATTGTTCAGTTAATAGGTATAAGGTACTTTGCGTGGTGACTGGCACACCGTGCATACTCCATAAATGTTGGCTGTTATTATATTTCTGTTGGGTGAAAACCCAGGTTAAAGGTTTCTGATTATAAGTTTGTTAGTCAGGGAGTGCGGGCTTATTCTGCATGTTAAGGGGAGAATATTTGAAATTACAGGAGCAGCTGGGTGTTGGGTAGAGAAAGGAGTAGGTAGGGGACACCCACTACTTTGAAAATATCATTGTCGACTGTGAATTTTGAAGACTAGCAAAAGTCCTCTAATCTGACATGACAGGAGCACAGTTAAGTAATAAATGGTTAAAATGGTTAAATGAGGGTATCATTAAAAACACACTTATACATTTTATCTTAAGACATGTAGTATATTCATTGACTCATCACCTGATGTCTGACCAAGGTCTTTGTTTTCTAGCCAAGTGGCTACTTTTGGACATCCTTGCTTTTCTTGCACCAGGCACTCCAAATGCATCATTTGTGAATTCTAGTTTTTTAAATTTTTTTAACATTGGATCATCAACTTAAAAGAAACTTGGGAAGTAATCTCAGCACAGAGTCCTTCCAGAGGTTTACTGTTATTCCCCATCTTGTATAGTGCTCTTTTTTCTCAAAGATCGAACATGACAATAATTTCTCTATAAGTGCACCTTTGTGAAGTCTATACAAAACATTTAACTTAGTTTTAATATAAACAAGAGCTGTATTTTCATAGTTACATTTTGTGTTTGTTTATATTGAATTAAATTACATAATCACAATAACAGTACAACTGACACAAACAAGGTTGGGGATTACAATGTTTGGGCATCAGTTATGAGTTATACAAAGGTCATGGGAAGCTTGGATACATCCAGTGGACAGTCAGGTAGAGGTCATTTAATGTGGTTTCTAATGCACCTCACTGGAGGCCATGTGCTGTCTTTTTTCCTAAAGTCTTGTGAAAAATCTCATTGTTCACCCTTAGCTCTCTGTGGGTGGATCATTCATTGGAGGCAACCCGAGGAGGGGTTGAACTTCACATTGGGGTCTCTTCAGTGGAAAGCAGAGATGGTTCCCTGGACATGAGAGTCAGGGAGAAAGGGGCAACTGAGAATGATTGAGGAAATTACGGGTCTCTTAGAGAGATGTAGGTCTTCTCCCATACTGCAGAATTGGAATTTTGAGGCAATTCTATTTAGATTTCAAGGGACTGAGAAGATCCAGATGACATAATAAAGAAATAAACACGTGGAACTTCCCTGGCTGTCCAGTGGTTAAGACTCTGTACTTCCGCTGCAGGGGGCACGTTGGATCCCTGGTCGGGGAACTAAGATCCCGCATGTCGCTAGGCACGGCCAAAAAGAAAGAAAGAAATGTGTTCAGGAGCTCAGATGTTAATTCAAAAGGAAATTCTCCTATATCTTTTCATAGATGCTTGCATGTT
Organism: Lagenorhynchus albirostris; assembly: GCF_949774975.1. Lineage (NCBI taxonomy): Eukaryota > Metazoa > Chordata > Mammalia > Artiodactyla > Delphinidae > Lagenorhynchus > Lagenorhynchus albirostris. The sequence goes on from NC_083097.1 coordinate 133,149,639, forward strand.
TTGAGAGCCTCAGAAAGGTGATTTTACAAGTGGCTCTTTCTGTGGGCCACAAATTCACTCCACAAGATGATCTGGGTGTTAAGCCACCTTTGCCTTCCTATCAGTCTCTGCTTGCCTGGGGCTCCGCCTGGCTGAGAGATTGAGGTGAGAGAAAGGAAGTAGGAGGCTTTGCCTACGCGGAGCCAAGAGGTATGACCTTCCTGCCTTGGTATAAGAAGTAGTCCCTCTCTCAGGAAAGCTCATCCCTTGTCATGTTTACGGAGCACCTCATAGTTCATAACTGAACTGTAATTCTAGCCCTGTCTGCTCCACACCACGTCTTAGTTATTCTTGGGGGAGACCTAATGCTTGCTCTGGTGGCTTCCCTGGTGGTGCAGTGGTTAAGAATCCGCCTGCCAATGCAGGGGACACGGGTTCGAGCCCTGGTCCAGGAAGATCCCACATGCCGTGGAGCAACGAAGCCCGTGTGCTACAGCTACTGAGCCTGCGCTCTAGAGCCCACAGGCCACAACTCTTGAGCCTGTGAGCCACAACTACTGAAGCCCGTGCGCCTAGAGCCCGTGCTCCTCAACAAGAGAAGCTACCGCAGTGAGAAGCCCACACACTGCAACGAAGAGTAGCCCCTGCTCGCCACAACTAGAGAAAGCCTGCGCACAGCAATGAAGACCCAACGCAACCAAAAATAAATAAATGAAAAAAAAAAAGAGCACGCATGTGTGTTTGTGTGTGTACATTAAAAAAATGCAGATTTCATAAAAGTGGTAATGAAGAAACATTATATTAGTTTCGTGTGTACAACATAATGGCTCGATATTTGTAATATGTACTATGAAATGATCACCACAATAAGTCTAGTTAACATCCATCACCATAAATAATTACAGAATTTTTTTCTTGTTTTTTTCACTTAAATATAGCATTTATTGAGCACTTACTATTTGCCAGTCTCTCTGCTCAGCATCTGCATTCATTATTTCACTTAAGAATTTTTCTCTTGTGATGAGAACTTTTAAGATCTATTCCCTTAGCAACTTTCAAAAATATATTATTATTTTAATAGCCAACCCTAAGTTGAGTTCTTACTGTGAACAGTAAGAACTGTTGAACTAGACACTTTCTATGCGTTACCTCATTGAGCCTTCCCAACAAAACTGTGAGACGAGTACTATTATTTTGAGGAAATGGAGGCTGCCTGAGGAAAATCAAAAAAGCTGTTAAGTGGCAGAGCCAGGACTTGAACTTGATTTGTCTGACTTTAAAGATGGTGCTCTTAAGGACCATGTGGAATTATTGCCTCCTGAACAACCAGAGAAAGCTCCACTTTTCCTCTCAGTTCTAGAGAGACCACAGGGAGTGTCTTGTCACCTCATTCTGCAGACTTGCCTGAGCTGAACTCTATTGTCAGCTAAGAAGCTATCCACTGGGCTTCTTTCAGTATGTGAGGAATCTGGAAATTGCTGCTCCATCTCAGGATCACAGTGTCCGGGTCAGAGCAACAGAGAGAAACTTCCAAACATCCTGGAACTAAAGACACTATAAAACCCAGGTATTTGTAGGCCAAGGCTATAGCAGCCCTCAGAACAGGGCAAATAGGAGTGACCATCTGAGAAACCCACCAAGATGTATGAAAAAAACCCAGCAAAACTGAGGGAGAAAGAATTTGGAGGTGTGTGTTTGTGACTTCCTGGAACACTTGGAAATTGTAGCAATTCTCAATTTCATGTGCTCAAGAAATATTGCACTTTTTTCTCCCTTAAAACAACCTAGGTTCTCATTCCCTGGTGGGCTAGAAATTTAACCTTGCTTAGTCCTGGGGACATCTCTTGGGAAGGGCCCTAGATCATTGGTCATCAGTGTGCCGTAATTGCTGAGAACTATGAACCCAGTCCACGAGGTATGATTCTTGCCCTGCTGCTTTTAATCCACAAATGGAACAAGAAAATCTTTGCCAAAGCAGAGAACTACACAGCCATTCCTTACTGAAGTCTTGCTACTTTTCCAGAACATTACCAGTTAGGCCTCTAGGGTCTCTTTTGCTCACGGAGAGAATGCAGCCTTTTGTCTTACTCCTCAACTTTTGAAAATCTCTTTAATCTGTAGAGAAATTATTTTTCTTCTTGCTCCGATCAGAGGAATTCCCTTTTGTCTCCAACCCTATTTTCCCATCTCTTCAGGACTCCTGGCATACTCTTCTCAGTAGATTTAGGCCAGGAATTGCAAACTCAAATGACTGCAGAGGCCGCATAGGATTCGAAGTGAGTAAAGCAGCTTGGCAGGGGTTTGGTGGTCTGGCTAGAGGGGGCTGCTACCTAGTTCTGGCTTGCTGTCATCACTCATGTTACCCTGTGTTGCTGGATCTTCTGATCTTCAAGAAAAGCTAGAAATCTAGACTTTTATGAGCAGTCTCCTTCGTGTCAAATGTTGGCTCAGGCATTTAAAAGTATTCTGTGTAGGCCAAAGTAAAATGTCCATGGGCCACCAGGTTGCCATGGCCACTGCAGGCTTTTGAGAACAAAAGCCAGGGAAGAAAGGTATTTTATAGTTACAGACCTTCCCTGGGGCAGGGAAGCACAGAGCTTGGTACATGATTGGACACGGGGAAAAGGAAGGATGAAAAGACGGGAAGGAAAAGAACATAAATGAATTTCTCCAGTGATTGTCCAACTACAAAACATGCTGCTTTTACTCACAGTGTCTGCTTTCCTGAAAAGGAAGCTTATTTGGGATTTAGGCTTTGTTTTTCTCAAATCAGTTATTTGGGAATTAATAGCTTCACTCGCTTTTGGTTCAGCCTAAGCTTAACTTACTTCTGGCACACACAAGTCTGGATTTTGAGTGATCTTGCTTTAAGAACATAGAAAGAGTTTATAACTGTTGGATGGAAAAGCCAGCATTATGTTTTGCGTTGTTAGAGTCAAGGTTTAGTGAAATTTATTTGGTTCATTCCTAGTTTTTTTTTTTTTTTTTGCGGTACGCGGGCCTCTCACTGTTGTGGGCTCTCCCGTTGCGGAGCACAGGCTCCGGACGCGCAGGCTCAGTGGCCATGGCTCACGGGCCCAGCCGCTCCACGGCATGTGGGATCTTCCCAGACAGGGGCACGAACCCGTGTCCCCTGCATCGGCAGGCGGACTCTCAACCACTGCGCCACCAGGGAAGCCCCCCATTCCTAGTTTTTGATGCAGATTTTGCTCATTTTATTTTTTTGAAAACATTCCTAACTCTGGAGAGACATTTCACAAGGATGTGCCAATGATTCAAAGTATGAGAAGTGTGAAAGAGTATATATAGTCAATTTCCACTCGTCTACTACTGTTAATGAATGAATTTATATTTATGGGGCCCTATATCAGTCCAGATTAATTTGACTGAAAGTGACAAATACCCAGTTCAAACTGGCTTAAGGAGAGAAGGGATTTCCATAGAAGAGTGAAAAATTCTCTCTCTCTAGTGGTATGCTTTGGGAGTTACATGGCTCAAGGGCTCCACTGATGTCACGAGGACTTGGTTTCTCGCCATTTCTCAGCTCTGCCTCATGCCATGTTGGCTTCATTCCCAGGTTTCCCGTGATGGCCCTGGAAGCTCCAGACTCAGATTCTCCTTACTGCTAGCAGACCCAGGGGAAAACATGATGCCTTTCTCCCATTAGTCCCGTGAAAATCCTCTCTGGCCCTAATTAGGCTACGAGCCCCCCTACACTCCCCCAACCTGCCAAAGCAATTGCTTGGCTTGGAGAACTCAGCTTTTTGATTGGCTAAGCATGAGGTAACATCAGTCCCACCCCTATCCCCCCACCAATGCCTGTTGGAGCCTGGAGTGGAATCAACTCTCCCCAAAGCACAAGGACTGAGAGCTGGAGATGGGGCCTCCAGAGCAAGGTTGGGATGCTATTACCTGAAGAAGGATCTATGGATGTTAGGTGGAAAAATAATAGATGTCTATGCTGAGTACTTAGAGTAGTAAGTATATGCTTTTCATCATCATATCTCCAATACATTAGATCATCTTCGGAATTCCTAACAAATGTGCCAGTGGTGAATAATGTTAACTTCATGTAATGGAGATATGATTTGGGGAAGTCAGATATGAGGGAGAAAGTTGAATATCGTATGTAGAGGACTCCGGTTATATCTGGGAGGATTTGGAGATGGGAGCAATAATTCATCAGGTGCCTGTGTCTTGTTTAAACAATAAAACTAAAAGCTCTATGAAGGTGGGATTCATGACTTATTCCCTGATTGGTTTTTTTTCTCACAGGCCCTGGCTTCATAAAGGTAAGCAGATAAGAAATAATGGTTTGAATCATTGAGAAATCAATGATATGAAAGGAAATAACAGCTACCACTTATAGCACATTATTTCCTAGGCTGTATAAGACTTGATTTAAAATCCCAACTATGCCAGCAAGTGACTCAGTTATCTCAGACATCGTCTATAAAATGGGACTAACAGCAATACTTATTCTGAATTATTGTGAGGCATAGATACGACACAGAAGGTCCTTGGCGTGGTCAGCACTCGTTAAGTGCTGGCTTTTATTATTTTTATATTAGTTTTTTAATGATTAACACTTTATATTATCATGTTTTATTCTTCAAAAAAAATCTATAAGGTAAATACTATTTTTATCTCCATTTTACCCACGAGAAAACAGGCTCAGAAAGTTTAAGCTACTCAGTCAGGGTCATATGTAAGGAAGGGGTGGAGCTGAAAGCAGTTTTGCCTGACTCCAGATGCCATGTCCTAAATTACTATTCTGCCCTGCCTTCCTCTCCTTTAGCACACCAGCTAAGTTACTCAATCCCTGGATTCCTGTTTCTTTGTGGGTGGGTGAGGCAAACCACTGGTAATATGGAAAGAAACCAAAGAACCTTTTGTCTTATTTAATAATTAATTTTTTTCCACAGAGGGTAGTTCTGCAGAGTCCCCACACTGAAGCTTCTGTAACAAATGCAAATGAGTGTGAAACATAAGACCCTTCAGTTAGGCTAGAGCCTTTGATAAATGCTGTGGCCTCAGACATCTAGATGGCAACCTGCGCACGGTTCATCTCAAAGCTGTGATTGTTGTTGCAAGGGTGACCTTGGCTGCCAAACCCCCTTCCTCTTGGTCATGGACAGACAGCATGAGATTTCACTGAACAGTAAAGAAGTATTTACACAGTTCTGGGCAGTGTTCTGAGCACTTTAAAAATATTATCTCATTGAACCTTCTGAAGGACTCCTTGAAGTAAACCATCACCTGCGCTTTCATTCTGAATCCAAAATAGAGTGCTTATGTGGCGCCAGACACTGTTCTAACTGCTTCATATATACTGGATTACCTTGTTTAATCCTCACAAACTACCCTATGAGGTAAGATACTATTATTATCTTCCCTATTCTACAGTTAAGGAAATGAATTATGGGAAGATGAAATCTGCCCCAGGTCACACAGTTGGTAAATAGTGGCTCTGGGATTTGAACCCAAGAAGTGTGGCCTCAGGAAGCACACTTACCTTCTAATTACCCTGGACAGTCCCCTCCCATTCCCCTATTGCTTAAAAATAGTTAACTTTTTTTTTTTTGCCCCTGAAACTTAAAGCAAATAAACAGAGCAGCTCTGCCTAATGTGAACATTGTTGATCCTCAACTTAAACCCTTTGACTGAATTTTTTAGCATATTTAGCTTAGATAATTAGAAAAGTAGGAAGCTGTGAGGGTATTGGCCTTGTACTTAGATATGAGCCATTTATTGACTGTATGGCCTTGGACAAGTTACTTTACTCCTTAGAACTTCAGTTTATTCATCAGTAATATGGGGTAATAGTATGCCTGCCTCATGGGGTGTAGTCAGGATTCTATGAGGAAATCATATAAAGACCTCATATAGTGCCCCAAATGAGGAAAGACTCCAATAAGTAATAGATATTTTTATGGTTATAGACAAATATTTTGCCATCATAGGGATTGACTTAGTGTAGGTACCCTGTTAAACATGCCCTATGAATGCCACGTAAAAAAATCTTCTTCATTTTGTAATTAATCACTTGTGTTATCTGATGAATGTCAGTCTCTTTACCTGAGCTATAAACTCCACTAGACTGTAAACTCCATGCATGTGTTCATGTTGTCCAGTCTTGATGCATGGCCTTATTTGGGACCTGGGCATGCAGAAGGAATATCTTGTGTCCAGTGACTTGAACAAGGTTTGGACATTTTAGATTAAAGCATTTAAAGGGTAGCTCTGGACATAGGGACATTAGTTTACAAAACCCAATTGAGGATTAATTCTGTGCCATTTGGGACAGAAGTAATCCGAGTTTTCTGGGCAGTTTCTGTTCCAAGTTTGGTTCAGGAGTGACTCTATACAGGTTTTGGTTTAAGTCAGTGTCCCCTGGAACACATCTTCTGTCTATTTGCACTGACCTTTCTCTTTGTCTGGAGGCCTTCCACTGTAGCACCCTACCTAAAATTTTCTCCCCCAAAGTGACCCATCCTTTGTTTCTGTATTTGGAAAGAAAAACATTTAAGTGTTGACAGTGGTTCTCTGAGGATATAAATACATAGCATAGATCTTGGCATAGTTTTTATTAAAGAGAAAGAATAAAGAAAAAGAGAAGAAAACTAAAGAAGGAGCTAGACTTTTACTTGAAACTGAAAAGATATCCTCTCCCACTCTTGTCCTCATAAACATTATATATATGTATATTTTATAGTGACATTTTTAGCCCATTCTGAAATCTATTGATTTGTTTCCTGTGAGTCATTGTTTCTTCTATGTTAAAAAAACATATTAAATATCAATGTGATGATATAAATATATATGTGTGGGTGGATGGGAGGCTGAAGGGAATTTTCTTTTAAATTCTAACAAGGGAAATAGCTTTCTCCTAGGTTCCCACATCATCAATCAACTCATCACATCCTCAGTCTACTTCATTTTCTTCCTCAAAACAAAACTGAGTAATCACGTCTGGTTTTAAAGCTTGAGAAAAAAATTTCAGAAAGTTCTGAGATGACCCATTATTTGGGGGAACTGTAGACTTTTTTGTAGCCCTGATTCTGGATTGAAGGGATGTTCAGCGGCTATTTCCATTTTGGGCAGTAGAGGGCAGACGTCTCCAGTCCTGCCTACCGAAGATTACCCTGGCGACATGTTTATGCAAACAGCCTTTGACATAATAGCTTTGAAACAGCTGAAAATTGAATTGTGCCTTGAGGCCAAACATCTAGACCACCACCTTTGTTATATTCATCTGCCACAGTAAATTGGGTTCACCATTGGCTCCGTGAGCCGCTTTTTCCTAGATTCCAGCCACAATAACTTCGCGTGGGAGAAAGACAAATGTGACTTCCTTACACAAAACGTTGGCAGGGCTTCATTTCACAAACTCTTATCTGAGGGACCGGAGATTGCAGTGTGGATTTCTCCAGCCGTCTGAAGAAAAGAAAATAAAAGGAAAACTGGAAAACTAAACCAAATCCATTTAATTCTGGAATCTCTCTGTGTGTTTCCATAGCTTTTTAGCTTCTCCACTTAATCTAATTAGGGCTTTGACTCCCGAAATAAATACCTAATAAAGAATGAACCTATTAAAAGACTAAATTTACTACACACCCGTTTGTGCAAACCCTCTGCATGTTTCCTTGAAGCGGTAATGCCAATGAAATTGAATGTTGTTTGACTGGATAATGGTCTCCCGCTGTAAGATGGATTACAGAAAATAAACGTCGAGGGGGGGAAAGCCAGTTGCTTTATTGAATTCCATCGATGATAATGCCATCACCTGAAATAGCTGCCTGAAAAGAGTGTAAACGGGAGTGAAGCAGCAGCATCCAGAGCCGATTTGCAACTGGGGAGCAGTTCATTTTCTTGGAAGTAATTTTATTCTGTTTTGGGTTCACTGCCCTGGTTTGGGGAGTTGACAAAAAGTAGATTTTTAAAAGAAATCTGTTTGTGGGTATCACGAATGCTTTTCATAGGAGAGCATTTAGGCATTAACTAATTGACTGATTCATTCATTTATCAGTGAATATTTAATGAGGACCTATTGTGTGCTAGGCACTCTTTGGGAGCTGAGATATGATAATGAGCAAAACAGATGCGTCATTGCTCTCATGAAACTTACGGTCTAGTGGAGGATGTTCATTCATTAGCAAATATTTATTAAACACCTACTTTGTGGCAAGGCCATAATCACAAAATAACTACAAAATTTCAACCCACATGAGTAATGCGAAGGCAAGGCAGTGAGGATGCTAGACCAGGATGTACGCCATTATTTTGAGGAACAATTTTAAGGCTTATCACGTGGTATCTAAAAGACCCCCAGGTCAGTATGGAGACTGGCCTGTGAGAGAGTTTGTTAATATGCTTGTGAGTTCAATTAATGGGTTCAAATCCACTCACCAGACTTTTCTGGGATTCATGTTCTCTTTTCTTGATAGAAATCTACAGTAATTCCTGTCCAATTTGCCTTGTAGGATGGATGTTTGAGTAAAATAAGAGAATATGCCCCAAAGCGCTTTGTAGTTAATGAAAATAATAGGGATTTTATTATGGGCTGGTGTTTTCCTGGGGCTTACCCACGTGGGTCTTGCAGGATTCTTGGGTAGGCAGAAGGAATGTAGGTTGATCAACAGTGAGCAATTCAAACAGTTTATGGGTAAGTAATTAAGTATACGGCACAAGTGGTATGATATATGGGGATGAGGTCAGGGAAAAGGTAAGCCTTGAAGAATGAATGGGATTTAGAAAGAGAAGAACAGGACCCCCAGGCTATTCTGTGTTTTGGGCTTGTGGGATGCTGGTATATACACTGGAGGTTGGAACACACTGGGTTGGGGAGAGGGCTTGTCCTGGTGGATGCAGTTCAAGTTCCGGGTGGTGCCACAGGGTCCTCCACGGACCAGTCTGTTAGGTTGATTTCTGACATTATATTAGACGGTACTTCAGCAGCCTTTTGCAAGACCCTCCTCTGCTCGTTGGTGCCCACCCTTCTCTTTCTCAGTGCCCTCTTCCTCCTGTCTCACCTGGCTGTGCCGTATTCTCTACCGCTCCTCCTCCAAGCCTTCCCTGCTCCTCCGGGACCCTGCTTTCCAAAGGTGTGGCTGGCTGTTACTTCATTAGCGCTAAGACACTGATGCGAGAGCATGGGAACATTCACATTTTATTTTACTTTCCTGAAAAGACAGTGTTTAAAACCAGGCTTCTTAAACGTGTAATGTATGAACCCCTTTTAAAGGAGAAAAATTCTCTCAACTGTAGAGAAAACAACCCCAATTTGGGAAATACTGACTTAGTAAACTTTCAACTGCAAATTGTCACTGCTAAAGAGAAGTTTTGGTCTTGTAGTTGGTAAACCTTTTTTTTTTCTTTTGAAATTATCACTGAAATGAAAACACACAATTGAAAAATCTTTTTGAAACCCTTAGGCCCTTAAGAAAATGGGCCTTTCATTGCCCATTAAATTAAGCACTGCAGGGGACTCCCTACACCCCCAGGGTCTCAGTGCCCCAGTCACTTTCCCCACTTTTTCATTATGTGTCTTCAGACAGCCAAGTGGCATTTCTTTGATGATTAATGATGCTGGGGTTTCTTAATAGTCCCCATACTCTCTCCTTGTGAGGACCTGAGAAGGACCAGTTCCCTGAACTGGTGTTCAAAAGCACCATTGTGTTCAGGGCCAGTTCCACAGGCCAGTTCCACATATAGCTGAAGGAGAACTAGCCCTCTCTAGAAAGTTCCTGTGAAGTCTCAGAGGTTCAGCTTCATCATCTCCCTCAGTGTTAATGTCTTCTCCAGCTTCGTGGAGAAATTTGGCCGGAAGAGGCAGGCATTTTGAGAAAATTTCTTACATTATGGGGCATGGTTTTGGTAAGCTCAAGAGAGCATCTTCATCTTTTAGTGATTCTGGTCATGCCAAATAATCCTTGCTTGTGCCTTTGTTATGTCTATATCTGGGGCAGCAGGAAAGTAAAAAGAGATAGGAAAAAACAAAGGCAAAGGTAGAGCATAAGAAACAAAGAAGGATTTGAGGGAAACATTTGAGATGTTTCCACACAGTAGCATCAAAAAAGACATTAGGGACTTCCCTGTCGGCGCAGTGGTTAAGAATCCGCCTGCCAATGCAGGGGACACGGGCTCGAGCCCTGATCCGGGAAGATCCCACATGCCGTGGAGCAACTAAGCCTGTGCGCCACAACTACTGAACCTGTGCTCTAGAGCCTGCGAGCCACAACTGCTGAGCCCACACGCCACAACTACTGAAGCCCCCCCTCCTAGAGCCCGTGCTCTACAACAAGAGAAGCCACTGCAATGAGAAGCCTGGGCACGGCAACGAAGAGTAGCCCCGGCTCACTGCAACCAGAGAAAAACCCGCGCACAGCAACGAAGACCCAATGCGGCAATAAATAAATAAATAAATAAATAAATAAATAAATAAATAAATTTATTTTTTAAAAAAGACATTAGGCAGTGGGACTAATGTATTGAGTGTCTACTATACACCAGCTGATTTACAATGCATGCCGTTATATAGTGTGGAGGAATCTCCACCCACAAAATCAGCTATGTGATAAATCAACTTAAATCCAACTATAAGCCCTGCATCCTGATGACTGGAGGGAAATCCAGCTTCAGTCGCTATGGGAGATCCTTTAAACCTTCCCTGCTGCTCCCCTACCCGCACCGAGGTATTTGCCAAGGTCTGTAGGCTTTACCTTAATGCCAGGTAGGGGTGGCCCCACTGGTCTCCATAGGTTAGCTCTCACTACTTCCACAGGCCCTTTAGTTGCTGGTTCTTGGGGTTTAGGACCCTTTGATAAGCCTGGGACCCCCTTTGCCCACCAAATAGCCATCCCTAGGAGCTTTACTGTTCATGCTGCCTGAACTTAACCTCTTTCTGATTATAGAAACTTTCTTCTTCCCTCTCTTCTCTTATTATCCTCAAAAGCACCTCTTCCCTCCCCTTTGGGGTCTACTGCCATAATCCCTTCAAAGTGCTGGGGCTTTTACAAAAGATGGAAGAATCATTGACCTAAACAGCTTCTGTTTTCTACCCTGGTGAACTCCCTAAGGCAAGGAATTATTAAGGATCTGAATACATGTTTGGAAAAGGGGAGGAGGGAAAAATAAAGCAGAACACTAATATCTTTTAGAAATTTCTCACCTGATGATAATACTGAAACCATGCAGGTAAAGACCTGCCTAGAATATGATGAGAGGGTTTGGATATTTGTCTAATTTTCTTGCAGCTCTTTAAAAAATATCTTTTGAATAGGTAGTACTTGCCCATGGTTCAGAATTCAAAAGATACAAAAAAGATATACCTTGAAGAGTCACTCTCTCACCCTTATTCCCCAACCACCCAGCTCTCCCCAGAGGCAACCACTGTTACCTGTTTGTTTTGTTTCCTGCTAGAAATATTCTGTGCATGTATAATCATATATGAATACAATGTTATTTCACACCTTTTTTGCTTAATATATATTTTGATTTATGCACATAATTATACAAAGTTACCTCTTTAATTTTAGTAGCGTCATAGTATGTTCTACTTTATGTATTTACCATAATTCCTTTTAGCAGCCCTCTGTTGGTGAACATTCAGGATGTTTCAATCTTTTGCTAATATAAACAATGATGTAATAACAATTCTGGTTATTTTGCACAAGTTTAGGTAAATTTCAAGATGAATCATTAGAACTTTAATTATTGAGTTGAAGTTTAAAATTTTGGTAAACATTACCAAATTGTCTTTCTCAGAGGTTAAGTCAGTTCACGTTCCCATCGATAAGGTGTTAAAAGCATCTATTTTCCTACCTTCAATACAAGTAGCTGTAGTTTTTTGTTTTGCTCTTTGTCAATCTGATAGGTGAAAGATGGTATCTCAGTATGGTTTTTAGTGTTCATTTCTCTTATTATGGGGAAGTTGAATAAATTTAATATGCTTGCAAATCATTTTAGCTTGTTTTCTATGAAGTGTATATGTCTTTGCCTATTTTTCCTTTGGTAGTTGGATTTTTCTGATTGATTTCTAAGGACTCTTCATATATTAATGAAAATATCTATTGGTTTATGATATGCATCGTGACCTAGTTTTCCTCCAGTTTGTTATTTATCTTTGACTTTCCCCCCGATATTTTCTTTCATGCAGAATTTTGTGGAGTGAAAATCATCTATACATCATTTTGGCATCTGAATTTTATACAGAAATTAAAATTATAACATTAATTATAACATTTCCCCCAGTGTTTTCTTCTAGAATCTTTATGGTTTCATATTTTGCACTTTAATCTTTGGTTCATCTGGAATCTTTGGTTCATCTTTTGTTGTAGGGAGTGATTTAGGAATCAAAAATCATTCATTTTCCTAGCTGATTATTCTGTTTTCCCAATAAAATTTTACTCATTTTGCAGTTCATTTAAAAATAAATAAGAATTCTTTGGAATATAAGCAGTTTCTGAATTCTGCTTCCAGGATCTGACTGGGAATAGTTGGCAGGTAGCTTGATACCCCAGGTACACAAGTAATGAATGACTGCCATTGAAAAGTCAGGAAATGAGTCCCAGAGGCAGGAGTTGGGGAGAAGTCTATCTTTATTTCTTAACCCCTTTCAGGGACATTTACAGCCTTGAGAAGAAAGGGTTAGCTTTAGTGTTAACACTCTTGGGGCCAAACCTTGGCAACAAATGAAAACCTAGTTAGAATTAATAGTAAATAAGGTATAATGAACCCATGTTAAAGATATACTTTGCTATCATGTAGGAAGGCCATTTGGTTTATAATGGCTTTTTTTCCTACTATAAATTATTTCCTAATATTTCTAAGGAAATTGTTTTTTTTCACAAAAATATCTTGAGAGGTGATTTTTATCTCTAGAGGTACTTATTCTGTACTGTTTCCTTTTGTTTTTCCCCATAGAGTGATTTACTGTACTGGTTGCATTTTTTCCGTAGTCAACTCTGTTATACCGAAATTCTTTGTCCTATGTCACAGTCACAAATCATTTATCTTGGTTATTTTGGGGTACAGATACTTTCCAGTAAGATATAGCCATTCCGTCATGTATTCCCCTCCTCCCCCAACTGTCCTGTCTCTCTTTGGGCCTACGTCTCCGTGAGACTCTGGGATCATCAATCAGTTTTGTTTTTTGGTTTTTTTGCGATACACGGGCCTCTCACTGTTGTGGCCTCTCCCGTTGCGGAGCACAGGCTCCGTACGCGCAGGCTTAGTGGCCATGGCTCACGGGACTAGCCGCTCCGCGGCATGTGGGATCTTCCCAGACCAGGGCACAAACCCACGTCCCCTGCATTGGCAGGCGGACTGTCAACCACTGCGCCACCAGGGAAGCCCCATCAATCAGTTTTTGACTAGCCAATTCATTGAAGCAAAGCTTTATCTGGTATCTTTGGTTGGCTTGATAGGACATTTGCCATTGTACGTGCATAGTAAAAGTGTTTCTCAACAGAAAGTACTCAAATCTTCAGTGAGAATGCATTGATCTTAGAGTCTTTAAATGGAAAATATGTGTGACAAGGAAGCCATCTGAGGTAAGTATTTACTAGGAATTCTCACTTGGGAAAAGAGTATATTCTCTAGGTCAGTTCTAAAAATTAGTGGGTATAAAAAGTACCTGGGGAGTTTGTTAACCAGGCAGATTCCTGGAATCTCCCCCCCGCCCCCGCTAGGGTTCATGACTTCTTAAGTCTGAGATGATTCCTGGGAATTTTTATGTTAACAAACTCTTCAGGTGATTCTGATGTAAGTTGCCCACAGACAACTCTTTGAGGTTCTTAACCAAAATACAGTTGACCCTTGAACAACATGGGGGGTTAGGGGCGCTGACATTCCACACAGTTGAAAATCTATGTATAACTTACAGTTGGCCCACCCTATACGTGATTTTCCCCAGCTGTGGTTCCTCTGAATCTGAGGTTCCACTTCTGTGGATTCAACCATCTGTGGATCGTGCAGTATTTACTATTGAAAAAAATTCACTTATAAGCGGACCCAACAGATCAAACTTATGTGTTTGATCACATGGACAGGGTCAACTGTCCATTTATTAGGCAGTGCTTGTTTCCAGCAAAGTAGGTGGGAGACCAGTTTCACTTTGGACTTCTCCTTCGTGTTCTCTCCATGCTCTTCTCCTCTTAGTCTGCACTCTTCTGTCTGTCACCTTCAATTCCACCCTGCCCAAGTGCTCTAGGCCACTACTTGGCAGGTGGTCTTTGGGTCTCATCTGCTTGCCATGCCCTTCTCCTTATGAAAGTAGACTGTCTTGTTTTCCATCACCTGAGATTCCTGAGAGGAAACCAAATGGCTAGTTGTAGTGAACTCATCACTTCAGGTCAACCAACATCCTTTTTAGGAATTCCCAACACGTGTTAATTCAGTTAACGTTTTCCAAGTGCCTGTCCTTTGAAAAATTCTGTGGATAAGAAGATGAAGCACATAGCCACTACCTTCAAGGAGGTCATGGTCTAGAGCAGGAGTTAGCCATTTTTTTTTTCTGTAAAAGCCCAAATACTTTAGGCTTTGTGCCGTATGGGCTCTGTTACAACTACTCAACTCTGCCATTGTAGTGTGATAGCAACGATGGACAATATGTAAACAAATGAGTGTGTCTGTGTTCTAATAAAATTTTATTTACAAAAATAGGTAGTGAGTCTCTGGTCTTTAGGGTATGGGCAAGCAATCAATTACAAACATTGTGATAATACTAGAATAAAGGCTAGAGCCAGGGATAGCGTTGAGCTTCATCTCAGGAGCCAGCTCTGATCAGTTAGTAGTGACTGCTTAGAGCACTCTGTTCATTCATTCATGCACTCAACAAATATTTACTTATTTAGTGCCCTATGTGCCAGGTTTAGTGGAACAAACTACTGTTATTTGTTAACTGTGTTTTCCATGGATAGGGAGTTGCAACACTGGGACTGTGTATTTGTCATCCATGAGCTATGTCTTAAGGATACAGAAATGAATAAGGAATATTTCAGTGTATAAACCCATATACTCAATGAAATCACAGTTGCACTAACGTAGTAAAGTAGGTACTATTATGCCCCTTTTACAGATGTTAAAGGGATGTTAAGAAGTGTACTAAAGATCACTCAGCTAGTGAGGTATGGAAGAGCATTTTAGCCCATGTCTCCTGCTCATAAATCCAGGACCTTTTTTAACTACACCAAGCTGTTTTTAATAATAATGATTTATAGTACAGAGTTCATGGTTTGAACTGTAGCGTAAACCAGAGGTCAATGACCTTTAAAAAGTGGCTTGCCAAAATTCCAGTCTCTTTTCTCCTGACATGCCTAGACCAGGTCAGCATTGGAGCAGATCTTGACCACCTTGTTCCCAAGGGGTGTGAGAAACAGGGTTGTTAAGCTTTTGCCATTTCTCTGTGTGTCTGTGTTTGTGAGTGTGTGTAACCCTACTAAACCAGGGTCCAGTCTTAGAGTTGTGTTGCAAAGAAGTTAGTTAAAAAGACAGACAAAAAGATCAATCCCAAACAATTCAAGTTCTTTATTTAAATTGCTCAGACATTAAGAAGGGGATACATGTACCCCAAAAGCTCTTTTAAAAATACCCTTCTATCTAGTCATCTAATTGCCTCATACCTTTTGGCTTCTCCTTTTTCTATAATTTTATAAAATTCCCAGAAAAGCTTCACCTCCAGTTCTAGCCTCTGTGCACTTTGTCCATCTACCCTTACCCACTCCTATCACAAAATCTAAAGAACTAGTCTGACGGTAGCAGAACATGTCTCAGAGATCTGGGGAGTAAAAGAAACCAAGTGAGCAAAGCCAGAAACATTTTTGGGAGCAAAGGGGATAGAAAAGCCTGGAAATACTAGAACATATATGCATACCTATATTGATACCTGTGTATATTTCTATTCCTTTCTATCATCTATATTTCTACTGATCTTGATCTCTGTCTCTATCTCTATCTCTATCTATCTCTCTCTCTATCTCTATTCCTTTCTGTCTCTGTCTCTGTCTTTACTGAGGAGGACAGGGCTTGAGAATCAAAGGAAAACAGAGCTGGAGCCCTGATGGTGTCACACCCAAATCCCGCATTACTTCTGAATTTCCACCTGTGTTAGCCAGTAAAATTTCTTATTGTTTCAGCCAGTTTGAGTCAGATGTGTGTTACTTGCAGCTAAAAAGATTCTAAGTATTCTAAACTATAATCAAATGTCAGGTCTGGCCTTTCACTTCTTTTCTCTACCCATCTTTCTCAGTCTTTCTCCCTATTTGTGTCTCTCCTGTGGTTGTCACCTTCCTTCTCTCTCTGCAATATCTTCTTTTCTGGACTTGCTTTCTTTGTATTTTTAGAAACTGCCTTCATCTGAGAAAAAATGTAATATGCGGATTCAGTGAACATTTTTATGACTGGCATGAAATGTCTTTCTTCACGTATTTCAATACAGCTGGTTTATTCTCACCAGGCAGGTCTACAGAAAGCCTTCTTGAGCACCCTGTGTAAAGTTGTACTTCCCCCAAGTCTGCCTATTCTATTACTTTGTTTTCTTCATAGCCAATTACTTTTCCATCATTAACCAATTACGGCACCAGTTAGTTTGTTTACATGTCTATTGTTCATCTCTCTGTCATTCCTCTCCTACACAGTAGACTGAGTTCAAAGAGAGCTGACTTGTTTACCCTATTGCCTAGAATAAAATACGTGCTCAGTAAATATATGTTGGAAAAATGAATGAAAAAATGGTAGAAACTTACAGTGTTATATTTCTCAGGGATGCTTGTAGTTTTATAGGTAATGATGCCTTGATACAAAGGAATTCCTAATCATGAGAGGCGCCAGAATCAGGCCTGTGTGGAAGATATTTTTGTCATGGGACCTTCTTGGTTGTTCCTTTAATCAAATAGGCAGATGGGTGGAGGTATTGTTACTGGTGTTCCATGGACATTAGTATTAGGGTTTGTTGTACCTCTGCAAATCTAAGGAGGCTTTGGACTGCCCTGCAGTTGTGTACAGCTATTTCATGTATGTGCTGTCCCTTGGAGGAAGGTCCACAGGTTTCATCAGATACTTAGTGGGATTCATAATCTTCTGCATATTAAGAACCACAGCTTTCCAGAGCTCTTACACTTGTATCTAGGATCCTTTATTAACATTCTGCAGGACTCCAACCTTTCTGGGTTTTCAGAGGAGTCAGAACAAGGATAGTTGAAGTGGTGGGAGGATGCCTCTTTTCTTCCCTCTTTGTCTGTTTTTGCAAGTTGTTTATCATATACTCATGGTGCTTACGTCTCAGTTTTTTCAAAAGGAAAATCTTTAAAAATATCTATAATAATGATATATATTTGTTAGTAAATAAAACCCTGAAGTGTTGCAAGTATATATTGAAATTCTCCTAATCCCATACTTCGGAGATTTACTCCTAGTACTTTGGTGAATATCCTTTCCAACACTGACTGTAAATGTTAATAAACTTGTATTACAATTTTTATAATGGAGAATAATAAAAACTGAATGAAAGTATGCTTTTTTTTTTTTTTAAAGAATGCTTATTTTTATGGTCACTTCTGGTTTCCAGTTCCAAGTGCATTTAGCCAGGGTCATGGCAACTATGACAACTGCAACAACAGGTGACATTGGGTGCTTACTGACATTGTACTCAGTGTTTCACATGCCTCATTTTAAGCCTTACACAGAACCCTGTGATTCTATTATAATTTTTAAAATTTTTATTATTAAAAAATTTTATTATTATTTTTTATTGAGGTATAGTTGATGTTCTAATTTTTTTTTTTTTTAACAGATCAGGAAACCAAGGTGCAGAGAAATGAATGAACTTACTTGAGTTAAGCAGCAGATTCAAGGCTTGCTGGCAGCAGGGCCCACCTTCTTAGTTTTTCATCCCAGCTCTTGCAGGGTATCAAGAGAATATAGGAATAGTGTTTGAGGAGAAAAAGGCAGTATTTGGCTCTCCTGGAATTCTTTCCTGGTGTGAGGTCATGGAGTATAGTCCTTTTAACCTCTGAGCCTTTGTCCCTATGCCCTGTAATTTGAGGAAGGAGTGGATTGAACTCAATGCAAATGATATTAATCCAGCTTCCTCAAAACGATGGTCCAGAAAAACCCAGAAGGGGCTCTAAAAATTGAACTGTGCATCTCTGAAATTCTCATATCAAATTAAAATAGCTATGTTAATGCCTTCTATGGCACAGGAGCTTTCCAAGCAGGAGTGGGACCTGCAGCTAGGTCGGGGAGAAGGAAGTTAATGATGTGATATGGTAGCCAGTGGAAGCTGGGACTTCTATCTTGGTTACTAATGATAGTAATAATGATGAATGATGGTGATAAATTAAGTATATTTTTTGGATTTCAGCAAAGTCTTAATTACAAGATGAACACAAAGGAAGACATCCTCTTTCTAACAAAGCCGTTAGTGTATGAATGGCGATCACTCAATACCTGTCTATTGACTACACTCTGGTCTGAGTAAACAGAGGCAGCTTCTCGATTCTGCTCTGGGAAGGCTGGTGAGCAGGTCAGTTCTAGGTTGAGAAGCCTACAAATAAGAGGTACTGTTTCACTCCTAGGCAGCTAAAGTCCTGGGCATTCAAGTGTCATGAATTTGAGAATTTTATAACACGTAGAATCCTTGGAAAGTGTGTTGTCCAGGTCCTTTGTTTACAGATAAGTAATCTGAGGCCAAAAGGGAAGAAGAAGTCACTTGCCCAAGCTCATATAGTTGCAGGGTCAAGACTCCAAATTTCCAGACCTCACTATGTAGCTTTTCAACTATTCAGTGCTGCCTCCTTAGGATTTGGACTATAAATTGTCTTGTTTCAATGGAAAACTACTTTACGTTGTTCAGAGCACACCCTTCCAAGCTGTTTGATTCTAGCCTTTCACTGCCCTTGAACTATTTATTACCTTGAAAATTATAGATAACAGCAAAGCAAAATAATTGTTTTCTTGATATGCAAATGATTTCTGTCCAGCAGAGAGATAACCCTCTCCCCCATCCAACACCCCATTCAAAAATCAGTTTTGTGTCCATTTCTACATTCACTCTAACTTTCTCTTAAGTCATACAAATTTGTGCTTCTTCAGATTTTCCTTTGAACTGGTTATATTATCTGCCTGGTTTGCTCACTTAAGTAATGAGTTAAATAATAAATAATATTTAACGTGTTATTTTATGTGTATATGAGTCATAATTTTGCTTTATTGCTGGAAATTATCTGTTAACACTACCATCTTCATAGTTTGGGACACATCTAAGAACCATCTTTTACTAAATATCTTTCTTGAAATTAATTCACCTTAAAATACTTAAATCTATTTTAGAAGGACATTTGGTATCCATGCTCTAAATGGAAACCATTTGACATAAATAGAAGTATAAAAATTAATACAATTAAAATTAAACAAAAGTATTGAATTTTAATTAGAGACTGTGGTTTGTGGAAGGCTCTGAACCCAAACCCTCTTTTATCTCTGTTATGAAGGGATATTAGTAAGAATTAAGGACAGACTAGCATCAAAGTGAGTCCTTCATGTTGGCTTTGTTAGGAGAATTGAAAGAAATTGGAAAATGAAATAAACTTTCTTTCAATTACAGTCAATGGTATTTAGTGCCATGTTTATGTACCATCTAAAATGATCTCCCACGTCACCTAAAAGCATTTCGAGTCCATAGGGAGGGCTATGTATTTACTTTCTAGGAAACACTGCTTTAGATAATTAGCTTTTTTGCTAATGTTATAGATGGAGACAAAGAATGCTTGTTTCATCCACAGTAGCATGTGATAAAAAAGTTGCTTATAGTTAAGAACTAGAATGCATTTTATAGTAACATCCTTTTGTCTAAAATGTTACCTAGCAAGAACATATCCATAAAATTGAAAGTGGAAAAGGTCTCTGAGTTACTGTGGCAGACTCATTATTTTATTTTGCAGAACTAGTTACATTCATGCTTTTACACAGACACAGCAAATGTAAAATAAAGGCAGGTTAAAAGCAGGTTCCATTGACATCAGGGTGACAACTAAAATCAAAGGGAAAAGTCCTGTGAAAGCAGAGTGGACTGGACCACTGAGTGCAGGAGCAGACAACACTATACACGTCAACTAATTCCTTAGATCCTCTGTATGTTAACAGACGTGACTGTCCAGAATGACTCACAGACCTTTAGCTCCAATTCAGAGGTCTTTGCTCAGCTCCTGCTCTACATTTTCCATAACCTGGAGACATCCTCACTGTGAGTACCCTATAGATGTCTAAAACCCAAGAGGTTTAGAAACCAGCTATTTATTTTCTATCCCAATCATGTTCTTCCTCTGAATTCCCTAGTGAATGGCATGTCTGTCTTGCCAGTTCCTTGAGCCAGGCAACTGAGGTCATTTTCTGACCCCCACTCCCCTTTTATTGTATTCAGTTGATTATCAGGTTCTTTGGAGCCCATTGCTTTAAAATTCTACAACTTCTTTCTATTCCTATGGCCATTGTTTATGTTAATAAGTATCTTCTCCCATCTAGACATCTTCAACATCTTCCTAACTGGTCTCTGCCTTTGGGTTCCCTTGTCCACCTCAAATCTATTCTACATATTCCTGGGAATAAGTTTTATAAAGTGAAAATCTGCCTAAAAGTTTAATGTTGCTGTACATTGTACTCAGAATGAGGTCTGGACCACTTATGGAAGTTTACATGGTCTGGCCCTGCTTCCTTCTTTAGACTTTATTTATTGATAACTCCTCTCCCTAGCACCTATATGTTACCCCATCCGCCAGCATCTGCATCGCTATACTCTGTCTTGGGTCTGTTATAATAAATGAGTTACTCATGCTTCTACCTAAAGCTAATCCCTTCACTTGTGCCCTAACCCTACCTCCTCTTTCCTACTCAGGGGCATTATTTCAGCAATTTCCCTTTCTCTTACCTACAGCCTCAATCTCTTCCTCTTTACTGGATCATTCCCATCAGCTTCTAAATATGCTGTTATTTTTCACATCTTAAAAAATCATTTTCTTGATTCCACCTTTCATGCTAATTGTGACCCCATTTCTTTGCTCCCTTGTGCTGTCTTCATTTTCTCCTCTCCCTTTCTCTCTTAAGCCCATCCCAGTCAAAGCTCTTGTACTCTATCTCTCCATCAAAATGGTTTCTGTTAAGGTATCCAAGTGACCTAATTTGGATACCTTAACAGAAGGTAATTATTGCTTAATTTAGTGGTCATTTTTCAGAACTCATATTATGTGACCTATCAGCTTTCTTTTTTAATAGATCTTTGAGTATAATTGCTTCACAATTCCGTGTTAGTTTCTGTTGTACACCAAAGTGAATCAGCCATATGCTTACTTATATCCCCATATCCCCTTCCTCTTGAGCCTCCCTCCCACCCTCCCTATCACACCCCTCTAGGTGGTCACAAAGCACCGAACTGATCTCCCTGTGCTATGCGGCTGCTTCCCACTAGCTAACTATTTTACGTCTGGTAGTGTATATATGTCAGTGCTACTCTCACTTCGACCCAGCTTCCCCCTGACCCTGTCCCGTGTCCTCAAGTCCATTCTCTATGTCTATGTCTTTATTCCTGCCCTGCCACTATGTTCATCAGTACCACTTTTTTTGTTTTTTTAGATTCCATATATATGCGTTAGCATACGGTATTTGTTTTTTCTCTTTCTGACTTACTGCACTCTGTATGACAGACTCTAGGTCCATCCACCTCACTACAACTAACTCAATTTCATTTCTTTTTATGACTGAGTGATATTCCATTGTATATATGTGCCACATCTTCTTTATCCGTTTATCTGTCAATTGACATTTAGGTTACTTTCATGTCCTGGCTATTGTAAATAGTGCTGCAATGAACATTGTGGTACATGACTCTTTTTGAATTATGTTTTTCATATCAGCAGTTTTTGATACAGCTGAATGCTTCCTCCTTGATATAACTGAACACCTCCCCCTTCTTGATACACTTCCTTTGGCTTCCAGAGCACCACACACTTGCTTGGTTCTCCTCCCACCTCACTGGCTGCTGCTTCCAAATCTCCTTTTTTCTTTCTCCTCTTCCTGACCTCTGAATGTTCGAGTGGCCCCAGGGCTTTGTCCTTAGTCTTCCTTTTTTTTTCTATCTTCATTTGCTCACTTGGAGAGTTTTGCTAGTTGCCTGGCTTTAAATGCCATCTCTATGCTGATGACTTTCAAATTTATATCTTCAGCCAGAGTTCTCTCCTGAACCTCAGACTCATATATTCTACAGGCTACTCAGCTTCTTCATTTGGTTATCTGATAGGCATCTCAAACTCAACTTGTCCCAAACCGAATTCCTGATCTTCCTTTCTGCCTCCACCCCAAAACTGCTTTATCCACAGCCTTTTCCTTCTCACTTGATAGTGTCTCCATCCTTCCATGTGCTCAAACCCAAAGCTTGGAGACAAGCTTGAATACTTTGTCTCTCACATCCCACAGTGAATTCTGTCAGGAAATACTGTGGACTTGCCTTCAAAATATATCCGGAATTCAACCACTTGTCACTACCTCCATTGCTGCCACTCCAGCCACTACTGTCTCTAGCTTGGATACTGCAGTAACTTCCTAACAGGTCTTTCTCTCCACTCCCCTTGGGGCCTTTGCAGCATGCTGTGCACTCTGCCTGGAATACCTGTTGTTCAGATATCAGCATGGCAATGTGCTTTGTCTCCCTTAGGTCTTTGCTCAGATCTCACCTTCTCAATGAGGCTCATCCTGACCACACTAGTTAAAGCTGTAATTTCTTCACCTTCACAGGTGGCACTCTCTATCCCATTTAGTTTACTCTATTTTCTTTTCCTTAGCACTTAGCACCTTTGTACATATTATACATTAATTCACCTATTATATTTATTTTTTATTCTTAACCTCCCCCCATCAGGGGGAATTGCCCATAATGGGGCACTGTGCAGGATATGCACGCCCTCCCTGTGATTGCCCTGACCCACGGATGGGGTGCTGTGCTCAAGTGGACAATGGATAGTGGCCTTGGGCTTATATTCCTCTTACCTTCCAGACCATGGTCCCAGGATTGTGGGAGTGCTAGATCGCTGAAAGTGGGTCAGGATAGTAAGGCAAGGAGTCCGTGTTCTTGGACACAAGTCCTCGGACAAATTCCTTGACTTCTCAGGCCTTGTTTTTACAGCTTAAGAATTCTCTTCTTTAGGTAAGTCTTCCTAAACTTTGCAAGCTTAAATGTTCCTTCAGTTCTTATGTTGATAAACAAATTGAAGAAATATAGCATACAAAGAAGTATATATAGCATAGCAGATAGAAGTGTAGGCTCTGGTACTTGGCTGCTTGGTTTCTAATCCTGATACTACCACTTATAAGTTGTGTGACATTGAACTTCATCCCTTCTGTCCAGTTTTCCTATCTGTAAAATAAGCCCAATAACAATACCTATTGCCAGAGATAGATCATCTTAACTTGGTATGTCGGGATTGGGAGTGGAAGGGTATGGGTGGGGAAGACCCCAAGAAACGTCCCTTTCCTGACCGGAAGAGTCTGTATCTGTGGGAAAGTAAGAAGAGCATGGGCTTTCCTGGTGGCGCAGTGGTTGAGAGTCCACCTGCCGATGCAGGGGACACGGGTCCGTGCCCCGGTCCGGGAAGATCCCACATGCCGCGGAGTGGCTGGGCCTGTGAGCCATGGCCGCTGAGCCTGCGCGTCCGGAGCCTGTGCTCTGCATGGGAAAGAAGAGCAACTGCCATCTATTGATTAAATGAGTTAGTTTGGGATTGACTAATTGGTGGACCTGCTCAGTAAATGCTACGTGAATAAATAAATGAATGAACATATCTGGAAAATAATTCTGTACCTGCATCCTAGGACCCTGTGAAGTTGAATTAGATATCTAGGTAGGATGACAATTTGAATTTATGTAGCCCTTTCTCTCTGAGTATATCAAAGTACATATAGTCAATTTTGGTTTATATGTGTGTGGTAGCTATGGTAGATTTTAAATATCCTGCTGTCTTTGCAGTGCATGTCAGTTTGGTTTTGGGCTACCCTCTTTGTTCTCAGGTTGGGCGTAGGGCTGAAGACACAGTAAAGCAATGCAAACTCGTTTTAGTAGCAGTTTAGAAATAATGATGAAGATAAAACAGGGTATGAAAATGTATCCTGAGTGTTCCAAAGCAGGAGGAAAATGCGTTTTGTATTATCTGTTCTTTTACATTGTTTACATTCTACTTCCCTTCCCACAGTGTGAATAATTACTGAGGGGAAGTGGAAGGAACATGGGTTTTAGACTTGGGATACATCTAGGTTTGAGCTGAAGTTCCTCTACTTTATAGTTGTATGCTCTCAGCAAGTCCATTAACTTCTCTGCACCTCAGTTTCCTTATCTTTAAGTATAGATATTATGGACTGAAATTCATGGGTTGAAGCTCTTACCCTTAATAGGACTATATTTAAAGATAGGGCCTTTTAGTATGTAATTAAGGTTAAATGAGGTCATAAGGATGGGGACCTTATCCAATAGCACTGGTGTCCTTATTAGAAGAGAAAGAGATATCAAGGTGTGCACACACTAAGGAAAGGCCATGCGAGGAATTTTACATGTGTTGTGTAAAATTGCAGAAGGCTGCTATCTGTGAGCCAAGGAAAGAGACCTCACCAGAAGCCAACGCTGCTGGCACCTTGAATCTTGAATTCAGAGCCTACAGAACGGTAAGAAAATAAATTTCTGTTGTTTAAGCCACCAAATCTGTTTTATTCTGTCATGGCAGCCTAATCAAACTAATGCAATAGGTAATAATACTGCTGCTTCTGCTGATGA
Source organism: Lagenorhynchus albirostris (assembly GCF_949774975.1). Lineage (NCBI taxonomy): Eukaryota > Metazoa > Chordata > Mammalia > Artiodactyla > Delphinidae > Lagenorhynchus > Lagenorhynchus albirostris. The sequence continues at coordinate 133,174,426 of NC_083097.1, forward strand.
TTGTGATGTGTCATAATAATAACACCACTATCAGAGGAAGCATAGTGTAAGGATTGAGTGAAGCTTCTCAAGGCATGCTTAGCTGGACTCATCATAGCTCTGCCCCTTACTGGCTCTGTAATTAGATTTTTAAGCTATCTGAACCTCAGTTTCCTTATCCATAAAATAAGCATCATAATAATAACATCGACCTCAGAGAGATGCCATGAGACATCATTGAATGACTTATTGTATGTAAAAGGTTTAGCACACTGTGTATGCCATGAAGCAGCATGTATGCTTCATATATACTAGTATTTAAAAATCACACTTGTACTACGCACTTTACAGAGTTTTTGAGATGATGAAGTCAGACATTGCATGTGAAGGTGCCATGTAAAATTAAGTAGTTTTATTGTTATAATCGAGACATGACAATTTTGGACACATTGTAAAAAGAATTATTCATTTAACAAATAATTAATGTGTTTATATTATATATAAACTTTCATTCATTAACTTTCAATCTATGGCATTTATCTTCAAGCTTCTCAGATGAGTACAAGTGTTTTTGAATAGTTAGGTGGCTGTGTTGTTGGTCAGAGCTACAGCAACCTTGGAGCCATATCCTTTGATTGGCTTTCAGCAGACAAAAGGTTAAAACTGCATTCTATTGTTCTCCATGACCCAAGGCTGGAAAGATCTGGTTGTTAATGAAGCAAAATCATTATTTTTGAGTAGAGAATTCACCAAGAATAAAAATTAATGACAGAAGGGTATTCAAATCCATAATCCCTGTAGGGTAGCATGCTTTTAAGCTTCAGGGTATTTGATGCTTTTCTATCATGCCTGGGTTTATTTAAAAGATTTTTAAAAATATAGGTCTTGATCTTTTTTTGTTAAGTTATTTTTAGGAATTTTACATTTTTATTCTATGTAAATGGGATCTTTGTTCAATACGAAATTTTCCAATGGATAATAGCAGGTGTACACAAACGCTATTAATTTTTGTTTATGTGTCTTACATCTTACCTCACGCTGAACTCCTTTACTAGTTTAGTTTTTCAGTTAATTCCCTTGGATTTTCTAGGAAGATAGTTATGATTGCAAATAATTATAATTTTGTCTTTTCCTTTACAGTGTTTATTCAACATTCTTTTTCTTGTTTTACTGCATTTGCTAAGACCTCCAGAACAAATCTCAATAACTGTGATAGTAACACTTTTTGCTTGTTCCTAATTTTAATAGAGGCATCCTTATTATGTCACCATTATGCATTATACATGTTTGCTGTTAGTGTCTGATATATACTTTAAATATTAAGAAAGTTTCCTTTGATTCCTTGTTTAGTTAAAAGTTTATAGTGTGATTTGTTCGTCGTTCCCTTTAGTAAAAGTCACTGTTCTCATTTACTCAGACTGGGGCCATCTTCCCATTCCCCCCTGAGCCCATAAACCCAGGCCTAGGAAGGAGTAGTTGGGAAGTTTGGATGAATCCTAAGCAACCACAATACCTCATTGTATAGATGCTTCTGGGTTAGGCCATCTACAGGAACTTGAACTGATTAAATGAATCACTGAAAAAATGAATACTAATTTTTTGAACTCTCAAACCAAACCCAAATGTTATTTTTTAATAGAGTGATGAGTCAAAGAAAAGGCCTTTTTTCTCTTTTTTAAAACTCCCTAGGAAATTAGTTCAAAGCAGCACCAAAGCTTTATATTGTTGAATACTGTTGAAATGGAACAAAGGGAGAACTTCAAATGTCTCTAAATTCAATCTGCTAGGGACAAAACCTTCATCCATGTAAATTCCCTGGTAACATGAGGCAAAATGCTGGGGGGTTGGGGTTGGGGTGGGGGTGGCCAGACCCCAGAAGTGGCAGTAGGACTTTAGCTCCTGCTTCTAATGTTGCAGTGCCCTGGTGATCCCTCGCCCCAGCATCGCCCCAGGACTTGAGCAGAGTATGAACCCTGGTTGACCTGATACTAGGAATCCAGCTCAAGCCATCACTTCCCAGGATATATTCTCTGAGGAGGAATAAACACATATGTGCAATCCATCCACAATCCCCCTGTCCTAGGACAAAGCAAATGGCATTAGCTACTTTTCCTTTTCCATGTAGGTGCTTTCCTATGGAAAAGTTGTGAAATAGGCAACATTTGTCTTCAGTTCTACAGTTTTGCATTTCTCTCCCGTTCTGTGTTTTCAAGAAGGGGCAGGTCTTATTCACCTGTGCAGTCTGAGGACCCAGCTAAGTAATGAGTACGAAAATGGTCCCACAGTTTAAAATTTTAATTTTTCAGGGAAAACTTCTTTGACTGATGACCTGCCCCAATTTAGGTCAGTTTGAACCTTCTGATCTGTTCATATTACACACTGTATTCACAATTACTATCACAACTGAAATGAAATCATTTCTATATTTTTGTTCGTTTCTTGGCTTAATGTCTGTTTTCACAGCTAGAGAGTAAATGTCACGAGGGCACTTATTTGGAACGTGACTTGCCCATAGTATGTTCCCGATATATATTGAATTGATGGATGGTTGGATGGATGGCCTGGAGGACCGGAGTGGGAGAACTCTAATACTGCCTTTGCTATAGCAATGGTTGCTAGCCTTTTGGAATATGACCATAACCAGCGCTCTCTCTTTTTTAATATTCCTCAATTTATGATGTCCTCCCATGACTATAATTATAACCATGCTGGATGTACTTTTGGGTTACTACCCCTTGTGATTAATCTGCAGTGCCAACTGTTGAGATCAATTGGTCTAACAGATGAAATGAAACTCTTGTAAAAATTTTCAATTCAAGCTCCATCAACAGTTTGCTTTCACTTTTACGTCTCACTATTTCCCTGAGGTAAGAACACACTTTGTACTTCCCACCCAAGTTGTTTTTCTCCAAAAAGTTCTATGTTTCCTCAGTTATGTAATGCTAACAGTTATTCCAGACCGAGTTTCAATGTCACCTTCTTCAGAAATCCTTCTCTTATGACTCAATTCCTCTCTGTTTCTGAAGAGTCTCTTTAGCACTTACTCTCTAGTACTCTTACTTGGTAGATAGCATCCATAGTGTTGAATTTCACTCTGTCACGGTTGCATTCTCTGGGAAGCAGACTCTGAGATGGAGTTGAGTGGGATAGGATGTTTATTAGGCAGTGCCCTTTGGACCAACATCTGTGGAAGGGAGAAAAACCAAGGAGGAGTGGGCAGAGGGAGAAGCTGACCTGAGATGTAGACCTTACTAGAACTTCCACTGATGAGGGAAGCTGTGGCCGGTCAGAGTAGTCTGGCATTGACTGCAGTGGTCAGGCTCTTACACCCGTATGGCGATCAGTCATCAGATGTCACCTCCCTGGGCAGAGAGTGAGCTTGGGTGAAGCAGCTTTCTGCAGCTGACGTAATCCCTGGAGCAGCCGACAGCTAAAGGCTCTCTGCAGACAGCCCTCCCAGCTGGTGGACGAATTATTTCTTGAAAGACAATCTGTGTCTGCCACAAGCTTCTTGAGGTATAGACCCTGTCTTATTTATCTGTAAAGGCTCCATTGTGCCTAGCCCTGTGCTTGACACATAATCAATACTCAGTGCATCAATAGATGCTAAATGAATTGCCAGTTGTTTTCAGTCTAAATGCTCATTTCTGACCGTATAATGAGTTATCTGAGGTCAAGAACATTTTGCTCCTCCAGACCTTATGATATGGCTGCCTCTTAGAGCCAATGCACAGGTATGTGTTTCATAGGTGATATGTATTGGTTTGGGGTTGGTTTTATATATCCAGGCACCCATGTCATGGTGGGTGTGTGTGGGTTGTGGCTGAGGAAATCGGGGTATGCATGTAATAAAGCTGAATGTAGCAGGCTGTGTATTCTGAGTTTCTGTGGTGCCCGTCTTAGTTGGTGCATGTCTTGTCGTGCCTTGGTATACAGATACTGTGGTTAGTGTATGTGGATAGTGGAGTAGTATGGATGTTTGTGGTGGTTGAACTGGGCAAGATAATTGAGGGATGAGGGAGATGAAGTTGTGTGTGTGTGTGTGTGTGTGTGTGTGTGCGTGCGCGTGCACGTGAGTGTGCATGTCCATGCTTGGGTATGAGCATGTGGTGGCCAGAGTGTACCTGCCCCGGCTGGGGAGTGGTGCCTGGTGTCTGTGGTTGGCAGTGGTTGCGATCGCAGACTCAGAGCCATAGGCCCCTCTCCTCTGGCCTTGCAAAGGCTGAGCAGGTCCCATCTCCAGTCCTAGCAGGGTGAAGTCCCTCCACTTTCAACAGACAGCCGTATCAGCCATAATTAAAGCTAATTATTCCACGGTGCTCTGCGTGTGTGTTGGCCTCCAAAGTACCCCGCAATGAGCAGGGAGGCAGCAGGGATGTCTTTCTTCATAAAAACTTATGAGGAGCTCTGAGCAGATTAACAGCTTTAATGACAAAAATTACCGCTTACAACAGACTTCAAATCAAAGGACAATATCCGCAGACACATATTTTCATGGTTTTCATAACAATTCATTATAGGTGGCACCAAGGGATTACATTTTTATTTCCCCTGTGTCATCTTTCTCAGACTCAGGTTCATTTCTCTTAATGAGGTGGCAGAAGATAAAGGGCAGAGACAGTGCCTCCATGGTAGCTGCCTCGAAAGAGGCATTTAGGGTCACAGAGCCGCCAGAACTCAGAGGGGAGAGGCTGAGGAGGGAGAGTGATGGGAGCAAGAGGCTTCCTGCCATAATGAACCAAAATTAAGACATAAATTCTCCCACCTTTGTTCCGACAGCCCCAACTCGGGGACTCAGCTTTTTAATGAGGAATGGATCAGAAGCAAAAATTATTAGCTAATTAATTGTACAGAGGAAAAAAAAAACTTGCAGGAAGCATTGGGAATGGGGAGCTGTCCCATCGCAGCAGCCCTTCCGAAGCAGGACCAAAGGGAAAGTTCTCTTGTTGGCGCACTGGTGTTGGGAATGCGGATGGGTGTGTGTGGGCCTGGTTCCTTTTTGCCAGGCCTGGCTTGGTTAAGATGGAACATGGTGAAGAGCCCAAGGCCTTATTGGGAGGAGCCTCTCATAATCCCTGCTGGCTGCCTTCCTTGAGACTCTTCACAAAGTGGCGTTCTGATTCAGCCAAATGGAGCAGAACCATTTGAAGAATCTGGCACAGTGTGCCTTACGGTGTGGCTTCTGACCCCTGACCGTTGGCTCTCAGTGCACTCAAATTTAGGTGTTCATAAGAATCACCTGGAAGCCTGGAAAGGTGCAGATTCCTGAGTCTGATTTGCCAGGTCCGGGCTGGGGTCTAGGAATCTGCATTTAAAACAAGAGTGCCAGGTGGTTTTCCTGTCCACGGAAGGTTAAGAGCCACTGGTCTGTCTTCAGAATCAGGAATTCTATTCCCTTTCCTGTTCTCAGATTCTGCATGTGACTTTGGACTGTTTACGTCTCCATTCTGTGTCTTGGTTTCCTTTTCAATGCACCGAGGACAATAATACCAGTTGAGAAATTACTTTGAGATGAATGCCTCATTTGCTTTCACTGCTTGTAAAACCCAAATTAAATCTCGAAATCCTGGCGTGGTTTTTACAATTCGTTCGGATCTCTAACAGGTTTATGAATAAAATAATTAAAATAGAAAAATATATTGCTTGTCATCAGCTTTTCATTTTGAATTTGGTCTCCACTTTGTTTGTTGTTATTTTTCTGGGTATTGGTAGGGTAAAGATTTAAAAAATTTTTTATTGTGGGACTCCAGAAATAGAGATAACAAGATGGTTGCGGCAGGAATATGAGAAAAGGCAGATGGGTGTACAGTGCACTTAGAGGGCAGCAGACAACATCTGAGTGTCTTGATTAAAGTTGGTCAGACTATACATCTCCTATCAATTTCAATAGGTCAAGGGACATTAACATTGCAGCTGTCTGTGAAGGGCTTATGAAACTGCACATGATTATCTTTGTGTATTAGGCAACAAAGGGATCCTGCATCGAAGAATTCGGATTTCAACTTCTGTGCTGGACATTGTGCTAGGTATTGATATTATGGAGATAAATAAAACACACTGCCAGTAAGAAGCTCATAGTCTAGAGGAAAATAGGTAGAGGAGCAGATAATTATAACATCGTGTGGTCATACATGCTGGGTACCTTGGGGTACAGAGGAATGACACATCACTCTTGGTGGGAGGAAGAGAGAGGCGATGTGGAGGGTTTGGGAGAATGTCACAGCATTGGAAGGCAATGAAAGGAAATTCTTACTGGCAAAAACAACACTTGGCACAATAGTCAAATGGATAAAGACTATCTCTGGCACATCCTCCATCTCTGAGTTCAATGATTTTCTCTCCACTTCATGTGTCTCCTGACCCCAGGACAACCCAATGACTCAGATACCCAGGGATTCCTCTGTGGCTCAACACAACTAGAACACGCCCTTCTCAACACTCTCATTTGCAATGAACATTTCCTAAGCACCAACCCTTCACTGTGCTGTGCTCTAATCTCTTGTCTTTCCCACATGATGCTTCAGAACAACTTTAGCTCTTCTCTCTTTTTCTTTTGCCCATGACGTTAAACAGTCCCTAAGACCCATTGCTTCTATCTCTGAAATGTCTCTTGATGCCCTCCTCTCTTCCTCTTGAATTTTTCATCACCCTCCCTTAAATTCTCATCACCTCTCACCTGGATTCTTAATAACAACCTTAAGGTAGCCTTTTTGCCTCTAATTTTTCTGCCATTTGGTACATTGTCCACATGGCCACATATAATGTTATTTAAAAATAGAAATATGAAAAGTTATCCCTTTTCTTACATTTGTTGGATAAATGTAATCACTTCCACATGGCCCTAGAGGCCCTGCATATTTTGACTTAATTTCAGTCTTCCTAGGGTCATCTTCTTCTGCTAGTTTCTGGTTTCAACCATGTGAAAGTCTCCAGTATCATCTCCAGTGAGCCATTTGTCATCCTTTGAGCACACAGTATACTTCCATGCTTGGCTAACATTATTCCCTCCACCTGGAGTGCCTTTCAGAGAAATTTATACCCCAACCCCTTCCTAGAAGAGTTAGAAATAAGATTGGATAATTGAAATGATTGGACAGTTGAAATAATGAGTGTCTCCTCTGTCATGAGTTCATGTGATAGATGAAGGGAAGTTGACATGGCTTGGTGTAGTCCTTGGTCTTCATATTTCAACACATCAAGCAAAGTTTCACTACTTTATTCCAACCATGTTCCCCTGATCCCATGCTCAAATAATATATTGAGAAATGTTGAATATTTACAGTTGATTTTGTGAAGTATTTGATTCCTTTTGGGCCTTTTCTGTAATGATGTTGGAATTTAATGAGTTTTTATAAAACTTTAGTGCTCAACTTCATTTTTCACCTGTTATGAATTATAATGATAAACATTAAGTACTTCTAATGTGCCAGGCAAAGTTGTAAATTACTTACATCAAATTAACTCAAGAAATTCTCATATTAGTCCTATGTGGTAGGTTTTATTATTATCACCATTTTAATGATGAACAAATTAGACCCACAGAGAGGTTAAATAATTTGTCTAGGAAGTAGTGACCCTCTGGCTCCAGAACCTACATTCATATATGCTGAGCTAGTAATTATGTACAAGTGGATAGAAAACTATCGAGTGGAGATATTAGTAGGTAGGCATCCAAATTCTGTCTCTTCTCAGCTACTCCCCCCTAATCCCAACAAGGTTCCCAGAAGATATATGCCCCTAAAAAGGCCAGATAAAAGGACACTTTATTATGAGCTTGGGTTTTAGCCCTCTACCTTAATGTAGAACTCTCTGGGTCACATGGAGGACACATTTTTCCTAAAACAGAAGGAGACCCCATCTTAGAGTCTCAGATGACTAAGTGGCCTCCTTTGCTTCCTTGTCTGAGCCCTTGATCCTCTTTATCTTATCACTATTGGTGAGCAAATGTTAGTTATGGGAGGAACAAGTCAGACAGCCAAAATAGCAAGAACAAGCATTAGTCTTGCTCCTAGAGTAGAGCTGATTGGGGCCACTTGGAGATGGGAACATCCAGAGAGCATTTGTGTATAGCACAGTGCATATTCTTATTCTTAAAGATATTAATATGTACATCATATCTGTCTTTGGTATCACAGTAGACTAGAGAACAATGCTGTGTTCATGAGAAGTCTCAATAAATTTTTATAGAAGTGAATTCAAGATTCTGTAAGTAGAGAAACACAGTGAAGGCTTTATGCATAATGTTCTTTCAAGCCATTAATAAAATTTTCTAAAATCCGTATATTCATAATTTGGTAATGTTTATATCAATTATGGCTTACTCATATAGTAGAATGTTTTGCAGTCATTAAATTTTTAAAAAAATTTTGCAAGTCATTTTAAATGAAGTAAGAATTTTTAATGATGTAATATTAAGTAAAAAAGCAGGGTGGAAAATTATTATACAAAGTGGTCTCAGCTATGTACAAATAATAGTCATTAAAAAAGATTATCTATACTTGCTTCTTCAGGATATATTGTTAAATGATAAAGCAAGGAGCAGAATAGGGTCTATAGAATGATACCATTTTATGTAAAAAAAAAATATATATATATAAATCTTGAAGTCTACACAAAAAAACGATTGCTCTGGGGAGTAAATCTGGGGGTGGTAGTGGCTAGAGTAGAGAAGTAACTTAATTTTTATTATACCAATTTTTATGTCTTGCATTTTTTTTACCATTTCCATACATTTTTCAATAATAAAGCTTTCCTTTTTATAGTTTTATATATATTTATGTATATATATGTATACCAGTTAGCAATAATAGGAGTGTGTGTGGGAAGTTTAATTTTTCTTCATTTTTTCTTTTTCTTTGAGTTTCTAAATGTTCTACAATGAATATATCTTATTTTTATAATTAAAAAAATATTAAACGTGATTTGGGACAAGTTGAAACCTGGAATGGAGACCAGGGACAGAATTATGAGAAGTATCTGTGTTTTCTTGTGGAAAACTCAAGCATTTTTTAGGCATCTGCTCAGAGATTGCCCCCTCAGAGAGACCTTGTCCTGAGTACTTGATACTAGGTGAGTCTCTCCTATTATTCTCTCCATAGCACCCTGTTTGGTTTCCTTCATTTCATTTTCACGGTCATTTTATTTGTTGGTGTGCTTTCCTGTTTAATATTTGTGCCTCATTCTGGGATTTGCTTCACATCTGGTGTTTCACTGTACTCCAGCACACAGCCCAGTGCCTGTTCCTAAATGAATAAATGGACACTCATCCTCTTCATGACCCTTATATCACAGAACCCAGTGACAAAAGCCTGTAGATAAGAGGATAAACATCCACAATGGATTTATGCTTTAGCATGCTGGTTAAGCATGGTCCCAACAGCATAACAAGAGGGCAAGGATAGGCTGCAAAAATAGAGTGGGAAGAAAAGAGGGATGCTCTATACTTAGGACAACTGTGTGTGATGCTGGAAAATGGGCGTTCTCATGGGTGGCAGGTGTCAGCTTGTCAGATTTGTGGTGAATGCTCCCCCGCTGTCACATGGGCACATACATTGGGAATGAGGGATGGAAGGTGGAATACCAACTGCACCGTTAATCCTGGTGAAAGATGACAGCACAAAATGGTAGCAGGGAATTTGGAGAGCTGGATTTTTCTAGACTTGGCTGGGCTGGGACCTGGCTGTGTGTCTTTGTTGTAGTCACTTCACCTCTGAGTCTTGTTTTCTTATTTGTGAAAGGAGGGCACTGAGTGATGATCTCTGAGGGTCCTTGGGGGTGTACCATTGAATGATTATGTAAAGTAAGGGGTTTTAAGGGCTTGGGAGGAGAAATTTTTCAATATGATTTACAGTCACTTCAGTAGGTCCCTACTGAAAGGCATGACACAAGTGTGGGAGGTGAGTCTGGTCGTGGATTCAGGGCTAATGTAATGTGATAAAAGGTCATCCCAACATCTCTTCCTAGAAAAGAATTGAAGTCTTCAGTGACTCCAACCGGTAAGGTGCATGAAATGGATCATGTATGTGCATAGATAACTTTTGGCTCTGCCTTTGACCTTGGGCAAATTTCTAAGACCCAATTTTCTATAAAATGAGGATAATAATAATACTTATTATTATAAGGGTTAATCTAAGGATCAAATGAGAGAATGCTTGAAAAACACCTAGAATGGTTCCTGGTCCATAGTACTGCTCAATAACCAAAAGCTTTTTATAATTTAATGCAATATCAGCTACAATTACAGAGTACAGAACATGTGCAAGGGTGGCATTGGTTCTCCATGGTTCTGTTTAAACCTTGTGTAAAGAAAACAGGGTTTTCTTTTTGGGACTGCTATCATGGTAAAGTGTTTCCTACTCTAGAGAAGGACCCCTACTCAAGGATGAGCATATTATAAAAAGCCACCATTTTCACCCTCCAGGGACTTGATCAACATCAGCTTCTTTAGGTCTCACGGCAAGTCTTGTGAGATCAGCCTTCCTCTCTCTCGTGTGGCGGAGTTTTAGGGAGGTTACTTACCTGAGTGAGGGTCAATGCTGGGATGAGAACCAAGGTCTCTCTGGCTCCAAAGCCCATGCATTGAACCCCTGGGCTATACAGCCTTCAGCCACTGTTCTTTGTGCTTTCTCTGGACTTTGCTTTCCTGTAGCCAAAGGTCCTTGTCATCCCTTCTCTCCTGTTGCAGGCTCATTGTTCACAGTGGGTGGGAGTCAGTCTTCTACATTTCCTATGGGTTCCCTGGACCCATCTGTTCCAGCATTAGCTGCAAACCTTGTGCAGGGTCTTCAGCCCTAGGTCCTCCTGATGCTTCCAGATGAGAGAAGGTGACCCTGAGCTCAGGCCAACCTGGGCTGTCCACAAAGCGTGGGAAAATTATCAGCAGAGACCAAAAAAAAAATGTTCTCCCTCAAGAACTGTTTTTGTAGGGCTGTATTTTCTGATGTGAAGAGCACATTTTTTGTTAATCTGCTCTCAGTGGCAGAATCAGGGAGAGTGGGAACAGGGCTATTTTATCTACCCAAAACAATTCATCAAACAAACTCAGGGGATCCGAGATAGTCTCTGACAAATAAAAGTCAACAGTGCTCCCTTTGTCTCGGGCCACACACACAAACCATTTCTTTGAAAGGTAGAGGAGGTCATCTTGATGTTCTATGGATGTCTGCAGGCAACACATGCTTTCCTTTACTTCTTCCTGGCCCCCAGGGTGACTGTAGATCTTGGGGAGGAGGGTGGGAAATAAATGAATGGCAAGGAAAGGCAGAACTTGGTTGTGGTAGAGAGTTTGGGCTTCTGTGGGGAAGAACTGGCTAAGCCTCTGGGAAGACACTGCAAGGCAGAGACACACTTGCCCTAGGGGGAGGCCCGTCTGCAGAACATGGTAGCTTTCCCTCTGCTTTGGGACAGGAAAGATAATAATAATGATTCCAGCTAATGTTCTCTGAGCACTTTCAGAGTTCTAGGCATGAGGCTAAAGGCCTATGCACACTATCTCATCTCATCTTCATAGCAGTCCAGGGAGGGAAAATTATTATTCTGTTTCTGAATTAACAGCTGAGGTTCAGAGAGGTTAAGTCACTTGCCTAAAGTCACACAGATTTTCAGCCGGTGGGCCAGAATTTGGACATGGGTAATTTGATTCTAGTCCCATACTCTCAGGCCCACAGAAGCTGTGACTTGCTCACAATCTCAAGCTAGTTGGGGGACAACTAGGATTAGAACTTAGGCCTTCTGATTTTCAGTTTTTCCAACCATATCACTCTGCTTTTTGATTTAAACTGTCATAGGAATGATATTTCAAAGGAGCAAATTCAAGACAGCATTCAGTTCTCTCAAATTAATCTCACAAATGAGTGGACAAGCTTGGTGGTCTTCCTTAAAGAGTGTTAAAGAACAATCGAGGTGATTTTTTAAAAATTAAATTCTCTTAAAATTATTTCTTTTCTGAGTGTAAAAGTAATTCAAGCCAATTGCAGAAAATTTGGAAAATATAATAAAGTAAAATTTAAAAAATGACTTATAATCCTACCACCCAGAGATAACCTTAGCATTTTTAAAAAACATGATTGATTTCATGATATATGTGTGTATATATATAAAATTATGTCCAACTTAAAATCGTATTGATGATGACAAATAGATTTTAAATCTTGTGCCCATCAGATTGATTGGTATTTTGAAGGGTTCTGAGGCCTCATATGGGTCCTTGGTGTTGTGATGAACTGATGATGATTGCTATTGATCCATGGTTGAGGATTGCATCAGCAGAAGCGTGTCTTTGGCCATACTTTCAAGGGCGGCATCATGGCTGCATTCCATCTGAAGACATTTTTTTTAAAATAAATTTATTTATTTATTTATTTTTGGCTGTTGGGTTTTCATTGCTGCCCGCGGGCTTTCTCTAGTTGCGGCGAGCGGGGGCTACTCTTTGTTGCAGTGCGTGGGCTTCTCATTGTGGTGGCTTGTCTTTGTTGCAGATCGTGGGCTCTAGGCGCATGGGCTTCAGTAGTGGTGGCACACGGGCTCAGTAGTTGTGGCTCATGGGCTCAAGAGCGCAGGCTCAGTAGTTGTGGCACATGGGCTTAGTTGCTCCGCGGCATGTGGGCTCTTCCCGGACCAGAGCTTGAACCCGTGTCCCCTGCATTGGCTGGCGGATTCTTAACCACTGTGCCACCAGGGAAGTCCCTGAAGATATTTTGGTGCCAGTTTTACTTCCAGGAACAAGGATGTTGGGACAAGCTAAGGATTTACTGTCATATATCGATGAGGTTTGCCTGGTGTCCTCGATTAGAGCCAGGATTTCCCTTACTATCGATACTTCATGTGGTCAAGGATTTGGGCCATCTCTTGATAGGTATGTGGAGGCCCTTATCTCTGGGACAGAGGGACTGGCTGCAGGGTTAGCTACTGGCTTCATAAACTTAACCCAGGACGCTGCCATCCTGAGGATGGAACAGCATGCCTTGCAGAGTTTGTCAGTTCCACCCTACTCAGTCCCTTGTTTGTCTGGATGCTTGTTTGTCATCTTGCATGTGGCCTTCTGTATAGCAGAGTGTGGAAGTGAACCACTGTCTGACGTCAGAGCCGTCTGTTACTGTTTATGTCTCATTGAATCACTGGAAGAGCCGTCACTAGAATCATGGGCTGGAAGGGACCTTCAGGTGCATTCCAAAGCCCTTATCTTACAGAGGAGGCCACCAGGTTTCACACAGAGTGTGACACGGGCTGGTTTGGAGTCAAGTTCTCCTGACCTGTGTTCATTTCTTCTCTTTCCTTGATGATTTTATTTTTAATAGTTCTTTATTGGAGTATAATTGCTTCACAATACTGTGTTAGTTTCTGTTGCACAACAAAGTGAATCAGCCATATGCATACACATGTCCCCATATCCCCTCCCTCTCGAGCCTCCCTCCCATTCTCCCTATCCCACCCCTCTAGGTCATCACAAAGCACCGAGCCAATCTCTCTGTGCTATGCTGCTGCTTCCCGCCAGCCAACTATTTTACATTCAGTAGTGTATATATGTCGATGCTACTCTCACTTTGCCCCAGCTTCGCCCTCCCACTCCATGTCATCAAGTCCACCAACCTAAATGTCTGTCAACAGTTGAATGGGTAAAGAAGATGTGGCACACATATACAATGGAATATTACTCAGTCATAAAAAGAAACGAAATTGAGTTATTTGTAATGGGGTGGATGGACCTAGAGTCTGTCATACAGAGTGAAGTAAGTCAAAAAGAGAAAAACAAATACCATATGCTAATGCATATATATGGAATCTAAGAGAAAAAAAAGGGTACTGATGAACCTAGTTGCAGGGTAGGAATAAAGAGGTAGACATAGAGAATGTTGATTTGTTTTTAAACTCTATGGCATTATATTTTTATAAGGAGAAAAAGACATTGATGAATGGATTTAGAGTCTTACAAAAATGATGTACTTACAGAGAAGAGCATTGTTGATTCATTTACATTTTATGTCTTGTTTCTTCCAGTTATCTATGTCTACTGTGACCGGTTTCCAAACCAAAAATTAGATCATGTGGTCAGACAAAGAGTTATGAATTATTTGACTTGTGAATTTATTTTTAACCAAGGTATTATAAAGATTTAAAAAGAAAATCATGTTTAGTTATTCAGTGATTTATTTATTGAAGAAGTACTGTTTTAAGCTTTTTACATGAATTTTCTCCTTTAGTTTCTCCACAATCCTGTTAGGTAAGTATTAGGAATATGTTTATTCTATAGATGAGAAAAGCAAGGCTTAGAGAAATTAATAGACTTAACCGGGCTCAAAGCTTATAAATGACATGTCTTTCTGACTCACAAATCTGTTAACTTAGTCACTATATCATTCTACTTCACGGTTCATGTTTGCATATACATTGGGAATTAGTTGATTTATTGAAAATAATAGAACTACATGAAATCAAATAAATCTGGGTATGAAGTCACCATCCCCATGACTGAAGGTATTTGATTATTTGTCCTGATTTACTGGCACCTGGTGGTGGGTCCCCCGAAGTCAGGTTTACCTACGTTTTAGTGGGAAATCTTGATGCCACTTAGTTCTATTGTACTGAACTGACTCAGGTTGACATTTGAGCTTTCTAGTGTTCAGACTGTCTTATCCAAACCACAGTCTCCATTTGGTGACAGTGGGCTTTGGAATTGGCTGAATTCATAGAGGAGAAAGGGCAAAGTTTACAGGGGATGGGGCTAACCTATTTTGAAGTCCTGCTTATGAGTTTGGGACCATGTTCCTCTTGAGGTCCTGGCTTTCTCTCATCAAAGCCCCGGTAACTTAATTATTAAAATGCATTCACTCACCCTTTAAAAGACAGAAGTTTCATCACATTACTTTTAAGGCTGTCTCTACTTGGTGACTGAATGTCTGGGTTGTGTCATAATAAGGCCAATTAAAAAGAAAAAAGTGCACAAAGTCAAGGCACATCCCCTACCCTCTGAATCAGGTTCATATTCCTCTCAGGAACTGTAAAGCCCCTGCTCTTTTGGAGCTCAGGGCTGCTCCTCTGGAGCCAGTTGTGCAGTTTTATGGCCTGCACTGACCTCATGATGTCACTGGGTCATCAGAGACGGTGGTATGGGGTTAAGAACAGCTAGCTCCTAAGAAGCAGGCCCAAAGCTGAGAAGGGTGGGGGCATCCTAGAAATAGCCCCAGGAAGCCAGGGAAAGGAACCAGGGAGGTATCCTAAGGCAGGATTTCCACTGCCTGCAGCGAGGAGGCCCTGCTCACTCCACTTGGGCAGGTGGACATGGCAGCTATCCCTCAGCCAGCTGTTTGCACTTGAGCATGAGATCTAGCTCCAAGGCAATCCAAAGCTACGGAAAAAAAAGACCCAAACAAACATAGAAGCAGCTATGCTGGCCAATAGATTGTTAAAAACAATACTTAGCCAATATTGACTCCCATTTTGCTGCATGAAGCTTATAGGTCTCATTGGTATACATAACACAGGGCCTGGACGGATGACACTAAGGGCTATCTCTGGTTCTGACAATGCTGGGAAATTTATTTGGCATAGGGCCTTGTTTATCGTTATCAAGGAAGCTTTTTGTTTTAAAAAGACTTCTTTAAAAATAATAAATACTAATACTAAAAAGAAATCTATCAAGCCCATTTTCCAAGGGAATTTGGAGTTCTGGAGGGTTTGGAATTTGGAATTCTGGAGGGTTAGGAAAGAGATGTTTGTCTTGGCCAGGAACACTATTAGTCAAATGCTTGTCTACGGAAAGAACACTGGATTGAGAGTCTGAACACCTGAGTACTTAAGTCTGGCTCAGCATCTATTTGTGGGGGCCATTGGGCAGATCCATTTCCCTCCCTAAAAGTGGAGTTTGGGCTAGCTAATTCTTCGAGTTCCATGTAGCTTGCAAATACCAAGCATTGATTTCTTTAGCCTCTTTATGATATAATTAAATAACCCTTTCCAGCTCTTGAGACTACTGGGAAACACTCCGAACATATGTATGTATCCAGCCCCAAACTCATTGAATCATTGTAAGCTGGACTGAAAAGACTCTGGGGGTCACTGGGAACCATGTTTTCAAATTAGCATCAATACAGAGATCTAGAGGCAGAAAGGAATTAGGGTAAGAATAACAACACATAGTAAAGCAGGCTGGAAGCCAGTGAGACTTGAATCATTTGCTGATAATAGATGGACCTTTTCCAACCACCTAATCCTCGTGATATTTTCATCTATAGATAGTTATTTATTTATTTTATAAATGGAACCTGGCCAAAGTTGGTTGAAAACAAAGTTTGTTTAACATTTTTTTTAACCTTAAAATCATCCCCCAAACAACAACTGAAAAACTACAGGTGATGTAGACAGAGAGCGGGAGTGCTTTCAGTGAGTGCTGCCTTCACTTGCAAACGTACTGAAATATCTTTAAGCTAGACAACCAAGCCGAAAGAAAATAAAACCAAACACAACCACATAAAAACAACAAAAAATCTGCCTGCCTCCCATATCACTGCTCTGTTTCTCACCTTTGTTTGCACATGCTCTTTGGAAGAATAGATGTTAAACGTTAGCTTTCTTTCAGTCTTGACTTCTGTCACTACCAGGCCGTTTCATTGCTGCAGCTCTGTGTCTGGTGTTCACAGTTAGCCCTCACCCTACTTGCCTTCTCTTAAGCCTCCTACATTATTGAGAAAATTGCCCCTTTATACTGCCTCCCTTCATGCAACTTTCAAGGCTTTAAAAAATTTATTATTACTAAAAACATAATCTTGCTTCATTTTAGAAAATTTACTAACTGAAAGACAGCAACAAGAAGTATAGGAATTACCCATAAACCAATGACCCCAAGAGAGCCGTTATTAAAACGTTAGTGTATTTTCTGGCTTTTGTGGGTGGAGAGAAGAGAGTGAGGAGAAAAGAGTGCAAGACGAGGCTGGAGAGAGGGGTACCAGACACACAAGGCCTTGTAGCCAGTGCCAGGGATTTGGAACTTTATTCTGAGTGCAACGAGAAAATGAGGAATTTCAGTAGGATCCAGAGAAGATCATATATGTGTTTTAGAAAGATTACTATGACTACAGTGTGGAGACCAGACTGAGGACAAGAGACCAGTTAGGAAGCCATGTAGGAAACAGTTTGTGCTGTTCTCAGTACCTCATCTTATGTCATTTCCCTCTTCTGGAGTGTTCTCCTTTCTTCCTAGGTCCACCTGAACTCTACCTCTCCTTCAAACAACTTGAAGTACCCAGCTATTCAAACCTTCCCTGACTTCCCTCTCCTCCAAAGTTTAACCACCTGTTCCATGGGGTATAACCCACAGTTGCACTGAACCAGGGCAGTCTTGTGGAGCTGGGCATAAAGCTTTTCATTCTTCACTTTCCCATCATCCTTATTTGCATTATCTCTTGAAGAATCCTATCAGACCTGATAAATTAATTAATACTAATATGTAAATGAAACAGACCTTTTTATCCTTCCTGGCACAATAGCTTTTTAAAAACTTCACGCCTATACAAAAGTGGGGGGGGGGATGGTATATTGACCTCCTGAATGCCACCAGCCAACCTCCACAGTAATCAACTGAAGGCAAATCTTGTTTCTTTTGTACTCCCAACTACTCCATCCTACCTCAGACATCTTACGTGGCCAACTGCGTTGTAATAGACAAATTAACCCAAAAGGATGCATCTTTAAGGGAGAACTACTGGTAATTTATCATATAGTTAGGGAAGAACAATTCCCATAGGTGCCCCTTTGAGCAATCATGTAGCATATAAAGAATTTATTTCTTGCACTGAGGGTCTGGGACACTCAGTGTGTATATATTTATAAAGGAACATGAAACACATAATACTTTTGGGAAGAAAAGTGTTGCCATATAGTCTAGCACAATTTTCTGGGGGATTTGAAATAGCATGTTAAATAGAGATCAAACTACCCTTTTAGGAGAGGTGCCTGGCAAAGGAAAGTGTGCCAAACAGAATGACCTTCCACGCTTAAAGATATCTGAATCCAAGAAATGTGCTGGAGGAGTCAGCTTCCTGAAGAACCCGGGTACCCAAAAATCTTAGAGTGGTGCTGGAGAGTAGTGCTCGAAAAGGCAATCTTTTAAAAAAAATTTTATTTAGGCAACATAATTAAATGATAGTAGTACCATGTAGCACAGTTTTATGAAGCAATAATCCAGTTCCCAAATGGGTAAACTATAAACTATAACTCTGATGGCCAAGTCACTTATCCCAATGAGGGAGCCCGATTATTGCGAGGGAAAGCAGGGGATCGCCCTGTTATAGTGATTTTGGTACATGAGTTTAAATAGGTCTAAGACACTTGATGTAGATTCTTCTCCTGGATTGGGAAGCCAAAGCTTTAAATCTGGGAGAAAGATGAAGGCAAGTGGGGGTGGGCTCGGGGCTGGGGGATGTCTTTGTAGAGAGCTTAGAGAGTGGTGAGATGCTGCAAAGGAAGCAGGTAGAACGAGTGGGTGAATTCAGTAAAGTTAGAGTTTCAGAAAAAAATCAGACCACTATTCCTTACACTGAACAATTCCTTGTTCAGAAAGCAAGAAACTGTTTTCCAAAAAAAAAAAAATGGAGAAGGGAAAGGAACTATTAATTTTGGGGCTCCAACCATATGCCAGTATTTTTACAGATCTTATTTAATCCTCACTGCAAGCCTGTGAAGTAAGGATTATCCTCCCTATTCTATAATTGAGGAGAATGAAGCTCAGAGAAGATAAGTCATTTGCCCAGGAACACAGAACTCATGCGTTGAAGCAGGATTCAAGCCTGCTCCTTTGACCACTGTAGTTTGTCTCACCAGGAGAGTTAGAAGGAAGAGCCATCACTGAAATCTGACCTGGTACTGGATGGATGCTCTCCAGGGTCCACTTAGTGGTTCCTGATTACAAAATGTTCTTATACTCCAGGCGGTAAAGGAAGAATGCTGAATACATTTTTTCCTAATGGGCTCTTTGGAGCCAGGAAGGCAGCCTCTTGTTCCTCACAGAGCCCAGATCTGTCCTTTTCTCTGGCCATTTAATTTTCCTCTACAAAGTACTTATTTTAGTCTTCCAAGCACCCGGCATATTGCCAGACACATGATAAGACATCAATAAATATTGTGCAGTAAATATACAAATGAACAGAAACATCAGCTATATGTGTATCCCTGCACAAATAGCAGTATTTTATTGGATTGCCGTATCCTTTAGGGTTAGGTTCAAATGTTCACTTCTCTTTACTTCTCCATCCTTCTAAAGTCCACAGTTATTTTTGCATCTAGAGCACCTATTATTGATACCATTCATGTTGCCAAGAATTCATATACTGTAGTTTTTGTTCTTGGTTTGGTATACAAGAATCTTGCCTCACCTCATAGGGTAAAGCAACTTAAGGATATGAATTGCATCATTTTATTCTTGTGTCCCCCAGAGCACCTACCACAGCATTCCATTAGAAGGTGCCTGGTGAGTGTTAGTTGATTTGAAGAGTCTAGAGGGAAACCAAACTGTAGTAGAAATCTGGCTCTGCTATTTGCTAGCCTTGAAAACATTCTCTCTCTGAATGTCACCTTCCTCATCTGTGGATTTCAGTGGTAGCTGCTTATATGTTGGATGTTAAGGTTAAATGAGACAGAGCATGGCAAGTACTAAGCACAGTGCTTGGCATATGCTTGATGCTCCAATAAGTGGTAGGAAAAAGAAAAAGGAAAATGTAGACAGTAGGAGAGCTGACATCAGTTTTCTTACAACAGAAAGGGGTATGACTATGGAGGAGAGGGTACAGGGAGTCACTTAACTAGACCCAACAGTGATAATGCCCAGACGTGTGTATCACTTGCAAAAGGCAACTGGTCTTAGAGGGTATAGCCATTGTAATTGACTCTCTTCCTGTGACTTTGAGATGTTATGTCACCTCTGTCTTCCGTCCCTCATTTGGGAATAATAGGTCAGACCTACACCTGGTTCATCTCTGCTGCCTTCAAGTCTCTGAGAAACTACAACTAATTCTTCCTCAAGATTAAGAAATCCCATCTAAAAATATCCACCCTGCTCCCCTGCAAAGCGAGAAGGACACAGGGTAGCAGGAAAAAAGGGAAACCAATATTTATTGAGTGCCTCCCATACACCAAGCATTTATTGAAAATGTACTATATTGCATTTTGTGAACAAAAGTGGGACAAAAGCAGGCAATAGAGATATAAATAGTATATTTAATGTCAGGTAGATAATTACTATGTAGTGGAAAATAAAGTAGGGCGAGGGACTAGTAAGTGATAAAAGTACTGCTTTAGATAATGCGGTCAGGGGAGGCCTCTGTAATAAGGTGACATTTGAGCAGAGGCATGAGGTCCTAAGGGAGTGAGTTGCACCAATATCCAGAGGAAGGACATTCCCGTTGGAGGAGACCGAAAATCCTCTGAGGTGTTCAACGTGGGTGTTGTGGTCAAGGAACTGCAAAAAGGCAAATCTCATTGAATCATGCTGAGGAAGAGAGTGACAGGAGAAGGGGTGGAAAGGTACCCGGGAGCCAGATCATATAGGACCTTGTAAGCAGTATTACCCTCACTCCCAGGCGAGAGCATTAGAGGGCCCTGAACACCACAGTCACAGAAAGCAAAACTTACTAACAAACACATAGGCCTCTATTCCTTGTGATTCAGGGCTCAAGTGTTAACACAGCAGCTCAGACCCTAAACATCCACCCTTGTAACTAACACCACTCAGGCCCCCCGAGGAACACTCGCCCTTGTCCTCAGAGTAAAAGGTCACTGCATCCAAAAGCTGTAAAGGTTTGATTGAAGGTGGTGCTGTTACTGACCTTGGAAACAGACACTGATTTGGAGTTTGGAAAGGATTTGAGTAAATGAAGTATTTAAGTAAAAGGCAAATTGATTTGATCAATTCTTCCTCCAAGACATTTCAGATATCAAAAAAGTTTTGCATAATGAAGAGCAAAATTAGTTCCAAGTAGTGTCAAGCATCTATTTTCTTGCTTCTCTTCATATTCCAAAATGTGCTTCTGAAAGTACTCCTGAATGCAGTTGCATATGGTGGCTGAAGAATGTTTTGCAGTGTAAAAAATTCATATTACTCTTAAATTTGTATATATATCTTTATATACATCTAGTGATAAAAAGTGAAGTGTGATGTGATACTGAATCTTTACATTGGCAACTAGATGAACCTTCAGTCTAGAATTACAAATAGTTTAATTTTTGTAAAAATATTTAATAAGATTAAATTTTGAAAAAGTAAATAAATTTCAGCTTTATTTAAATAATTTGATTTAAAATATTGACATTCATTAATATAAATAACCTTTTGCCTTTTAGTGTTAGTAGATAATTTGGAATATTTTACAATAAAAATAGCATTTTTGAAAACATGAAAATAATCTTAAGCATTTTGATTTTAATATTTATATTAACTAACATTTTTCATGAAAGTTTATTCAAACTTATTCTTTACTTTGAATAAAATTACATTTTAACACTTTAGATCATTTCTGTTAATAGAACATAAATTATATGAAAATCGATTATAATAATACAGTTATTAATTTTGCTGGAATTAAGGCAAGAAAAAAATTTATGGAATGAATGGATAATAACATTTCAATTATTTACATATTTATTTATTATTCATCCAAACATAGCTAGTCCATCAAGAAAACACCCAAAATGCATAAAAATAATGAGAATGAATAGTTTTTAATATTTTGCCGATTTTCAGGTATTTAAAAATCATAGATTTATACTTTCAGTCATTTAAAAATAGATTGACACATATTTTTAGGTTTCACTATTTCATATATTTATCAAGTAGATAAACAGAAAAGATTTCTTAAACAGTTTGTTATCTTGATTTAAAATTTAAGAAAAATTTAGAACGTGGTCTGTGAATCTTCCTTTGAATTCTTGCCCTGTACCCTGCAAATGCTAGCAGAGGCTGACCTGTAAGCTATGGTTGAAAATGGGTTTTATTCTGTGTGTGATCAACAGTTGTTGGAGAGATTTTAGCAGGGAAAAGATATGACCTGACTTACATTCTTAAAGTAGTTGCTCTGTCTGCTGGTGGGGAACAGACAAGACTGGGGGCCAAGGTTAGCAGGCTACCGCAGTGGTCCAGACAGATTGTTGAGGTTGGGGTGGTGGAGGTAGAATTGGTGAGAAATGGTCTGGATCTATTTTTTTTAAAGGTAGAGCCAAGAAGATTTGCTTATCGATTGTTGAAGAATGTAAGGGTAAAGATTCAAGAATGACTTCAAGGTTTTTGACCTGAGCAGCCGGCAGGTGACAGTGCTCTTTCTTTCTTGCCTCTTAGGGTCGTTATGAGCATTATTTAACTGAAATGTCATATGTAAAATTTCCAGCACGGTGCCTGGTACATAGTAGTTGCTCAATAAATGGTAGTCGTCAGTATTTTATTATTATATTCTCATTTGGTTATCTCCAGAACCATGCCAGATGCTGATTTTATGATATATTTTTTTTTCCAGAGAAAGAAATTGGTCAAGAAGTTGAATGACTTGGTCAAAGCCATACAGCTAATGAATTGTAAAAGCCAGTTTAGAACTAGAGATTTTTCTCTGAAAGGAGCATGCAGAGAGCCTTTGAGGGCAGTTAGACCAGGACAAGGGTTGATGTTTGCCAACTGTGGACTGGGAATTGGAATAAAACTTTGTTTCTGGAAGAGGAGCAGGTAAAAATCCATCTTCAAAGAGACAGGGATCAGGATTTCTGAGTTTTTGGAGGAATGAATTAGTAATAAGGCCAGGATATCAGGAGCCTTTTGCCCAGAGTCAGCTCAGATAACTGGTTTGTCCTTCCTGCACCTGTTAGCAGCACCCAAAGTCTATCGATCATTGCATTGTAGACACCATTCTAAGCCCTTTACCTGTATTATTTTTCCTTTAATCCTCACAACAGCCCTGTAAGGGAAGTAGTATTGTTATCCGTCTTTCACAAGTCAGGAAACTGAGGCACTTTGGTTAAGTAATGTACCTAAAGTTACACAGCTAAGAAGTGGTGGAGCCAGGGTTCAAAATTCACCCACTTTCAAGTTAAACCCATTCATTTTATAGATGCTTAAAACTGGAGCTCAGGGAATTCCCTGGTGGTCCAGTGGTTAGGATTCTGTGCTTCCACTGCAGGGGGCATGGGTTTGATCCCTGGTTGGGGAACTAAGATACCGCAAGCCACACAGAGAGGCCAAAAAACAAAAAAAAACAAAACAAAAAAACCCTGGAGCTCAGAGAGTGCAAGCACCTTGCCTAAGATCACACAGCTAGTTGATGGCAAAACCCAAAACCCTTGAACCCTAGTGCAAGCCTCTTCCACTGTCCCAGGCTAAAAGGAGTTTTTGCTTATCTGTTGGAGGCTTTGGCTTATTTGAGGAATGGACAACAGATCGGGGCATAGCGCCTGATTTTGGCTTGGTGGTTTTGAAATTACAGCTTCTTATATTTTTTCAATCTTGTTTTATGAACCCTGTTGGGGGAACTTGTTCACAGTTTCCTGCTTGGTTTCCCTGTGTAAATCAACAGCAGACTCGTGCAAACAAGTCGATACCAAAAGTTCTTCTTTAAACATTAGAATTGCAAGGAATTTTGATGGAGCTAGGACGTACCTCCCCCTTTCCTCCTTCTCACTACAAAACTATAAGAGACAGAGATTACCAGCATAAAGGAAATGGAATAAGTCCATTTCAAATTTGCTTCTCAAATTTAACTCCAGAAATGAAAGCCTCACATCTCAGCCTTGACCTCATGGGCTTAGGAAGGATCATTTCAACTGCTTAGAGGACAGGAGAATGAGGCAAAAATGTGGCTTGGAAAGAGTAGGAATGGACTAGGACAGAATAGTGAGGACAAACCTCTGATAGATACGGTCTCTCACCTGCAGTGAATTTACAAATTCCCTGCCTTGGTGTCTTCACATGCGAAGTTCTTGCAAGCGTCAATGAGTTACTTCCTAAATATTATTCCTAAATAATTCATATGTTGTTTAGAGGGAAACAAACAACCCTTGCTTCCCCCAGCACCACCCCACTGCAGACTACTGTAGTTTCTTACTGAGACCTCTTGCCATTCTTTGCTTTAATAGTGGTGGGAATCAAAAAACTAATGTTTGATATAGACTCTGTAAAATATTCTCCATTTGTTTTTGGATTTTCAGAACACCAAATAAGATTAAAAACAAAGAATCTATATTTCAGACAAGAGAATAACCTGCCCAACCAGATTTTCCAGGAGATAAGGGAAAAAACGCTTTTTAGCCCTTGTAATGTCTAGCAAAAAGGTCCACTCTTGGAGCCTTGCCCTCAGTGAGCCAGGTCAAGATGGTGTCGTGTCTTGTCTAGGTAGACAGCAGTCCTTGTCAAATTAGATATTTCACTTTAAATAAAAATGCCAGAACTTCACATTTGCTTTCTAAAGCCCCAGTGAGTGTGATTGCATCCTGGGGACATAAGATGGGGCTAAAAACTCTCCAAAGCTGCTATTCTAGGTGTCTAAACTCACTAGCTAAGATCACAGCAGGGACCACAGACGTCACACCTGGAATCTGGAATGAGCGTTATAAAATTGGCAAGGCTGAAAAGGCATTAGTAAACATTATTAAGAATTCCTTGCAGGCAATTAGACTCCAACAATATCTTTGGAGAGGGTGTTATTTTCTTTTCTTTCTTCCTTTTTTTTTCATCTTTATTTCTGTCTTGCTAATGAGAAAGTAATGAGCCACATACTTGTTACCTAGAAGGAATATCTCGGCAAAGCTCTAGTGAACTTAAAAACAGTATTTACAAACTGATTATTGTTCACATTCATTATAAATTTTAAATTAGAAGGAATTGTAATAGAGAGAGCCAGGAAACTAGTTGTGCTTCACTCAGAGGTTTCACGGGCCCTTAAACAGTGAAAGGCTAAGATTTCTGCCACTGAGGAACTGGCCATGGGTGATGTTCTTGGACTCCGTAAAAGAATGTGTTCCACAGCTCTGGATTTGTTTATTCTCCTTGTTTGTTTTATGCAATGTGATTGTCCTAAGTCACATTCAAGGCAGTGATACCTGGTATGTAGGCTCAAAAGATTTGTTTTCTATTGAAAGCACTCTCAGACATTTTGCATACTCTCCACTAACTCACACCACCCCATCCTTTCCTCTGTTTACTTATTCATTTCTTTCTTGAGCTCCTTTCTCCAAAGAGGGAGAAATTTCAGTTAAGAGGACCAGGCTCTTGACCCTGGCTGAGACGCTCCCCTCCTTCCCGCAGGCCTCATGTTTCCCATTGACGTGCAGGGACAGGGAGACAAACATGCCAGCCCAGAGACCTGGCCTCTCCACAGAGGCTCCGTCTTGAGTCCCAGTTCCATTTAGAAGGGCTAGGAAAAGGTGAACTTCATATCCTTTTTCTCTCCCTTGCTCTTTAATTTCCCATATATATTTTTTCCTTTGGCTGTGACACATAAGTTGGAGAAGTACAGCCCTGCCATGCATGATCTTTCTCCCCTACGCATTGGCTTGATTTATATATTCTTACTATTTTTCTTTTGTTTTGGTTTAACATCTGAGTGTACTTCTTACCTACCTGTGAAGGTCAGTCTGGGCTAAGTAATTTACTTGCATTATTTTATTTGATATTCATGACAACTAAGGAAACAGAGGCTTAGAGAGGCTGAAGAAATTGATGAAGCAGGGACTTTAACCTAGGAGGTTAGACTTCAGAACACTTATGTCAATTGAATTGAAGCAAACACTCTTAAATGCAAATACTGTATGTCATTCCTCTAACCTGAGTGACTTTATTAAAGTATTTTCCGTCACTTAAGGAATGTTGTGATGGACAGAAGGAATACTGAAATGTGTACTAGAGTCCAGAGTGGAAGACACTGGTTTCTAAATATTGGATTCCTATATCCAGAAAGCAGATGAGCCCTATTGAGTGAAAACAAATGAATGACAATTTGCTTCTCCTTTATGCAGAAAATCAACTTGCATTCAGTTCCCTTCTTTCAGGTGTACTAAGGTGTCCTCTTGTTCCATGATCTCTGATGGTAGCTGTGTGCCAACCTGCATGGATTGGTGATCAGGGAACTGTTGTTTCACCGGACCTTCAACCAAGTCACCAGCTGACACAAAGAGTGGGCATAGGCTGTTCTGTGTATGGTTCCCACTGGGAATATGCTTGCCCTGGGAGTCAGGACAGGACACTGTTGGAGATTACAGGAAACTCCTGGTGAATCTGGAAGAGTTGGAAAGCCTTCATTCATTTCAGAGAATAAAAAAAAGTTCTCCCTCATTGTGGAGAATAGCATACTAATTAAGAGCATGAGGTTTTGTAAACACATGTAAGATATGACTTAAACCTTGGCTTTGCCTCTTAACACATGTGATTTCAGACACATTCTTGACATCAGTTCTGCCATCCATTAAATGGAGATAGCAAGTCTAGAAATTTCACAGAAATATTGTGAGGATTAAATGAGATGGTATATATAAGATGTTTAGCCCAGTGTGAGGAATATAGTAAATGTTCTAATAGTATTAGCTATGATTACGTGGCTGTTTTCCTTGGACATAATAGAAATTTTTTGTTGCTGATGTAGGGAGATGATAGGAAAGGCAATTGCAAGCTTTAAAGGAGTGCATATGAGACCAATTTGAAAGGCAGTGGGACTCAGTGGGAGCAACTTAGGGACAAATGAGGGAGCATAGGATGCTGGGAAAGAGGATGCTTTATAAAGAATTTCTATCAGCAAGACAGCATCTCGCCCCTGGGTCTAGCACAGAAATGGCCTCAGGTCATTTCCAAATTTGAAAGGAGCTAGGACTGGGAGTGCCCAGGCATATTGCAGATGCATGGGGGCTAGCCTAGGAGGTGGGCATTGCTCTAGTTAGGGAGTCTGAATTTCAAGTTACTACAAGTAACAAGTCAGAAACCAGATAGAAGCAGAGATGAATGCATCACACACACACACACACACACACACACACACACACACACACAGTAAAATAAGATTTCACATTTGTATGGTTTGTTATGGTTTATAAAATACTTTGATATTCATTACCATTTTGCAGAGCATGGTGAGCCATGAGTCATTAGCTGGGTGAATAGAAACCTGGCAGCCTGGAGAGAAACTTTGTCTTTTAGGTACTAGGGGATCCATAAAAACAAAAGGCAAGCAAGGAAGGCAGAGGACCAGATGTGAAACTTCAGCATCAACAAGGTTACCTTTAATCAAGTGATGTAATTTTTCTAAGCCTCAGTTTCTTTATCTGCTAAATGGGAAAAATTATGCTGTCTGCCTTACCACGTTGTCATTAGGATTTAATGAAGCAATGAATGCAAAATGCTTAATGCTACTAAGTACTTAACATAGTTGTGAGCTGGTCAATGGTGAGGAATGTCTGGGATGTTTAGTGAGGAAAGGTGCCTGGAAACAGATTCTGAACACAATGAAGAGAAGAGAAAGTAGGGAAGAGAGGTAGCAAAAAGAAATGTCCTACTTGGTATTTTTGGGCTGATTTTGGAGTTAGCAAAGCTAGAAGCAGGACTCCCCACCCAGTCTTCCTTCTCCTATATCAGGCCCACTTTCTAATTACTGGGCCTAAATAAGAGTCTGTGTTCCCCCATAGACTGTACCTGGCACACTAGACATCTGTCTGGCCTCACTTTGTCTCATTGAGTTCCTAATCAAGACACCATGTTCTTGGTGTAAGATCTCAGGCCTCCACAGAGGATTAAGCTGAAACATCCTGTCCCTCTGGTTCAGAAAGCAGGAGATCTTTCGACACATTTCTAAAGAAGTTGGCAGTGCTTGTTGGAAATACTGATGAGTGGTCAAAGCTTTGGCCAGGCCTAGGAGTACTCTCTGTAAGCTCACTTGGGGAAGAAGAGCTTATCCGTGATTCTAGGCCTTACTAGATCTCTGGTAAAGTATCTCTGTCCCTTAGTTAGGGGACAGCATTCATTAGCAGTATTCTCAGCAACTTCTGATTGTGATCTCATCAGTTGTTTTCTTCTTAACTCACTGTCTTTCCATCTTTCCATCCATCAATCCATCCATCCACCCACCCATCCACCCATCCATCCCTTCATTTAACATCAATGCTTACTTCATATTAGACTTTGTGCCTGCCTCTAAAAAACTCTCATCTGTGGCTTCCATTGCTAATCTATACACACTTACCAGCTTCTCTGATCCTTTGATATCTCCCAACCTCTTTGAACTTAGTAGATTTCTGGATCTCATCAACTTGGTCTTCTCATGTCTCCTGATTATCTTGGCTGATAGTCTAACACTGGCACCTTAATTTTCAGGGGTGAGGCTTCTTGAGGCTTGAATGAAGTATTGAATTTTGGAAATATGTTGCATTTTGCCTTCATTTTAAGTGAAGGAAATAAGCAGTTTGGTTGTCTAGTCTTGAGAATGGGATCCAGCAACTGGGGCTGGGTCTTTGCTATTAATTGGCAGGTAAGGAAAAAAAAATGTGCTGAAAACTTCTTCCTAATTGCACATTTTTGGGTCCCTTCCTACAATCACCAAATTATATCACCCTCTTCAAAGAGGCTAATTTCCTTTGTGAGAAAAACAAAGTAATCAACCAAAATGCTGAAAAATCCAGTCTTTCTGGTTAATTAATTAATTAATTATTTTTCTGTCTATAGAGTTGGTGCTAAAGAGTTTTCAGATCGATGACTCCCAAATCCCTCATGGTCATGAGGGACCATGGAAGAACCTTGATCTCTTGCTGTACAAATCATTTGTGTGTGTGTGTGAATTGGAAGATTCAACCTTTAGTTGTGTGCAGGCACCTGTTAATACTTACAGGTAGAGATAAGATTGTTAGCCACCTATTCTTACCTCTTCCCTTAGTGCTCTATCTTAAAAAATTCCTTTTGTGTGGTCACCATAAGGAGATGTCTAATTTTGGGAATCTTCATTTTGACACATACCCGACACCATCCCTGACTCTTGTCAACATCCAGGCCTTCGTAGAGTGTAATGTCTCTTATGGTACAAAGTTATCCAGGTTTGTTCTGGTCACCACCTTTTGACAGGGCTTGGACCCAAACCCCTGTGTGGCCTTCCCACCTGTTCCCTGGTTTTCCTGCTCTACTTGCGGTTCTCATAAAGACGGTAAGCAATTAGGCTGTTCTGTTGTGGCACATGGTAGTGTAAAATTATGGAATTTAGGATTTTAATGAGTTCAGGTGCCATACAAAAGAACTCCCCCTACTCTTACCCCCACCCCTTGTCCATAAAATTATATGGCTTTAGAATTGGGGCTTTATGCAACCTGGACTAAGCCATTTTATTTAAAGAGAAAAAATTGACAAGGAAAAAAAGAACCAACACAATTATATGCAGATTTGTTCATAAATCAGGCACTGCAGCAGCTGTGCAGCACATGTTGGCGATCCCGAGTTTGTTGCTGGAACTTGAAAGATAAACATGAACCTGTTTTGACAGAGGAAAATCTGTTCACAGCAAGGAGCTGACCTTGTTCTTTAAACAGGGGCGATGGTGTGGCAGCCTGTTGTGCCCTGCTCTGTGTTGCTGTATGGTGGTGAGGGTCACATAAAGAAGAGACCAGAGAATGAGAAGGGATTTACCTAGGGCAAAAGGAATCAGCGAAAGACCCCAATCAGTAGGCAGAACTTGGCTCTTCCACCGTTCTGGGGCCCAGTTAGCTAGGTCACTGGAGCAGGTCAGACTTTTTGTATGTATTTTCAGAGGTGAAAGCTCTTTTGCCCTAGAACTAAACAATGTAGGGGAAAAGTATGCAATTTATTACGAAAGAATAGTTCTGAGACTTATGTCCTTTTAAATATATGTGTATGTCCTCAGAGCTCCTGCCAAGCCCTATGCTTGCCCTAAGCGTGTGTAGAAGGGAAGGACAAACAGAATGGATCCATCTGTTTTAGGATTCACTGCAAGGCTGATTGCTTTTGCTCTGGCCTAGTGCCAATAGGAACTCATTGCAAGGTCCAGCTGTTTCCAGCCATCTCCTTGGTCCAGGTATTCCTTGGGGGATGGAATGTAGTGTAATATATTTCTTAGCTGGCTTTTTGTGGGAATGGGTATCCTAAGTTGACCTGCCTCTGCTTCAAATGGAAGCAGGTAATGGTGACAGTCACTTCGTGGCAATATGGCAGAGATTGATACTTACATCTGTGGGGTCAGTTAATTACTGGGACTAATGATGATGTAGACTGCCCGAAGCAGACGTGGCTAACCTCCTTTCTCCTTCTACTAAATAAAAGGAGAGAATTTTGGAGTGAGTCTGATTGTCTTCTTTTCCCTCTGTTTTTTTCCCTAGAACTCTCTGTTTTGGTACTTCATTGACAAGAATTAATAGTAAGGGGGCCTCTCTGGCGAATCTCAAGCTAAAGGCATTGCGCGGTTCTATGCCTTTCAAGAACTTTATCCCAGGATGGTCCTCTGTATCAGGCACTGGCCAAGTGAAAAGATCTATCAGCACTAGATGCTTTTCTTAACCGGGAAAAACGTTAATGATCCCAGAGGCATGATTTTTTGTCTTTTCAGATGACTACTGTTCAATCTGTCACCCCAAGAGTCTAAAAGAAAACTCATATGCTCAAGACACACACACACACACACACACACACACACACACACACGCACACACGCAAATGTGATGCATTATTATTAATAAATGAATGGAGCTATTTGTTATTTATTATTTAAACCTTCAATACTGGCTAGCCTGAGTGATGCATGAAATATAGGCAAGTAATTTATTTATTAGAGAAAATAATGATTTTTCCCCCCATAGCATAACCCCCTGTGACCCCAAACAGCAAGAGCTTTATCAAATACAAATACGACGGCTTGTAATTTTAGAGTCTTCCAGAGCATTGTAACTGACAACCTTTTTAACATAAGTACATTGAACAAATAATTTATAGATGTATTCTGGGAATATTTTAGGGTATTTTATTACTACTTCTGAAAGCTGTGGCATGTTATCGATTTTGGTATATTAATATAACCTAAAAGGGAGGGCACACGCTCAGCTCCTAATCAGCTTTGATGGCAAACAATATATTTTACTGAAGGGAGCCCTGAGCCAAAGCAGCAGAGGTTAACAATTACACATCATAGCCAAAAGTTTAAGATAATGAATTTCACTCATTATGGAACTTCTACTTTGGGGACTGAAACAAGTTTTCTCTGAATAGTGTTTCATCCCAATTTCTCACCCACCATTTGTTAGCATGACCTTCCCTTTCCTTCAGCCCCTTCCCCTCTTGCCACTTCCTTGGGGTTCATGAAGCCTGTCTCCTGCTGAAAGGATCACCTTTTCCAAAAGCGTCTTTTCAGATTGGGTTTGGGGGGCTTGTTTAAAAGAGGTGATTATGTTTCTCCTTGTATTACTTGCTTTTCTTAGGTGGTTTCTAGATAATTAATGCTTGTGTTATCAACATCCTGTTTATAGTTGATATTTTAAAATCACTCATCTCTTTGTTATATTTAGACCCAGAGCTGTATTACACAGACATTACTGTCCAAATTTATGACCCCAGCACTTAGGCTCCTCCTTAAATTGTCCTATCTTCAGCCCTCTGTAAGAAGTCAGTGCTTAAGTCAAGCTGGTCTCTTACTGTCTCTGAAACTCACATCATCATTCCTGCCTTTATGCCTTTGATGTTGCTGCTCTTCTCTTTTTTTTTTTTTTTTTTTTGAGGTACGCGGGCCTCTCACTGCTGTGGCCTCTCCCGTTGCGGAGCACAGGCTCCAGACACGCAGGCTCAGTGGCCATGGCTCACGGGCCCAGCCGCTCCGCGGCATGTGGGATCCTCCCAGACCGGGGCACGAACCCGTGGCCCCTGCATCAGCAGGCGGACTCCCAACCACTGCGCCACCAGGGAAGCCCTGCTCTTCTCTTTTTGTTACAGTCCCATCTTTTTTTGTGCAGAAGATTTTCCTGACCCCTCCAATACATAATTATCTTTTTCTTTGAACCTCTGTACAACCTAGCATCTCTGCCTTATGACTTAGCACTTTGTCGTGTGTGGCCTTGAATTATTCCAAATTTCTCTTTCACATGTATCATTTATCCTGGATTGACTCTGAGTAATTTGAGGAAAGGAATCATACAGGTTAAGTTTTTCTTGTAACCCCACATCATTTAGGATGCAGCTGAACAGATATTGACAACTCAGTATATACTAAATTCAGAATACACCAAATGTAAGTTATACTAAAATCGAAGGAGAATCAACAACAGTTTTCAAAGTAAGGCCTAGCCTGACTCCCTCTAATGATTTAAAAATTGCAGTATGATCAGAAATTCTACAAAATTCTGTCAGGCATAATTATTGGGGATGAGCTTTCTTTGCCTTTATTATTATTTTTAAATGTAAAAAATTATCATTATAAATACAAGAAATGCTGTTAGAAAGATCTGAAAATTTGGAAAAGCAAAAAGAAGAAAATAATCTCCCATAATCCCTTCATCCTTAGTGAGCACCATTAATACCTTAGTATATACCTTTCCAGAGTATTTTGTGTGCATTTGTGTAGGTTTATATACATACACATTTTACATACATCACTATTACTGCCTTCATTAATTTCCTAGAATAAATTTCCAGAAAGAATTTGCTGGGACAGAAGGGTGCGTATAACACAAAAAGACAAGTATTTGTGCACGTGTGTGTGTGTGTGTGTGTGTGTGTGTGTGTTTGTGTGTGTGTGTTTTAAAAATATCATACAGGGGCTTCCCTGGTGGCGCAGTGGTTGAGAGTCCGCCTGCCGATGCAGGGGACACGGGTTCGTGCCCCAGTCCGGGAAGATCCCACATGCCGCAGAGCGGCTGGGCCCGTGAGCCATGGCCGCTGAGCCTGTGTGTCCAGAGCCTGTGCTCCGCAACGGGAGAGGCCACAACAGTGAGAGGCCCGCGTACCGCAAAAAAAAAAAAAAAAAAAAAAATATCATACATTGTGCACTCTTGTAACCTGTTTTTTCACATGCCAATAATGTGGCTTT
This sequence comes from Lagenorhynchus albirostris, assembly GCF_949774975.1. Classification (NCBI taxonomy): domain Eukaryota; kingdom Metazoa; phylum Chordata; class Mammalia; order Artiodactyla; family Delphinidae; genus Lagenorhynchus; species Lagenorhynchus albirostris. The sequence goes on from NC_083097.1 coordinate 133,207,419, forward strand.
AAGGGCTGCATATTAAGTCATCGTACCTTAATTTACTTAACCAGTTAATTATTTTTGAACATTTAGGGTTTTAAACTCTTCACTCCTACAAACTGTGCTAAAATGTGAGCTTTCTTGTAGGTAAATATTTGTGCACATTTTTCATGATTTCCTCAGGATAGAGTCCTAGAAGTGGAATTTCCAGGGCAAAAGGGCATGCATATTTTAAGGCACTTAAGGCACATTGCCAAACTGCCTTAGAAAGGTGGCATGCGTTTGTAGTACTGTGCATGGTAATTGATATCGCTTTTCCCCACCCTACCCCTGTCCCTCCAGAGTTATTCCACTTGAACTTAAAGAACCAAGGTTGGGAGAGCATAACTGGGTTTACAGTGAGGGAAGTGAACAACCACCAATGTGCTGCCATAGCAGCTTCCTAAAAGACAGACGTGATACGTCACTCACCTGCTTAAAGTCCCTGTTTGCCTCTGACGTCTGAGGAACCAATTTTCCAACTCCTTGGCTGGGCCTTTTCTCATCTGTCCTCAGTGTATGGCTGAGCTCCACTGACCTTCATTCTCCGCCAACCATGCACTTTAAGCTCCTCCTACACCAAGAATCTCACCTTGGCCGGAACATGCCCTGCACGCTTATACCTCTTCAGTTTCACACCCAGGGGCAATGCTCATCTGTACAAAAGCATTTGTTATAGCCACAGATTAATCAGATAACAATAGCCAGTACATTTGTCACAAAAGGAAAAGAACTCAATCAGTGAAAAACTCTATGTTCTCAAATCTCTATTGCTTGTTGTGACATAAAATAGCAGCTAATATTCCCCCTGTGCCAAGTAATGGGTCATGTGCTTTCCTTGATTATCATTTGTAGTTATTTTCTTGTTCCCATATTATAGGTGAGGAAGCTGAGATTCAGAAAGATGGAGTAACTTGTCCAAGGACATGACTAGAAAGTGGTAGACTTGGATTTGAGATAGAGGAAATATAGACAATAATACTCTAACCACAGCACACCATGTTGTCTACCAGAGGTCCCTCACTATGTCTCTTGGCAGCCTTCTGGGTTCATTCCAGGAGTTCTCCACAGGATGAAGGAGTTTCTGCTGGTTTACAGGAGGCAAGGGGCCCGATGTATCTTTGGAGTCCAAGATTAAGATGCATAGTTCAGGCATTAAAATGAAAAATTAAAATGTCTAGTTGTGACATTAGGTTTGCCTTATCCATGCAGTTCAGGGTTTCTTAATCACGGCACTATGGACATGTTGGACTAGAGCGTTCTTTGTTTGAGACACTGTCCTGTGCGTCCCCTGCCCCCAGTTGTAACAACTAGAAATGTCTCTAGACATCATAAATGCTTCTGAATGGGGGCAGGCAAAATCATTCCCAGAGAACCAGTAGTCTAACTGGAAAGATGTAGTGGACTTCTGTCATTGTTTTTGGCTGGTAGCAACTGAACACTTTTCCTGTTATTTTGGAATCCTCACCTTAAGAAACATTTCTTGTCACAACTGGGGGCAGGGAGTTCTACTGGCCTCAGCAGGTTGAGGCCAGGGATGCTGCTACACATCCTATAATGCACAGGACGGTCCCCCATGACAAAGAATGCTCTAGTCCAACATGTTAACAGTTCTTTTAGCTTTCTGAGCTACTCCAGTGCCCTTCTGACAAATTCCTTTATTTTTGACTTAGGCTAGTTCAGTTACTGGAAACTGACAAAGAATCTCATGGCATCGATGTTTTCAGAGTCTGATAATATCCAGAAGCCCTATAAGAATTGCTTTGCACCTGGCAATGTTTGTTTAGTCATGTAGTAAATAGTTATTAAGCATCTGCTCTGTGCCAGGCACTGTGCTAAGTGCTGGGAATAGAATAGTCAGCCTGCCAAACAGGGTTCCTGCTCTCTTGGTGCTTTCAGCCTGACCGGACAGACGGCCGAGTGTGAGACGGAAAGCACAGTGTGAGGGACACAGTATCAAAGTCACCTTACATAGTTGGGGGGGAGTGTTCGGGTCAGAATCCCCAGAGGAAAAGATGTTTAAGCTGAAGCCTAAAAAAGTAGTAGGAGTCACCCAGGAAAGAGAATGAGGAAGAGTGTTCTGTGCAGAGAGAACAGAACTGTGGGGGAGAGAGGACAGAAAGGAGGATGGGGGGAGCTTTGGGGGGTAGATGGAGAGATAGAGGGAGAGAGAGCCAAGAGGGAAGGAGGGGTGAGGGGAGGAGAAGGGAGGGAGAAAGAGAGATAGTGAGAGAAAGAGAAAGGGAGAGAGAGGGAGAGAGAGAAAGAGAGACAGAGACAGAGAGATCTCTAAGGAAAGAGTTGAAGTCTTGGGTGTCTGGAGCTGGGTTTCAGTGTGTTTTCTCTACAGCTCCTGAACCAGCCAGGGGAGGTCTCTGAGTTACAATTCCACAGACTATTCTTAGGACCCTCCAGCAACCTGCCTTGGGGGCCACCTGTCTCCTGCTGTGACAGTGCAATTTGGGAATAAGGTCTGGTGATCAAGGTTGAGAAGGGAGGGAGGAGATTAAAATAGACACTTATTTATTTTTCATTTTTCATTTAGCTTGGTGTGGGTTGACTGCTTTTCAGGATCTGATTATTCCCTCCCTGAGGGTCCTGTGGTCAGACACCAGCTGTGAGGATCTGTTACCATGGGTGACATTTTCATCCAGTGGGGGCCCGTGCTGCTTGTTTGCAGAGTGGCAGATGGAGCAGCTAATCGATACAGTCTGGGAGGTGGGCGTCGCCGCCCCCAGTGGCCCCTGCTCTACAATGACTGCTGAGCCCCAGGGGCTTGTGGAACACAGGCGGGTGACTGGGCCTTTCATTGGAAAAGACCTTGCTCACTAGGGGTTCTGGCCCCAAACAATGCCCTGTTCTTTATTAGGGTGGCCTTGGCACTTCCAGGATTTTTATAGCCCCTGCCTCAGGCAACACTCCTGGGAAAAGCTGCTGCCAAACCCTTCTCGGCTCTGTGTGGATGATATGAGTATTCTCTTCTAGTAAGACTCAGCAGACATTTTTTTAGCATCATCTGTGTTCAAGCAATGCACTGAGTGGAGGGAAAGAACAAGGTAATGTCCTGCGCTCTAGGACCTTATGATGTAATCGGGAGCTTTTAGTCTGGTCATGGACCGGCCAAAGCCACTCAGTCATACATCCAACTCACTTATTGAATACGCTGTACTGTGTTCCAGGTTGGGGATACAAAGATGGCTAAGATGTGGTTGGTGCCCGCAGTACCATATTTAACTCTATATGCCGTTGAACAATAGGAATAGCTAGGACTTACTGGGTTGTTTCTCTGTACTATCTCATTCAATGTTTGCAACTTTAAAGGATGGATACCAATATTGTCTCCATTTTTGAATGAGGAAACTGAGGTCTAGATTGGAGCAGTGATTTGTATTGATCTACAGTACAAGTATCAGTATTATTTCCACTGATAGCTCAAGTGTTTTAGTATTCGAAATTCATACACACACACGTTCTCTGGGTAAGATATACTGAACGCCTAATAACATGTTTATTATGTTACAGAACAAAATTCAACTGTGTAAAATTTAAAGATCTTATTGGCTTTATTCAACGATTCTCTAGCAGATAGAAAGAAGCTCCGAGGAGCTATACAAAGGGAAAAACTTCTACAAGCAGAAGGGAGCAGGAACAAGGAAGTTTTACTAGGCAAAAAATTGGATTGGTTATTGCAAAGTTACTTTCCTTTAGGGGATGACAGAGATCTATCAGGCAGATTAACTAAGTAATGTTAATCAGGTGATTCCTGTTGACTGGTTTAAGATTTCATTTCTGGGAGAGCGAAAACTGTAATTAAGTTAAATATTGGTTTGGTGACATGGGGCTTAACATAAGCGACTCCATTTTGGGACTGTTGTCTTGTTTTTAACAGTTATTTTGGATTGCTTAAAATCAGATGGTGAGAAAAAATTGATTCCTTGATTCCTTAATCCCAGTGGATTAAGAGTCAGGAAAGCTGGGACCTCATACTTTCCAGTGATGTGGGACTAGGCTATTCATCAAACTGAACCTCAACTTTCTCTTCGTCAAGGAGGAATATTAAGGTTGGCCTTGTGTCTACCTTCTAGGAGTTTTATGATAACCAAATGGAAATCATGTATACATGTAACTCATGAACCCAATGTGATAGCACATATAATAATCAATCATCTTCTGGGCCTTATGGAGTTGTGGTGTATTTTCCTAGCCTTCGTTGTCATTATCATTTCTGCTCTTTCAGTTGAGGAGGCTCATAGATAAGAAGTTTTCCTAGAATTGGAAGGGTAGTTCACTAAATAAACAAGGAGATGGCTCTTCTCCCTCCTTGCTCTTGACATAAAAACATACACTAAAACACAGCCAAGTTGTCATCATCTCCCTCCTTCCTCTCATCTTCCCCTCCCTTCCTCCCCAAATTGGTAATTATTTCTTTTAAGCCACTACTCATACAAGCATCACTATTTTAATTAGTGAGAAGTGAACAGAAGAAAGAAGCTAGAAGGCACAGCAACAGAGCCCACCACGTACATGCTTTAATTATTCATCGAGGTAAATAAAATTAAATATTTTCCCAGCAATCCAGAGCAGGATCTGAAGTAATTACACTGTCAAATTCATCAGAAATTCTCTCATCAAAATAAAAACCTTGATGTCATTTAATAATTTATAATACAAATACACAAAAATTGTAAAATATTATAAATAGAAAACTGCAGGGTAAGTGAGCATGAATTAGTTAGGGGTTATGTTCTAGAAAGAGGCTGTCATGAGCTGTATAAATTTTTAATCAGAAACATTTTTGAGGCCTAATTTGGAGTATGGAATATACCAAGAACTTTAGAATACAAAGAACACAACAAAACAGCAACAACAAATTCCTGCTGCCTGGAGATTCATAAATGCTGTTTTTTTGAGAAAAACAGGACTCAAAATGATTTCAGGCAGAAGGAAAGAATGTCGTCTTTGATGTTATGTATGTTCCACATCGTCTGTGACACCTTACATGTTGTCTATACAGGTAACGAATGAATTAGTTAGCCTCTATGTAAAGAACCCAGATAGCAAATGGGAGAAGTCTGGTTCATTTCCACTAACAGAGAAAGGCGGTTTCAAGTCACTGAACCTTGTAAAACAATGTGTGATTCTGGAAAACATATGGTTTCATCCCAGTCTGAAATGGTTTTGATCTGTTGAGTTTCTGTATGGAAAAAGCCTGAAGCAAAAAGAGGAAGTGAGATTTTTCTTTTCCTCACTCTCTGAGAAGTGTACATACATGTCATGCCTTGCTTTAGGAAGTATCTCTGGGACTTCCTATCCCAGGTAAAGGATAGGTAAAGAGTGGGCAAGGCTTTGTTTTGCAAGGATGAGTCAGGCGGCAGCAGCTCCATTGACCAGGAAGGGAGTTCAGAAATGAAAGGTGGGCTTTCAAGATGGCTAATTAGAAAAGAAGCAGGGCCGACTTTTTAAAAAATTTACTTTAGTGTGTTTTCAAGGATCTAAGAGGTTGGCAGGGATGGTGACATGGTAGTCTTTTACAAAAAAAAAGGTAAGACAGATTGTGTTTATACTTAAAGCCTTTCAAAAGCTTCCTCTTCTGCTCAGGATGAAGTCAAAGACGCTTCATAAGCACTTCAAGGGCCTGAGGGTTCTGGTTCTTCACGAGGCTGACATCTCACCCCTCTGCCCCTTGCTGTCTGTGCTATGAGGGCGTAGCTCTTCTCTCAGCCTCTCCAGCCTCCTTCGACACACGCTTTCCTCTCTGCTTAGTACTTTCTTCTTCCCTTTTTTGCTGGGCAAACTCTTCTTATCCTGCAGGCCTCAGCTTATACGTTCTCTCTTCTAGGAAGTCTTCCCAGGTTACCAGATGCCATCAAGTTGTCCTCTTGTATCTCCCATGGCACCTTGTACCCCTCCACCCCTTTATAAATGTGCCACATTTGTAGCACTTGGGGTAAATTACTTGTAATAATGTATTTACTATTTGTCTTCCAGAACCTTGGTGAAGGCAGGCAGAGACGACCTATGTGAGTGATCCTTCTTTTGACCCCCACTATGAGACCCTTTATGTTCTGTAAGCTCCACCGCATCTCCACATCATCCTCTTCCTTCATTCTCTGACTTTCCCTCCTATACTCCCCAGTTTGTCCACTTAGATCAACCTTTTCACTGTTCCTGACCGGCTCCTGCCCCAGGGCCTCTCTCAGAAGGTGCTTCCTTGTGACATGCTTCTTTACATCCTTCAGGTCTTTTGTCACATGTCAACTCCCAGGTAGAGTTTTCCCTTTATAAAATGTCTATCCACCTCCTACCTGCCAATACTCTCCGTTCCCCTTTCCTGCATTTTGGGGTCTTCTTAGCATTTAGCAGTTAGCCTGCTATGCACTTACCTATTCACCTTGCTTCTTGTCTATGTCTTTCCCCTCAAGATCAGGCAGAGATTTTGTCTGTGTTCTTCAGTGCTGTATCCTGAGTCTGTAGAACACAACCTGGCACATAGCAGACACTCAGTAAATATTTGTTGAAATAATGAATGAAGTAACTACCTCTAGGTGGGGGAAAAAACAGATGAAGAGCTAATATCTTCACGGCAAGCCCTTTTATAGGAAAGTGGGGGCTTGGAGGGGTGGAGGCTGTGGTGGGATAAGGGTGGTGGGGAAAACTGGGAGAGGTGGATTAGCCTTCTCCCACTCCCCAGTGTGGACCATTCAGGTATGTATGAGGTCCCAAAGCCTGTGGCTTCTTCTGAGAAAGACTTACTGTTGCAGAAGTAATTGGTGGGAGGGAATGCCTGATGAGGAAATGGCTAATTTGTTGTTATAAATCAGGGATGACAGATAGGTTTCGATGCCAGTACCAATTCCATTTGCTTGGTAGTGGTTGCTTGGAAGGCTATGTTGAAAAGGATTCTGAGGCTGTTTCTAGGTCTAATAGAAAAGGGTGTTGTGATCAGAGATGTCTTGGGCTTGGGAAAGGGGACATGGCAGCATTTGTGTCATGCATTTTTATCCTGACCCCTAAGCTTGGAGTTGGTTCTGGTCTTTTCCATGGAAATCCAGGCTTACAGAGGGACTAACGATACCCTTGTGTTAGTCTATTTGTTTTATGATTCTAGTGAAAGCTAAAGGTTAAGGTATTCAGGAGAGACCTAACAATCCAGACCCTTTAGGGATTTGGGTATATCCTTGGGTTGATTGATTTTTTTTTTCTCCCGGGGATGAAATGGCTGAGCTATATTGGTGGTTTATAGCTTAGGTGCTCTAATTTGGAGGGCAGAATTCTTCTAGCCTCACTTCTTTAGATTGGCCATTCAGACCAATCTCCTGTTGCTAAGACAGTCTGCAGAAAATGACCCAAGGCAGATTGTTATGTAAAATCTTGGCCTGAAGAAGAGACTTGACCCTAATGTGATTAGCTCAGCACACCAGCCCTGTGAGCTCACTGGCCCATAAAAGCTATCGCTTCCACTCCCAGTGCTGCCATCAACCTGATCTCAGCTCCCCATTCTACCAATTGTAATTAATGACATTGCTTCTTTTCAGCAAGGCTTCCGTGTCCCTACACTGACACGCTTCCCTTCTCTGAACATTCCCTTAGCAGAGCTGCTTCCTTGCATTTATCTCAGCATGTGTCTGATCCAGTTTCTTATGCTAGGTGTTTATGTATTTTTAGTGTTTTGAGGTCTCTTTCCTCTCCCTCACTAGATTTAAGCTCATTAAGAGGGACCATTATAAATATATCCAGTATCTTTTTTACTGACTACATATCAGGATCTTAGCACATATTTTTGTTTAAAAGGATCACTGTTCAGTACACTGTTGGCTGGCTTCAATGGGTCACCAGTTCAATGGTATAATTGGTGTAATCTTTTTTAAGGGCCATATGGCATTATCTATGAAATTTTTGAATATGTATGCCTTTTCCCCTAGCAATTCTAGTTCTTGGAGTTTATTCTTCAGAAATACCATAGGAGTTTGCAGATATCTATATCTACATGTAAAAGAATGATTAGTACAGAATTATTTGTGATGGTGAGAATGTTCATCCTGGGAGAGACTATGGTATAAATTATGTAATATACACACAATGGAATACTGTGTAATCATTAAGAAGTAAAGTACTTCACTATATATTTACAAGCAAAAATGTCCAAAATACCATGTATAATTGTGTAAAATGGTATTTTTTTCAATTAGCCACAAATACATGTACAAATGTACATATGTGTATAGACATGTGAACATATATAGTACATAGAAAAGGACTGGAGGACATACACCATATTATTAGTGATTTATCTATGGTGGGTAGGATTGGGAAAACCAAGGTTTTTTTTTTAACTTTTAATGATTTGGAAATTAAAAATATTCCCCTCCCCCAGCTTTATTGAGATATAATTGACATATAAGATTTTATAAGTTTAAAGTGCATGATGATTTGATACATTTATATATTTCAAAAAGATTACCACCATAGCATTAGCTAATACCTCCATCCCATCACAAAATTACCATTTGTTTTTTATGGTGAAAACATTTAAGATCTACTCTCACAGTAGCATTCAAATATGTAACACAGTATGGCAAAAAATTCTAATGGACACGTAATCATTCTAAGATGAAAAGATATTTTAAAAAAGAGTTGATTATAAACAGGGCATGGCAGTTGTGTTTCCTAAAATATCCTAGAGTTCAGAGATGTTTTCAAAACAATTCAGTAGGGAATTCCCTGGGGGTCCAGTGGTTAGGACTCAGTGCTCTCACTACCAGGGCACCAGGTTTGATCCCTGATCAGGGAACTAAGATCCTGCAAGCTGTGTGGTGTGGCCAAAAACAAACAAACAACAACAATTCAGTAGCCCCCTTAGTTATCCAGGGTGCTTAAATATTTCTTAGAAGCATTAAATATAAACTAAATGTGGTGTTTATGTAACGAAATTGTCATTTTTCCTTTTCTCACTGATATCAAGCTATCAAGCTAGACTATGTGACTTGCTCTGGTTAATGAAATGTGAGTGAAGGTGATATGTGTAATTTCTGAACAGAAGTTTTAAGAGCCAGTTCAGGGTTTGCCATGCTCTCTTTTTCTCTTTGTCACAAAACCAGCAATATTCCAGAAAAGAGTTTGTCCATTACCCTGGGTCCCTGGAGCAGAACTTCAGCCAACCCTGATGGCCATGTTACAAAACAAGAAAGAGAAACTTGCTGTTGTAAACCACTAAGATTTGGGGGTTGTTTCTTACTGCAGCATAACCTAGATTTATACAGCTATTCACACACTTCATCAGTCCTGTAAGTAGAGGCCTTCACTGGCCTGGAAATCATGACATCTGGTTCTAATCCCAGCTCTGCCAAAAACTTTCTGTGATTGTATTAGCTAGGATGCTTCAGATTGCAAGAAATTGAGAGTACGGTAAAAAGTAGCTTAAACAGGGCTCCCCTGGTGGCGCAGTGGTTGGGAGTCTGCCTGCCGATGCAGGGGACGCGGGTTCATGCCCGGGTCCGGGAAGATCCCACATGCCACGGAGCGGCTGGGCCCGTGAGCCATGGCCGCTGAGCCTGTGCGGCCGGAGCCTGTGCTCCGCGATGGGAGAGGCCACTGCAGTGAGAGGCCGGCGTACCGCCAAAAAAAAAAAAAAAAAAAAAAGTAGCTTAAACATCAAGGATACTTACTATCGTGCATAACAAGTCCAGAGTTGCAGCTTCATGACATCACTGAGGACATAGCGTCTGCCATCTTTGTGCTTGCCCTTCCTGTCATGGTTGTACAGTGGCTATAGAAGTTTCCGGTGTCATATATAGACCTTATAGTATCCCGTGAAGAAGAAGAGTGTTTCTTTTTCTTCTTTCTTGTTTTTACTCGAGGAAAGTACTTCTTAGAAATTCCTTAGCAGACTATCTCCAGATCCCATTGGCCCGGATTGGTCATATATCTGTGCCTAACCAATCACTGCTAAGGGTATTGAGAGGCTCTGATTGGCTTTGACCAGCCATGGTTCATTTCCTCTGGGGGTAGCAGTGGACTCCGTTTCTGAGCACATGGCTGTATGGCAAATGATTACCCAAACAAAGTTGGGGTTTTGTCATCCAGGAAGAAGGGGAGGATGGAATTAGTGTTTACTTCAGTGACCTTAAGCAAGTACATCCCTCCTTAGACTTTATAGTTCCCCCATGGATAAACTGAGGGTATTGGACAAACTGGCTTCTAATGCAGGGATTATTATCATAGAGCCCACAGACTTTGTCCCCTGAAGAAATGGAGTCCAAACTTACTTACAGGGCCTTGGGTATGGCAGAGCTATTGTCTGTGCCCCAGGGTGCCGCAGACTGAGGTCATCAAAAGTCTTGTTTTATCAGCTTTCTGACAGGCAGACATGTCATGTGTTCCAGCGCCCATAAAATCTTGCATTTTGGATTTTACATGCCCAGTGTGAATGAGGTCTAGGTGTAGGATATACTTGTGCGATTTCGTTAGCTTGTAGTTAGTTACATGTCAGATTGACTTTAAAAGTGCTTTGAAGACTTACAAAGTGCTTTGTGTTTAGAGATTTCTTTCTAATAGCTCCCATGCTCCACACTCCCAGATCTCTGCATTCCCTTACAATTTACCTTGACTCAAGGCACTTTATTGGCCAATTTAATATAAGCCAGTCCCAAGTGTTCTTGAGCCATGAACTTCAAAAATAATTTATCATCATCATTATTAAAAATAATGGTCAGAAATTATTTGGGGGCAGGGAGCTACAAAACCAAGTGGGTAGACCTCATGGGGTCAAAGCCGAGGTCTTCACTGCTGCTTTCAAGGCACCAGTTCTCTTGCATCCAGGCATTGGCTGCCAACTGCCTGAGAATGAGATGGGCTCATCTGAGGAAAATGCCAGAGCTCTTATTTTATTGGGCCACGTAGACACATACGCAGCCAAGGCCTGCTCAGGCAGTGAAAGGGGGCTGGATAGGGATCTGTAGAAACTGATACAGTTGAAGTCATCCTGTCTCCCCTGTTCTTCAGGGTATTTTAGCACCAACCTCCCCAACCCTACTACATGCCCTGGAAGGCTTTTATGAACTGTGTGTAGCTTTGCTACTTGGTACTGAAAGCAGGAATCCTAAACAGTGCTTAATTTCTTGACTAGCTTTTATGAGATCATTTTTTTCATCTTGATAAGGTACTGGGATGCTGACATCACTCTCCTTTTCCCAACAGACACATTGCCACCACACTCTGGTCCGTGGGAGGGAGGATTGTTAAAGACAGTAACTTTAGCCATCTCAAACTACCAGTCCTATTTGTCACCACTAAGATATAAAGCCTAGTAGGTCTCCTGAGTTGGCTTTGTATTCCTGGAGGACCTCTTAGAAATGTTGCTTTGGGGCCAGAGTAGCCCCAAGAGGTGTCAGTCAAGGAGAGACCCAAATCACCAAATTAAAATGGACATAGCCCATCATGTAATTGTTCCAAAATATTTTGACATTGGGCAGTGATTGGCTGAGTCTCTTAGAGGGTGTCAAGCCTTCCTCAGGCCCAGGTACCCATAAAACAAAACCAGAGAGAAAGAGGAAGAATAGATTGCCCATTCTGCAAACCCTTTATTGTTAAATCAAACAGATACAAAAAGTAACACAAAAGAGCTGTGTAGTTTAATGAGTTAGAAGGCAACACCCTTCTAACCACCATGAGGTCAAGAGATAAAACTATGTCACTTACCACAGGAAGCTCTCTATGTGCCCCATGTGATCTTTCCCCCTTCCCCCAAAGTAACTACTATCCTGACTTTTATAGCAATGTCTTCCTTGCGTCCTTTATAGTTTTACCATCCAAGTGAGCATCGCTAGACATTCTAGTTTAGTCTTGCCCATTAAAAAAATTGACATGTCTTTCAAGCCTCTTGTAATCTACAGGTTTCTCATACATTCCTTTCTTTTTCTTCCAATTTACCTTTTCATCTGTAGATTTTCCTATACTGTGGATGTTGCTGATTATATACTCACTGTACAGTTCCTATGTTCTCTGTATTTTCTCAAATTGGGAACTATATTCAGAGACCCCATTAGATTCAGGTTCAATCCATTTGGTAGGTGGTACTGAGTTCTTTCACCAGGAGGCACATGAAGTCTGATATTTGCACTTTTTTAGATGTTAACATCAGCCAATGCTCAATGCCTGGGCATTGCTAAATGGGGATGTCTAATTCTATCATTTCCCTTTCATTTATTAGCTAGAAAATTTATAAACAGATGCTTCCCCTCATCTACTCTTTGATTACCAAATTGTACGGTTCATATAGGAGATGCTTGATTCTTTCTCTTTATTTACCATAAAGATAATGAATTGGTTCCTAACATCCTCTGTATGTAACCAATTTGCTTTTTACAAAATGTCATTATAAATTCAAGGACTTGAGCATACATTGCTGGATTCCTAGATTGCACTTTTCATCTATGTCTTTTGTGTCTTTACTGTTCTGAATACATGGGTCTGTGCTTATGCTTGCGAACTTGGCTATTTCCCTGCCTCCAAATCATCTGGAAAGGAAGCAGCTAAACTTTCTGTGGACTGCTCAGAGACCAGCGGAAGATGCTTGATTTTAGTTTTTTGTTTCTTTATTTTTGGTTCTAGTGGCAGGTTAGAGCTAGTGTGGCAATGAACGTAAGGAGCTCTAGCTGAAGGACTTTGACAATGTATGGTCCATTTGGCAAGATCTTTGTCACTGTCACATGGAGGCCATTAAAGATCCCATTTATCCAGCTTTTTCCCTTATGATTTCATGAGCTCCAGGTCCGCTTCTAATCCCCAAGTCTGACTTTCCAGGTGGCTTGACGGCAGGAAGAGAATGCCCCAATCACACTGGCACAAATATTTTCTTTTTGCTCAGCAGTTAGGTTTTTCACAAGAAATGGATAAATTGGCATTTTGTCGTCAAAATTATATTTCATGTTCTTCTCTAAGGAAATGTGAGCCCTGGAAATGCTTTCCTTATAACCTTGCTTCTTTACAATTGGCTTTGTCCAGTTTTAGGGTAACCCTGTACTAGATTGTTCTTTTTTTTTTTTTTTTTAAGCTTTCTTCCAAGGCAGAGACTTACGCTTATTCTAGGTAACTGAAGAAAAACACATTCTTTTCAAGCTGAGTCCACTCACCCACATGGCCCTGAGGCAGGCCATTGATTTCTCTCGTTCTCTCATTCCAACTAGAATGAGGTACTACTGTTAGAAACCAGGTACCTTTCCTTGGCAACAGTAGCTGCTAACTAACAAGTAGGTCATTAACGAAGGGTAATGATGGATATAACCAGACTGCTCTGTTGGCCTTTAAAACTTTTTTCCCTTTGGAATGAAAGAGAATGCCATCTTGATACTTGAGTCTGTAAATCAGCATTTAGAATCCACAGATGAACTAAAACACATTCTCACCCCATCTCTGCATGGGTGGAAAAACAAAATTTGTGTTTCACTTTCTTGCTCTTCATTGTTTGCTTGGGGCGTACCTAGGCCCAGTTTATGAAATTGCTCACTCTTGACAATGAATCTAATGCTTTCTTTTATCAGTGGAGAATCGGTTTGTAAAATTTCAAAGCCCTCTTCTCCTAGACTGGCTGAGTCATATGGAAAATAAAAATTAATAATAAATATTAATTAATACTGATTTTCTGTAGCCCACTAAGCAAAGTCCAAATTAGATGACTTCATTTAAAGCTTTGGTGGCAGAGACCTAATTAATGAAAAATGCCAGGCTTAAACAATTGGCTATCCATCTTTAAACATAAGGAAAGGACAGAATCCATATGACATTTCACTGAGGATGAAAAATGAACAATTGCGTGGGTCCTGGATAATCCTGATTTGACAGGGCACTCTGGAGACTTTTAAATATCCCACTTTTCCTGATACATATGGACTCTACACCATTGTCATATTTAACTGAGAAACTGGGTTCCCATGCATTCTGTTTGTTTCCTTGCTTGAGGCCTGTGGCTGGGACCTCATGAGTTTGTAGCAATTGGAGTCAGCTTTTGTTCAGCCTTTAAGATGAAAACCATAAACATGCTACAAAACACCAGAATATAAAGGGGATTATTGGTCCATAATTAGAGAACTAGGAGGTGGTTATTCTAGTTGTCCTTTCACTCTCCCAACCACATGCCTGTCTGCTAGACCAGGAACAAAAGAGATTTAAAAATCAGACAGCCTTGGGCTTCCCTGGTTGTGCAGTGGTTAAGAATCCGCCTGCCAATGCAGGGGACACGGGTTCGAGCCCTGGTCTGGGAAGATCCCACATGCCGTGGAGCAACTAAGCCCGCAAGCCACAACTACTGAGCCCGTGTGCCACAACTACTGAAGCTTGCGTGCCTAGAGCCCGTGCTCCGCAACAAGAGAAGCCACCGCAGTGAGAAACCCATGCACCACAACAAAGAGTAGCCCCGCTTGCTGCAACTAGAGAAAGCCCGTGTGCAGCAACGAAGACTCAACGCAGCCAAAAATAAAATAAATAAATAAATTTATATATATATAAAAAAATCAGACAGGCTTGAGTTTATTTTAATGGGAGCCCTCACGTCTGGGCATAGTTGGAGGCCATTTAGTTGACAAATAAAGAACGCTTTTTCTGTCTTGGAGCCTCAGAAATCGGAGAATCATCGAAATAAATCAGCCTCAGATAACCAAAGAATCTGAGCATCTTGTTATGCAAACCTGTAAGTTATGTGAGAAAACACACCCACCTATGTGCATATTTCCTCAATTATTTGAATGTCCAGGTCCCCCCTTCAACTCTCATTTTAGAAGAATGACAGCTGGAGGGAACTGCTTTCTCCAGATCAAGTTAGTTGTCCATCACTGGAGGTGTTTAACCAGAGATCCAAGGGCCATCTGTCAGGGCCACTGCACCGAGGATTCACTCATCACAGAGGGTAGATATTTGAACAAGATAACTGAAGACATTTTCCAACTCTGAGAAGTTATGTGTTAGAATGCAAACATGCAAATTTAAAGGGAAATTAACTTTTGAAAACCATAGCAAGGAAATATTTTCCCAGGGAGTGAGTGCTTTTCGAGACTAGGATAAAGCCTAAGACTTGAAGCAAGTGTGGTCTTAATGGGAATCAGTTGGTCATTGAATTAAATTTTAATATTTCTGTGTACCTCCTGTTCCTACTAGTTTCTCTTCCTGTAAATTGTGGTCATTTGACAGAGCAGCCTTATTTGACCTTCAGTGCAAATGAAATAACTGTACAAAAGATATATTTATATATGCAAATGTGTATTATCTAGTCTTGACTCCCAGGGAATAGGGAGACAGGAAATGCAAGTGTGCACTGTATAGACAAATGTTGATTTTTCTACCCTTTCTAAGCCCCTTTGCTTAGTAAATTATTCAGAGAGATGTGATATCTTTTTAAGACATCCTGAGTTCTTTCAGGATACTGCAGTATCTCATAAATTGCTTTACATGGTACACTGGAAACTGGTTTAAAACTATCCAACTAAAGTATATAATTTAATAAAACATCCTTTTATACTCAAGAACATCTGGATGTTGAAAAACTAGCGGTTTATTGGAACAATATTAAATTAACTGTGAATGAGTGCCTCAAATGGATGATAGCATAAAATGGTGTGTAAAAAATATGGAATGAGTCACTATATATCCTGGAACAAGAATAGTAAATATGTATAATAAATACCACAGTTTTCCTATCCTGTACTCATGGCAGACATCACTAATTGAGCACAGCACTCTTTGAAGTTGGGCTTAACTTCAGAGTCTTAACCCAAAACTTCAGGCCATTCTGTTATTCAACTGGAGTTCCCCTTCTGCCATTCTTTCGTGAACTCTTCCATGAAGGCTTTTGTCCCCACCACTGACAAAAACAGCTCTTGTTAAAGTTGCTGGTAATTAAGTTCCATATTGCCAAGTCCAGATGTCAATTCTTAGGGTACATCTTGCTCAATTGATTAACAGTTGATCTTTCCCTTTTTCATAATATACTTCCTTTACCTGGCTTCCGGGACACCATACTTACTTGGTTTTCTTCCTGTCTCCTTATTGTTCCTTCTCAGTATCCTTTCCTTGTTTCTTCTTACCACCTAGATTCCTAAATACTGGAGTATTCCCAGGCCCTGAATTCTCTGTCTACACTCACATTCTTGATAACCTTATCAGACTCACAGCTTTAAATACCATGTATGCCAATAACGACCAAATTCATGTCTTCAGCTTGGACCTTTCTTTTT
The DNA here is from genome assembly GCF_949774975.1 of Lagenorhynchus albirostris. NCBI lineage: Eukaryota > Metazoa > Chordata > Mammalia > Artiodactyla > Delphinidae > Lagenorhynchus > Lagenorhynchus albirostris. The sequence goes on from NC_083097.1 coordinate 133,223,654, forward strand.
AACTCCAGTCCCAACTCCCTATTCAAAGCTCCATTTAAGTGTCTAAATGTGACTCAAACTTAGCATGCTTAAAATTTAACAATTTCGTTTTTTCCCTTAAAGCCATCTCTCCCCATAGTATCTTTTTTTTTTTGCGGTACGTGGGCCTCTTATTGTTGTGGTCTCTCCCGTTGCGTAGCACAGGCTCCGGACACGCAGGCTCAGCGGCCATGGCTCATGGGCCTAGCTGCTCTGCGGCACGTGGGATCTTCCCGGACCGGGGCACGAACCCGTGTCCCCTGCATCGGCAGGCGGACTCTCAACCACTGCACCACCAGGGAAGCCCTCCCCATAGTATCTTTTATCTTAGTTGCTCAGACTAAATCTTGGAGTTATTGTTTACTCCTTCCTTCCATCTCTCCCTCCCTCCCTCCCTATCTTTCCCTCCCTCCCTCCCTTCCTCCCTTTCTTTCTTCCTTCCTTCCTTCCTTCCTTCCTCTTTTTCAAAACCATGTCTAATCCATCAGCAAATCTTGCCACTACCTTAATTATATATATCTGGAGTCAGATTACTTAGCATCTTTGTAACTATTTTGTCCTTGGATCGTTTGTTAAATACCTGCTGTGATGGATAACTCACTTCTGGAGAAAGTAGTTTCCTCCAGCTGGTAATCTTCTGAAATGTGGGTTGAAGGGTATAATATTGTGATTTATAATAAAAAATGTATATTTGGTATTTGTCCCCATTTCTGGCACAGAGCTTCTAAAACCCTTGGAATTTCCTAAGTGAAGAGAACATAAAGGTGTCTTTTGTTAGGTTAATGAAGTGACTTTTGGAATTCACTTAAGGATGGGGGCTGGTTGCCAGTGAAGTCAAACGTGATTAGAGGGTTGAAACTGTCAGTGTCCCCCCAACCTCTGGCGATAGAAGAGGGGCTGGAGATGGAGTTCAGTCACCAATCACCACTGACTTAATCAATCATGCCTATGTGATCAAGCCTTCATAAAAACTCAGACGGACAGGGTTCAGAAAGATTGTGTGTTGGTGAACATGTGGAGATTTGGGGAGAGTGGCATGGAAGCCCCACGATCCATATACCTTGCCCTATGTGTCTCTTCCATCTGGATGTTCATTTGTATTCTAAGTTATATACTTTTTATAATAAACTGGTAATCTAGTAAGTAAAATGTTTCTTTGAGTTCTCTGAGCCACTCCAGCAAATTAATTGAACCCAAAGTGGGTGTCATTGGAACCTCTGATCTATAGCCGGTTTGTCAGAAGCACAGGTCAGTCAGAAGCATCTGGGCTTGTGAATGGTCTCTGAAGTTGAGGGGGCAGTCCTGTGGGCATGAGCCCTTAACCTATGGAATCTGATGCCAAGTCCATGTAGATAGTATGAGAATTGAGTTGAATTGTAGGACACCTGTCTGGTGTTGGAGAATTGCCTGGATGTATGGAGGACTCCCCGCTACCCCACCCAATCCAACACACCCACAGACCCACACACTCACACACCCACCCCACCCCCCCACCACACACAAACACACACACATTAGAAGTGGTGACCAGAACCTTTAAAGGGGGACCTGAACTTTTAACTAACTGGGGCATGTACACAGGCGGGTGTGTTTTCTTGCATAACTTACAGATTTGCATGTAAGAAGATGCACAGATTCTTTGGTTATCTGGAGCTGGTTATCTCTTGTCTGAGTATTATATTAACCACCTAACTGGTCTTTCTACTTCCATCCTTGCCCCCTGTCCCAATCTGTTTTTCATATAGCAGCCAGAAGAATCATTAAAAACATACCGTACAACTTGTTCTTCCCTTCTCCCTCTCTTTTTAAAAAATTTATTTATTTGTTTTTGGCTGCATTGGGTCTTCATTGCTGTGTGTGGGCTTTCTCTAGTTGTGGCGAGTGGGAGCTACTCTTTGTTGCCGTGCACAGGCTTCTCATTGCAGTGGCTTCTCTTGTTGCGGAGCACAGGCTCTAGGTGCATGGGCTTCAGTAGTTTAGCACGTGGGCTCAGTAACGGTGGTGCACGGGCTTAGTTGCTCCACGGCATGTGGGATCTTCCCGGACCAGAGCTCGAACTGTCTCCCCTGCATTGGCAGACGGATTCTTAACCACTGCGCCACCAGGGAAGCCCCTCTTCCCTTCTCTTACTCTGTCCAGCCACTCACGTTTTTCTCACTATTCTGCAAATACGCTAAACACATCTCCTTGCACTTGCCTTTGCCTCTGCCTGAAATATTCTTTCAGATATCGACATGCTTCACTCACTTCATTCAGGTCTCTGCTCAAATGCCCCTTATCAAAGAGGCCTACCCTGATGAGACTATCAGAAAACAGCACCCCCTTCATTTTTCATTCTCCTTACTTTGTTTCATTTGTTTTCATTGTATTTATCCCTGACATATTGTATTTTTATTTGTTTCTGTTTCTCTCACATATTCCCTTCTTCTTTCTTCCCCTCAATGTAAGGTCCATGAGAATTCTGTGTTATTCATTGCAGTATCTCTGACACTTAAAACAATTTTGTCTTAGGTCAGATTTCCTGGAAGTGGACTCCGTGACTAGTGTGCAGGAGATTTCCTGGGGCTTGTTCACAGGAGCAACACATGTGAGGCAATGAAGAAGTGGGATGGGGTGGAGGTAGGTGTAGAACTGACTGGTGATCGCAGCAGAGTCTGCGGCCTCAGCACTAGGATAGTCCTTGGGTTGCCCCAAATTAAGGCAAGGAGACTAAATCCCAGAAATGAGCAGTCATTGGATGTGGGCTGCTACTGGAGAACAATCAAAATTTTGGGCAAGGCAGCTTCCTTCTGCTGAGAGCAATTCTCAGAGAGGGACTCAGCTTAAAGCTTTTAGTAGCCAGTATTCCCAGCGGCTATGGGAGTGAATACGCTGGTCCTGAAGAAGGAGGAGGGCTGGTGTTCCACAGCACCCGCTCCATGTGCTGAGTGCCTGGATACTGAAAGCTTGAATACCATGCTTGCTCTGACACTGCTGCTCGGTCTGAGGTGTCCTCTCTACTATCCCACTGCTCTCAACCCTGAGAACTCAGTGCATCCTGTGGCCCCCGCTGATACCAACCAACCACTTGCAACAGCTTCCCAAGGCTGGGAGATGGAGAGGGTCAGCTGAGGCCCAGCCCCAGAAGTCAGAGCCGACCTTTCAGCTTTGAAAAGCTGATAACAGGCATGAAAGTAGGAGGCATCTCTGCTCTGTGTCCTTGGGGGCAAGAGCAAGAAGAGAATGCTTTCTAAGAAGACAACACATTGCTTTTGGGCAAATCTTTCCTAGACATTGGTAAAAATGGCTAAGGAACCATTACATTTGATACAAAGCAGCTGAAAAGTCTATGATTCTAAAAGTTATATCACACCGCAAGCTGATTTTCAGTGTCTCAAGCCTCTAAGATTTATGCCTCCTGGGATACTCAAAGCAACAGAGGCAAAGCACTTATTCATTCCTCCATTGTCTCACTGATTCATTCAACAATCTATTATTAAATGACAAGATGTATTCTAGGTGAGTGGTGAATATATAAAACTAATACTACTAACTTCCTTAAAAAATTCTTACATTGTGCTAGGTACTGTGCTAAGTAGTTTACTACATGGATTATCTCAGTTTATCTTACAACATTTCTATAAAGTAGGTATTATAGTACATACTATTTTTCTTAGTTTTTTTTTAATAGAGTGGTTAAATACTTGCTCAAGGTCATACAACTAGTAAGCGGCAGAGCCTGGATTCCAATCAAGATGTTTGAGTTTGTAAAAGACTCTGGTACACTCTCTCTCCAAACAAGGAATGATTAGACTCTTAAGAAGCTTACAGTCCAGTAGGGAGACAGATAAATAAATGAAGTTGAGCTACTGAGGGAGTTAAGATGTGCATCCAAGGTCCAAGTATCAAATCCATGTTCATTCTTCTCTACTTACTTGTATACTTTGAGAATGGAAGATTGTAGTATTTCTAGCAATTTAATCAGGGTGCTTTGGCTGCATGTAACAGGATATCCAATGAAAAGGGGTTTAGATAATAGAATTATTTGCACACAAGAACAGTTCTGAAGGTAGGTGATGCCCTAGTTGGTTGATTTGGTAGCTCAGTGAGTTCAAGACTCTGGGTCAGCTTCCCCATGACCATACTTGCCCCAGCTGTATATTCAGCCATTATAAAGGATAGAGCTCTGGGCCGCATAGACCTTGGTGAGGTCCGTGAGGGGCAGCAGAAAGGACCCCACACCAAAGACCCTATATATGCACAGGAATTGAGTGGGGTCAGCTGCCTCGGTTAACTTTACTTTTTACCTGAAACCTCCTCTCCTCAAAAATGTTGCCTGAACTTCAGACAGTTGGAGTCCTTAGGCCACTGGGCCTAGGCTCAGGTTCCATGGGATAGGTTGGGAGTGACCCAAGGGCTGTAGAACAATTCTAAGGTGAGTATCTGAGGTAAAGCCAGACTGAGAGCTAAGCAGAGAAGTTGACCAGAGCCACAACCTAGGGAGCTGAAGAGCAACACATAAATAAGGAGAGAAATTAGCGAGACTGAGGCCAAGCAAGCAAGTGTGGAGTAGAGTTAGGAAGTGCCTGGGGTCATTCCTGGAAGTGGGACCTCTTTGAGCTGGCTCCCTTCGATGGCTAGGGAACAGAGCTGCACTAGTTCAGACACAAATAGAATAAAGAAACAAACGTGAGAACAAATGACAAAGATGTCTTCACTTTCCATCTCCAAACAGCTGGTAGGAGGGATGAGGCTACCTGGGTTTGGTTCTTTAAAATGTTCAGAAATGTAACATAGATTGATTGTCCACTGCCGAGACACACTACTTTTAATGGGAAAATATTTTTGATTAAAATATAGGGTAGGGCTTCCCTGGTGGCGCAGTGGTTGAGAGTGCGCCTGCCGATGCAGGGGACGCGGGTTCGTGCCCCGGTCCCGGAAGATCCCACATGCCGCGGGGCGGCTAGGCCCGTGAGCCATGGCCGCTGAGCCTGCGCGTCCGGAGCCTGTACTCAGCAATGGGAGAGGCCACAACAGTGAGAGGCCCGCGTACCGCAAAAGAAAAAAATATATATATATATGGTAATATGTAGCATTAAAGCACTCTTTTTTAATATAAATTTAATTAATTAATTTATTTATTTTCGGCTGCATTGGGTCTTTGTTGCTGCGCGCGGGCTTTTCTCTTGTTGCGGCGAGCGGGGGCTACTCTTCGTTGCCGGGCGCGGGCTTCTCATTGCGGTGTCTTCTCTTGTTGTGGAGCATGGGCTCTAGATGCGTGGGCTTCAGTAGTTGTGGCATATGGGCTCAGTAGTTGTGGGGTGCAGACTCCAGAGCTCAGGCTCAGTAGTTGTGGCGCACAGGCTTAGTTGCTCCGCGGCATGTGGGATCTTCCCAGACCAGGGCTCAAACCTGTGTCCCCTGCATTGGCAGGCGGATTCTTAACCCCTGCGCCACCAGGGAAGCCCCAGTCTCTTTTGTTTTTGAGGGTTTTGATGGAGTATGCAAAGCATTTGCCCATTAGTCCTGTAATTGCAGACACGTAATTGCAGACACGCTGTTTCTAGTACTTACTGAAGGCAGTTGCCCAGTGTTTCTTCTTCCTGGAATAAAATGTTACTTACCACTGTGAATATCTTTCACTGAGTTCATGAACAATGTAGCAGAACTGAGTAATAAACAGAATGCTGTCAAATATATATCTTCCCATAATATATCCTATACCTTAAAATGCCTACAGGGAATCACTTTTTAAAGTCTATAACATGCAGTAGTTTTGATACGACTGGTTGGGCCATGCAGAAATGATTAAAAAAAGAGTAATAAATTCAGATTTTACACCAGGCACCGAGCATTAAGCCAAAATGAAACTACCATACTCAAATCTTCTGCAGCTTAGAGCTAATTAGACCTACATTTCCGGATGGCATGAGCATCATGCAATGCAGCAATTGTTATAATAACTATATTCTCATTGAGTGCCGTGTGGTGATTTACACCAGCGATGCCTGCCAAGGCTAATGGACTTTCTAGGAGGAAGTCTCTGGGGGCTCTGGAGCAGGAATGGGAGTTTTGCCCCTGGGCATCTCTCCCCCCCGTTGGATTCCTGATGATAGTGCTGGATGTTTGGCAGGGCAGAGATATAGCCTAGGGGGCAGTAATATCCCTGTGCATTTTAATTACCTCTGAAACACACTATTTCAGATAATGACTGGGTTTTATACAGATTTGAAGAGAAGCGATAGTTTGTACTACCACTGGGGGTTGTTGGGAGGATAAAGTATGACTATGTCTATTAAATTCTTAGCATAGTGCCTAGCATATAGTAAGCCCTCAATAAATAGGTGCTTTTTTAAAAAAATGAATGCTCCATCTATGGCTTGGAATGTATGGTTTATCCTAGATTGACTTTTAGCTCTAAAAGCAGGCACTATGTCAACTGATGCCGGGTGGTTAGTGATGTTAATGCCCTGGATTTCCCCAGAAAATTACATAAGCAAGGGTAATCCAGGGTCACTGTTGATACTGGCTGATGTTTCACATATCTAAGTATGCTAAGCTCCCGCTTGAGAAATACAGGCTTGATTCAGTGGAAAGCATGTTTGAACTCTCCAGTCCCCACTCCTACTTCATGAAGAGAGCCTGTTGTGCTCGTGGGAAGAGCTCCAAGTTACCTGCCAAGGGGGTGGCGAGAGGGCAGAGCATTTCCTGGAGGGTCATGCTAGAGGCCAAGTGGGAGGAGAAGAAGGGGTTCCTCACAAAAGCTACACAGGCATGATCCAAGGAGGGTTTGATATGGACTGTCTTCCAGGAAAACCAGATTGCCATACGATGATGACAACAAAATGCTGATGTTATTAGTACTTTCTGTATTCTTTTCAAATTCATTATTCATATCTTAAAATGAAACTCAGATGCACTTAATGCTTCTTCTCTGCCCAGAACTGGACCAAGTCTTTTATATGTTTGATTTTTTTCTAATCCTCTCAATGACCCTGCAGTGTGGATATTGTTAGTCCCATTGTTTTTGGACAGGGAAACTGAGATTTGGTGTGGTTACATGACTTGGCCATAAGGCCACCCATTTAATAGGTGGGCTGAAGTCTAACCCAGTTTTGTCTAACTCAAAAAGTCACGATCTCGCCACTGTCCCCATGTTCCCTGCTGAGAAGGTTGTGGGATTGCATTTGTTCATTGTCCCCAGATGCTCTCAGTTTGTAGTACATGACCTCATGCTTTTTGGCTACCAGTCAAGGAATGAATTTCATCCTCCTACCAGCCTTGATTGATCCCCTGCCTTGTGCTCAGCACCACACTAGAGTGGGACAGAAATAAAAAGCATGAGATGGCGTTCCTGGTTTCAAGGGAAGAGCACACATGGAACATTTAATGAACAGTCCAACACATTGTGCAATCAAACAGTAACATGGCAGGCATCACAACCACGTGCCAAGTAGGTCACAGCACTTACTTCTTGCACCCTTGCCAGAAACTCTGATTCTTATGGCACTCTTTCCTGCTGATTCTGGACCTGGCCTCAGTCTCAGAATTCCTTTCAATGCAGCACCCCAGGTGGCCACAACTATTGGATGGCCACACCATCTCTCCTGTAAGGGTTGTTGTCACTCAGAGGAGCAGGAGATCTGGAGGGGTTCGACGAAGCCTTACTGGGGGTGATGGGTTGAAACCCAGCTCTGAAGGGGTTAGAATTTAGGAGTGGGATCGCAAGAAATGAAGGTATTCCAGGTGGAAAGAAGCACATTAGCAAAGACCCTGAGTTGAGAGTGAGGGAGTAGCCTCCTGGGGATGGGGACAAGAGTGACTTTCCCGATGTGGATGCTCTTGGGGCAGAAGGAATGAGATTGAATAGAACTTTTTTTGACTTGATTTTGACCTATTTATGAACGTCATAGCCTCTCTCAGAGATAATAAGATAGTAAGAATATTAACTCCTATTTATTGAGGTTATTGTGCCAGTTTTACTGCTACTGCCTACATGCATTGTCTTTTTTTTTATTCTTCGAGCAAAGTAGGTATTGGTATTCCCATTTTATAAATGAGAGTAACTAAAGATTAGAGATAATAGGCTATATAGCTAGTTACATAGCTGGTAGGGAATGTTACTGAAATTCAAAAACATCTTAAAGACTTTCCCAAACTTTATCTTCCCAGCATGTTCTTCACTCTGCACATGTGCATGTGTACATATAAACACACATTACACGTCCATATCCAACAATCTCACACATACAGAATCATACACATATACCAGATACAGATGTAGCTACACATACGTACGTAAATGCACATACATGCATGTGCCATACACACATACATATTTGTGCATACTTATATACCACATACATACATATACACACATATGCATAGACTGTATACACACCATTCTTCTGGGAAGAGTCACTGCTCTTGGATCTCAAGGGTAAGTTTATGACCCAGAACAGGCCAATCAGCCTTTTTCTCCCCAGCATTTGAATCTTGAGCAGAGACACATCGAGATAGAAGAAAGCTGAGTCGTCTGATAGCAACGCTCTTGAGAAAACATCCTGAATGACTGATATCCCTGAGCTGCCTGGTTCTTGTCCTTCTTGTGCTTGGTTAACCAACTCTTCCTTTTATTCTGCAAGCTGCACAATAGATTTACAATTGCTTTGTTTTTCTCCCCTTAAGTCAATTTCTGTTGCTTTCTACCAAAGAGACCTGATTGATACAAATCATCTCTTCAGTTTAGCCAGTGCCAGTGATGGGGGTCCATTCCAGTGAGAATTGTGGCCAGAGAAATGCTGAAAGCAAGGAGGGAGCTTTTTGTTGCTTTGCTACAAAACTGTCCGTGGGGTAGGGTCATGACATAAATAAGACTGCTATATGAGGGCCTTCTAGAATTTACAGTAATAAACCACTTACAGGTGGGGGCCAAGAGAGAGTGTCCTTGTTCGGAATCCATGAATTACAGTGTTGTGGTCTGATGTTAATTTTCTTGGTTGTAGCTTGCCTTACGTTTTCCCCACCCCTTCCTTTCTGGCACTGATATGATGGCTAGATAATATATTGTTTCTTCACCCTTCAATCCTTTTGCGGATATTTATTGAAACACTGCACATAATGGTAGATACTTGGGAATACAGAAACAGAAATTTAGAGTTTGAAGATACATTTGAAATGGCGTAGTCCAACCCTTCTTATTCTCATAGAAAACAGAGGTTTAGAACAGTTCAGTGACTTAAGTAGGATCACAGAGCTTAGTGGTAAGTGTATGTTTTGGGACCTGTGATGTAGGTCTTGTCTCCTAGGTCCATATATTAATGGTTCCTGATCAGACTCTTGGAATTTAGATGGAGAGATGGGACATGCAAATAGGAAGCAATTGGCAAACTCAGCCCTGCATCAGGTAACCTTCCTCTTTCTCGACTGAGTAGTTCTACAGTAAACAAATAACCCCAAACACAAAATTAACAGTGGTCTCCAGTCTAAGCTGGAAACTTAGTTTGGAAACTTAGTATGGGAGTCCTACTATAGCATCACTAGGTACCTCTGTCTTTCATTCCCAAACTGAGAATTTTGAAGGTGATATCACCCAAAGGAAGAGTACGATCTGTTGTGCCAATGGTACCCCAATGAGCCACATAAAGTATGGAGCCCTGCTTTTACTCTGTAGGCACAGAAAACCCCAGTAGTTGAGAAAAAGAGCTAGGTGCCTTGTATTCAGTGACTTCTGATGCATTAAATCTACCCAATAGAGAAATGTGGACCAATGGATGTCAGAATCGTGCCATCTCATCAGTCAAATAAAGACCCTAGATTTTAATTACTACCTTAGGCTACCTTGATCTCTGCAGCATAGGCTAGAATGGACCATTTCTTCCTCCTTGAAATTTGGTTTTTCCTTGACTTCTGTGACACCTGTGACTTGATTTTCTTACTTCTATTTGCTTCTCACTATGTGCTTTGAGGCTTCTTCTTCATCCACCTTTTCTTTCAGTGTTGGTGTCCTACAGGATTTTCTCTTTGCTATATCTCTCCTCTTGGTTTATGAACACTTCCTGGTCAACTATACTATGGTGGTCATCAGCTGTTTTTGTTCTCCCAGTATCTATCCACCCTTCCTTTAGTAAAAGCAAATTGATTACTTTTGGTGGAATGAACAAAATCTCTACCCTTCTCAGTACATGTGATTCTGATGTGCTGGTAAATATTTAACAACCAGCATTTGGCGGGGGGGGAAAACCATAATTTGTAGCATTTCATTGGTGTAAATACTCTCACCGCGATCAAAGCCTATTAATTCAGTGCATATTTAATGAGCACCTAATATGTGCCAGGAGGTACTGTTTTAGAGACTGGGAATCCACAATGTGAATAGGACCAAAATTATCTCTGAGCTCATGGAGTTTATATTCTAGTTGTGCAGATATGTAATAAATAAAGTAACAAGATAATATCAGGTAGTGATAAAGTGGAATAAAGGTGAGATAAGTGACTGAGGTAGGGAGCTATCTTAGACTGTGTGGTCAGAGAAGTCTTCACTAGAAACTGACATTTAAGTCGAGACCTGAGTGAGGAGAAGTGAACCACATGAGAGCTGGGGGAACAGCCCAAATTTTCAGCTATGGAACTTTTGCTCGATCTATTTGGAAAGAGATGGTGTTTTCTTATGGAGGGTACTAAACTTGTAGGATGTCAGCCAGGAGGCGCTGGTGTCCATTTCCCCACCTCAAAGGGAGAGAAACACTCAGATGAGAGATGGAGAGAGACTGATTCCTGGTAGTAACATTTGGATGGTTGAACATTTGAACATTTGGACATCTTTACCCAGCTGTATCTAATGCCAGCATATCCTGCACTTTTAGACATATGAGCCAATAAATACCCTCCAGACAGTTTGTGTCTTAACTAATGTCTTAACTAATATACATATCTCCCGCCATGTCTTCAAATACTGTTTATATATGAATGACTCCAAAATCGCCATCTAGGTTGGATCTGATTCTAAAATCCAGGCACATGTGCATACACACAGCTGCATAGCTGCCTACTAGGTATCTTCACCTGCAGATTTTTGCAAACATCACAGGTGTAATATGTATACATTTCAATTCATCACCTTTCCTTCCCAAACTGCTCACTCTATTTACTATTTGTACTCAACAAGCCAAAACCGTGGGTGTAGTTTTGTACTCCTTCCCCTCCTTCAACCTCCTTAACAAATTAACAGGGAATTCCCATGGAATTACCTAGATTACAGATCTTTTACTGTGTCTCTTTGAATCCACTCTTCCTTCCCTTTATTATTAGTTTCCATTTGTGGCCAGAGTAAACACTCTCTTTTTTTATATTAAGTTTATTTAATAGTAAATGCGACTTTAGACGTTGTATCAGTCAGGATTCTCCAGAGAAACCAAACCTCTAGGAGGTACCAATAGGAGTTATTTTTATATATATATATATATATATATGCACATATTTGTATATATATGCATGTATATATGAAGATATAAATACATATATGCATATCTGTGTAAATATATATACATCTGCATGCATATTCATACTATATAAAAGATTTATTTTAAGAAATTGGCTCATGATTATGGGGGGCTGGCAAGTCTGTAATGTGTACGGCAGGCTGGCAGGCTGGCTGCTCAGGCAGGATTTCTATTAGTCTTGAGTCAGAATTTCTTCTTCTAGAAACCTCACTCTTCTCAGTCTTTGCTCTTAAGGCCCTCAACTGATTGGATGTATCCCACTCATAAAGTGTAATCTGCTTTACTTAAAGACAACAGGTTTTAATAGTTAATCACATTTACAGAATGCCTAAACAAAACATCTAGATTAGTGCTTGACCAAACAACTGGACACCATAGCCTAGCCAAGTTGCCACATAAAATTAACTGTCACGGACCAAGACTAGGCATTATGGAGTTGGCCACCTCCAGACATTGAGAATTCCTGGATGATTTCAAGTTTCTTATTTTTCTCCTTAATTGAATTGCCTTTTTTTTTTAGTTAATTTTTTTATTGGAGTATATTTGATTTACAATGTTGTGTTAGTTCCTGCTGTACAGCAAAGTGAGTCAGTTATACATAAACATATATGCAGTCTTTTGTAGATTCTACTCCCAAATAGGTCATTACAGTGTATTGAATAGGGCTCCCTGTGCTATATGGTAGTTTCTTATTAGTTATCTATTTTATGTATAGTAGTTTCTTGAGAAGGCAAGTTGAGGCAGCTGAGGGTTGAAGGCATAGTTTTGTGTGCAAGAGAACCATTGAGGTGCTTGTTGTCAAAACTGTTGGTTCCCTGACTTCATTCTGAGAGGATTCTTATTTCCAAGGTCTAAGGTGGGTATGAAGTTAATTTTATGGGTCCTCACCAAGATTTTTTTTTTGCGGTATGCGGGCCTCTCACCGTTGTGGCCTCTCCTGTGGCGGAGCACAGGCTCCGGATGCGCAGGCTCAGCGACCATGGCTCACGGGCCCAGCTGCTCCGCGGCATGTGGGATCTTCCTGGACCGGGGCATGAACCCATGTCCCCCGCATCAGCAGGCGGACTCTCAACCACTGCGCCACCAGGGAAGCCCTCACCAAGATTTATTTTAAAAAGAAAATTATAAGAAGGTATCAGAGGACATCCCATGTGGTAAAAGTGAGTATTATTTCAGTGAAAATTTTGTTTCACTTTCGAGTGTGTGCATGGAGGTCTGCAGCGTGCTGTAAAATGTATTTCTAACTATGGGGTATAATCAAGGTCAGAAAAAGTTCGAAAGCCCTCAGTGAGAGATGTGGTCAGTACTCACCCTTGTGGCAAGTGTCTCTTTCTTCTTATTACATGGACTTTTATTGCCATTGACAGCTCCATCCATCCTTCCTTGGGAAGGATGCCGTACACATTACTTTCTTCATCTTCTGGTCTCATTGAGTCCAGTGGTTATGGAGTAATGAAAGGTTAAGGCAGAGAGGGTATAAAACAAAGGTACAAAATCCCCATTTCCACCAGCCCCAGCATCCTCTTCCTTCTTGCCACTTCCTCTTCATTCATCCCTGGAGTCCCTCTTTGCAATTTGTACGACTTTCTGTTGCCTGTACTGTAGGGACAGCAGAAGCCTGAAGCCTGAAGTAGGGTCAAGCACCTCACAGAGCAGTTAGCAATAGCAAAGTGTACTTTAATAACTCTCAGTTCTCAAGCAGCTCTGGGAACTAAGAACGAGATTTCTACTGCCTTTGCTCCTCGGCTTCCTGGCCTGGGGGAAGACCTGACTGATGGCTTTGAATATCCATCAACAAATAAATAATAATAATAACCTGCCTGCCGCAGGCTTGTTGGAGCTAGGGAGGCTGGGTTTACTGATGCTTTCTTGCTTTTTAATACAACCTCAGAGTCACTTTTAAGCAGAAACCCTAGCAGCTTTGCACTGCAGGAATTTCTCCTTGATGCTGTCCTTAAGTCTGATTCCCAGGGTCGGGACCCGTCTGGGGGAAATTGTGAAATGGGTGGTGTGTCTGTAGTGATGCGGGATTCTAAGATCTGCAAGTTTTTTCTTTCCTCAGGTGCGCCTCGCAGGTACCACGGTGTTCTCAAATGTCCCCACTTCCCTCTTTTCTTCCAGGTTATGGGCTGGAAAAGGACCACATTGAGGAAATGAGTCCTGGGTTGTAAGGAGATATCCTTTCAGAAAGACTTGCTCTCCATAATGATTAAGATCGTGGGCTTTGGGGTCAGAATTCCTGGGTTTGAATTTGAATTTCTGTTATTCCGTGTGTGTGTGTGTGTGTGTGTGTGTGTGTGTGTGTGTGTGTATAAGATCTTAAGCATATTAGTCAACTTCTCTGAGCTTCAATTCCTCATCTGTAAAGCACGCATAATATTAATAGTGATAATTATAATTGGTAACATTTATTTAGTGCTTGTTATGTTCCCAGCAGTGTTCTGTTTTACCTGCATTATTGCCTTGAATCATCCTAACAACCCCATGAGGGAGGTGATGTAATTGTCTTTGGCTTACAGATGGGGACACTGAGGCAGAGAGTGGTGAAGGAATGTGCCCCAGGCCACACAGCTGCTAAATGGTGGGCCAGGATTACTCACACAGCTGAGCCTCTGCTCATGTCTCCCGCATGCTAAGTGGCAGTAAGCATGGCCAGGCTTAGTTAAAATCCAGGCTCTGGGACAGGGGAGGTTTCCCTTTAGGATTTTGATTAGCCCAAAGTAAACATTTTTAATTCCACATTTTCAGGTCCAGGGAAATCATTGGTGTAGATAATTACCCTAACACCACCCGGAGTTGCTACAGCAACTGTTCTCTGCTCCACTCACCCTCCAGACCAGCCCTGAGAGCCAGGTGTGGGCTTTGCCTCTCCAAAATATTAGCTCATTGACAAGAGAGACCTTGTGCTCTGAGATTCTTTACAGCACCCGGCGTGTTGAAAAGCTTATCCTTGATGTCCAGAGAGTTTTAAAGTCCACTCAGCATGATGAATGGGCTCTTGTGTGAGGGCCCTGGCTCCCAAAGCCTTCTTTCTCTCATCTCTGTAAAGAATGGCCTACCCATGGTGATTCTTTTTTAAACTGCAAATACTCTTGACTGGAGAAAATTTTGAGACATCAATTTCTTAGAGTGCCTTCACGGATCAGATTACTTTCCTTTCAATCATGAGGAGCCAGGTCCCCCCTGCACCCAGGTGGAGGGGAAGTTGGAGTTAGGCATTGATGGTCCGAGTTTACCTTGGACTGGCTACCCTGGGCTGGGCTAGACTGTGGACTCCATGTGGAAAACTGCCCTAGGCTGTGGCAGAAGATGATATTTCTTTGTTGCTCGTGATCAAATACTGAAGGGGCTCTTCTGTATTTTCCATAAGCTGGGATCCAGCCTGGGAATCTTGTATTTGATATTTTCCACACTGTCTGCTACCCCATTGCTCACTTCTGAATCTCCAAGAGATGAATAATTTAGCTGGCACAGGAATAAAAATCTCAACACTCTCATCTCACTTCACTGTGGATTCATATTTAGCAGCTAGAGGTAGAAGGGGATGGGGAGAGTGACTGAAAAAGACTGTAAACCTGCAATATGTCACAGTCCCCTTCATGAAGGAAGTTTGCAGTGCCAGCCATGAAATGGCCAAAACCCTAATGGTGAGAAGCACATTTCATTGGACTCCTGGAAAATGATTCAGCCATACTCACTCCTAATCCAACTTAATGATCCTATTTTGATAGCATTACATATTTATTTGCTGGTTAGGAGAAAAACCACCACCTCACAAGGTCTCCCTACAGGTGCTCTAAAAACAGGGCTACTGGATGAGCCCCTGTCCTTGCTCCATTCCAGGGGCCTAGGGCTTTAGTGTGAGAATGTGGCCTTCAGACGGGCTGGGCTGGGATGTTCGAAAGGGCAGGAACCAGGATATGGGGGGTGGTGGCAGTGCCAACAGTTCTAAGCAAGCCAGTTGGGGTGGGAGCGTGGTCGTGAGGGAACATTATCTGGTGTGATTCTTTGTTTCCACGGCATCACCCCCTATTCCTCAGGCCAACAGAATCACCAAGCTGTAAACGGCACACCTTACAAATCAGGGTTCCCTGGCGTGGCTGGAGCGTTCATTACCAGCCGTAAAGGCACACCAGCAAGAGAGGTTGCTGTTCTGTAGCCCAATTTTCCATTGCAATAACCCAATTAACTGGTGTGTGTGTTTGTTTTACAAAGCTCCAAGCTACAATAAACCATACAGATACGCGGGCTGCAGAAAGCTCTGTAATTAGGACAAGGTGTACAAATTAAACTACTCTTTTTAAACTTCAAACCAGCTAACTTCTGACATACTGTACTGCTGGGGCTTCTGGGACTGAACCCAATTAACATCTTAGTATTTTATAAGCATCGTTTTAATTGCATTTGTATGCAATCTTCTCTCCAAGTGCCTTTCAAGGTGCTAGCCCTTGTTGAGCTTTTATTACTTTGGTGATTTAAATCTTCTCTCTTAGAGGTTCCCGTTAATAATGCCTACTGCTACTTCAAATGCTGGTCCAACATAAAACTCGTCTCTCAAAAGAATTATGCTTTAAAATAGTTACATTTAACTTTATTATTACATTTTTAATTTTTTTTTTCACTGTTTGAACATTATGCCTTTAACCGTCTTACCAACCTGTCAGCTCTTGTAATGGCTAGGCAAGAGATTCTTTTTAGAAGCTGGGATGGTGGTTCCCCCACCCCCTTCCTCTGCTCACCATTAGTGCGGCGTCAAAGTGTTTGATGCCGTTGGATGCCATGATCAGGAGGAGGTATTTGAATGAGTAAATTTAGGGTTTTTAAATTCTCTTTTGGGTTTCAGCATCATTGTCTGCATTTTGAGAATGGGGCAGGCAAGTGAGGCGTTTTCTTCCCGTACGATATTTAAAGAGGTACCAAAACATGCAGGGTTCAAGGTGAATAATATTTTAATGCAATGTTAAAAAATAAAATCAGTAAAATATGACTTGCAGACCAGCTATCATTTTTGTAAATAAATCTTTTGGCTGCCAGGGCTGGTGTTAGGGTGAGGCAAGTGAGGCAGTGTTGTACAAGTGCAGACTTGGTGTCTGTTTTATTTAAAATTCTGATCTTTTATTCACTATTGATTTTTTTTGGCGTTCATTTGTATTATCAAAAATATTGCATTAAAATATTACTTATTTTGATTTCTGGGTTTTCTGTGCCCCCTTAAATTTTGCACCTCGGTGAGTGAGCGTCTCATTCACCTCCCCCTGTTCCAGACCCTGCTATAAATCTAAGGGCAAGGAACACTTTAAAAGGGATTTAAACATGTGGAGAAGTCCTGAAGGAAAGTTTTCATCCAATGTGTCAAAAATGTAGGGAAAAACTCAACCCAATGTACGGTGGACACAGAAGTCCTCACTTTCTGCTTAGAAACACCCAAATGAGGGGCGATGCCTGAGTTTATGGGAACTACCACATGGCAAACTCTTCTTCAAAACCCTAGCCCATAATTTTTTGTAATTTTCCTTTGGTACTTCTTATTGCAAGAAGGAGTTAGGAAAAATGAGTACTAATGTTGTGCTCAATTAGGATTTCTGTTATCTGGATAAAAATATACAGTCTTGAGCAGGCAGTGGGATCCTCCTGGAATATTTTAAACCTTTTTGCTTGATTGAGTGTCTTGTCAAACAAAACTGGCAGCCTCTCTCCCAGAGCTGCCTGAATCTATGCAGATATGATTTCTATCATGCCTTTATTATGTGTAGCCTGTAATAAGGATGAGCACATATAAATCATCTCTGGATGGCAGTTAGGATGCAGTACTCAAAGGAGAAAGACATTTCTGCTTTCAAATGTCTAGTGATTTCAGATATTATATAGCAAGTCTCCCCTGAACTGCACAATCTTCAATTCTACTCAAGCCCTTCTGTGGAAGAATGAGACTTTCATATCTTTCTTTGCAAGAATCGCTAGCATGATAAGAATTGTGTCACTAAGACGAGACCACTGTATCTTTTTGGCTAGTCTGATGTCAAAGTTGCATTTGAAAAGAGGATCCTTCCGTAATTTGATTTAAGAAGCTGGTTTTGAGAGATAGTGGGGAGACCTCAGAGTTGGGGTCTGCTTTTCTCTAATGGGGCACAAGTCTTGGAGTGGGGAAGTATCAAAATTCTGTTGATCTCAGTCTGCAGCAAGAACAAAGTGCACTTCTGGTGACATTTCAAAGGGTCATTCTTTCTCCTGGATCAGGAACTGAGCCATAAATATCTCAACCTCCTCTCCATGACACAAAGGGTAATTTGGTAAGGGAAAAAACAAACCAACCAACCGCTACCACAAAGCCAAAGGCAAGAGCTCCAGACCTGGCTACTGGTATTGTTGAGCACTTACTGTGTGTCAAGCATTGAATATCTCCTTGTATTACCTCATTTACTCTTTGGTGGATTGCAACAATGCAGGGACTATTCAGATATCCATCATACAGACAAGGGAAGGGAAGCAAGCTAAGTAATGCCCCTTTGGTCACAGGTTTGTTAGGTGGTGGGCCAGGATTCAAATCCAAACACACTGGTTCCTGATACAATTTCTCATCCCCTCTGTTTTCACGTACTGTGTGGTCTTGGGCCGCTTTACCTCTCAGATCTCAGGAGGAGCAGGACAAGGGTGAAATAGCTGGCTAGGAAACTGAAGCAGGTAAGTGGTTGGAGGGTCTCTGGATCCCACTTCAGTTGCCATTACAAGACAGTTCAAAGGAATTCTTTGGTTGGGTTGTGGTGAGTGTGTATATGGACTGGGGGTGGCAGTGGTGACAGCGAGTGGGGTAAATTCCTGACATGTTGTGAAGGATCATTGGTCTTTGAGACCCCCAATTCTCTGGCCAGAGGTCTTCTCCCCCTTTCAATGCCTTCCCTTCCTCCCTCCAAGAGTCTTGGATTTGACTGCTGTAGGTCCACCAGACCGATGCTCAACCTTTCTCACACTGCAGCACACGTGAGAACTTCATTTGGGAGGTCAGACTGCCCTGCCCCTGTGTCTGCCTCCCAGCTGCCTGGGGGTTGAGAGGGTTCAGGATATATGACAGAGCTGGGGGAAGCCCCATACAAAACCACGAATACCATGAGGCCTGGGGATGTGTATCTCTATGCCTAGCATAGTTGTTGACTAGATACATCACTCCTGATGCAAAGGGAGACATCGTGGTAAAATAATTCCCACCGAGTTGTCAGAGATTTAACCAGCCAATATACACATGTAAGACTGCCCCTCCTTTTAGGAACATGAGCTCTTGAGAGTGGGAGATCTTTGGGGGCAAGGGCTTTCCCCAGAACCCGTCATCATGTCAAGTGGTTTCTTTGCCCTGCAGCGAAAGGTGAGAGGTGAGGACTGTCAAGCCTCAGGGAGAGGGAGCAATAAGATAAGGAAGGAGGCTTGGGGAGAGAGAGCAAAGAACAGGGAGAAGACAAAGAGACAGGAAGAGAGGAGCGTTTCATGACTGGAGTCTTTTTTAATGGGACTGAGGGGGAATGGTTGTCTGAACACAAACCCAGGAAGTTGCTGTGACGTGCACTCTTTTCTACCTTATCTACAGGCAGCTCCGGCCAGATAAGGGGTGTCACTGTGATTTCTCATTCTTGGCTGCTCTGGTTGTGCGGTTGTCCAACCCCCGTCCCAGATTGTCTGAGTAAGGGCTTCCCTGGGCTTTCTCAGAAACCCACATGGTTGGCACAAGGATTCAGACCTTGTCAGTTGAGCTGCTGAGAGCTGAGATCCCAGCTGGTTAAGATGCATGGCTCTCCATAGCTGGCTGGAAAAAGCATTGCCCTGTAAGGCTGTCATTCTTCATCTATAAACTGGAGATGGTAATTGCCTCCCACACTACCTTCCAGAATTGTCAAAGGTGATCCAATCTCCGTAAAAGTACTTTGAATACTGTAAAGTCTATACAGGCATAAGACATTACTATGATTTAAGGTGGCAACATAATTTCAAATTGGGAAGGGAGGTCTATGTAGAGGTCAGCTGATCTACCCCTTTAACTCAATGCAAGGTGATTTGCCCTTAAGTGATTTTATTCTAGGTGTTGCAAATCCCACTCTGAAGCTTTTGTGGGGGGCACATTCTACAAACCCATTCACCCTTGCAGTAGGGAAGTCCTTATTCACACTTACCCTAGAATTTGCCCGTTACAGTGGGAGCTGTTACCTTTTTTCACCTATGATACAGATGCCAAAAAAATGAGTGTAAATCGTCCATAGTAGCACATCTCTTTATGTACTTGAGTGCCTTCTACAGACTTCTTTTCCTTCGAGCAGGGGCCCCTGCTCTGAGAGGTCCTTTTAACTCACTTCCCAAACTCATTTTCTTTCCTTCAGTTATCTGAACTGTTCTTTGCGGAATTTGATGTTCCAAGCCTTCACCTTCTGTCATGCCTTGAGGCTCAGGAATGAGGACGCAGCTCACGCGCTCTTGGGAGACAGGAGGTGTGGTTGAGATGTTCCAGTGGCCAGCATTTGGTGGCGGAGGAGGACTGGGCCATTTTGGGCCACTATGTTTCTGACTGTTGACCCAAGAGAGTCCTAATGGCAGTCCCTGGCTTCATTTAGCCTGGCTTTGGCAGCTGGAAGCCTGTGGCAGGTGATACTTGCTGAGCAGATGAACTTTTCTAGCTTGGTGCAGACAGACTCTGAGGCATGGCCCAGACAGGCTAAACTCAGAGTGTGCTGATGTCTGCATGTAGAAGACATTTAATATGGGGTCCAGTAATTGCTTATATGGCAGTGTGAGGTCAGCAGAAGAATGCCGGAGAAGCAGATAGAATTCCAGGGTGCTAGTCTAGCCTTTGACAAACAGTGTGACTTGGGCAAGTAACTTGGCCTCTCTGAGCCTCAGCTTCCTGCTCTGTAAAATGAAGGTGATATCTATTTCACTGGATAATGTGTGAAGACTAGAGGAGCTCATACATGTGAAAATGTGGAGGACAGTTTAATTTGCAAATTATGTAGGGCATTATTATTATTATCATATTAACATTATTCACCTCACTAAACAAACTTCTGTATCTCCTTGGGCAGAAAAGAAGGGAAGCATAAATTCTAAGTAGCCAGAAAAGTCATTGTGTCAGATTTCCCATTCAATGCCTAAAAGCCCCACCAAGCAGGGACATTGCCTTTTCATGGTGGGGACTCTGGAGCTTGGCGAAGTTTCCTTCTCTGGCTGGGCCTGGAAGGGCCAGGCTGGTTGAGGGTCCACTGTCTTGGAAACTCCCTGAGGCTAAAGAAATGACTCTGATGCTGACCCTGCACTCAAGGATTCCAGGGGTCAATCATTTCTTCCTTCAACAGGCATTTATTATGCTACTGTGTGTCAGGCACTGTGCTAATTTTGGGGACGCCATGGTAAACAAGGCAGATATTGTCTCTGCTCTCCTGGTAGCTCCACCCTAAATGGTTGTGGATGGTTTTTAGGGCATCTGTGAATTTTGGGAAATTGGATACAAAATAACATGTGTTTGTGCAGTTTTTTGGTTTTTTTTTTTCTCCTTAGGGCAAGTGTTTGTATCTCTGATAGGATGCTGAAAGCAGCTCAGAACTCCTCTAAAAAGGTTAAGAACCATAGTCTGGTGGGAAAGATTAGCTATTCACACGAAACAGTAACTACAAGGCAGGAAGTGTCTTGTAGAGAGAATACGGTGGGTACAAAACAGGGAGTACTTCTTGTCAGCTGGGCTCTTTGGGGAAGGCTGGGTGGAGAAGGATGTATTTGAACTGATTCTTAAAAAATGGGAGAGTGCAATTCAGTGCCTCTTTATTGCATAACACCTAGAGGAACCATTCACATCATAGTCTGTGTGAATAGTACCCCTTGGAGTTGAGCAGTGCGCAGCCTGTGCGTCTATACATGGTGACCCTGACTTGGTTGGGGGAAAGAAATCATCCTTGTTGGTGAGTTATGGATTTCTTGAGAAAGTTATGATAACCACTCTTTTGTTACATCATGCCAACGGGATAGAAAGACCAATCGGAGAAACCCTAAAGAAAAACTCAGCTTGTGGGGCAACCTCAGTGTGCAAATAGAATTGGTTTTCTTATTTTCTCTTTTAATTGCTTGAAATCCTCACATGCCTTATTAAAGGAAGTTCAGAGTCTCCCACCACCCCTTGAATTATCCAAATCCCAAGGGCTTGCTAAGTTAGCCCACAGGGTAGTCAGTCTTTATTGGACGTTTGCTGAGGAGGGAAGTGGAGTATGGGCAATCTTCTAGTGATGTGGTTTCTCACTGGCCCGTGTGTGACTTGGAAAGCATCGCTCTGCACCACTCTTGGGCGAGGCTTCAGCTCAGGTCCTATCATGGTTACAGCGGGACCTCAGGGGCTCTTGTCTCACCCTCACGTGCTCAAATGTCTTCCAGGGATGAAGTTGTCAACAGCATCATTGCTGAAGGGCTGGCTTCAAAGTCCTCCCCTTCAGCAGCCTAGAGCATTGATTCGGCTTCCTCCCCTCCTACCCTTTCCCCTGGGGTAGGGCTCCTTCCTTCTCAGACCCTCAAAAGGCGTAAGGTTTTATTACATCCCTGTCTGAGAACAGTCGTGTACTCTCACAATACCTCCCTTCTGAGGAAAGTTCTCTTCAGGGATTTATACAGTGACGCAGCTGGTAAGTTCTGTTAAAGAAAAAGAAACTTAGCTCAAACATAGTCTCTGGTAGGCAGTCCTCTGATGGGCTCCCTCTCCACAAACAAGTTTTATGGGCAGGTAGTACAACGGGAAGGTCACAAGCTGTAGAGTAAAAATTTGGATTTGAATGCTGCATCGGATCTGGGACCTTGGGCGGTTTATTTAATGCTCTCTGAACTTCAATTTCTTCCTCTCTGAAATCTTTATATATTGCCTACCTCAGAGGGTTCTTATGCAGATTAAACAAGATAATGCATGTAAAGCACTTAGCACTGTGCCTGGCATAGGGGTAGAACTCAAAAAACTTTACCTAGAACTAGTAGTAAGAAATGAGGAAGAAGATGAGAAAGAGGAGGCAGAGGAAGAAGATGAGAAAGAGGAGGCAGAAGAAAGAAAATTGGACATAGGGCGAGATTGGAGGGGCAGGAGCAGATAGACAGCCAGCACCCATGATCACCCTACTGTACCCCTGTTGTATGCACCAGCAACGAACCCCCTCCCCTCCCCCGCCCCCCACCAATTCCTTCTTTTCCTCAGAAGCAGAAGACATTGTAACCAGGGCTTTTCCCCAGCTCCAGGCAGTGTGGGTGTCATTTTTTCACTGGGAGCTTTTACTTCCGGGCTTTCTCAGTGGATGGGATTCCTCTGAATCCCTGAGCTAACTGTCTCAGCTGTGAGGCCTCAGTTATCGCCAGCCTCTAGGCAGCCCAGTACATCCTCTCCCTTCCTCCATAGGCTGCCCCAGCCAGCCTCAACTCAGCTTCTCACAGCCGGGCCTGCCTGCCTTTGCCTTGGAGGCATTACTGGTGACCCTGGGCCCACTTTCCCTTAACCCTGTTCTACCAAGGCTCATTGCAGGGGTCAGGGAGCTCTTCCCAGGAGCCCTGGGCCCTCCACTGGGATGTCCTGTGAGACTGGGGCTTCTGGCCAAGGGGTGGCCGCAGGAACTTAGCAATGAGTTAGGCATGTGTTCTGTGCTGTGGCTGCCCCCCAATCCAGGCAGTGACCGGGGGTGTGTGTCAGTGAAAGTTGACATTTGCATATTGAGCTCTTCTTGGCATGCACTGGACAAAGAGTGATGTGCTAAGGCTATGATCTCCTGGAAAAGGGCCAAGAGACCCAGAATGTTTTGTGCCTCTCTAGGGGCTGGCAGGCTGGACTTAAGCAGGATGCTATCCTGCAGCCTTAGTCTAGTTCTGGGTACAGCATTGTTTGGTGCCTCCGTTTCTCATGGGTCTATCCAGACCCCAGGATCATTAGAAACAGTTCCAGCATGTCTGGGGGTGGGGATGAGGGGCACTGTCCATTTCCCTCACTTACACACCAACATTAGTTGTGTTATATTGAGCAGGTTACCTCTTTTCCCAATGGATTTCCTCATCTGCAAGTGGCAATAGTAACGGCTGTTGTGATAAGTCAAGCTTATAAGCCCTTGGCACAGTGCCTGGCAGGTAGTAAGTGCTTAGTAAACATTTGTTACTGTTTTTCTTATTTGCTTGAATAGCTCTTTTAATTTCCCAAAGCTTTCACACAGCTCTTACTTAAATTTTTTTTTTTTTTTTTTTTTTTTGGTACGCAGGCCTCTCACTGCTGTGGCCTCTCCCGTTGCGGAGCACAGGCTCCGGACGCGCAGGCTCAGCAGCCATGGCTCACGGGCCCAGCCGCTCCACGGCATGTGGGATCTTCCCAGACCAGGGCACGAACCCGTGTCCCCTGCATCGGCAGGCGGACTCTCAACCACTGCGCCACCAGGGAAGCCCGTCTTACTTAAATTTTAAGCATTATGGAACCTCTTCGTGGGTCATCAGTTCCATTTGACATTTGAAGAAACAGCCACAGAGAAGTAGGATGACTTGACTGAGGTGACACGGCAATCCAGGGTCAGGTCAGATCTCCTGACTTCCAGGGGTGCTCCCTCCTGGATCCATGGAAATAAATCCAGGGACTTTACCACCTCCAGGCACAGCCCACACTCAAAGTTCCCAGAATAGGCTTTGTTCCTCTGGCATACGTTGATCCCTTGGTGAGAACTTGTAGTAAAAACTTATTCCTTCCTCAAGGTCCTGCTCAAATGTTATTGGCTATGTAAAGGAAATTCTCTACCTTCCCAGACTGAATTAATCCTTCTTGCCTTGTATTTTGGACAGATATCCGGCTAGGTACTTGATATTGTAGTGCAACTGAATTGTAATTGACCATGAATTTTGCCAAGTAAAAAACAATGTCTTATGCGTCTTTGTATCCCAAACAGTTCAGAGTAGGTGCTCCTTAAATATGTGTTGAATTAATAATACTAATAATAGTACAAGTAAATATGATCCCATTTAATTCTTACAACAACCCTATGAGCTAGGTACTATTATTGTCCCCATTTTCCAGATAGGAATACTGAGGTTTCGAGGAGTTAAGTAACTTTTCTGAGGTCACACAGCTAGAAAGTGGCTGGACTGTGACTTGAATCTAGATCTTACTATCTCCAGAGCTGAGCTCTTAACCAGTTCTGGGTTCTCTCATACCCATTCACATGGAGCTTTTTCTCCAGGTGATAAATACCTATCCTAAAGTTTCTCCAGGTGATAAATACCTATCCTAAAGTTTCTCAGAAGCTGCTCCAGGCCTGCCTGCCAAGAGGGAAGAGTAAGAGGCAGCTGGGGAGTTGCGGGCTGAGCTGGAACAGGAAAACGTGAATAAGGCTCATTGCCTCTATGAAGTTAAGAGGCAAATGTCTTCGACTCCCCTATCCCTGAGCAGCTGCGTGGGTCAGCCACATATAATGCTGTGGCATGCTGGAAAGCCTTTGCGAAATGGTATCTATTCTCTTGTAGTTGGACTTTTCCAGGGCCCACGAGTCAGTGGACCTTTGCATGGCCCCTCGCCTGCAATTGCCTCAAGGATAACGCTTTAGGAAACACTTCTTGCCTATTACTGCATCAAGTAAATGGAAGTTACCAGTGTTCATCCAGGACCCAGAGTTGGGTCTCACCAAATGACTCTGGGGGGAGATTTCTACATGGAGAAACACCAATGATAACTTCAGTGGGACTGAAACTAAAGATGTGTGTATAAAGGATAGCTGGAGCTTCTGGGACAGCAACCTACACAGAAGGGCCCATGTGACCTTGCAGAAGGTCACATAACTGTGTTTGGGCATTGGGATCACCATGACATGTCTCTTAACCCAGTTTTCTAGTTACTTTCAAGGAAGAAACCCATGGCTCCTGCTCAAGGCTCTCATTACAGAGTTTTAGGATTGGAAGGGACTTTAGAAATTAGCTAACCCAGCAAATATATAATATTCATCTTCCCCCTACCCAGTCCTGTGCCCATAGCAATGGCAGACATCACTAATTGATGGCAGTGTTCTCTCCAGAAAAGCCTAAATGCAGCCTCAGAATCCTTTAATACTTAGTGGTCCAAGCAGTATGGAGTTGGCCAGAGACTCCAACCAGAACCTTTAACTTTTAGCTTAGTTCTCTTCACATGGTTCCTTCCTGGGTCTGAGGGAATGGGGAACTTGAGGATCCTGCCTGGGAAATATTGGAGCTTCTGTTTTTATTGGATGTTAATAGGGGCAACCAAAGTCTTGGACAGGATGCTAGATTAAAGATACGAAGTCAAGTTCTGGTCTTGATGTTGCCACAAAGGAGCTGAGTGATCTTAGGCAAGTCGTGACCTCCTTGGATCTCAGTTTGCCTCATCTGTAAAATAAAGGGCTTGAGAGGGGACCACATGATTGCTATGGACCTTCTTTCAGAAGTATGGCTTTGAGATGTTTTGGTATGTCGAGGTATGTTGCGGAGATATATGTTTCTTGCTCCTAGGAGGCAGTGTCTATATGCCCTACCTCACCAAGGGCAGATGTGTGACAATCATGCTGCCACTTCCCACTGCCATGCCTGTAGCTTATATTGGCAATGTGGACCCCATGTGGACTCAATCTTAGAATCCTCTTCTCAATCTTGAGAATCCTCTTCATCCTTTTTGGTGGGGTGGGGGAGTCTAGGCAGCCACTACCAATTGATTAAAGTTCGTGAGGCAAATAAAAACTATTTGCCATCTGTTATGGGCTGAATCGTGTCCCTCCAGAATATTCATGTTGAAGGTCCCAAGTACCTCATAATGTATTTGGAGAGAGGATCTTTACAGAGGCGGTTAAGTTAAAATGAGGTCATTAGGAAGAGCCCTAATCCAATATGACTGGTCTCCTTATAAGAAGAGATAACTCGGACAGAAATACGTACAGAGGGAAGATGATGAAGATGCCGGGAAAGGATGATCATCTACAAGCCAAGGAGAAAGGCCTGGAACAGATCCTTCCCTCATGGTCTTCAGAAGAATGTCACCTCCTTGATCTTGGACTTGTAGCCTCCAGAACTATAAGAAAATAAATCTCAGTTGCCGAAGTCACCCACTCTAGGGTATCTTGTTAGGGCAGCCCTAGCAGACTCATATATGGTCACTTGCCTACAAGGAGTCTGGCAGGAAAGATGCAAACAAAAATACAAAATTGTGAGAGCAGTTCACTTTGCCCTCATTCACCTTGTAAAGCCTGGCCTTGAAGACCTGATAGAGTTTTATTGTCAAGGAGCCAGGAAAGTAAAACTTGGAGAGCTATTCCCCTAATTCTATGGCCTTGGGTGAGTCCTTAAACTTCTCTGGACCCCATGTCCTCATCTGTAGAGTGAGACATTTAGATTGGAGCAGATATCTTCAAAATACTTCATTCAAACAAAATCTTAGGCAGGGGCTTCCCAGGTGGCACAGTGGTTGAGAGTCCGCCTGCCGATGCAGGGGACGTGGGTTTGTACCCCGGTCCGGGAGGATCCCACATGCTGCGGAGCGGCTGGGCCCGTGAGCCATGGCCGCTGAGCCTGCGCGTCCGGAGCCTGTGCTCCACAACGGGAGAGGCCACAGCAGTGAGAGGCCCACGTACCGCAAAAAAAAAAAAAAAAAAATCTTAGGCAGAAACCAAAGAAGTAAAACCTGGATAAACATGAAGCTGTTTGGATAGAGGTGGAAGTGGGGGACCTGGGACTGTCTTCTTTCCTCTATCCCCTGGATCCTTAGCACAGCTAGGATGACAAAGGCCCCATCCCAGATCAGAGGTTCTGCAAAGTCAGGAGTCTAACATCTGAGTCCATTGGACTGTGGGACCCTGGGGAGAGGAGCTGTCTCTTAATTAACTTAGCATAGTGCCAGGTTCACAGCAGGTACTCAATAAATGTGAAAAGAAGGGAGGAAATGAAATGATAGAAAAAAGGAAGAGAAGAAAATATTGCTACAGAGTTCTAGAGGGGGCCTGAGCCATTCAGATATCCTTAGGATGTTCTTTTTCGTTTTGCTTTGACCTAGAACTTTCTTGCCTTTTCTAGAAACTAAGGCCACAAACTGAAACTCAATCAGGCACTGGAGAAGTAGAGGTGATTGGAAATGGACTTAAATCTCCAACGAGGCCAAAGGGTTAAATCGCTGTTTCAGACCAATTGGGGATTGACTGGCTGAGAGTTAAAAAGGGAAGTTGGGAACTGGTTGGGAGCTAGGGAGGCAGGTTTTCTTCTGGGCTGCTTGCTAAGGGTTTGGCATTTCACCTGCTAGATGGCGCTGTCCTCTAAGGAAAGACGCCAGCTCTGCTCTAACGGGGCTCACTCAAGGAACCAGGAACAACTGAAGTTGAAAAGAATTGATGGGCAAGAGGCAGAGGGGATGGAGGATAGCCCTTTCCGCAGCAGCAGCATCTCCTTTTGCGGTGGCTCTGGTTCCCTTTATTGATCTTATTTTTCAGCATGCGTGTTCATATACCACACCTGAAAAGTCACAGGGCCTTTTGCTCTGAACAAAAGTGAATAAGAAATTGTGTGTGTGTGTGTGTGTGTGTGTGTGTGTGTGTTTTGTGAGGAAGGGACAGGGAAGGTCACTGAGGCTACAACTTACAAATGACATGCCCCAGCCCTGGTGTTTGGCCTTGACTTAAATGAGATCAGTGGGAAGAAGAAACAGTCAGTCCTTTCTCCATGCTGCCTGCCAAGCTGGACGCCTCAGACTCCTTGAGCTTTACTCCAAAGCCACTAGCTCAGCTCCAAATTGTGGGGGCATACTGCTTGTAGGGACCGAGGCTCCCTCTCCCCGGGCACTGTTAGTGTTAGGCTGATGTGCTGGCTCTGGGTCTGCCGAAATCAGGGATGTGGCCTGCAACTACTCCCACTCTATCAGCAGCCAGAAGGAAGGAAAACAAAGATAAGGGCTGGGGGGATGGAACCAGCAGGGGACCTAAGAGGAGGGACGGGAGGGTTGAGGAAAGACAGGGGACAAGGGAACAAAGAACAGAGGTGAAGGGTGAAGGGGATGGGGGGGGTGAGAGAGGGACACGTAGGACCAGGTGTCCAGAAAGAAAGGAAAGGGCCATGCAGGGGAGCCAGTGGAGGAGAGAGGATGGATCAGTGGAGGAAATGAGAAGACCAGGAAGCCGGAGTGGAGCTTTCAAGTCGGTACTAAAGCCAGGAAACTTAAAAAGCAGGGGAAGGAGGTTCTGTCAGGAAAACAGGAAAACAGAGGAAGAGGAAGCCTAGTAATTAGAGAAAACCTGACCAAGGGCCCAAAAGGAGAGGAAAACCACTGTGACAGGGAGGTTGCAGAAAAGCAAGGCAGCAGGTAGTGGTAGCAAGCTTTGAAGCAGGAGGGTGGAAGCAAGGGAGGCAGAGAGCAGTGCTGGGAAGGAGAAAAGGAACGAGGAGATGGAATGCGCAAAACCCAGCACGGTGGAGAGCAAGGGAACTGGGAAGGAACCAGTAAAAGAATGCTAACCTTATGGTCGTAAAAACCAGAATGTGTGTATTTTGGCCTGCGGCCATGGTCCAGGAGACACAGCGTGACTTTTAAGCAAGTCGTGGAGTGGTTGTGTCCACACGTTAGTAGCTTGTCCTGGTCTGCTGCTTTGAAATGCAGCTGCTCTGAGTTGCCCACTTGTTGGCTGGTAGCCTGTTACTGGGGACATCAGATGAAACCCACTCTCCACACCTAAGGTATCCCCGCTCAATTTATGGTGCTCTAAGTTCAGAGGCACCAACTTTTCTTCCAGGGCAGTCGCTGCCCTTTGCAGGCCAAGAGTTGAGATGTGTATCCTGCGGGGTGACCTGCTCGCTGTCTCTTGAATCAATGGTCCCTTGGAGGATGTTTCTCGCTGGGACTGGTGCAGAGGCTCTGGAAGGGCAGAGGGGGTGATATGTTAAAGGTAATACAGGATGGAGGTTAAGGGAAGGGACCCTGGAGTCTGATAACCAC
Source organism: Lagenorhynchus albirostris (assembly GCF_949774975.1). Taxonomy (NCBI): domain Eukaryota; kingdom Metazoa; phylum Chordata; class Mammalia; order Artiodactyla; family Delphinidae; genus Lagenorhynchus; species Lagenorhynchus albirostris. The sequence continues at coordinate 133,253,090 of NC_083097.1, forward strand.
AATTTGGTTCCTTGTTTTACCATTTTACTGTATAAACTAGCATATATTTCTTAGCCTCTCTGAGCCTCAATTACTCATCTGTAAAATCGGGCTCCTAATTATACCTATCTCATAGGGTTCTGATGAATCTTAAACGAGATAATCTGTGGGGCTAGCAGAGTGGCTAGATCATATAGATGCTCATTAAATGTTAGCTGTTCTTTTTATTACGGTTTAAAGACCAGATAACTCTGTGTGTGTGTGTGTGTGTGTGTGTGTGTGTGTTTGGGGGGATCAGTCCTTGAATGAAGAGTAAGGGGCTTAGTTTTTTTAAAATTTTATTTAATTTATTTTCTTATACAGCAGGTTCTTATTAATCCATTTTATACATATTAGTGTATATATGTCAATCCCAATCTCCCAATTCATCCCAACACCACCACCACCCTGCCAATTACCCCCTTGGTGTCCATACGTTTGTTCTCTACATCTGTGTCTCTATTTCTGCCCTGCAAACCGGTTCATCTGTACCGTTTTTCTAGGTTCTACATATATGCGTTAATATACGGTATTTGTTTTTCTCTTTCGGACTTACTTCACTCTGTATGACAGTCTCTATTTCCATCCACATCTCTACAAATGACCCAATTTCATTCCTTTTTATGACTGAGTAATATTCCATTGTATATATGTACCACATCTTCTTTATCCATTCATCTGTCGATGGACACTTAGGTTGCTTCCATGACCTGGCTATTGTAAATAGTGCTGCGATGAACATTGGGGTGCATGTGTCTTTTTGAATTACGGTTTTCTCTGGGTATATGCCCAGTAGTGGGATTGCTGGGTCATATGGTAATTCTATTTTTAGTTTTTTAAGGAACCTCCATACTGTTCTCCATAGGGGCTGTATCAATTTACATTCCCACCAACAGTGCAAGATGGTTTCCTTTTCTCCACACCCTCTCCAGCATTTGTTGTTTGTAGATTTTCTGATGATGAAGAGGCTTAGATTTGAAGGTATTTTAGCAAGAGAACGATCTGTGCAAATCATTGTTTGTGAAAATAGATCCAGCAGTGACATATGACTCCTTTGGGGAATAGGAGAGACCATTTTGGTGACCAGAGCATGCATGAGATAGTGGGTGCCTGGACTAGGGATGGGGGTGGTGCTGAAAAAAATGTAAAGGGTATTTTGAGAGGCAGCCCAAACCCCAAAACCTTTATGATTGGATGGACAGGTGGTGGGAGAGGGACATTTTAAGCGTGACTCCAAGGTTTGGGGGCCTAGAGCAGGGGTCAGTGGGAGCTCTCAAGCTAAGAATGATTTTTTACATTTTTAAAGGATTGTTAAAAAAAAACAAAGAAGAACTCATGACAGAGAAAGGATGTGGTCTGCAAAGCCTAAAATATTTCCTATTTAGCCCTTTACGGAAAGAGTTACCCTATCTCTGGCCCAGCCTATGGTATCAGAAGATGACTTTGCCCCAGAAATCAGGAAGCCTGGAGAGGTACAATGTCCCCCAGAAAATTAGAGCATTGGGACTAAAGCTGGAGCGAGGTTTGTGTGAAAAATATACAAATTTGGGTCATATATTCATTCCACAAATATTTTTTGAATGTGGCTCAGGAGATTGACAGACCTGGTTGAATCCTGGCTCCATCTTCCTACCTGTCACCTTCACCAAGTTATGAATCTCTGTGTGTCTCACTTCTTTCCACTTGTAAAATGTGGATGACAATTATACTTACCTCCTGGAATTTTTTTGGGAAGATTAAATGTGATAAGACATGTAAAGCCTTTAGGCAGTGTCCGGCACACACCGCATAATAAATATTAACTTTTATTGTTATTGGGAACCTAGAAGCCCGGAGATGGAAATGAACATGGCATGTGCTAAACAACAGTAAGAGGGTGAACTGGTTTGATAAATAACAGTAAGCAAATATCACTTGCCATTATTATTATCATCAATATCATCATTCTTTTCCTGTTGTTAGAACTTGGGGTCTGGTCTTGGGACCTCAGTGTTCTCATTCGTAAAGCATGAGGTTTGCTAAGATCCCTTCCAGCTCTGTCTTTTTAATTTTTTGTCAATTCCTTGGTCCTTCCCCATTTCACTTTCTCCCTTCCCTCTGTGCAATTACAAACACACTTAACTCTCTTTGACATTTCTGACAGCCAGGTCATCTCTTCCCCATCCTCTTTAAAAATCCTGATCATGTAAGAGCTGATTCTGTTTTCCCTCCATTCCCAGTGAGCTCTTCCTTTTGCAGCCCCTCCCCCTTCGGGCATTTCCAACAAAAGAGTCTGGTCATTTTTCATGCAGTATCAGCCAAACGTCAGCCTCTGAAGCATTTGTCCTTGATTCTCTGAGTGTCGGAAGTTCTCCGTCTTCCCACTAGGACTTTCTGAGAGCATGGAGTGGATCCCAGAATTTCTAATCCTCCCTGCTGCAACTGAGCCTCTTCCCACACTTTGAGAAAAAGGATTGGGAAAAAAATGCCTGTGGAGGAGTAAGGCCTGGCCGGCTCGCTGCTGCGCGGGGTTTGTGCTGGCCCGCAGCTGTGCCCCGCCGGTTACCTACTGCTGCTTTGAGAGGCCAGTCAGGGGAGAGAGATTAGGGCCATCAAGATAAGGCAGAGAATATTCAAACTGGAGGCAAAAAGGGGCTTGTTTTTCCAATAGTAAGTAATCAGGGAACGGGAGGAGGTAATTTGCAGATTAGGAAAGTGAACAAAGAACATAAAATTAACTTTATAGCAAAGAGGAGCACAGTCTGTTTGAAGAAATAAACCTCCATAAAGCATTATTGTTGATAAAATCAGACTGTTGATTTAAACTAAATAGGAAATATGACCAAATCAGGGTGAGGAGGGGGGTTCAGTGGAAGCTGGGGTTGAAACTTCAGGAGGTGATGGAAGGCTGGTTTGGGCTTGAGAGACCTGATGTGGCATGGGGTGTGTGTGTGTGTGTGTGTGTGTGTGTGTGTGTGTGTGTGTGTGTGTGTGTGTGTGTGTGTGTGTGTGTGTGTGTGTGTGTTGATATGTGTGTATGCACGTGCATGTGTGTTGAGGGAGAGATGTAGTATTAAAGCAAGGATGGCATAGATAAGAGGAATGTGCCTTTCCAAGTCACCTAAACTGCCTTCATTTTGGGATTGCCTTTATTTCAGTGGATAAGAACAGATACTACACTTGATCTTAGCCAAAAGGCCAAGAAGTGATAAGATTATCTTTATTTTAAAAGTGGCCCTGACTTCCAAGCACTGGTAGACAGCACATATGCTCTTGCACACAGCCAGTCCCAACCCTACCTTCTCCTATTTTTAATTCTCAAATACCCACCTGAAACACCAGTAACTCTCCCTGTGAACACCAGTACTGACCTAGGTACCAAAGTCCAGGAATTCCAAGGTCATGCCTTTGATCCCAAGGAGGTTTGGGCAGGGCTTCTCTCCCCTTTATCACAGACAGGTTGACCAAATTAAGGTAATACCCCTGCAGCGGGCAGTGAGAAATCCACCTCTGTGCTGTTAGCTGCCCTATAGTTCTCTGTGCTGAGCCTTCCTGACCCCACATGGACTAGGAGGGAACACTTACATGGTTTTTGTTGTCTTTGACTTGCTGAGGAAGGACTCTTCTCAAGAACCGAGTTGCAGAGAAGCATCCCTGTGTAGCAGTGTGTACAAGTCTTCATTTCCCCCTCTAGGTCCATTATCCTCTTTTGTCCGTCTTGCTCTGATCCCTGGAAGCCACAGCCTGGGAATTCCCTATTTTCTGGCTTTCTGGATGGTCCAGCTTCTGAGAGGCACCTTATGAGAGGCCGGAGGAGAGAGAGAGGGCAGGCTGCAGACTGGCAGTGGCTTTCTCTTCTGAAGTCCAGAGCTCTCGAACTATAGCTTAAGGCTCAGCTACGGGTTTCTCTGGGTTCGGGGCATTAGCCTTGTCCCTTCAGGCACAGAGGTGGTCCTGGCCCCCCTGCAGCTGCTGCACCTGGAATGCATCACCAGCCTTTGTTGGCTTCCTTTAAATGTGTCCTTGCTTTTAACAGTCTTTTCATTATGCTCTCTTCTAATACTCCTACTTGAGTGTGCCATTCTTGTAGGACCCTGGTGGATACAAGTGATTGCAAGTTCCTGTCTGGAAATGAGAAAGCCTGGGTCATTGTAGGTCATTGGGCAAGTTGCTTCTCCGTACTCACCTCAGGTTCTTCATCTGTGAAATGGGCATGATGGTGAGGTCATCTTTCAGCTAAAACATGCTAAGATTCTGTTTCCGCTAGTGGTGTAGGGGGCAGGGCTTTGGAGGAAAAAGAAACAGGTTTGAATCCTGGTTTTGACACTTACTAGGTGTGTGGCCTTGGCCAAGTCTTAATCTCTTTGAATCTTTGTTTCATCATCAGTAAAACAGGGAAGATAACCCTTTCCTTGCAAGTTGAGGGGGAGGGTTAAAATTACATGTATGGAAGCAATTAAAGCAGTTCTCATGATACAGAAGGCATCCAATCCACGTGAGAGCCTTTCTCTTCTTTCCAGGCTATCTTTTTTTTTTTTTTTTTTTTTTTTTTTTGCAGTACGCGGGCCTCTCACTGCTGTGGCCTCTCCTGTTGCAGAGCACAGGCTCCGGACGCGCAGGCTCAGCGGCCATGGCTCACGGGCCCAGCCGCTCCGCCGCATGTGGGATCTTCCCGGACCGGGGCATGAACCCACGTCCCCTGCATCAGCAGGCAGGCTCTCAACCACTGCGCCACCAGGGAAGCCCTCCAGGCTATCTTGAAGGGAAAATACCTGAGCATGAGGGGAAAGAAGTTTGTAGCTTCTGGAGGTTCCCATTCTTTTCACCTCTAAGTCTGTTTATTTATATTTGCTGACATCTCAGGTTACAGACTCCCATTCATTTATCCTTTCCAATCTGTCTAGTCCTTGAAGATTTCTCCCTGGAACCATTCCTTTAAAAGGAGGGCAGGCCTGTGGTTAGCTGGAAGGAGGGAACCAGAAGAAGCAGACCCTGGGCACCAGGCCACTCTCTAGCCTGGCGTTCTGACCAGAACAGGGATTTCTTTCAGTTCAGAGCTCTCTGGGACAGCTGACACATTTCAGGGACCTTCCCTTTCCTTCTTTATGCAGATGTCACCTTTATAACCGAAGGGCTGGGACTCTAATTTTGCTTATACGTAGATTTTAGGACAAAATGAGCCCTCAACCAACCCAATCTGTAGTCCTGCACAACCCCAAACTTGCCATGATTTTTTTTTTTTTTTTTTTTGCGGTACGCGGGCCTCTCACTGTTGTGGCTTCTCCCGTTGCGGAGCACAGGCTCCGGACGCGCAGGCTCAGCGGCCATGGCTCATGGGCCCAGCAGCTCCGCAGCATGTGGGATCCTCCCGGACCGGGGCACGAACCCGCGTCCCCTGCATCGGCAGGCGGACTCTCAACCACTGTGCCACCTGGGAAGCCCTTGCCATGATTTTTGTATAGAGATTTTTTAAAAAGTGTATACAGTGGGACTTTTGAAATTTTTGCTTGAAGTTTCAGTATTTAAATGTGTGCCCCACCACAGATAGATCCAGATGTGGACAAAGCTGTGAGTGAAAGGAAGTTTATCTGTAGTTTCTTCCATTCATTCTCAGTGTTCACTTTTTTCATTTCAGCATCTCAGTCTCCAGACACTCAACATCTATAACTGCCCATAGTTGACCAGAGATCCTCTGGCCAGGATCTTTTCCAGGATCAAATAGACCCTTGTAATTCTGCCCTTATTGAATATAAACTTACATATCTTCGGTCTGTCAATAGCCACTGAGTGCTTTCAGGTATATGATAATTTGACCCATTCTTCTGTCTATCCATCCATTCATCTACCCGCCAACTTAACCAGCCAATTGACAAATATTGGTTGGGAGCCTCTTATGCACAAAACATGGTAGGCTTTCTATAATAATTTTGTAAAAGTGTTAGTCACTGTTCCAGACTTAAGAAATATAGAGTATATTAGCAGACTCAAAACAAATAAAGGTAAAATGTTCTCTCACAATACCAATGCAAGCAAGGGCTAAGTGTCCACTAGTATTGGGGAAAGCTACCAGAGAAGGTATGGGAGCAGGGGAAATGGGAAAAAAGTAGGACATAGAATTCTAAAAGTAGACCTGTTTGGGTGGACTGGAGCATTTGAATAAGTAGCTGTGGTAAGATTGGAAAGACTGATCAGGACTGGTTTCTGGAAAAGGGGCTGGAATGTGAAGCTGAGTAGTATAAGCATTTCCTACATGTCATGAGAGCTCCTGAAGATTTTTCTAGCTGGAAGAGTTATCTATTGAATAGTAGAAGTGTGCAGAGTGTTTTAGAGTTTGGAGTGTTTGTATTATCTGTTGACTCACTGATTCATAGATTCATGCAACAAAAATTTAGTGAGCTCTACTGTGTGCTAAATTCAGTGATCGTGGCTGGACACTAGTTCTTATGGCTTAGTTCCCAGAGAAATCAAAGGAGCCCTTGTTTCGGGGAGAGTTTCTTATTTATCAAGACCAAATAATTAACCTAGAGAACAAAACCATTGCAGTTAACTCTTTTTTTAAAAAAAATTTATATTGTAAAATTAAACACAGATACAGAAAACCAACCCAAAGAAATGTGTGACTTAGTGAATTATTATACAGTGAATACCCTTATAACTACCACCCAAATTAAGAAATAAGAGTGCCAGCCTGCCCTGTAACTCCTCCATGTGCCTCACCCCAACAGAGTTCCTCCCTATCTCCAGAGGTAAGCACTATCCTGACTTTTATAGTAATCTAGTCCTTGCGTTTATTTGTGGTTTTGTCACTCAAGTGTGCATCCCTAAACCCTATAGTTTAGTCTTGCCCATATGTTTCTTTTTTAATTGGAGTATAATTACTTTACAATGTTGTGTTAGTTTATGCTGTACAGTGAAGTGAATCAGCTGTATGTATACATATATCCCCTCCCTCTTGGACCTGCCTCCCTCCTCCCCCCCGCATCCCACCCATCTAGGTCATCACAGAGCACTACAGCAGGTTCCCACTAGCTATCTATTTTACACATGGTAGTGTATATATGTCAATCTAAGTCTCCCAATTCATCGCAGCCCCTCTTTCCCCCTGTGTCCATGAGTCCGTTCTCTACATCTGCATCTCTATTCCTGTCCTGCAAATAGGTTCATCTGTACCATTTTACTAGATTCCACATATATGCATTAATATATGATATTTGTTTTTCTCTTTCTGACTTACTTCACCCTGTATGACAGACTCTAGGTCCATCCACATCTCTACAAATGACCCAATTTCATTCCTTTTTATGGCTGAGTAATATTCCATTGTATATATGTGCCACACCTTCTTTATCCACATTTAGGTTGCTTCCATGTCCTGGCTATTGTACATAATGCTGCAGTGAACATTGGAGTACATGTGTCTTTTTGAATTATGGTTTTCTCAGGGTATATACCCAGTAGTGGGATTGCTGGGCCATATGGTAATGCTATTTTTAGTTTTTTAAGGAACCTCCATGCTGTTCTCCATAGTGGCTGTATCAATTTACATTCCCACCAACAGTGCAAGAGGGTCCCCTTTTCTCCACACCCTCTCCAGCATTTGTTGTTTGTAGATTTTCTGAAGATGCCCATTCTAACCGGTGTGAGGTGATACCTCATTGTAGTTTTGATTTGCATTTCCCTAATAGTTAGTTATGTTGAGCATCTTTTCACATGCCTCTTGGCCATCTGTATGTCTTCTTCGGAGAAATGTCTATTTAGGTCTTCTGCCCATTTTTGGATTGGGTTGTTTGTTTCTTTAATATTGAGCTGCATGAGCTGTTTGTGTATTTTGGAGATTAATCCTTTGTCAGTTGCCTTTTAGGTCTCTTTTAATCTATAGTTTTCCCCTCCACCTCTTCTTTTTCTTACAATTTATCAGTGGATAAATCTGGGCCATTTGACTTGTCAGGTTTTTTACAGTCAGATTTGCTGACTGCTCACTCATGGTGCAGTTCAGTGTGTTCCTCTGTCTTCTGTATTTCCTGCAAATTGGGAGCTGGATCAAGAGGCTTGAAGTGATACAGGTTCGAGCCCTTTAACAAGGTTATAGGTGGTGTTATGTCTTGTATCTGGTTCATGCTGTTTTTTGATGTTAGTTAAAGCAGGTGCTCAATGTCTGCATTCAGTAATTCTCATTGGGAGTTTAAAATAGTAATATTTTAATTCTATAATTTCTTTTTATCACCTGGGATACATTTTAAAAGTATAAAGGGACACTTTCTCTCATCTGCTATTTTGTTACATAGTACTACAGTTCTTGTAGGATAGGTAGGATAAGGTATGATTATTTCCTTTTATTTACCCAGTTTTCAGGATAACAGCTGGATCATTGTTTTCTCCGAAGTTAACCAATTATTACTTTAAAAATATGTCATGAATTCACGGATTTATATGTATTTGATGAGTTTCAATCTACTGCACAGCTCAAATCTTTGGCCAGTGGGAAACTCTTCAAGGTGCTTCCTGAATTCTTTTGACATGACCCAGTGGCTTTCGACAACTTCCTTCTAACTTTATGTCAAGATGTTCCAAACTCATGGATATTTCCCGCTGCAGACCTGGAATTAGCCATTTATCCAAGAAATCCTGGTTTAGCTCAATGGGATATGTCATTTGAAGATCAAATATGAGTGCTAGAGATGTTTACAGCTATTGGGTCAATTTTGTTTCTAAATCCTTTTAGTGGAAAAAGCTGGAATAAACAAATACCTCATGAGTTTGTACTGATATTTCTAATTCAGATTTATATTTACAGGGTGTTTACTTAACATCTCCTATTTTGCCTTAGTAGCTCCTTTCTTGTACCAGAAAATTCTTGAAGATGCAAAGGATGGTAGAATTAGAATACCTCACTATTAGCATTTGCTTTTTCCTACTTCACATATACAACATTCTGAGAATAATAATAGTTGTACTATCACTGACATTATTATCACTGAAAGGAGATAAAACATTTCTTTGCATATGCTAATCATCTCTCCATTTTTATAGTTGTAGTATATTTGCATTTTAAATCATATAGCCATTATGTACTAGAGTCTCTACCTTTTAACCCTCATTTAGTCATTTAACTACAAGTAACTATATATCTAATACTCACCAGCAATACCTGTCTGAAACTTGTTCTTTAGTAGACTCCTTAGGAGGGGCTCATGGGAATAATATTCTTTGAGTCTTTGCATGTTATTAGCGGTTTGTGATTTCCTGGATAAAAAATCCTTAGTTCACATTTTCTCTCCTTGAATATTTTAAATACATTACTGTAATTTCTTCTGGCAAAAAGCTTTGCTGTCAAAAAAAAAAAATCAGAGGAAAATTTAGTTTGATTTCTCTTACATGTTCCTTTTGCCTAGATATCCAGATTTTTCCCTTTTCTTTTAAATACAATAATTTTTCTAGACTACATCTTGATTTTGGTCATTCTGGGTCAGTATTCTCAAGTATATGCTATGTTCTTTTAATAAATAGTTCAAATCATTTTTTATATTGGGATAACTTTATTGAATTACAGTTCTTGGGTTTTTTTGGTTTGTGATTCCTATTTTCCCTTGCTTTCTTCTTCAGGGTCTCCTATTAGTTGTGTACTGGATCCTCTTTGCCTGTCTTCCAGTTTACTCTTTTTAATGTAAGTTCCAATTGTTTGGATTTTGTGATAATGCATAAGAGGTCTGGACAAATGTATGTCTTTTTAAAAGCTGATTTATGATTTGGTGTAATGAGTGACAATTTTTTAATATTGTTTTCATTTTATTAAGGGGCACTGGAGAAACTGAACTATAGTCTCCAATGAACAGTATGCATTTACAGTACAACAGCAGGCCAGCAGAAAAAACAGTTTGGTACCCTGATATTTCTTGTATTATACAGTCTAAAAATCTGAGACTGACACTGGAGTTAAGAACTTCCTACCTTTATGGGATTAGAAATATTTTCTTTGGTTTTTCCAATCATTAAGGCCTATTAGGAGCACAAAACCTCACTTTCATCAAATGTATACATTTAAGGAGATTTCATTTATTTGTTTCACAATAGAACCTAAAGTAGGAAGAATGAGGGTGGCTCTCAAGGCAGGGGAAATGATATGAACAAATGCATGGAAGCCAGTCTGAGCTAAATATGTTTTGTAGCTTAGTAGAATAATTTTTAATGGAGAAGGGATAAGATAAATATCCCTCAGCATGCTATGTTCTATGTGGTTTGAAGTAACATCATTCATTCTAATAGTATGAAGTTGCTGATCCACATGACCTGGAGTTTTATATTAGTTTCCTGTTGCTGCTGGAATGAATTAATTACAAATCTAGTGGCTTAAAACAATACAAATTTTTTCTCTTACAGTTCTGGAGGTCAGAAGTCCAAACTGGGTTAAAATCAAGGTGGGTTAAAATCAAGTGTTGGCAGGGTTTCTTCTTACGTTCTGGGGGCAGAATTTGCTTCCTTGCCCTTTTTAGCTTCTAGCCGTCAGTATTTCTTTGCCTGTGGCCCTTTCTTCCATCTCCAACTTGTATCACTCCAGTCTCTGCCTCCGTCATCACATTATCCTCTCCTCTCTGTAGCCAAGTCTCCCTCTGTGTTCCTCTCATAGGGACACTTGTGATTGCATGTAAGGCCCACCTAGATAACCCAGGATAATCTCTCCATCTCAAGATCCTTGACTTAATCACACCTGCAAAGTCCCTTTAGCCATGTAAGGTAAGATTCATGGAGTCTGGGGATTAGGACATGGATATCTTGGAGGGGGCCACTATTTAGCCTACCATATGCGTAAGCTTTTTGAACAAAAGAATGCCTAATAACAGAGAAAAGTAAACTCATTTCCAGGTTAGTGATAAGGCTGAAGCTCAGAATAGTCTCTGGGAAGCCTGCAGGACTCATGTTTTACCTTAACATTTTTAAAATGTTTGAATTTTCTAGTTTACATTTATGCTTACTAAATAAGAAGAATAATCTCCCTAACCTACTTCCCTGCACCAAAAGGAAAGTTGATCTGAGAGGATGTGCCCTGATTCTTCCATGGCTGTAAGGACTCTGGAATACTACATCACACCCTAGTAATAACTGTATCTAATTTGGGTGGCATGGCATCACATCATAGGAAAGAGTACAAATTAAAAGCTGTTATTAGTCCCAAATATAGCTGAGTCAGGCCTTGCCCAATAATTTGGGGGGAGAGTATCCTCCATACATTCTGACTGTCTCTTGTTCAGAATCCCCATTCATGCCTGAGTCCCTTGAATGAGGCAGGAAGTCTCCATGGGGCATGAGATAAAGACAGCCAATAGGACTTGCTCTTCAATTAGAAGTGAATCCCTGGAGATTGTGGATACCCCCTTCTCCAGTGTTGAGTCAGGAGCTGATCCTCATGGTATGCTCCTCTGTGAAGTGAATCTCAGAATGAACCTTCCTTGCTTTCCTGACCCAGGGTTCACGCATGGGCTCTCTTTCCCACTGGAGGGCTTGTCGTGCGCAGAATCAGCATCCTGGGCGTGGTTTCTACTGAAGAAAGAGTGAGGAGCCTTCTTTCTGCCCTGTAGCTCTTTGCATGATAGGCCATGCATAGTTATTATGCATGCTTTCCTTCCTCCTCCTCCAGCACCAGCCCCTTCTGCTCTGTAACGGCTCAGGGTCCCAGGACAGTTGAAATGTGACCAGCAGGGTGTTATTTTTAACTTCTCCACACATCACAGCTGAGGCCTTGGCCCCCATACAGTTGTATCCGTGGCCACTGTTTCTTCCTCTCTGAGGAGGCAGATATAAAACCTATGCCTGTGCCTGGAGTGGAGGGGGCAGGAAGTCCAGTTGTTGTCAACCTCCAACCTCCTGGTCTACCCGGCTCTGCTCGCTGTGGTGTGTAGTGCACAGTATGGCACTTCATAAAATGTGGTACAGACCAGCTACATCACCGCTGCTTTTACGCTTGCTTCCAGACATCCTGGGCTTGAAATAGAGGTACTGTACTACTGTACTCTTTACCGTACTGTACAGTAAAGTACACAAAAGCACAACCACTTGTAGAGGACTCACGCAGGTGACAATGTACACCAGACACATGAACTAACTTACATGATTGGACGTGCGAACGCACACTTGCATCTTTGAAAGTTCGCAACTTGAAGGTTTGTATATAGGGGACTTACTGTATTCGTGTGTGCGGCACACTGCTATTAGCCTGTTTTGTTCCATGATAAAGACTACATCTGTCAGGCCCTATGTGCTCATGTTTAGGCCAAGAAGAGAATTATATTGTCCAGAATTGCTCTCCCTTTCCCTCTTACTAGAGGCAGCCTTCTCCTCCCTCCCTCCAGAGCCAGCCGAGGGTCCTCTCTCAGGGGAGGGAGTGGGTGGACAGAAATCCATGGTAGATAGCCTAGTGGATAGCCCAGGAAAAGAATGCATCAGCATCTAATTATTTCTCTCTTTAAGGGACTTGCCCTAGAATGTCAGAGAATCTCTGCGACCTATTAAAAAACTAATGCATTACATATATATATATATATATATACACACACACATGTATATACATACACACATATATATATACACATACATACTATATATGATACAATATATAGTAAATATTACATATACATGTGTGTAATGCATGCATATATATATATATATATATATATATATATATAAACATTTTTTTAATTTGACTTTAGTTTTGAAACTTTTCACCAGGTATTTTTGTTTCAGTTAATCACGTTTCTATTGTAGCCTGGGGACTTTTAAAAACATTTCTAGAACCCCCTATCTTGCTCCCAAAGGCTTAAGCATTATTTGATAATTAGCCTTCACAATTATGTTGTACATTTTGGAGAGAAGTGTGGGCTGGAGGAGGGTGGGAGGAAGAAAGTTGTGTGTGTTAGTTAACGTGGGAGGAATGAGGGGTATTATCTGGGGATTGGAGGAATGCTTATAAGAGAAAGAAGTTTACTTTGTCAAAATTGTGTTGGTTGCCAGTTCTCTGTGAAACCCTCACTTAAACACAGGGAAGGGAAGTGGGGGAACATTGGAAACATTCTCGCCTTTCCTAATTAAAATGATGCCAGAAAACAGGATCCACATAGAGGCCAGCTCCGTGCCACTTAAAAAGAAATATGCTTCATTACATTTTTCTCTCCATTTCCTGGAGCTCACAATGGGAACAAGAGAAAGGAAGAAGACCTGTTAAAATTTGACATTAGTATTTTGGTACTTACCCAGCTGTTAGCATGGTATCACAATAAAATAATTCATGCTAAAATGACAGGTTTTCTCCCTTTCTTTCTGTTCATATACAAGAAGTGTATGTGTTCGTATACTTTCTGCCTCTCAAAGTCCACACACTCACATAAGTAAAATGCAGTATCCTGTACTCCCAGAGTCTGATCCTTTGGTTCATACTCGCTCTTATTCTCTGGAGGAAACCATCACATTTGCATCTTTGAAGAGGTCTGTTTGCTTTGTGTTTTCATTTTATGAAAATTATTTTATTTTCTTTTTTAAAGGGAAATTTTGGTTTTGTCTTTGATTGAATCAGATTTCAACAAGTTTAGGTATGTGGCTGATTTCGAGAGTGAGAGGGAGAAAACAAGAGAGGAGACCGTGTGTTGTATTGTGTATTGTGTGCGTGTGTGCATATATGTACATACAGAGAGGGGCTGAGAGTTCTTATAGTCGAGAATGGCCCTCGGCCAAAATATTAAAATAGATGAGTTGTGTGCTGGGGGCCACTTCTTTCTTCATCACTTCTCTTCCAAATCCAAGATGTAGAGGATCACAACACTTAACCCAATCTACAGTGGAATTCCAGGCAGTGCCAGACAAAGGGAAAAGCTTGTTTGCCTGCATTTTATTACTTCTATTATTAGTGTTTGGTGGAGAGAGGAATTACTGAATTTCTTGTTCCTTCTAGAATCACATCACATAGGGAGCTGCTTGAGGCTAGCCATGCTAAAAGTTTTTGCTTGGCCAGGGCGGGAAGCTTGCTGTAGAGCAGGGCTTACCAGTTTAAAAGCCTACAGGAGCCATGACCGTGATGGAGATGAGGGAACCCAGCTGGGTGTGAGATAACTGGGAGCGAAGGGGTTGTGCAAACAGGGCATCATAGCCACCCAGCTCCAACCACAGCTGCTGGTCAGGAATGTGAGTGAGCCAAGTGTTGGCAGACCATTGATTTTTTTCTGGATTATTATGTGAAATTTCATGGTTTTAAAATGTCCATCCCTCATTCAAATTAAGAGGGAAAAAAAGCACTCTACAGATCAAATGAAACGTGTCAGAGGTCTGGCTTTCTCTGCCACAGAAGAAAGAAGGTTGAGTGCATCATGGCCCATGAACATGCTGCATGACATTGGAAAGGTTTGTTTACTCCTTTGTGAACCAAAGGAGTTGGGGTAGATGAGCCCCAAAACTTCTTTTTGCTTGGACCCATTAGGATTTCATGACTCCTGAGTCCTCTGTACAGACCTTCAAGATCCCCTTCAACTCCTAGTATTTCATGAACAGTTGGCCAGAAGCCCAAAGGAAGAAAAGAGAAGCAGCATATGTACACGAGGGTCGGAAAGGACTAGGTAACAGGAAATATTGCCAGCTCTCGTGCCACCACATGCTTTGGCAGAAAAGCCTTCCTTCTTTGAATTCTTTATGAGAGCGATCTTGCCCTCCCCTGAACACCTGTAGTCCTTTTTCAACCCTCTTCTTCGAATGTGTTCACTCAGTATATTTATTAATTGTCTGCCTGGGGCCAGGCATACTCTTACGGCTTCTCTCACTTTCCCGCTTTAGTTATTTGAATAAAAGGTTAGAGAAAACTTGATTCTCCATATTTCTGGGATACCAAGGAAGGAAGACTGGTCTGTGGGATGTGCTCACTGTGAGAGAAGCAGGGTGGGCTTATACTTCACAGAGGAATACACACGGTGAGACAGGTCATCTCTTGGAGAGCCCTGACTTTGTGGAGAATGAGGTAGAGGGCCACCAACGTGGCAGAAGACCGTGTGGTGCGTGATGCCACTCCCCTCCACTTCCCTCAGTTCTTCCACAAAGTTACCAAAGTCATGAGGTGCTTGTGCCCAGTCATGGCAGCAGGCTCAGGTGCACACAGAGAAGGCGTTTGCAAAAGTCATGGGGCGAAGCGTGGGTTGCAACAAGCCATGATGCTGTCTGAGAGAATTTCTGAGATGCAGTGAGGTCTCCAAGTAAAGATCTTAGCTCAGTCGGGAGCAGTTTGAGAACAAGATCCTTGTCAGTTACTTCTGTATGCTGCATTCAGTCATCACAGAGCTTTTGCACAGAGCTGATGCTCAGTAAATACTTGCTGAATAAATGAATGAATGAATGGAGAAAGCTGTTGACTGCCAGTCCCAGAACATGGAATGCAGGCATTGCATGGATACAACAGGCTAGAAATAAAGCAGTCTGGAGAGGGTTAATTTCTGCCTTTAGCATTCACAGGAAGGATAATGTATGCTGGGAGGGAAAGCACTAGTCTTTCTCTTTTGAAACCCCCCAAAAAGATTTGTCTGAAGCATGTATTTAAATGGGCAGCATACAGGTGTTTTCAGAGCTGCTCCAGCCCCAGAGAAGGCCTCAGGGCAAACCAGGGAAGACAGTACTTGGTAACGAGAAACACTCCTCACCTACTCCGCATGCTTCAGTGGGAAAATGCAAATCAACTCATTTCCACTTTTGAGGACAACTTCAGATAGAGGGGTCCCCGGGCAAAGTAACCCCTTCAATGTGCCTAGCTGTCTTTCCCCATTGCTGTCTTTTCCTGTGCTACCTGCTGAGAGCTATGGGAGGTGGGGAGGGGGCTGTGGATCGGCGGCAAGGGAGATGAGAGAGGAGACATGTAGTAATGAAGAGCTGGGGAGCTGGGGGAGCAGAGGGAAGGAAGGGGGCGTTTGTGTGCAGGTACAACTTTGTGGAAAACGCCTTGAACCAGGAGGAAGAATTACCAGTTCTGACTCTGTGGTCACCAGCTGTGTGTGACCTTGGGCAAGAGGTGGGATTCACACACAGTCAAACCGAAAGTGAATGTTGGAAGTCATGCCAATTTTACCGTTTAGGTTTTGTTGCGGTGTTTTTTTTTTTTTTTTTTTTTTCGTTTTTTTACATTGGCAAACGGACATCTGAACAAAGTATCCGTGGTAAGTGGAATGTGAAGATTAGAATACAGGTCTCTGGCTGCTAGAACAGAGCCCACCCGCCATCCCCAGTATCATCCTAAAGGGTACCTGTAGAAAGAGGCCTGGGTATCCATGTTTTACAATTTGGATGTGAATGTTTGGGTGTGGCTCAGGGCTCAGTTAAGATTTTCAAGACCTGAATATCTCAAAAATTATGTTGATCTCTGCTGACCCCCAACATAGTTAACTGGAAATAAAAACAATGCAAAATTGTAACTAAAGTGTAAGGAAATAGAATAAAGAATTATTTTTTCCGTTTAATTTCACTCTGATGATTTTCAAATAGCAAATTCTTTTAAAATTTTTTTGAGTGCTCCTGTTTTACCAGTGTATGTAAATACAGCACATGTATTTCCTGCCTATTGGGAAATCCAGTCTATGACTTTGAATGTCATCAGGTACTTATTTTTGAATCAGTGCGTGAGAGGGTTGTGTGAACACATGTTTGGGCAATCGTCTGCTGTTATTTTTGTGTTTATGTGGTTTTCTATGGTATTAAGTGCATGTGTTTTGAGGGGTGCATATGTATGTATAACAAATGCAGGTTTTTACTTCCTTTTTCTACAGAGTGGGGCAATCAAGTGATTGCTAAACTTGGCAGGCTGTAGTTTACTAAATGAGATGACATGTACATAGAGCCTTTCATATGGTGGCCTGTACTCAAGGCAGAAGGTTACTTTCTTCTCACTAAGTAAAAGAACCACTCCAAACCTTTAATAGTCTGGATTAGAAAAGCATCAGGACCTGAATTTTTAGAGAAAGTGATGTGTCATAGGAATCAAGGAGTAGGCAGGTCGGTTTTCGGCTTTATTGATTCCCATACTTTGCTTTTTATGGGTAAGGGTTAAGTAACTTTCAATTTTCCCTCAATCAACAGAGTTTACTGTAGTTCTTCTGTGCTTATGTATCAGAAACTTAAGTGTGTGATATATCTATAACTACAACTATATGTGTATGTACGTTCATACACACACACATACATACACACATACACACGCTACGTGATACTGGTGGCCTTTGGTTTGGGCTTGGCTTGGCTCTCCAGGAGCTGGATGTGAGATGTCTCCCGCACATTTTGGTGTGTAATCCATAACCTGGAGTCCGTTTATGGCAAATGCTCCCTTCCTCTCAGGAGGCTTTGGCCTCCCCTGAGAAGAAGTTTCTGCATGGCAGTGGGAGACACTTACTCAAACTGAAGTCTGGAATTATTCCCAGTAATCATAACAAGAGTTGGACGAATTCACTGTAGAACACCCTACATTTTTTTTCCCTCAAGTGGTTTTCTCATCTATCCTGCTACTCGATTCTCAGAAAAGATCATCCCAATACTAAGCTAGTGTTTACTGAGTCTTTAGTGTAGGCCAGTGGTTCTCAGGGGTGGCGATTTTGCCTAAGGCATCTACCTCCCCTTCCAAAGGGTGTTTGAGGATATCTAGATACAATTTTGACTGCCACAACTGAGAGGGGAGGAGTGCTATCCAACAGCCAGAAGCAGAGATGCTTCTAAACAGAATACAGTGCAAACAACTCTCCCACCCAACGAAGAATTATCGGTCCCCAAATGTCAGTCTTACAGAAGTTGAGAAACCCTGGTGAATACCAAGCTCTGTGTGCCTTCATTACAGGCTTGTCTCCATCAGTCTTCTCATGGATCCAGTGGGGTAGTACTGTTGTCCACACCCCATCTTAAAGATGAAAGGTAACATGGCGAGGAGAGAAGTGATGTGATTAAGGCCACCAAATCCCACGTGCAGCACTGCATGTGAGCGAGATCCGTCTGCTTCCAGACATGCAGTTTGAAAGCACCACTGTGTGGCAGACATCCTTAGTCCTGTCTGACCAGCATCCCAGAGAACTAGCTCCTCCCTCTCAAAACACTGGCCCCCCCTCACAGATCTAGGTGAATTGCTCCCGCACAGGGGAGACCAGTCTAGATTTTTGTCACCCTCTCCTACCAGGTGGTGTGTTCTGTGTTGAAAGTCGAAAGTCGCCTGTAGTCTGAAGTTTGTCCTTGTTTAGCCCCTTTTCTTTCTTTCCTTCATCTTCCCCTTTTGATTTTGCTTTTCTTGCATCAGTAATCTAGCTCTCCTTCTAAACGGTAGCCTTTCTTATCCGATAGCTGGAGGGCCAGCTTCACTAATGGCTAACAGGGTGGTTGCCGGAGGTAAGGGTGTTGATTATACAACCAGGCCAGAGAAGGGGACAGTTTTCTCTGAAACCGGACAGTCCTTGACATTCACTTTTAAATCCTCTTGATGGGATTCTCTGGCCGTTCAGAGGCTAGGAAACCAAACAAGTACCTCTGAATTTCGGTTTCAGATTGTGCCAAGATTTCACAGGAAAGCCTTTTCTTCCACAAAAGCCTTTTGAGGAATTCCTTTATCAGGAGAGAAAAGCATTCCTGGAGATCTCATTAGTAAATTACTCTCAGATTAACATATTTTATTAATTACCTATTATGAGACTCCAAAGCTAAACAATCATAAAAACAACAAGAAGAAGTAAATATAGTTCCCAGTGACTAATGGATGCCATGAAAGACATAATCAGTAAAATCAATTATATGCATTATTATAATGAAAGGTACAGTTAGTGCTTTAAAAAATAATTAGGTTATTGGCTAAGAGGAAACTAGCCCCTCTCCATTACCCCTGGAGCAAGCCCTGGAGGCTTCACTCAAAGGCTTTTAGTATAGAAATCATTGGTTTTACTGGCCAGGCAAATTAGTGACTCCATTAACTTTGCTAGTGGGGGACCCTGGTCTTCCTAAGTCACCAGGTGCTTTTGATCTGGTTGTGCATTTTCTCCAGTGGAAAAATATAGGGTTGGAACAATGCATCAAGATGTGTACAAAAATATCTGCCAGGCTAAATGTGTGGTGTCGGTAGGAACCAAGATACAAGAAGTAAAAGATGGGGTGGTGGTTTGGCTGTGTGTGTGGTTTGTGTGGTGTGCGTGGTTTCTGCACTGCGTGTGCTCTCCCACCCAACGCACACGTACGTGCCTCTTGAGAGCTGATTAACATTTCCAAACCTCTGTCCAGAGCTCAGTTTGTCCGTCTTGCTTTGTATATAAAAATACTACACTTAAACTGGTAGCAGAGGTACCTCCAAAGTAGCCACAGATAATATATGCACCGTTTTTTTTTTCCTATCAATATAAAGAAATGTGGAGTTGTGAGGCTGGCGAAAACTCGCATTAGACAATGTAATGAAGCAGGAATTAGAACGGCGTAGTTCCTCTGGCCATTATAAATGAGGACGGCAGCTACCTGGAGAATGGGAAAACTGATGAGTACAGTCTGTTGGGGAGAGCAGGAGGAAAATTTCCCTCAGGAACACATTTCAAATTACTTATTTATGAACTGATGAACTGGGAGACCACCTATGGAGACATCGGCGTAAGCAGTCTGCTGCAGACAGCTACAGAACTCCAGCTAATTGTGTGGCTGTTTTCTGTTAGAACTCCTGCTTATCCAGCTGGGCTTTGGAGGCAGGAAATTTAGGCTCTGACTAGAAGTTATGCTGTTGCTCTTTCTTGTCCGCCTAAATATACACATACATATTTTAATCCACTTGAATTGTTGGGCGAGAGCTTGGGCAAAAGCTCTTACAGTTGGCCCAGGAGGGCCTGGGGAGGAGAGGAGGTTTTGGTGTTGAAAGGTTTGCAGGTTATGCCCCGGGGTCTGGGAGGGAGACTGAGTTCCGGGCTCCTGTGTCAGTTCGCAGAAGGCTATTGGATCAGGCCACGGAGAGCCACATCTTCTTCCTTCCCTTCCTTTTTTTTTATTATTTTTTTATTTTTTGGTACGCGGGCCTCTCACTGTTGGGGCCTCTCCCGTTGCGGAGCACAGGCTCCGGACGCGCAGGCTCAGCGGCCATGGCTCACGGGCCCAGCCGCTCCGCGGCATGTGGGATCTTCCCGGACCGGGGCACGAACCCGTGTCCCCTGCATCGGCAGGCGGACTCTCAACCACTGCACCACCAGGGAAGCCCTCTTCCTTCCCTTCTTGGTCAGCATCCTCCTCCCCCTTCTCAACACCTTCATTGCCATGGTGACAGGGTATCCGGTGCTTCCTCTGTGCCAGACTTTCAGTTGTGCTTTACTTGAGCGATCTCACTTTATCCTCCTAAGAGCCCTATGAAGTAGGCACCATTGTTACCCCCACCGCAGAGATGAATAAACTGATGGATGAGAGAAGTGCAGTGACTTTTTTGAGGCCCTGAGCCCAAGTCCATCTGACCCCAGGACTCAGACCCCAGTCACCTCCTGGAGGATTGTAAATGTTCACAGGAAGAGAAATAGCATCTTCCTCTGGGGAATGCTATGGACTTGTTCTTTGTGCTGCAGGCAGTGTAGTGAGGGGAAAGAAATCAAACAGGCAACTGGGGGACACGGGTGTTGTTGAGAGACAGTGTAGCTCAATGGTTAAGAGCTAAGTCTCTTATTATTATTAAGAGACTTAGCTCTTAACCATTTTATTTTTTATTATGATCTCCATTTTAGAGAAGAGGTAAGAGAGACTCTTGCAAGTGCAGCCAACTTGCCCTAAGTCACACATGGAAGTGGCAGAGCTAGAATTTGAACCCAGGCCTGGGTTGTGAGCTTCCCATTAGGTAGGGAGCTCCTTGACAGTGGGGTTTAAATTTTATTCAACCTGTAATTCCCAGCACTTGGCAAAATATCTGTAGAAATGGACCTTCAGTACCTATTTGCTGAATTGAATTTTCAACTCCAAATTCGGTAAGCTGATGGAGCTCTTGCAAAGATCTCTATTCCTTGGTCAATACCGTAATAATAACAGCATATAATATTCATTGATCATCTAACTGTGTGCCAGGCCTTATGCCACACCAGTACGTGATCATCTCATCAATCCTCAGAACGTGATGAAGCAGATATTTTTATTATTATCGTCTCTAGATTATAGTTGAGGACATTGAAGCTCAGAGAGGTTAAGTCAGTGGTTCTCAACTAGGAGTGATTCTTGTCCCCCACCTCCCAAAGGGAGCATTTGGCAGTCTGGAGGTATTTTTGGTTTTCACAGCTGGGAGTGGGGGTTGGGTGTGCTGCTGGCATCTAGTGGGTAGAGGCTAGGTTTGCTGCTAAATATCCTCTAATGCACGGGTCATCTTCCTATAGCAAAGAACTTTCTACCCCCAAATGTCAGTATTACCCAGTCAATATTGCCCTACTTGTCAAGATTGAGACCATCCAGGTCAAGAGCTTGCCCACGCTGTTAAGTGGCAGAGCCAGGATTCAAATTCCCATGTCTCACTCCAGGACCTGTGTGCTAATCGTCCACTGGATGATTCTCCCTATCCCTTCCTTCTTGGGTAGCCTATGGTTTGTTCAGAAGACATGGTTACATTATAGTATGAGTCATGGGGTGGTAAGTGACTCTAGGCAATGAACTGGGAGTCTCTGGTGTGGATCTCTATGCAAAGACAGTCCTTAATCTCAGCCTGAGGGTTGGGTCCTGACTATATCAAATAAGTAAATGCTGTCCACATGGCAATTCTGTCAGGGTCACATGTGGCTGGAGACAGCAGGACTTGGAGGAAAGACTACAGGGCTAGGGGATCCCAGATTCTAGACTGACTTTCACCCTTTCCCAGCCTCTGGAAATTCCCAAACACTCTCTGAGCCTCTGTTTCTTTAGCTGTGGGACAGAGAAGGCTCCACTGTGCCTGCTTCTCAGAACTGTTTACAAAAACCACATGAGCAAATGGCCTTCCAAGAATTTTGAAAAGGT
Source organism: Lagenorhynchus albirostris (assembly GCF_949774975.1). Taxonomy (NCBI): domain Eukaryota; kingdom Metazoa; phylum Chordata; class Mammalia; order Artiodactyla; family Delphinidae; genus Lagenorhynchus; species Lagenorhynchus albirostris. The sequence goes on from NC_083097.1 coordinate 133,275,053, forward strand.
TAAAGGGGTACACATTAGCGTGATTCCCTTCATTACTTAAACAAACACATAATAATGTGACAGCTTACACCACTACTACTGAGTATTTACTCTTTGTCAGACGTTGCTTTGAGGACTGGAAATGCTCTTCTCCTTTATTCTTCATAATATCCCACGGAGAAGGTGTTAACTTAGAAGGACGCTATGGTTGGTCCAATGCTCTGATATAACTAACTCTGATGTAAATTCTTAGTAATATTTGAACAAGGGGCCCTATTTTATTTTGCACTGTGCCCTGCAATTTATGTAGCTGATTCTTCCCTTTAGACACGTCTGCTTCTAGCCTAAGTGTGTAATAATCCCTCAGTTGTGAATCTGTCAGAAATGGCGTATACCTGCTCTGGGTTCAGAAGAATAAAGGTTATTAAAGTTGATTGTTTCCCTATGAAAAGAAGGAGTAACATTTACCAGACTTATCAGTCAGTCCTGTTTACACACTGTTCAGGCAGAAAGGACAGGAAACTAGACCAGAGGCAATCCGATAATAAAGACGTGGTTAAATAGTCAGGCTCTGGGTTCAGACAGTATCACAACAACAACAGCCATAATAATAATGACAACAGAAATAGTATTATCCACAGCAAAACCTGCTTGAGTTCCCCATGAGCAGAGCCCTCTGCTAAGTGCTTTGATATGCATGATCTCACTTAATCCTTACAATAATTCTTGTGATATGCATTATCATTATTCTTATTTCCAGATTATTATTCATTTTAGCCCCCCACATCTTAGAGCTTGAAATGGAATCCTGGCTCCATTTGCTGGCTGTCATGCCTTGGGCAAGTAATGTAATCATGAGGCATAAATCATTTTATGCCTTGCTCTCCTTGTGTGTAAATGGGAATATGGCTTACTTTATAAAGTTATTATACAGTTTGAATTAGGTAACATAATCTGGAATTCAAGAGGAAGGGGCTTGCCCATTTTGTTTATCATTATATACCATGTTTTAGATTAGTGCTTGGCACAGAGTTGGTGTATCAACTATCTATTGCCATGATGCTGTGTAACAACTCTTCACAAAACTTTTGTGGTATATAGTAAGAAGCAATAATGTGTGAGTTCATTGTTCACATCTCAAGTATCAGTTGGATGTTGGCTAGGTAGGTCTGCTGGTCTTGTCTGGGCTTGCTTGTTGGTCTGAGAGTCAGCTGGCTGTTGTCTACAGTGCCTGTCCACATAGCTCTCCCCCTGCAGAATACTAGCCTGAGGACATTCTCACAGTAATGGCAGAGGTACCAGAGTGCAGGTGGAAATGCACAAATGCTTTTTCAAGCCTCTACTTGTTTCATATCTGCTAATATCCCACTGGCCAAAGCAAGTTGCTTGGCAAAGCCCAGAGTCAAGGTCAGGTCACTTTGCCCAAGATGGGAGGATTGAAAAATTGGGGCCAATTTTGCAATCAATCTACCATAATTGACTCTCAATAAATATTTGAGAAAAGAATTTAGAAGTGCTTAACACATAATAAAGGATCAGAAAATGAGAGTTCACAACTATCACAATAATTATCTGATAAACTACGGATTTCATAAAAGGGTTAACCCAGAAGAGGGACTTGACCAATCATGCCTTGCTATTGTTGTTGTTTTTCTTTCCTTAAGTTTCCAAAATATTTTGGGGTGTCAGATGGCTCTAGTTTAACTGATAAAACAGTTTCTCCAAAACCAAGATAACCACAGGGCTGTTTGAATTTGTCAAAATAAATCACATTCTCAGCAAATTTCCCCTGACACCTTTGTATTTCATAGCTCCATTCCTTTGTTTTAATCCAACGGGGCATAGACCTGGGTTTCGAGAGTCGTGATTATTTAAACATTCCTTCTGATGACTCCTGACAGCCCCTAGGATGGAAGCAGCTCACCTCGAACCTGAATTTGGCCCAGTGCCTCTTGGCCTGCCCTGTCTGTCTGTTCCTGAGTGCTTACTGTGGATCAACAGGCTCCCCAAATTCTAATTTCTTCTTAACGGGTTGGAGAGTCTGCTTCTGAGTGAGTGTGTGTCTCTCACTGTGTGTGGTGACGATGATGACAGATTGCTTTAATGCAGCTCTTGCCAAGATTAAGGGGTTGTCAGACAAGTATCATGGAAGGCTGAGGGATCGCTCTGAAAAGTCATTCTGAATTGCTAACTAACAGAGAGCTGGCACTCAGGTGGGGGTGGGCTTTCTTGTATTTGAGGAGCTGCAGAGAGGCCCTTAGCAGAGCTGAGCTCTTTCCTCACTCTGAGGGCTGATGAGGTAGGCTGTTGAGATGTCTCCAACCTGGGATTATAGGTCCCGGGAAGACCCAGCATTAGACATCAGAGACTCCATCAACCTTATAAAACTGCATGCAAAATATATCCTCATAAACAAACATATGACTGTTTTTTTTTTCCCCCTGGGGGGAGGGGGCCATAGTTTCCATTAGAATCTGAAGGGTTTGTGACTCCCAGATATTTGCCTGTCCTAGTTAGTGCCCCAGCAGGGCTCTGGAGGTAATTTTTTTTTTTTTTTAAGAAGATGTTGGGGGTAGGAGTTTATTAATTAACTAATTATTTTTTTTTGCCGTGTTGGGTCTTCGCCTCTGTGTGAGGGCTTTCTCTAGTTGTGGCAAGCGGGGGCCACCCCCCATCGCGGTGCGCGGGCCTCACTATCGCGGCCTCTCTTGTTGCGGAGCACAGGCTCCAGAGGCGCAGGCTCAGCAGTTGTGGTTCACGGGCCCGGTTGCTCCGTGGCATGTGGGATCCTCCCAGACCAGGGCTCGAACCCACGTCCCCCGCATTAGCAGGCAGACCCTCAACGACTGTGCCACCAGGGAAGCCCTCTGGAGGTAATTTTAAGGAGTTTTGTCTGGACGCTAAAAGTAAAATAAGGAGCCATTGAAGAGTTTAAAGAAGTAAGATGATGTGAGTAGGCCTGATTTTCGAAAAGCTTACTCTAAGTATAAAATATAGCTATAGAAATTGCTACAAAATTGCTATATCTATTTTCTCTCACTTATGTATTCCTTACACATACATGTTGAGTATCTTCCCTATGCCAGAGACTGTGCAGTAAGGACTATGCGCATGGAGGTTCTGGCAGTTAGAGTACCTGCCTTCATGGAGATATAAATCTAGGGAGAGAGCTGAATAATTCTAGTACAGATGGAAATTTTAGTACAATATAAGAAGTTCTGTTTCATCATCCATTCATTCATTCATTCAATAAATATTTATTGAGCCCTTACTGTTTGCCAGGCCCTGTGCTAGGTCTTGGGGGGCATCAGTGAGTTTTAGACAGGCGTTGTTTCTGCCATCATTGGATTCACAGACAGGGGGATGTAGACAGGTGAATGAGCCATTATAGCACACTGTGACAAATACTAACAGAGGGATGTACAAGGGCAGTGAGGACACAGGAGTAATATCCCCAACTCAGCTCCCAGGACTCAGGGACAGTGAAGGCTCACATACCATTTCAAATAAAGAAAGAGGGAACACAGTCACAGACCCTGCGAATGCATTCCTGGCCAAGTAGAAACTTGAACATCTTGGATCAGTTGTCTCTCTTGCTTATCAATAGGCACATGGATTTGCTGAGGGCAGAGAGAGTGGAAAGGGCTGAATAGGTTTAATAGTCCAACTCCTGCACCATGAATTGAATGTTAGAGGCTTAGTTTCAATCTTGGTTTTACTTTTTAACCAGCCGTATGACCTTGGGCAAGTCCCTCACCTCTCTGAGCCTCACCATGAAACAGGGTTAGGAATATCTTCCTTGCCTGTGTCAAGGGGGATATTATGAGTATCCCTGCCCTTCTGCCCTGTGGAGGCTGCTAGCACTCTACAAAGAGAGACCATGGCTGTGTTTTCATAGCCGAGGAATCCCTACAGGCTGTGCCTCCAAACTCCCACTTCTTCTCTTCTGATCAGGATTTGCTTTCTCTGGATCCATCTGACGAACTTGTACTTAATTTCTCTCACCCTCTGTGACTTCTTCAGATCGGTGAGTTAGTTTTAGTTTTACTCTGGGATATTGCCTCTCAGAACACTCACCTCCATTTTACACTCTGTAGTCAACTCCTGACCTTATGCCCCAGGTAGACTCCTGGGACCCATCAGTCCAACTTGGGTCTAGACCCCTGGGCTCCTGCCTGTCTAGTAAGGGGAGTGGATGGAACAAATAAAAGGAGGTGTGGCTAAGATCATGTCACACTCACTATGCTCTTTCCTCTTTGTGAGCATACAGGAAGATTGCATTTTCCAGCCTCCTTTACAGCTAACTTGGGGCCATGTGACTGAGTCGGGCCAATAGAATGTGGGCAGAAGTGACGTACACTGTTTCCACGACTGGGCTTTTATATCCTCATGTGTGATGCTCCAGCTGTTTCCATCCCTGTCGTGAAGACCACATATTCCAGAATGTGTAGCAGCAAGGTGGAAGAGGGCTACCTAAGTCCTGTGGACTGTGATGAGAATGAGAAATAAACCTTTTTGTGCTAAGCTTTTGGGGTTTATCTGTTGTATCAGCTTGTGTTAATAACCTCATATAGGTGGTAACATATGAAAGTCCTCTGTAAACTTTAAAACAGCGTACGTTTTATGTTTTAATTATTATTCATAGTTTCTCACTGATAAAAGTTGTCTGGTGATTGTCACATTCTCCTAATAGCTCTCGTTTTTTACCTTTTTATGTTGCAAATGACAGAATCCCACTGAAATAAGCTCTAGAGAAAAAGGGAAATTTTGGGGGGGGGTGGATTCTTCAGGCCCAGTTCTAAATATTATCTTGAGGTCTGTTATCTCTCTCTGTCTCTTAGCATTTCCTTCCTTTCTGTTGACTTTTCCTGTATGTACACCCTCTCCACAGGATGGTCCTTGACTGCTCTAAGGTTATTTCTACCAGCTAGGAAGAGTAACTGAAATCCGAGATCACTTTTTCACCATTGGTTCCAGCAGATCTCCGGGGAGTACTTCTGTGGCCTGGCTTGGGTCACCTACCCATCCCAGAACTGGTCAGTCACTATTGATCAGGTTTAGCATGGGTTCACCCTTGGAGACTGCAGATGGTGATAGTTCTTCACTGCCAACCAGATGGGTTGATATTAGTATAGAAATGTTCCTCAAAAGAAAACTGGAGTGTTAGTATTCAGAAGGGTAATAGATGTCCACTATAGTCTGATTATAATTATTAAAGCTGATATTCAGTAAGTGCTTACTCTGCATTAGAGACAGTGCTGCTTTTTATATATTATCTCATTTATATCTCACAACAGTCCTAGGAGATAGATTTTGTTATCTACAGAGTAATAGCAATGGAATCATTGATCACTTTTCATAATGTAAATTTGATGTGAATTAATACATAATTTTTAGTGTTAACATGATTGCAGGGGTGACTGTACCTATTGATAATCTAATTTCTCTTGCAGTAAAGGAACAATGGAATTACAAGGGAAGATCTGTCTGGCATAGGAATGTTCTTGCTTTAGTGATTCAGGCCATTCTAATGAACAACAAGAAATATGGGGCTTACAGTGTATTTATTTGTGGAAAGGTATTCATGTAACACTGTTCCAGTGTCATCAGTACAACCGTAATTCATGATCCTGACAACAGAGCAATGCGTTCTGTGTGGTCTCACCATCGAGGAAACCTCACTTTGAAGCTGAAGCTGCCAAAACAAAAATAAAAGCCGTAAATCAAAAATATTCAAATTCTCCCCCCTGTTCTGACGTATACAACTTTAGCGTTTCAGGGCTGAGGAGGTGAAAGGAACTTTTGTTTCACACCTCCTAAATTCTCCCCTGCAATTGGACTCAGGCTGTCAAATGGTCCGGCACGCTTTGAAGCTGATCATGGAGGGTGGAGAGGGCATGGGGAAAGGGTCACAGCTGGGCCCATCAACAAACTTTCTGGGAGATGAGGATAGTTGGAGTGCCAGTTCACAAATATATAAGAAGGAACAGTGCAAACAGGGCAGCTGTCTCTCATTGACGAGCAAGGAGACATTCTCTCCTTGGCTCTGAAGGACATTTTGTCCTTAGATGTTTGCCACAAATTGCCCTCTGATTTCCTGTTCAGAGAATTGAGTTCGGTGACACTTTGATTAATGCTGTTCCTATGTTCACTGACAGAGCAGTAGTTTTTACTTGGGGCCATGAATTAGGTGCTTTCCCCTGCTAAGCTTCAGAATCTCTGCAGAGGGCTAACGCTGGCTGTTGCAAGGATAGGTAGCTGTCCCCCAGAAATTTGTTATCCTCTTTCCATAGTATGCAGCCATCACTGAGAGGCAGTTGTCTAGACAGGGACTACATTTCCCAGCACCCCTTGCAACCAGGTGTTGCCACATTCAGTGGAATATGAGAGAAACCCTTTCCAGCTGGGTTTCCCAAGAAGTCAGTGTGCCTTTTTTGCTTACTCTCTTCGCATGTACAGCCTACACATAGAGGCCTCTCAGACACTCAGGGATGCTATGGAGCTACAAGATGAAAGGGGCCTGGGCTCTGAACCACCACATGGAGAAAAAATGTCCTCCAAGTAGAAAAATCCAAGCAAACTTCTAGGAAAATGGCAACATTTTTGGCGAGTCTGCCATCAGAACCATATATCCTCACAGACTCTGCATTCTAAGAGCTCATATCAAGACTTGCCCACCCTGGAAACATTCCTAATTCTAGACTTGAACTGTCCAATATGGTAGCCACTAGCTCCATGTAGTTACTTAGACTTAAATTTAAATTAATTAAAATAAATAGAACATTCAGTTCCTTGGTTGCACTAGCCACATTTCAGCTCAGTATGTGGCAAGTGGCTACCACATTTGACATCATACTTTTAGAACATTTCCATCACTACAGAAAATTCTATTGGGCAGCACTGCTCTAGACCAGTGGGAGTCTAGATGGTAAATTTATTTAGAAGGAATAGCAGGGAAAGTCTGAGAAATAATAGGGCTTCAGCATCTGGGCTACAATTTATTTTTCACTTGTCTGTCTTCTTGCTAGAGGCTTTAGAGCAGGGATTATCTCATGCATTTTTGTATCTTTAACATTAAATACGTAGTAGGCACTCGGGAATGTTTTTTGAACAAATGAAGAAAGGTTAGTTATCTGGATAATTTGAGAGAGAATTCCCAGGAGTTGGATACTGGCATTGCTTAACCTTCCCATCCATGTATGGTGAGGACTGATTGGTCCTAGAGATGGAGCTGAAGCAGATGATTTCAGGGACAGGGAGGGGAGATGCAGAGAGACCAGAAACTATACAGGGCTTGTTACTATGTGAATTTCTTTGAGGTTGTTAGTGACTGGCTGGCTAATCTGAAAAATTAAATTATTCTAATAACCTCCTGTGTAAACTCTCAGGACCTATGATAACTTAGCACATAGTAGGCACTGTAATTGATATTTGTTGAATGGAGGCATCTTAACAATATTCTATTTATTTGTTAATTTCCTGTCCTGCAACCCTGCCATCTGTCTACCCTTCTGCCCCTCAGTGGCATGAATGCTCCATTGAGGGTAAGGTCTTTGTCCTGCTTACAGCTGTATCTTCAACACCTAGAACAGTGTCTAATACATCTTAGCTCAACAGATATTTCTGGAATAAACGAAGGAAGGACCTTTAATAACTTAACCCAAAGGACTGCATAGAGGAGGAAATTTTAGAGACTGTCAAGATAGTGAGAGAAAGTATTTTGGGGACAGGAGAGACATTTTTGAGGGTTCTCAAATAACATCTTAGAAGGACCCACTGACTTTGCCTATGTACTGGGCTAGGCCAGCCCTCATAAATGATGTGCCTCAATTTGAAATTTAAAGCCCCTGAGGACTCTAGGTGCATACAAGGCATAATACTAAATGGCTGATAACTTATGACATTTATTTCCCCACATGAGGAACCACAGGGCAGCATCTCTTGTCAGGAAGGAAACAGATTTGTCAGAAAGGAAACCAGCCATCATATGCTCTTTGTATTTTTATGATTTATGTATTTATTGGATGCATCCACCACTTAACAGCCTCTGGGTGCTTTTATGTGTTTCATAGACAAAAGGCAGACACTGCCATGGTGGATTATGATGTGGATAGGTACCAACAAAATAACCTCCATAAATCCCGAAGCACATCATAAAATCATCAAATGCTAAGTACAGAAGCTGTATTTAGGCTCCCTCAAGTAGCCAAGACACCTAAATGGAAAATTCTGAAGACCCGAGCTTTAGTCTGGGCCCTGGCACTTACTAGATTTCAAAGCCTTGAATAAATTTCTTAATCTTTCTTAGCCTCATTTGTTTGTCTCTAAAATGGGCATAATAATAACAGTAACTGCCTAGTTTGTCTTGCAGGTTTGGGGAATTAAATGCTCATGGCCATGCTCTGTGAATCATGGAAAAATCCCCAGACGTAATAGACTAGAATTTTCAAAAAAATTAAACTTCATGTCTGCATGAACTTCAATTTCCTTTTGTCTCTCTGTAATGTGAGTCCCTAAATAATGTTTTATCATTGCTTTGTGTTTTACTCTTCCCCAAATATGACCTGTCACCCCTACCTTGATGACTTTGGTCATAATCTTTTCTCTGCTTGGAATTTTTCTTCCCAGTCATTCTCAGTTGTTAAGATTCTTCACAGGGATTTGAGTTTAGCCTCTGGATTTATATCCGAACTACCAGAGATAAAAGACAGAGAATCTGAAGCAAAAATTTCTCCCTCTTGACTTTGGTTGAATGGAGCTTTGATGTACTGTAGTTTCCCACGTGAGGAAACTTTTCCTGTGGGGAGAGAGTACTAAGCTGGGCATTCCAGTTTCTAATTTTGTTTCTACACAGATAAGTTTTCCATCTTTAGACACCTAATTTCATCTCTTTAGCCTCAGTTTCTCTACTTGGAAAGTGGCCGTTGACTGACAGTTGAGGTTGATTAGATAATCTGAGGTTGTCTTTATTTCTAATACTCTTAATTTGTCTTTAGAAAAAAGCAAAAATCATGCCCTCGACTCCTCCATTATGCCAAAATATTGGCAGCATAACTGCTTTATTTTTTTAGGTTTTAGTGGAATTGGATAGCCATCTTATATCTGAGAGGTCAACTTGTTCTATCACTTAGACAATTTTAATAGCCTCCAACTGGTCTTGCTGCTTCTCCTTTTGCCCTTTATGGACAATTAACCACACACATAGCTGCTCGCCTTTGTACTGAACATCTCAGAAGATTTCACTATATTGTGTCTATCATTCTCTCCTTTCTGTCTAATTGTGCTTTAATCTTTACCACTCCACTGAAACCTTCTTGTCAACAGCACAGTGACTGCCATCTTGTTAAATTAAATGGCTTATGTCAGGCCTCATCTTTCTCATCCTGTCAGCAGTGTTTGTCACAGCTGACCACTCGTCCTTCTTGCAATTCTTCCTCCACATGACTTGTGCTACGCCACAGTCTCCTGGTATTCCCCCTACCTCCCTGGCTACCTCTTCTTACTCTGGTTGGCTGTCTCTGGAGCTTTCTTCAGCCCTCCTCTCTTTTCCTCTCCACCCTTACTCCCTAGGTAATCGGATCCAGTACCATGGCTTTGAATATCGTATATAGACTAATGACTCACAAATTTACATTTCTAACTTCAATATCTCTCCTGAGTGCCAGTCAGGCACTTGCCCTCTTCATTGGTCTATTTGAATGTCTGGTAGGCACCTCGAATTTAACACGGCCAGAACTCTTGATTTCACTATCACTCCCAGAAAATTCCCACATCTCCTTCAGTGTCTCCTATCTCAAGAAAGAGCCCACCATTCACTCAGTTGTTTAATCTCCAAACTTAGGAATCATCCTTGGTTTCTCCTTTCTTCACATCCCCAAATGAATCCAGCAACTAGTCCTATTGGCTCTACTTTCATTGCTTTATTCTCCATCTGAGATTTTAAAAATTCTTATTTTATATTCTTCAATTTTGCCATATCTGGATCAGTAGCTACAGTGATTGTGAAGCAGACATTAGCTGTTAGTATGAAGAATTTACTACAGGGAATTCTGAGTGAAATGCCTGTAAACCTTTGAGCAATGTGAAGCATCCGTATCATGTCATACAGATAAAAATACGATGGTGATGGGAGGAGGAAAACCTGGACGTCTTTCTTTCTCGTTGCCACATTCAGGTTGCTGTGCTAGTGAACAACAATATTATTTTCACTGGAGTGAATATTATTTTCACTGGGCAGTTTTGGAATATCCACCAGTTCACAGGTTGGATTACAGATGAATGGGAGTTCATGCTATTCTGACTATTGGGGTAGTCAGGGAAGGCTTTGTGGGAAGAGTGGAACTTGAATTAAGCCTTAATATATGGATTAGAGTCAGTTAAATGCGGAGGAAAAAGAAGAATGTACCATTGAGAAAGGAGTTCTGGGGACAAAAGTACAAAATGTAGGGGTATACGAGTTATATTTGGGTAGCCCATGGGAGGAAGAAGAAAGCTAAAGTGAAAGGTTTAAACAAGTTATAGGTGAGAAATTTCATTTGCAGATTTCATTTTTTTAACCTAATATTTATGGAATATATGTTATATAAATAAGTACTCTATTAAGTGGTTTACATGCATTACTTTAATTACTACGACCCTGTGATGTAGGTACTAATCTCATTTTGTGTAACAGGGGACAGTGGCTTAGGGAGGTAGAGACTTGCCTAAGATCACTTAGCAAAGGCTAGAAGGGGGACTCAAATTTAGCCATTTGGATTCCAGAGGCCCTGCTTATCACTTTGCTGCTATACTTTCTCCTGAAGCAGTATCACCCCATGGTGGTGAGCTTTGAGATATGCAGAAGGCATATATTTTTGTCTTTACTATTACTAAAAAGAGATAAACATACTATCTTCAGAAGTAGGAGTTTATTGCAGAGTTTAGTGACCCCTCATTGGGCAAGGATTCTGGTATTTTCAAGACTGGGATACACGGCAGCCCTCATGGAAAACTGAGAGCTAGCTCAGGCTACCTCACAGACGTGTCACACTTTCCAAGAGAGAATGTCTAAATGAGCCAGTTTGTCACCACTCAGCATGAGGCTTCTGTTGGGTGAGGTTTCATGTCAAGCCAATTGAAGATGTGTTTTACTTTATTTACATTCAGTCCATAACATAGATTCTTAGTCAGGTGCAGGGGATCAGAATTGGTTTCTGTCTATACCGGCACCAGAGCAACTTCATAACAGCAGTTGCAAAGTCAGTGTCTGTGGAGGCCACAGTTAACATAGATATGTCAAGGAGGCCAGGTGGAGATCACACGGACAGGAGGAAGAAGTAACTGCTACTCAGCTGCAGCTGACTCTCTCCACGTGGAAACAGAGGATCAGATCATCTTCAAGAGATGCAAAATCCCAATGAAATATCCTGATTTTTAAGTACTGACAACTACTTAAAATAAAAGCAGCAAAACACTGTTTGGACCAAAGAAAAGAAACTAGTTTGCTACTGCTGACTTTAGTATGCCTCTTTGGTATTGGGAGATACCTGGCTTTTCAGAAGTGGCTTTGGGATTAGTTTCTCCAAGAGTCTTCTTAATGAAATTTTGAAGAATGACTTAGAGATCAAGTTCGCTTGTCCTTGGTGACCAGATCTAATGCATCCAAAGCTTTCTCATGTTTAAAGGTCACCAACTCTCCTGTATCCTTCACCCCAACAGAACTCCTGGATATCCTCCTGGGTCTGTGGAATTTGGGGGAGTCAGGAATCCATGAGCCAGCAGTGTGCTTTAGGGGCACCACATCCGGAATGAACAGCCCTTCATCTCCTTGAACAGATCAATCATCAGTGGAAGCTGATTGCTCCCCTATCCATATCATACTTTGATTCATTTACACTTAAGTGATGAAAGTGGTCTTTTTTTTCTCTCTCTCTTTCTTTAAATGGATACTAACCCAGGAGGGGCTTGGGGAGTTGTAAAGGGGAGTGCTGACTCCTTGGACACGCTCTTGGTCGCATTCTCAAATGGCCCACTCAATTAGGGGTAATATTTCATTGACTTGTGTGTGTGATGGCTCCCTAGCCAGCAGTGTTTTCTAAATGGTCCTGAGGCAAGACTTTGGGCTTTGAAAACAGCCTTTCATCACCTTTATGTCTGGGGCTGCATTGACACAGTCTGCATTGAAGCAGTTATTTCCATCAGAGGGAGCAGCCACAGTTTCTGGCTGGAATATCTTGACTTGGTTGGTTTCACTTGTCCAAAGAATGGGTGATCTGATGCTTTCTGGGGCTGGGTTCATGCAGCTTCATTATCTACATGTTGAATCTGACCATTTAGATACCTGTCTGGATTTTCTAGAAGGGCAAAAAAAAAAAAAAAGCTTGGATTAAAAAAAAAAAAATCAGGCTGTTTATATTTCTTCTTGCGCCTGCACAGGTAGTATAGATGTGTTCGGACAACCAGTGTTATTCCTACAGAAAGCGCCATGTCAGTGTGTGCTCCAAATTGGCCTTGGGTTCAAGTGTGAAACATGCAGTTGCTTTGTTTGATATTTGCATTAATAACAGAACTTTCAATAAGGAAACTTCACACCATAGAGAGATGTGTGTGTGTGTGTGTGTGTGTGTTTGTGTGCTCTAGCGTCTAAGTATAGAGGATAATGGTGGAAATTTTCCTAGTGACTGGGATAATGCATGCTGTGGGTGTGACCTTCTACTCTAATTATAAAACTGGCTTGATCTGAATCTATATGAAGTAATTGATGGAGCTGAATGACAAAATGTTCTCAGTAGATAAAGCTCAAACATCCTTATACGTCTACACCTTTGTCTCTGAATTAGTCCTTGTGTATAATTTGTGGTGAGGACAAAGTTTGGAAAGCAGTTGCCCATTTTAAGGGATGTGGAAGACTATATGGTAGCCATGTGAGGTCGAGCAACTACAACAATGAAAAGCTAAAACAAATTGACTACACTATGTGCAGATATGTTTCTGATCATGTTGATATACTTTATATACCTGGACTCACTTAATCCTCACAACAACCTACAAGGTGGTTATTGTTATTATTCCTACTTTACTGATGAGGAAACTGAGGCATGGAAAGGTAAGCCACTTGCCCGAGGACACACAACTAGAGGTAGCAAAGCTTGGACTTGAAAATAGGCAACCTGATTCTAGAATCTGTTTCCCTACCCTGCCTGCCTACCCCGAAGTCATGAACTTCTTGTTCCAGGGTTGAATCCCTGAGTCTTGCACAGTACTTGGCTCCCAGGAGATGGGTTGGACAAATGCTAATGGTTGGATAAAAGCCCTTTAAAAGATATGAGTTTCCCTACAGATGTCAATTTTTATTGTTATTGTTGATGCTACTATTACTGTTAATAATTACAGCTACCATATATTGGGCTCTTTCTATGTGCCAGGCACCAAGCTAGCACTTTGCAAACATTATTTAATTTCCTTCTCATAACACTTTAACTGAGGCACTGAACACATAATTATTTACATTTAGAAGTTCTGCTAGAAAATTACAGTGGCAGAACTTAAACAGAGGTCTGCTCTTACTCCAGAGCTCATTGCCTTGACTATCAAGGCAATAAAATGTCATTGCTATGAAAGCTTCTATTTTTTTATTCTTGAGAGTTTTTTTTCAGGCTTAAAAAATATTGAGATAATAAGCGAACATTAGTGTTTGAGATACATTCAACTGACAAATAATTGTTGGACAATATAAAAAGTATTGTGCTAAATGACCTAGGGCAGTGTTTTCTAACACTTCAGCCTTTGTACATCATCTTCATGATTTTCTCCATATCTAAATTTCATGTGAACTTTTGCTTAATATTTTTCTATATTTATTTTTGAAAACGAATATACATTTATATTTCCTAGTCATGATATTTTGAGGGTTTCTTAATATGTACATTTCCAGGACACA